>NC_036449.1:9085771-9711292 GCF_002775205.1 Xiphophorus maculatus
TGGCTAAGATCATGTGTTAATTTATTTTTATTTACACGACTTCCAGTAGGCGTTGTACAGAATTGTATTTTGAAGGTTTTGGATTTTTCTGAAAATGTGTGACCTGGTTAGGAAGAAAATCCCATTTCCCAAAAATATCCCCACTGCTTCACTCAAATTTTCATTATTTTCAAATCACAAATAATATTCACCACAGTATAAATTGTTCCAGTAGCTACACTATACAAATTCTAATGAGTCTTGGTTATTTAAATATTTTTTTAAATATGTTTTGGTAGCTAGGTGCAAAGATGCAAACATTTCTCATAGGGTGTTTTATACAGATCATGTGTCATTATTTAGTATTGTTTCATATGGGCTTTGACACCCAATGATTTAAAACACCTTTGGTTAGCTATAAGGATGTTTGGATTATATAAATTGGGGTTATTTTAGTTTGATCATAATCTGTCATATTCTATAACTCTAGATTAACCCAAACAAGGATCAGAAATCCATTCAGTGGAATAGGGATAGTTTACAATTTTCAGAAAAACGATTGTATGAAATATGTCACCGAGATCCCAGCTTTTTTGATTGACTTTATCACAGTTAAATATAATATTACTCATATAAGTGTCTGATTTAGATTTGAAATAGTTTTCATTTAACCAAATAATTTCTGTCTGGTAGAAAATGGGACAGGCGTTTCCCAAAATATTACAAAAACATGCGTGCGCGCCCCTGCGTGTGACCACGCACGCATGTTGATTACACATCAGCGGATCGGCCGCGTGCCCGATGAAGCCGCTACCTGTCTCCATAGCGACGAGACCCCGGAAATACACACCGTTATCAGCTTATGCTTGTTTATCGGACAGAAACAAATTTATATCCGTGGTGTTTTCTTTCTTTTTTGTTTCCTCGAGTGAGCGTGTAAATATGTCGGAGCCTAAGGTTGAAGCGCAACGGGAGCCGAGAGACAGCAGCAAGAAGAAGAAAAAGAAAAAGAAAGAGAAGCGAAAGATAAGTGAGGAGGAGGAGAAGGAAGAGCGGGAACAAGAGGAGCAGGTGGAGAAAGAAGAAGAGAAGAGGTGAGTAGTAAATGAAGTTCCTCCACACCTTCATGTTAGAAAGTTAACATTAAATAAAAGAGGAAAGGGGAGGATTTATGCAGATCAGCCTTTTAGAGAATTCTTTCAAAATAAAAGGCCTCTTTCAACGGAAGTGGTTGATGATTTAACATTTTTGCTTTTTTCACGCCATATTATGAACGTTGAAAAGGTATAACAGTTGAGATTTTAATTGTAGGATGAGAAGCATATCAACTCCGAGTGCACCCTTGGTTGGAAATTATTCTTTTATTTACTCTGAAATTTCTCATTCATTTTATATGGCTAGGTTTCAATCAGAATTTCTTTGTAAAAATTGTGCACATCTAACATTCCATCCATCCATCCATCCATCCATCCATCCATCCATCCATCCATCCATCCATCCATCCGTCCATCCATCCATCCGTCCATCTGTTTATGCTTGCAGGGTTGCATATTTGTACATAGTAAATGCATAAATTGCTTAAATTGAGACCATTTTTTAAAATGTACTTACTAAACAAAACTGGTTACATTCTGACTAATTTTAAATATTATGGGTTAAGGAGTTAAAACACTCAACCTGCTAGCTTGTTGACCATAGCTTTAGCTCTTTTATGTTTGCTGTATTCAAACTGTAGGCCTTCCTCCAACACACGACATTCTCAATCAGGTCTTTTGGCAGTTCTTAACTTGTACTAAGTTAACGTTTGTTATTAATACATCCTGGTAAAAATATGTTCTTCATTCTTACTCCCCCTGAATTTCTCCTTTAGAATAAGGAATAAGATAAGAGCAAAACTCATGGTCATTAACTAAGTGATTCCTCCAATACCACAAACATATATTAGTGGAGTTAAAAACATTTTCACAATGATCATTACATGTTGTGGCTGTGTGCGCCTGTGAGTTACATCACCACTCTGTCACTCAGCACAATGGGCAATATTGACTCATTGGTTGACTGATGACACTGTGTTCACACTGTACTTCACACACACTTTCAGTATCAGAAAACCCTCTGAGAAATCATTAGGTTGGGGGCTGTTTGCACTGTTCTGTTACTGAACAGCTTGATAAGTGCACAATGATGAAATAGCTACTAGCTGGTGGTACAAACTAAGATTCCCACTGTTTTATTTATGCTTGCCTCAGGCTGCCCTACAAAAACATTGACAAACCTCTGATATTTCTTCAGACACCATTGTTCTTTAACAAAAATGTGTCCAGAAAAACCTTTTCTTAAATATGTTGTGATTCTAACTAGGTTAGACATACTTCTGACATTGTAGCTTGAAAAATGGGAGTACAGTATACAGTGTTGCTGCAATCACTGAGCCGCTAGAAAAGTTGTTCCTGTGGTCAGGGGTAGCATAAAGATGCTTTTGAGGATCTTTTATGGTTCATTAGCTCTTCTCTCCCAAATGCCATCCTATGTAGTCAGTAAGGGCCTTAATTTGGGTTGATGATCTACCTTTGTCTTCCTGAACAACTCATTGTGTCCTCTGGCAGAGTCAGGTGTTTTTTATTCGGTCCACTATGTGACTTTTTGTTCTCAATCCACTCAGGATGTTTTAGAAAATTTAAAATGACTGTACTGCGAACAACCTTGGCATTGATGGAGTGCTGCAAGATGTCTTGTTTGTATAGCTCAAAAATCCCTCCTACTTTAATGACAGGAAGCCTTTTTGCTTTTCTCATCGGGGGTTTTGACTAGAAAATGATTACTGGCCACTGAACAAAAAAGATTTAGTGTCTTTCTAAAATGGTTTATTTATCCCAAAGGTAAATTAAATGTTGTTGTAACTCATATCACCCAACTGTTTTCAAAAGAGTCATTGTAGATGGTGATACTGTGATCTCCAATAGCAGTCAGTCTTGCAACCTATCCGAAGAAGCCTCTGACTGACGACACTGCTTCTGTAAGACAGCCTCTGTTTTCCCAGAATTCTGACTTCTCCTGTCATATAAAAAGAAAACTTGATAAACAGAAAGCTAGTTCTGTTTATCAAGAGCTAGCTTGGACAACTCACTTCTCTGTCGTTGAAGTTGATTTCTCTAAGGCATTCATCTCCAGTAAGGTCACAATTCTGAGATTAAAGTCATTATTGTTTTTTTATTTCTTCAGTGACCCTACTTGTCTTCCATACATGGCAGTGAGAAGGCAACGTGAAAACCTCTTTCACCTGTTTCTCCTTTGTTAATTTGATTGGTTTAAGGATTAATCTATTAGTAACTTTAGTGATGGACATATGTAAATAACATCGGATTGGTTGAAATAAGCTCAAACTCTGTGTGTGTTTTTGATCTGTCAGTGAGAGTGTGTTGATGCGAGGGATCTTCAAAGTGGGGAAAAAGAGCCATGATGTCCTGCTCACACGAACCAGGCTGACATGGACCCCCATCATACCAGAGAGTCCCACAGGTCAGATACAATGGGAATAACTCTTATGCTGTTCAAAATGCAACACCAGCTACATTTTCTAAGAATGTAGCTGGTGTTGTGATGGGGACGATCTGTCTGTTTGACACAACCTGAAACTTATAGATATTTGTATACATGCATTACATATTCACATCATTCTTCTTCCTTAAACTGTTTGTGTTCATTGTAAACATAATACATAACACAGAAAGCCCTTTGGTCTAAGAAGGCATTGCTTATGTGTAAATGCTTCTGTGTGATGAATTTGTAGTACTCACCATGGGATTAATGACAAGTCTGCTGCTTTAAGAATATTACCACACATGAAGTGATTAGTGACCAGAAATTGTTATGATGATAGGAAAGTTGTTTGAAACAATAGTCAACGAAGTTCTTTAGGCACTTTGTCTCACAAAGGAATATATTATCAAAGTTTTGTGCATGTCAATAATATATTTTACAAGTCAAATTAATTCTGATTTCTCCCAATACCAATACTTGATGAGTATTTGAAAATATTTTCTGTAAATAATTGAACTGAAAGGGTTACAAACTTATAAGTGCCCACAGCTTCCAGTTTCCTCACATTTCTGTAATGTTTTTGTACCATTTTGCTCATATTTAGTGCTTTCCTGTGGTGTGGTAGATTTTTACTTGGAACCCATTCAGACCGAACTGGTTAGTGAAGCAGGATGAAGGTGTAAATTCAATGTGCTTGTGTGTCTGAAGCCAATCTGTTTTGTTGTATTTCATCCAAACTAATGTCATTAAGCCAGCACTGCATACGCGCATGTGTGCGTGTGTGCGTGTGTGTGCATGTGTGTGCATGTGTGTTGGCAGCACTAGAGAGCAGTTGGTTCGGCCCGTGGGGGGTTATTAGAGTCTCTCAGTGTGAGGAGATTAACGCACACATACACATAGGCAGTCTGTCAGCACGCTGTGTGTGTGTGTGTTTCTGTGTGTTGATGAGATATTTCTATACAAATGGATCATCTGCTCTTGTTTATTTCTAAACATAAATTCATCTAATCTACTTCTGTTAGGAAACTGAAACCGTAGCTGTCGGATAGAGAAATTAGTTTTGCATTATTGCAGGTGGATAAGAGAGTTTTAAGCCATCGATAGTTGAGTTGTTTTAACATTAAAATCTGACTTTTATGGTTAATTTCCAATCCCCTGCAGTAACCTTGCTAGCATCCGCTGAAGTCAGCTTCAGGTCAGTTCACCAAACAAATGGAGAGATGGTTATGAATTGCTGTACTATGGCAGATGCCTTCTTTTTGTTACCAAAATCTCTGCTATGAAATGATCAAACCTGCAGAAGCCTCCAAAGGAAAAATAGTCACTTTAAGAACTTCATTTTCACTGCTGCTCATTTTAACTCTTCCTCACTCAGTTGCAGCTGAGCAACAACAAACATTGTTATTGTCAACTCTTACGTAGGGTGTATTTTGATTGGGAAAATATTGGACTTTTGCATTTCCAATGGACTGATAACTAGCAAAAAATTGGTGATAATGATGATGAAAAATTAGAACAGAGGAATTTAGTTTTATATTGATTCTTCCTGTCTAGCACTCTGTATCAGTCCTTCTTTTGACCCTGAAGGAGATGATGCTTCAGGGTCATCTTAATTACTGGCTTCATAAGAGATAAAAAAAATCTCTGAGTTGGTATTCAAGAAAAAGTTTTAGTTTCCCCAACAGCACTTACGATTTAGATCACATTTTAAAAGAAACCCAATGTTATACTGGATTAATCGCAGTGAATTTAATTTTATTTTGATCTTATATGAGCAAAATAACCTCAGGACAGCTACATGTATAGCTATACAACTTTGCAATTTGTTTAGTACAGTTTCTCTTCCTTTAATCAGTTATTATGAGAACAGATTGCATTAGATGTTATTGTTTTAGTGAAAAATCTTTTTTGTGTTTTCTAAAATCTTGCCATATTCTTACTTTTCTTTGTGGAGTGCATTGAGACTCAGAATGAAAAACATAATTATATTTCAGGTTTTTATTGGGTGCATTTTTACAACTATGAAATGTATAGAATCCAAATCATTGTTTGGATTTAAATAGATGTTAGGTTACTGTATTTCCTATTATCACCGAAACATTACTAACAGGTAACAACTTACAAAGGGCGTTTCAAATTCAACTGCCTACAGTAGATGGTATTTTGTAACCAACATTATAATAACAGCACGTTATTGGATAACATGGTACAGATATAAGGTGTAGTCCAAAGGAAATATATGATTATCCATTGAACACATATGTTTGTGCGTGTATGCTTGTGGGTTGGGGTGTATGCGCGTGATCACACTATGATCCAAAACTCCCTACAGTTACCACATGGCCCGGTCACCATGAGACTGGACTGCCACTGTGTAGTGCTTATGGGGGTGTGCGTGCGTGGGGGTGTGCGTGTGTGTGTGTTGGCACAATGGGTTGTGAGGTCATGATGGGAACTTTCCTCCATCTGGAACAAACCAGTGCCTGTGTGTTTGCAGCCTCTCTATAGGCTCCGTCAGCACAGATCAGAGTCATATTTTCTTTGCAAAGATAAAGACACAAAGTCTTTCCTGCTAATTAGATTAGGTAGTCTGAATGGGCCATTTATATATATTATACTTTATTAAGTTTTAAAATTTTGGTGACTTAATGGACTGATTTTAGTTTACCAGATTCATTCACCTCTTGATTTCTGCCATCGGGTGTTTCCATCAAATACAGTTTGACAAATTGGTCCAGGTTCATCGAATGAGGTATGCAGAGAAACCCAGAGAAAAGGTTGAGCGAATAAAACCTAAAGGTGCTCTTACTTGTTGCAATTCTTGGTATCTACCCCTCTATTTTAAGTCCTACGAGCAGTTTTGTGTTTGCTTGCAGAAAATGCAACAACAACAATAACAGATCATCTGAACACATGAACCATGACCTCAACATATGGAGGCTTGGTTCTCGGGGGAAACAACGGTGGATGATTTGGGGTATTTGGTGTTTGATAACAGCAGGAGGGTTGTTCCCACAGAGGAGGTTAATCACCAATAACCATTTAGAACTGTTTCCTGATGAATTGGTCCACATTCAGATCTTTGTCTATTTTATGCTGTTGCATGCTCTGTTGTTTCTAATGAACTGGTGTTTTAGTTAACATCATCCGGTTATGATTACTGGCAGAGCTGCAGTCTAGTATTTTTTTTTTATTATTTGCATCGACTCCGAAAAGTAAATAAATATTGCTCAGCTTAAGAATTGCTCTCTTCTAAAACTCTAAAAGAAATTGTATGTGTCACAGTATGAATAGTTTTGACAAGTGAACATAAAGTAGGTCACTCTTTAATCTGGCTATAATTCTAAATCAGATCATGTTGGTATAAATCGACACATTTTGATATTTTAGATAATTAAAGTGGATTATTATTTCTCATTAGTAGATGGAACTGTTTTGTCCATCTGCTGTGAAAGGTGTCAGCACTCCTAATACAAATATTTTCATGTTGAATTCATAAAAAGAAAAAAACTAATTTTTTTAACACATTGAATGATCTGCCCCCTTTTGTGCTTACTATTTTTAATTAATATTTCCCGGGGGTGTAATGGTAAACATGCAAAATATTCTGTAGTGCAGCTTCCAAAAGTGACACCAAAACAGAAGAGAGAGGACTCTCATCAAGGCTGTTCATGCAGCTACAGGAGAGAAAAAAAGTTGGCCAAATTTAACTAAATTACCCACCTGTAACATCATCAAGATAAATGTAGACATCAGTGGTACTGAAGGATAACCTGTAGAAGTCCAAATCCAGCTACCCGCAACATTAGCCAGTCAATTGAGATGCTTAGACTGGTCTGCAGACAGATGTGACAAAACACTGGTACTGTCCTGCCAAGTCCAAACCGTTGTGCTTTCATGGTGCCTTCAAATACATTTCGTATGCTGGCTTGTCCGAATATCAAAACAACACCAAGTGGTTTAAACCTTTTTTATTCTGAAATGTCTGAACAGTCTTTTTTAAAAGTATCCTAAAACAACATTTTCAGTTTTAGTCTTGTATAATTCATCGCGCAGTCCATCGTCGGCTACATCAGCTTAAAGTAATGTAACCAAATAAGAAGTATGTATTGTGTGTGTTATGAATAAAATGTGAGCGTTATGTAACGCAGCGTGCGACATTAACTGTGCTGACAGCATCCTGAGAGAATTAGATGGTTTATCTGACGTGGACCAATCAGATTTCAGATTCCCATCCTGATTAAGCCGGATGATTGGAGGATGTGACTGTGCATTAGGCCAATCAATAGATTAGTGAATATAATATAAACATAATTAGCTGCAGTTTGACCCTTCTTGTTTAACCTGAATCCTTCAGGTGAAGGTTAAACTAAAGAGTATGAAAATATTTCCATTATTCTCTTGCAGTGTATTTGTAATTACTAGTCTTTTACAGTTCTTTTTTTTTTTTTTTTTTTACAATTTACTTTATGGTGCAGAATAAACTGCTTGACCATTTAAATAAATGGGTATTAAATGTTTCATTAACGTCAAAGGTGATATAAATTTTATCCGGACCTGATGGAGATGTTATAGATTTTGTCTTAGTTAGTGTTTTGCGCTCACATGTTGTACCCTGTTCATATCTCTCGCTGCAGGGGAAGAGAGCGTGGTGCAGGCAGGTGTGGTGCTGCTGCAGGACGTTTTCGCTGTGAAGGTGAAGAGGAGGCGAATGGCGGGCCAGCAGTCGGGGGGAGCCGTGCTCGGCCTCGCTCTCTTCCACAGCAGGAGGAGAGGACGGAGGCTGGAGGAGGACACACTGCACCTCCACAACGCCTCCGCAGAACACACACACTCCTGGTATAACACTCTGAAAGAACTGCTCACAGGTAAATGTTTTTTTCATTTTTATAAATAAAACCGAACTGTGTGCATAGAAGCGTGGTATCACTCTGATAGACTTGCTGACAGTCCAAGCTAAGAGTCGGCTTGCTTCTGTTACATAAGATGGAGCAATGGAAACATGACTCAGTTCATCTGTGATTGCCACATTGTAAGATGATTATGCAAATACTGCTGAGTCATGCAGCTGGGAATAAGACAATCATATTAGACAGTGATGTATCAATAAATAGACTTTGTTTACGCTTATCTAGCCTTTATTTAAACTTTAAAAGATGCAGAAAACAAATGATTCAGTTCCTTTCTTAAATAGGAAAATAAACATTTTATTGCCTTAAATGCAATAACATAGCATCCCTTTAGTGTTTGATTATTTGTAGATAAATTGACTAATGGTTGCATTAACCAATTATTAATTGGATAGTAAAAGTTTCTTAACAAGAGATTTTGTTTTTTACAGAATTTAAAAACAAACTAAAACTATCATGGGAGGAGTTCTAGGTAGAACATATTTACCTTAAATATATTTATTATAAATGCAAAATTAAAATTATTTGTACAGTTTTGGCTTCAATTACTACTCCGATTACATTGTTCTTACAGAAAATTATATATATTTTTGCATCCGTACACACCAGTTAAAAATTAATCTATCATTAAGTTAGGTGACAATTATTTCAGTAATTGATTAATTACGATTAACCGTTTCACCCCCATTTGCAACCGTATCTGCACTAAGATCAATAATAAAATACAGTAGATAACCAACTACTGAGCACAATTTCAGTTTTTGGCCATATTAGCTGTGTTTCTTGTTGCAATCGTTTCCATTGAGACTGTTCACATTCATCTTAGTGAGGTGAGTCAGAGTTACATCAGACAGGAGAGCTAATCTCATAATCCAGAAGAACAAAGACGCACAGATTACAAATACACATTCAGCAGTAGTAACGATCATGCTGTCAGCGCTTGTTGTCTTCTGTTGTCTGCAGAAGAGATTAGCTAAAAAACTGGTCTACTTGAAAGGTTGCAGTACATGAGGTAAAAACATTTTTATTGGTGACTGAATGTCTAGCACTGAACATCGCCTCTCCCCTTCAACTTGTATCAATGTCTCAGTTAGTTCATGATGAACTGATAGGTAAAAAACATAGACGGTGCTTGTAATTAATAGCAATCTTGTAAATAATAATTGGCTGGCTTTTAACTTGTTCAAACCTTTTCTCAGAATGAAAATTAGATCTGATTTGATTTAATTTTCCTCTAGTATTTTAGTCTCATTTTCATTCTTTGTTGAACATCAGTACCATTTTTGCCATAATTATTATTATTTTAATTGTCTTACTGTTAAATTTCAGACCATAGATGAAATATTAACACTACAGCTTTGGTCACTGAAATCAACACTACTTTGGTCAGATGAAACAAAACAAAACTACATGCAGAAAGATAAAACTGCACATCTCTCCTCTGTAAAACATAGTTTTGGCAGCATCATGATGTGGGGATGCTGTTCTTCGGCAGATCAAGAAATCCTGTATCTAGATGAACAAAGCTGGTAGAAACCCTAGCTTAATGCTAGAAGCAGATAGATTTGAACTTTAACCTTTTCTCTGCTCCTTACTTTTTATTTGAAGTTGTTTCAGTTGAGTAATTAAGCTCCGTACCTCATGGTGTTAAAAACTGTGGCATAAAGCTTTGGTGTTGTGCACTTTTAATGTAACGTTTCTAAACAGCAAACCTTAGTAACAGAGAGGAGTTCTCTGCTTTGTTTACGCAGAGGAATGTAGAAATTACACTTTAGATTTGCACCAAAACTTTCTGCATGTGCTCTAATTTAAAAGTCTGCATTAGTTTTGGTGTGAGTGTCGACTGAAAAGACTGTACAGAAAATTTTCCATTACACCCCTACTTAAGAGTGTACCAGCTAATCTATTAGTAAATCAGGCAGCTTCCTCAGCAGCAGCCATCTGCTTGTCAGGAGTTTTTTCAGTGAAGTCCTGGATGCTACTGCGCTCTGAGTTTCCCATGCGCTGATTTCCCAGGTGCACTGTAGTGGGCAGTGCCTGGCTGACTGTTAACTCACAATAGAAATGTTGAAGTGCTGTGTGTATGGATTTAAGTCGCATGAACATGCTTTACATTTCAGCTTTTTTCTGCTTCTGCATCCCAACAGAGACATTACAAGCAATCATTAAATGAGGAGGTCAAAGTTGACACTCGGGCTACCATCGCTCCCCCACCATGGCATCAGCCTGACACATTATCGCTGGTCACCTGTCTGACTGTGCGTCTGTCTGTCCATCAAACCAGATTACCCCTGAGGCCCCTGCAGCAAAGTCACAACTTCTTCAAGGCTGCGTTATGGGCCTCATACTTACGCGCATGAATGGCTCGCAGGTCGAGTGTCAGCTCGAGTGGTCACACTGCAGATCAAACTGTGACGGCCTTTGTGACTTTAAACACCGCAGTGTAGGAGTCTATTTCTGTATGTGTGTGTGGATGTGAAAGGTAAACACAGTCAGTCGCTCTGCTGCTCTGCGGACATTAAGCCTATTTTCCAGCCAGAGGTCAGTATGAAAAGCCTATTGTTGCATGAATCTTGGTGTCGCTGAGTGGGCAGTCTCGCCGCCGCAAACACCGTCGCCACTTCTTAACCTCTAGGTCCGAACATTAAGTTGCACAATGGTGAGCAGAGAGCACCTTGTTTCTTGTTTCCAGAGGGTTTTTCTGTCCCGTTTGCTGCGTGAGGCAGCTGCAGAATGCTGTGCAGAAACTGAATGGCAGTCAGAGCTACAAAAGGTAAGTATTTATGCTGTATAGAGACTGTTTCAATACATGCAGTCAGACGACGGAATAATTGACTGCACTTGTTTAACAGCTGAAGAGACTTACAGTCCAGTGTTACTGGCGAAAGTCCCAGCAGTGATAATGTGTGGAGAAATATATTTTAACACCATGCTAGCTATAAGTTATGCACTATGCAATTTTATTTTACTGACTTTTAATATTTTAGTGGACAGAATCTATTTTTCTGATATCACTTAAATGCTCTTCACATTATAATCCAGTATGCAGTTTTTCTCTAAACCTAAAATTGCTTGTCATCTTTTATCATTACTGATCTTTAGCTTTGGTTTTATTTGGATTTTCTGCTCCGCCGTGCAACTTTAAGAAGCGGCTCCAAAACTAAGCAAGGAAGGCCTCACCGCTGTCTGTAATTTCTGCTATTGCAATTTAATTTAGCTGCAGTGACAATAGAAGAAGAAAGGTGGATCAAATCAAAATGTAAAA
Source organism: Xiphophorus maculatus (assembly GCF_002775205.1). Lineage (NCBI taxonomy): Eukaryota > Metazoa > Chordata > Actinopteri > Cyprinodontiformes > Poeciliidae > Xiphophorus > Xiphophorus maculatus. Next base: position 9,097,466 of record NC_036449.1, read on the forward strand.
TCTTATAGTTTGGTGTACCCTAAACTAAATTACTCAAAGTGCAAATGTAGCATTAGATATACAAGTACATTGTGAAAGTGCATAGGGGAGGGTTTTGTTGTTGTTTTATGACTGTGTTGTTTGACAAGATCAAACTAAAGCTCCAGTCATCTGCATGTATACTGGCCACTTTTTAAAATACCAGAAATCAGTTTTTTATTCACTGATGAACAAAGAATGAATTAAATAAAGTAATAATTTTATAGTAGTTTTTCTTTTTCTTTTTGTCTGAATGGGGTCCTGAAGTAACAGAAACCCCCTTAGAGGGGGTTCAGGTTAGTACAATTTATCACTGATCATTTCCTTAAAATGTTTTTATCAGAACTTAAATCCACATTTAGTGTCTTTTGATCTGCCAAATGTTAAAATTTCCTTTGTTTTTCTATTTTAAATTCATTGTTTCACTATTTAAATGATTTCAGAACATATTTAGAATGGATAAGTCCATATTAGATTGTTTGTTTATTACAGGGTGTGCATTTTCAGGTGATGTTGTAAATTGTGTTCTTTCACAACTTGAACTACTTCAAGCACCTGGATATTTGGCGCCCCCTCTGGCAAGTTGGAAATTTCAGAATGGTGATTAATGGATGGTTGTTTTTATTAGACTTCCATAAACTCATATGACTGATCATAAAATTGAAATTGGGACATATTATTATTTCTCAAAAAGTTTGACTTTCTTGAACCTTCATCTTTTTCATGGTTGATGAATGAGTCTAAAAATGCATCCTTTTCTTGTATCATGACCAATTAACCAAATATTTATTTTTCAAGTTTCAATTAACAGCATATATAAGCAACATATATTGATTATTGTATTTTTTGTGTTTTGTCTTTTTTTTCCATATAAGAAATCAGTCTAACCATGTCTGTCTATCAAAATTACTTTATGGCCCTTTACAGCGAGCTCTGTGTTACACATTAACTGGTTTGCTAGTCAATCCCTGTGTATCCATAGTGACAGGATGAGAGCAGACTGTTTACTTCCTCCCTGCCCTACTTATTTTACTTTGCTCTCTCTTTATTGGTTTGTCAGGAAAAAAAATCTTTGTTTTACTGCCACTTGAAAGGAGAGAAGAGAAATCTGAACGTGAACCTTTGATAACGCCGGCAAATCAGAGTGAAAAATATTAAAGAGATGCTTAAATGTGTTTTTATCCAGGCAAAGCCGTGTGACCCACTGACACACACGTACACTAAGTAAAAGAAGCATTTACTCATTGAGTCTTTAACATACGGATAGGAGGAGGTGGGGACTGAAACCTAAAACCTCTGTGATCAGTTGTGAACCTGCAATTTCTCCCAATCATCCCTGTACGTGCATGTCAGGATGCCAGAATTAAAATTAATTTCTTCATCCACAATATTTCGATTACAGCTCAAGCAAATACTTGTGAAACTGTTTCCATCCAGCCTCGTAGAATGTTTACATTGTGTTAGTCGATGCATCAAAAATGTATAATGATAAGTATGATAAAATTTCCAAAGATTGATGATGCAATAATCAAAGTAATTTTGGACATTTCAAAAATGTTACCTTTGAGATTGTGATTATATTCATGATATTTTAAATTACAACCACACATTTAAATGCAATTGTAGTTACAATTTTATATAAATGACCAACACAAAGTAACACACAACTGTGAAAGGGAAAGCCATGGCTCTCTTTACAATAAAAAATCTGAAATGTGTGATGTGCATTTGAATTCTACCTACTTTAATCTGTACTACTAAATAAAATGCAGTTCGTCAAGTTTCTGTAGAAGTCACCTGACTGGTAAATAGAGTCTAAATAGTGGAAATACATTTGTTCTTAGGAGGCCACTCAGGTTTGCTGGAGATAATTAGTTAACAGACAAACATCATGAAGACCTAGGAAGATCTCAGACAGGTCAGAGATAACACTGAGAAGTTTAAGGTAGGTTTAGATTATAAAACAATATCCCAAACTTTCAACATTTCTCAGATGTTCATTAGTCCATCATCTGAAAATAGAAATAATATGGCACAACTCCAAACATATGAAGACATGGCCAAGAGTCAAAGATGTGACCAAGAGGCCTACAAGAGGCAACAAGTAATGAAGGGGACGTCTTAAATGTGTGAGTTATTCTGGTCAGATCAGATTGAAATGGAAACTTTTGCCAGAATCGTAAAACTCTGTGTTGCAGAAAGCTAGCACTGGAAACACATTTCCTGCTATGCAAAAAAATGTTTTCTTCTTTCAGGAGAAAAAAATTAAGCTAGTCAGAGTTGATGGGAGCATCTAAGGCTCTAAATATATTTCAAACCTGGTAAAAAAAATAAAGAAATAAAATGAACTACTAGAGCCAGTAAAAGACTTCAGATTGGGGCAGAGGCTGCCTTTCCAGCAGACCAGTGACCCTGAGCACCAGTGACCTGAGGTGGAGCCTCTGTTTTTGTCAACAGCATTCAGCAGTTGAGCTTCAAGTCCTGTGTCGGAAATTCAACACTGATCCTTGACAACACAGAGATTGTTTACCATGGCAACGGTTCGGAAAACCAAAGCAACATGCTACTGACTAAGCTCATCCAGTATTACTGTTTTCGTCTGTGGCTCCTGAATAACGGAGACTTAACAGCTATCCTTCATCAATTCCTTTTACTCATAAATCACAATGAAAGAAAATCTCAACAAAAATAAAACGCAGGGTGAAATACATACTGAAACGTGTCAGTCTTTTCCTCAGTTTAAATATTTCTAGTAGGAACATAAATTGACACCAGATTTTAGCAACAACCCAAGCAATCCACACATACAAATAAACGAGGGAGAATTTGTCCACAAAATTAAATTATGGGTCAAACATTTTAATGTCATGAAGATTTTCAGGAATACCTTTAGGCATTTGGCTTTTTTTTTCCATGAAAAGAAGTAATTCACTCAAGAATGGTCTCTTTGAAAACTCACTGCATAAAACTCCACTGCTGAAGAAAAAGCATTGTTTAAAGCTTGCTGCAGAACATCTGGACAATTCAATGAAATGCTGTCAAATCAGAAGATCCCAACGTTGAACTCTTTTGAATCAATTTCACACACCTTGTTTCGAGGAACTCTGTATATCGCCCCAAAAACATAATGCCAAAGTATGGCATACATCGTACTGGCAGGCCTCGGTGAACTGAAGAAAGAATGAATGGAGAAATGTACCAAGACATTCTTAATAACAATTGGAAGATGAAACAAGTTGGAATTTCCAAGCCATTCAACTGTTAATGGCCTGACTATTCTCCAGCTGAAAGGCTATGAAAATAAGCAACAATCAGAGTGCATACAGAGGACCCACATAACCTTTAAGTTTCAAACACAATTTGTTTTAAATGAATGGGTCATGATCACTTCTGAGAAATTCATGTGACTTGTCTCCTCCTGCAAGAGATGGCTGGAAGTTGTCACTACCAGAAAAGGCGTTTCCACAGTTTCATCAATTTCTGCAAATATATTACATATGTATTTTACCAGTAGCTTCATTTGCGGACTAATTTGCTTTGATATTCTTTGGCCGTGTGGATAATTTTGGATTGTTGCTGACATCCGGTGTGAATTTTATCTCATCCCCATTAAGAGATTTAAGGTGGAAAAACCCATGACACATCTAATACTTATTTTACCTGCAAATAATATGGTGGCTAACCCGTATAAATAGAGATACAATAAAAAATGGAATAAATATTGGACAGGATGTTTAAAAACAGTGGGTGTGGCTTCTTGCACTGTTGGGGCTCCGTTGTGATGAAGGTGTCAGGTGGCTCCTCATAAGATCTCCGGAGAACCTGGACAGAACTATGGAGTGATGGTAGGAGGTGCACTTTGTGTGTGCAAGTGGGGTCATTAACAGGGCGAGGTCACGGCCTGTTGGGAGCAGATTATAGTCATGAGCTGGATAATGGAGCTGGTGTGTGTGTATTGATCTAAGTTAGTCTATGGGGATTCATAATGCGGTCTCTAAATCTGCCTAATGATGAGCTGTGTGGGGGGAGTCTTGGCGAATGTGTGTATTTTGGAGACAATCCTGTAAAACTACACACATGCACACGCAGTCTTTAGACTTGTTCATATTCAAAAAATGGGAGCTGTAGTCTAAGCTGTAAGAGTTTCTACGTGATTAACTTGTCATTAAAGAGTCGACTCTAGTTCTTTCTGGGTTGTTAGAACCAAATTCATTATTTATAACCGAAAGACGAATTCACTAAGCTGTGCAGTGTGCTCCCTTTTCACCAATGTTTTGCATTATATCTGCACTCCATTCACAAAGCAGATTGCACTAAATACGTGGAGACTAAATCTATTTAAGCACATCCAACAAGCCCAGCACATTGGAACAGCATTTTTTAATCTCTAGTTAATATTTTAGATTGCTAAAGACATGGGAATGATAAATCCCTGTAACTGATTCATTCGGCGATAGTAAGCGTTGAGTCATGTTAAAATAACCGTCCTTTTTACCGTGGCTTTTGTACAGTCATACTAAGAACTTGCAATTATATCAAAATAAAATTAATCCTGTTGATTTCACCAAATTAATGAAAGAGTTGGGTTTGGTTGCCCAGGGCTTTTTCAGCAAGTCCTCCTCATCCGGACTCCAAAAAATGATAAAAGGAATCTGGACAAATTATTTGATTAGAGAAATTATTTTGAAAAAATATGAGGCACGCTTTAACAATTGAGTATAAGTTCATGACATACCTCACCTGTTTTTGTTTTTTTTTGTAAACTAATAGTCCAGCTTTTTAACCTGCTTTCAACAGGCTGTTTATTTTCCACACAATCTACATACGATCTACATAAAGAAAACAGCTTTGGTCCTTGACCAATTTGAAGCTATTGACCCTGATTGTAACTTACATAAATGTACATAAATATGAGAGGACGCTGTTAACTCTGCAATATCTTTTTCGCTTGCTTTAAACTCGCAACTCACCTCCAGAGTTTGCTCAAACGCGTCGCAGGTGGCAGTGATGGAGGGGCTCATGGCGGGTGTATTCATGTGTGTGTGCAGGGTTCAGCTGCCGGCCCAGGTATGTGAAGGTGTTTATCAACCCAAGCAGCCACAAGAAGGAGGCCGTTCACATCTACAGAGACCATGTGGCTCCTCTTTTTAAGATGGCGGACATCCGCACTGACATCACAGGTTGGCTCATCCCGCTGGTTATCTCTTTCTACTACACTTAAGGACATTCAAGTTTAGTAATTTACTTTATTGTGATAAGAATCAGTTCAATTGCTATAAAAATTTGTTCTGTATTGGCATTAAACAACAACAACAATAAAAAAATTATATGAAATCTCTGTGTGTGCGCTCAAGTGTCCAGGTCCAAAGGTCAGAGCTAATGGCAGTTTCTGGTCGCTAGGTAACCTGATCCTGGAGGCGGAGCTAAGTCCATCTGTTATGACAGAGGGACACAACTTCCTCTCATCTCCTTTCCCTGTTTTTTGCCCTATTCTCATTTTCTTTTCCTCTATCATCTTCTCTAAAATTCCTTCTCTCCTGCTTTCATCTCCCTCTCCTCTTTTCTCACAGCTACTCCTCTTCTCTTCCTTTCCCTTCTCTCAGCAGATGGCACGATATCCGTTGTCCCCCTTTTTCGTTTGGCAGCTATCAAGCACACACAGCCATGTACATGTGACCACACACATGCATGAACACTTTATCTTTGTCCATCTCGATGTCTCTCCATCTGCTCACCTCTCCCTTTTCTCCCTCTGTCTGTCCCTACGTGTCTTTCTTTCTGTCTGTCTCTGCAGTAACTGATAGGAAAGGTCATGCTCTCTCAGTGATGAAGGAATGCAAACTGGATGAATACGATGGGTCAGTTGTTTCTCTTTTATTTCTCGTATCTCTTAATTTTTATGAAATAAAAACATGTTTTGGAATTTAAGTTTTCTTTTTTATTCAAAATCTTGGTGGTTCATCCACAATTTTGTGTGAAAGACTATGCAAAACATTTTGGTAACTACCCCAAATGTTACCAAATGTTATACTACCCCTTTTTTTCATGCCATAGATATTTATTGGTACCAGGTACATGAAAAGAAGGCAGTTTAACCCGGCTCTGGGCCAAATAAGGATCGACCCGTGATCCTTTAGCATGACATTACATTTCATTTCCATCCCCAAAATTAGGTTACAGTGGTTAATGTCTAACATTAAAACTGAGAAAGAGTGAGTTAGAAACTCACAACTCACCTTCCAATAGAGGTGAGTTGAAACTTACATTTGCCTGATTACAAAACAAAGAGTATTTGGTTTGAAGGGTTGAAATTTTTATGTTTTTTTTAATGTTTTCTATGCCATGAGAAACCAATGATTAAAATAAACACATCACTGTTCAGCCCTGAAATATTTTACATTTATTTTTAAGCTAATTCGATTAACAAAATTTATACTCAATGTATGCATAACAGGATGTAAAATGTTGTGTGTTTTTATTGCTTGTTTGGTTAAAGTGTGAATGTTGTGCACAGTTAGCTCTGTATAGCTACAATTAAGCCCAACATTTTCCATATTCCTGGCAACTTTTTTTTTTTTCCTAAGAGTTTTTGCGGCGCTAGTGGCTCGTATTTTTTCCACAGTAGGCAGACAGGAAGGAGGGAAGACATGCGGTAAAGGTCGTCGGGACCGGGAGTCAAACCTGCGATGTCCGCGTCGAGGACTAAGGCCTCCAAAGGTGGGGCGTGCTAACCCGCTGCGCCACCACAGCACGCCCCCCTGGCGACTATTCTTATTTAACAAAGATGTTTGGGGTTTTGTATAGGAATTGACCCAAACATTTTTTTTAAATCATAACACAGTGTAAAAGTGCAATCAACTAAAAGATAACAAAATATTTGTTTTTGTTACCATTTCACTAAAAATTGTATTAATTATCCTTCTCATGAATTAGCCTAGAAATCTTTTAACAACCCTTCTTATAACTACTTAGCCGATTTTTACATGTTTCTCTGGTGACGATCTTTAAAGTTGAAAGTCTTTCTTGCCATTTCCCACTTTTTTTTTACCCCCTTCACAAGTCCATATTGGGCACTCTGACCGAGTCACTCCAAAACGTGTTTAGTTAAAACTCCTGGGTTATTTTAAGACATAACCCAGGAGTTATTGTGTGTGGAATTTACCAAGTAATTACAGGTGACTTTACAATTTATACAATAAAGTTTGATGTAGTTTTTTGACCCTGTAAAAGCTATCTGACGTGTCAAATCAGTTGAAGATGCAGCTTTGACGGATGTATGAGTTTGTGATGCACTGAAGTGAACCGTGTAATCAAACAGAGGTTTACTGTCAGAGGCTGACACTAAAACACACTGACCCAGACTGATCTCTCTCTCTCACACACAAACACACAGGTTACATGAATTACATTGACCTTGTTCCACTGCCTATTCCGCAGAAAGCTTTAACAACTGTATATTCTTCAAGAACACTGTATCAAAACCTTGTGTTCTTGAAGAATATAAAACTTTTATGAAGCTCCCATCACTCTACCTGTGGTTGGGTGTATAAAGGTGTGTGCGTGTGTGTGTGTGTGTGTGTGTGTGTACGCGTGTGTCTGTAAGCAGCTTTTGTGCTCTGCACTCATAAAGCTTAATGTGCTTAGAGAAGATTAGCTCAGCGTTGCTAAGCTAGCAACGCTGCGTTTGTGTGTGTGTGTGTGTGTGAGGCTTCACTGGTGAGGATTTGGTTGAAACCTACATTTGCCAATTAGGCTGACTGTCACCGTGGCGACCAGAGTTTCAGGTAATCCCATCCCCAGGAAGAGGGGGAAGGAGGCCGAGTCAGTTTATCTCCTATTTACTGCAAACACGAGTCATGAAGATGGAGCATCTCACTTCATAGTGCTATCACCACACTACTAAAGTTAACTCTTCTCTAGCTTCACACATCTTTTATATTAAATTTGTCATTTTATATTTGTGAAAGACAAATATAAACCAACCAAGGGGCCTTGATCACACTGTTGAATCATTCATTTTTGTACAAAATATAAGAAGTAAAAAAGTTGACTGAGCTATTAACTGAATTAATACACCATGTTCCAAATTATTATGCAAATTGGATTAAAGTGTCATAAAGATAACATTTTTTGTTGTGCTATTAAATTTATAGATGGTATTGTGTGTCAGGGCTCTTTGAATCACTATAATTAATTTCAGAGAGCTGGGTTGATTAGTTTGCCTGGTGAGCTCAATTAAAGGAAATCTACTTAAGGATGTTCCACATTATTAAGCAGGCCTCAGGTTTCAAGCAACATGGGAAAGAGAAAGAATCTCTGCTGACGAAAATCATCAGATAGTGTAGAGCCGTATGACAAGGTATGAAAACATTAGATATTTAACGAAAACTGAAGCGTTATCGTACTGTGAAGAGATTTGTGGCTGATTCAGAACAAAGATGGGTTTGTACCTTAACCAGAGCTCACAAGCAGAAATGGTCGCAGTGGACCCAGCCGTTTGTGAAGATTAATTTTTAAACAGACTTGTTCACTGATGACTGCTGTGCAACCCTGGATGGTCCAGATGGACGCAGTAGTGGATTGGTGGTGGATGGCCACCACGTCCCAACACTTGGTGGTGGAGTCATGCTTTGGGCTGAAATCATAGGGAGAGAATCATTGGTCGGCCCCTTCAGAGTCCCTGAAGGTGTGAAAATGACCTCAGCAAAGTATATGGACTTTCTGACTGATCACTTTCTTTCATGGTTGAAAAAGAAGAGCCGTGCCTTCAGTAGCAAAATCATCTTCATGCATGAGAATGCACCATCTCATGCTGCAAGGAATACCACTGTGTCATTGGCTGCTATAGGCATAAAAGGGGAGAAACTCATGGTGTGGTCACCATCCTCCTCTGACCTCAACCCTATTGAGTTTTCTGACATCCTGCAAAGAAAATCAAGCAGAAACTTTCCACAAACTCACAAGTTCAATGGATCAAGAATTGTGCTGTGATATCAAAGAAGGGTTCCTATGTTAACATGTAACTTGGTCTGTTAAGATGTTTTTGATTGAAATAGCTTTTGATTTTAGTACATGTGACCACTTAATGCTGCACATTCAAAGAATGACCGTTTGCAGTTCTTTATAATCCATTAAATGTTTAGAAAATCTGCTGTGCATAATAATTTGGAACAGTGCATTTTGAGTTTTTTATTTTTGAAGAAACTACTGTTCTCCTGGGGAGCTTTGTTCAGTAAAATTTGATTTATACTGTAATAGTTCATGACTTGAAAATTATACTGACCATCATTTGCATTGACCACTTAAGAAAATCTGAGAAAATATCACTTGCATAATAATTTGGAACACGGTGTAAGGCTTTATTTAAAACCCTTTCTAGGTGTTATTAGAGAGTTGCAACTTTTTAAGATTTTTATTGGAGTTTAAGGAAGTTTTAAAGGTTTACAAAATGCCTTCACAACAAGAGCTTAGAGTTCTTTCTTGCATCTCTATATAAATCATCCACCTGTCCTGATGGAGATGTGTCCTCACCTGTCCATCAGGGTGGTGTGTGTCGGTGGGGACGGATCAGTGGCGGAGCTGTGCCACGCTTTGGTTCTCCGAGCTCAGCTAGATGCAAATTCTCCAGAAAACCCAGTGAGAGCAGCTCTGCCGCTGGGAATCATTCCTGCCGGTAAGACCTTTTCATGCAGCATAAACACGGCCTGACATGCGGGAACCTTTAGGAGTTTTCATTTTTGCCTCAACAGGTTCCACAGATGTGGTTTCCTGTTCAGTCCATGGAGTCAGAGATCCAGTCACAGCAGCTCTCCACGTTGTTTTAGGTACGGGCCCTTTGTTTCTAACTCAGACCAGGTCAGACATTATAGGCGGAGGGTCAGTGGATTGTTTTTTACAGCTCCTGCACACAATGTGATGTGTGTTTTAATAGAACAGATCCCATAAAAATGTGTGAAAGGGTGAATGTTGTTTACAAATCGCCATCAAACACCAGTGCAATATATTCACAATGAATATTGACTTGACTGTGTTTCCTGACTTCATTTAGCTTTGTTGTCAGGAAGTATGTTTGCTTTCTCTTCATTCTGCATCGCCAGTTTGAACATCTGTGTTAAATACACTCTATCTACTTTACATCTATATCCTCAGGTCGTTCGGATTGATTTCCGCCCGCAGTAAATCTGTTGATAAATTCAATTTATTCAAAACGTCGAGGTGAAAGCCAATCTGGAGCTCTTATCGTTTCTGAGCTTCGATGTGATTGGCTGTCGTTCCATTTGAGTGGCGAAGGGACCAGAGTTTAAAAAAACAACAAACATGCAGACAGATGGTGGTACTGGACTCTGGAGGGAGGAAGCCGACAGATGTCCGACTGTCGGATCAGTTTCACTAAATCACAGGTTTTCCCTGCTGCTTGTGGTCCCGCCCCCCCACTGACCTCTCCTCACCTCTCTCCATATCCTCTCAGGTAAACCTGTCGGCCAATCGGTTTGAAGCAAGGCATGTTGTTGTTTTTGTTTGACAGCTTCGGGTGAGATGGTTCATCATGCATAATTAATACTGGTAGCTGGTGTGTGTGTGTGTGTGTGTGTGGGGGGGGGGGGGGGGGGGTGTCTGTGTGTGTGAGAGAAAAAGAGAGAGAAATTGGGAGTATTAAGTGACACTAATAGGAGTAAAATTTGAACAACAAAGAGCAGTCAAAGTCAAGCAGAATGATTTTCCCACAAAGACGAACTGAATCAGGCTTTTATTACCACAAATCTGTTCTGAATTTACTCATAATTTGCTGATATTTCACCCTCTCATGCATTGTTTTTTTTAATAATTATTTTTATTAATCTGTAAAACATTTTTTACAGGTCATCAAACTTGATTTATTTCACTCTGAACCTTGTCTAATAACTCAAAAACCTATTCCCAGACAGCTATTTCGTCACTCGATGAAACTCAGTTGTTTCTTGACTTAACCTCTTTGTTGCCGTGACACTAAATGTCTGCCTGGTGTTAAGCAGAAATGTTCTTTTCCACATTTTGTCACACTACAACCATAGTCTTCAATGTCTTTTATTCTGATTTTATATGACATTAAATATTGGATTATTGTAAAGTTAAAGGAAAATAATTTCAAAATATTATTACGTTTTCAACATATTTTACAAGGAGAAATGTAGAAAAAAATAAAGTGTCTCGCATATACTGTAGTTGTACATTGAGGTTGTAGCGAGCCGAAATGTGAGTTCTTCTACACGGGACTGTCTGTGTACAGTTGTACAGTCTTATTGTTGTAATTTTTAAACATTGTCAGACTACCACATGTCCTGGACCCCATGTTGGATTCGGGATTCACAGTGTTGTCTCAAAGTCGCGACGTTCTGAGTTCAAATCCCAGCTGAGGACTTTCTGTGTCAAGTTTCCACCTTCTTTTACACTTAAAAACCTTGATGTCAAGTTCATTTCTCTCACTTAAATTACTCTTAGCCCTGGGTGTGTGTGTGTGTCTGTGTGCATTGTTTTTGGCCTTGAGTGTGCTTTGGTAAGCCCCTGTGATAAAGTGGCAGCCAATACAGTTTGTCTGGCCTTTTACTGGAGATACGCACCATGCCCCCTGTGACCCGAAACGAGACAAAGCAGCTTTGGAAAATAAATAGATTCATGTCAAGCCTATTTTTCCTGGGCATTTGAAAGTCTTGGGAACTTATAAAGATACAGCATTTGTTTCCCATCTTCATTACTATTAATATAATGTGAATGTAGAAGATAATATTAGTACTTGTCATTTTCTGCGTGCCCGCCCGATCGCTTCTGCTCATAAAAATGTGTAACGCAAGCCTAAATATTATGAGGAGGGACGGAAATGTTTAAGGTTAAGAAAAAGAACATTCCAGATTTAATTACATTTTTTCCGTTGTTTACATTGCTTATAAATATTAGACGAGCCTTTAAAATGAGCTGTAGGTTTGATCTCGGTGACACACTGACCGTGTCAGCGTTAATCCCACTCAACACACGGAGCTCCACTAACACACTGACAACAAGCCATATGGCGAGGAAATCAGATTCAGCCAGAGAGACAGACAGGCAGGCGGTAGGACAGACAGGTGAGTAGACTGCAGTTCAGTAGGTTACGGCAGGTATGTGGCCAGATGGCACGCTCCGTGTTTGTGTTTGGTACTGAGTGTGTGTGACAAATTGTGTACACCCATCTGGAAGCTAATCGAGCATTTTCTCAAAAGGACGCGTTTATGAGTTTATATTAAATGGGATTCTTCTTACTCCATTTGCTTTATGGGTTTTTTTCTTCTTCTGTTTTTCCGTCCTGAGGTTGTCGGAGAGGAAATCAGGAGCGAGGTTCTGTGTTAAAGCATTTTATTTGGGTCACTCCACGCATGAAACCATTCCAGGAACGAAGTGAGACCAGAAGGCGCACTTGTTTGAGGTCAATATTAGTGGCCATTGCTTCCTCGCAGCTATATTTAAACACGGCTCCTGCTATTGTAGTTGGGGTTTTTTTGCTGTGAACTGGTGGCAATGTCAAAGGTGGTGCAAGTCGAATTTCAATAATTTCTGGGACGACATTAAAGAATAAATATGACAAGTATTTTGTAAAACAATAGAGGACAAAATAACATTGTAAAATCTGAAAAGGTTTGTAGTCAACTGTAAATAAAATCAGTTGCAACCAATGACCTTCAAATGCCATTTAATTACTTATTTAATGATTACAGATTCCAACTGTGTGGGATTTAATCTAAATATTAATCCAGCTGTTCTGTGAAGGCCTCAGAGGTTTAGTAGAGAACATTACAATAAACTTATTAATACATTGTTATTCAGCCAAACTCAGCCAATAGGTCCATGCTGGAGGGACTGGAGAGAGCCATCACCACAGGGAAGCATGGTGGAGGCAGCATAGTGCTGTGTGGTTCCCATTCAGGAACAAAGGAACTGATGAGAGCAGGATGGATGGAGCTACACAGAAGACAACTTTGGAAAAACAAACCCTGCTGAGGTGATGAAAGACTTGAGACTGCAGGAGGTTCACCTTTCAGCAGGACAGCAATCCAACACAGCTACTGTGGAACGGTTTAGATCGAAGTATATTCATGTGATAGACCAGAATTCAATTGAGAATCTGACTGAATTTTCTGCTAACAAAAATGGGCAACAACTTGAGTGTATGCATGTCCGAAGCAGGTGGATACTTACCCCAAAAAACTGGTCTCTTCAATTTTCTTTCCAATTTTGTCTCACATAATGTCCACAATGAAAAAACGTAATTCAGTGGTTATAATCTGACAGTCGTTCAGCTGGTGTGTTTACTTTTGCAAGGTACTTTTCTGTTCGATTTTCCACGTGAAAATTCGTAACCATACTCTGCTGATTATTTATAAGTTTCAAACTTGGTCCTCCATTTTAGGTTAAAGGCTTTGCGTTGTGCTTATCAAATGCTATTAGAATTCACTGAGAAGAAAAGGCAACAAAATGACGGAGCAGCGATTTCTTGGAAATGCTGCCGGTCTGAATGTCTCTCCTGTCTGTGCTCAGGTCACCTGCAGCAGGTGGACATGTGCAGCTTCTTGTCCAACGGTCAGCTGGTGCGTTTCGGATTCTCTGCCATGTTTGGTTTTGGCGGCCGGAGCTTAGCGAGGGCAGAAAAGAAGAGGTGGATGTCATCGTCACGGCGACGAGAATATGCTGTGGTGAAGACCTTGGTCAGGCTTAGGTGACACATTTTCTTTTCTTTCACTCATTTGAATGTTTTACTTCATCGGAGGAAAGGATGACAGTATCAGTGACAATACTACTTGAACATTTTTATGGTCCTGTTTTACATCATAAATGAATAAAATGAAGTTAATTTTCGTTATGGCAAGCTGAAGTGTCATGAAGTGTTTCTTTTGCTGTTTGTCTCCCTCAGGCCAGAGGACTGCCAGCTGTCATTTTTACCTGCAAAAAGCTCAGGAAGCAGCTTGTTTGGACAACAGTAAGAAACATTCACCGATTTTCTTAATAGTTTTATGGGAAACAGAGAAATCCTAAAACATTAACATTACTGGACTAAACAATTTTTCCCTGTAAAAATATTTCAGAAATGTAGACGCTTTTCATCGTCGTCACTGATCACTCCAATGTTTAGTGTAGAATGAAAGCTAAAATTTGGACAAGGTAAGAGCAGCTGTGAGACGTCTGTCGGTCAACTGCTCACTGATGAATTTTGAGTTTTACGCAGCATTGTTTTCACACCACTTTCTTATCGAAATTACACAATCTGTATGAAATATCCCAAAATATTTGAAGTGAGAAAATGTTTAAAAGAGATTAACATATTTCAGTCTGTTATTTATTTATTTAATACTGTTTTATTATTATTATTATTATTATATTTAATTTCTTTATTCCTATCAAATATAGTTTGCTTAATGTGGCATTTTAGGTTTTCAATAATAAAGGGAAACTGTCACCACTAGAGGGCGGTGTTTTACATTTCTGATGTGATGCGTTTTTGTCTTACGTAGTGCCTATACTGAAACAGCAGTCAAACTCTGTTTCAGCCATGACTTCATTTCACACTTTACCTTTTTATTCACTGTTGCAAGAAAAATATTTAATTGATAAAAAATAAAAAAAAAATGTAAATACGATTTTGATCAACCAGTTAAAACTGGATTAAATAGACTAAATGGATAACAGAAACACCTCCTTACTGTTAAGGAGATAATTTATACAAAATATAGAATATTAAAATGTGTCTCTGGTTAGTGAGGAGTGTTTGTGAAACAGTTTTTTGCAGATCTGAACAGTAAAGGTTAAACATCTACTTGTATTCCTTGTTTTTGCAAAGTTTATGTCCAGAACTAGAACAAAGGCTTCATAACTGGTTTAATTGTTGTTTCTCCTCCTTTCTTTTCTTTGTATATTTATAAATGTCTGTGAACACACCTTTTTTAAACACCTTCCCTCGTCCATTTTCTAGAGACCAGGGAGAAGATGAAGAACTGGACACAAAGTCAGGTGAGGAGAGCAATTTGCAAATGTGAACTGAGACCTGAGCGGGCTTAATTTCCTACCTCTGCTAACAAACCCTGCTTTACTTTGGCTCTCTCTGATTGGTCTGTATTGAAGCAGAGGAGTCTTGGGTGACCAATCAGGGTTTGTACCTCAGCATCAGCATCATGTCTATCCCCTGTCTGAGCCCACATGCGCCTCAGGGATTGGCTCCAAACACCAGGTACACCTTAAATTCTCAGTTTTCTAATAACTCTTTGCTTCTGATAACTCTCTCTAAACCTCCTGTTTGTCACAGTTTAGACAATGGCAGCGCCTCACTGATCGCAGTAGGTAATGCTTCCAGGTCAGAGTTCATCAAGCACCTCAAGAGGTACAGCAGCTCTAGTGGACAGGTGAGAGGAACAACGAAGTAGCGTCAACTATCAGAGCAACTTATACTAAGGATTAATGCTACATTGTTCCTGGGCATTGCTACATTATAATTTGAATGTGTCTTTTTAAAATGCTGTTTTGAATCTTAGATTTAGGCTTTTAACGTCTGATGAAAAACAACATCAGTTAGAAAGTCTTAATGCCTAATCTACATACTAAAAACCATGATACCAATTAAATGTTTTTTTATATTTAGATTTTGAGGTTAGTGACAAGCAAATAGTTGTCAATCACATTTCACACCATACCAACTCCATCACAAATCAGAAAGAGCATAAATACTAAACATATTAACCACTATTATTGAATTTGAGAACGTGATGCACTAATGCCATAGTAATAATACTATAATAATGTTACTTTGATCTCATAGTACACTATGCAGGTGCTTTGTCTGCACTGATGAAGATTTACTTTGCTCGACTCACGGGATGCATGAAGTTGCTACATCAGCAGGTCAACAAAACCTACTTCAAGATGAATCCAGCTAAAAATGATTTCACCACCCGAGGACATTTAAAGACTCTGAATATAGCGTTGAACTTTGATCCTCAAATAGCCAGTAAATATGGTAAAAGATACAGTAACAAAATGGCAACTTACTCTCTCCTGACACAGCAGCACGTTGTCATTTATACAACCTTCATCCCAATACACATGTCCTGTGCTGTAAAATAAAATGGGTCCACATCATAAATTACCCACACATACATAACATGACTCGATGTTTCACAAATACGGTTCAGTTTTTTACATTTGTACTCACTTACCTTACTTTGGAAGACTAGAAACTGTGTGTTTAATTTATAAGAACCAACAAACCCATAGTGATAATGTAGTTACTAAAAAGCTGTGGAATCATTGACTCAATCTGTGTAACAGGTAGGGACTGGTATTGATCTTTAATGATGGTGAAATCATAATTTCCTTTTATGAATCCTCTGCCATGTATAATGATTTGTATTACTAATATGCCTTCTGGTCTTTCTTTTTCTAAAATCAGACATCTGCATTTCGTCCATTTTTTATTTTATTTTACAGCCTAATGATGAGAAGTGTTGCTGTTTAAACCAGCAGTAATGAACACCAACAGGATGTAGTCAGGAGCACCCTTGATGGGATTTTCATCAGCTCGTGACCTTGTCTTCTTAAAGCCCCACTTCTAGCGAGGAAAACAAAATAGTTATCATGCAGATTAGCCTGATTTAGCATGGCTTGCTGTGGCTTGAGAGACTAAACGTTAACCCACTTTCTAAATATACTGACAGTGGGACAGTGACTGTCCAGCAAAGGGAAAAGCACATTGAACTGGGTGACCTACATTCGGTTAGCTACCATGCAAACAGAGAACAGATCAAGCTCAGCAGCGACGTCAGCTTCTGACTGACTGGGAAGATTTGACCATCGAAACCCCAAAACCCAATACCAAATACCATCGGTTAAAGTTTGTGTGTTTCAGCTGTAAGAGGTCAAATGTTTTTATGCTTAAGCGGGACCTTCTCACTATTGGGCTGTTTCCTCTTAAGGTTCCCAGAGTTGTATAATAAAAAATCATATATATTTTATAATGTCTATGACAATGACCGATTGTCATAGATTACAATTTTTCGATGTTAAATTGAATTTAAAGCGAGGGTTAAAAAGCACCATTTAAACAAGCAAACAAACAAAAAAAAAAGGCAAAGAAGCCAATATTTGCTAATATGACACTTCCTAGTGTTTATCTGCAAATCAAACGGAAAAGACTGAGAGAGAGAGAAATCCTCCCAAGAAACACTTGCACGCATATGGATCGTCACATTGCTGGTCTCTGCTGCCCCCTATTGGCGCATTGTGTTATCACAGGAGAAGACAGTAAACAGGAAAGGAACCCGACGCACCAAAACAAGCTGCTTAACACAGATTTACAAAGATCCACAGTCTTCTCCAGCTTAGCTTTGACACACATTCGTCCACAGTGACGCTCTGATTGTCTACAGTTTAGCTTCCCCTTCGTGGAGACACACTCCGTGTCGGCGGTGAAGATTCGACCCCGATCACGGATTGGCTGGTCTGAGGAGGAGAGCGAAGACGAGGGAGACTCCAAAAATACACCCATCATCCAATCAGAGGGAGCCGCTCTGCCCTGGAACATCGATGGAGAGCTGGTGGAGATCGCCAATGAAGTGCTCATCAGGTGGGACTGGCTGTGTTTCAGGACTAAAACCCAAATCACTACTGATCCCACGCATTTATTTGAGAAACACTGTTATGTCAAATAAGGTCAGTTCACCCAAAACACCGTCTTTTTCTTCGTGGAAGTATAGAAAGGTTCTTTAAATGCATCTGCTTCAGCGTATAGTTTTCACTCCCACCTTAAAACAATCAACCTTGACTAAAGCTGGCCAGTTTTAAGTGATTCTGAAAGTAAAGCAGCTAACTGTTGGCACCCTTGATAAAGATTTGAAAAAAGACACACACAAAAAAAACAAAACAAAGCATGTTTTTTTTTATTGCAGAATCAATTTGGGCAACATTTATATAATTTTATTGTTTATTTCCTCACTTTTTATATAATTTCTCTAAATCTGCTAGATGAAGTCAGTTTGTATTAAGTCTCCCTTCCAACATCTATAAAGAGGTTCCACAAGGTGCTGAGTTGGGTTCTTTGGTAACCATGCACATGTGTTTTTGTGCTGAGAAGACACAGTCAGACATACAGTTTCTCTTCCTTTATTGCCCTTTGGAGATTTTGTGCATACTCACTCTTTTCTAAAGTTTTCTATCCTCAAGCACCCATATTAGTACTCTTCATCCGTTTAAGGTAAAATAAAAATAAAAAAAATCCTGTCAGAAATATGAGCAGCTTTCCACTCACTTATGCTCTCTGGTGCTTGCAGACACACTATCTTGGGTTGTGGTTGCCGCTGGGTTGGTACTGAGTTCTTTTAAGTGTCATTGTTGCTGTTATGTTATTTGTCACTGGGTTTCTCAGTTCTCTCTCTTTTTTTTCACTTTCTGTAGGTGCAGAAGCAGACTTCTTGGGTGTATTATCTAGATCCTATTCCTATCTTCCTCAACTCTCTCAGAGAAAACTGTAATGCTCCATTTGTAAAAGTAAATTTGTTAGGTTGCTTCCTATTGCTATTCAGCTACACGCGGTTAAACAAAATTAACTAAATAAACAGATACAAGCAACCTTTGAACAGCATTTATTTGCAGTCATTTTACAAACTGAAAACATCTTTAAAAAACTATCTTCAGAATTAAAAATTAATAGACTGAAGCCATGTAAAAGATTTTCGGTTGCTTGACTGAATTGTCCCTTTTTTCGTAGAATACTTCGTAATCGCTGTTTGTGTTTAGGGTCCATCCGAGACTCATCGCTCTGTATGGGGAGGAGGTACATGAGGCAGAGTCAACAGTCACCTGCAGCTGCATCTGAGAGCGACAGGAAGAGCTACTCCGTATCTTGGCCCAACATCTGTCACCATGGTAACCAGTCCCACAGATGCTCCCTAGATATTGGATTTTACTGCCAATGTTGCTGTAATGTAAAGTGAAAAAAAATCGTTTGTCAGCTAATTGTCTGACTAAGAGACTTACAGAAATAGACCCATATTATCACACATCCTCCACCGTACCCAACAGTGGGGATTTATAGCAGTTAATATGTGACTTACTATCAAAGTGACTAATAACCATTCTTTTACATTCAAATTAATGTTTACAGGTCTCATTTGTTTTATTAACTCCATTCTGTGTTAGTGTTGCTTTCTACACGACACAGACAGTGTTTGCATTGAAATGACTCACATTTGTACCTCATTTTTACTGATCCAAAAGTTTTATAAGTGAATATTTCTCAAGATTTTTGTTTTGTTTTTGTTTCCACATTATTTTGTGGTTATAATAGAAAAGAACAACAACAAATGTTTAAATAAAAAAATCTTTTATTTTAATAGGGGCGTAATGATAAAAGCAGTGAGACGCTCCAGTGCAGAACAAACTTTCATAAAAAAAAAAAGAAATAAAAATGTAATAAAACATTCAAACACTTGCATGATGTGTATTTCTATGACATGTAAAAGATGAGGGATGAAGTTGTTTCAACAGTTTGCATTCACAGAATACAGAAAGGTAAAACAATTATCTGGAAACATTTTATTTTTCTAAAAGCCTCTTTCGAGAGAATGTCATTTATTTCTTTGGCGTAGTTGGGTGGAGTTTCATTTTAATCATTTTCAGTGTTTCCATTATGCATTTTAATTTAATTTCAGCACATTGTAACTTGTAAAATACTATATAAATTAAGTTAAATTAATAAAATATTTTGTCATATGGCTAGCTCATAATTGTTTCTAATAAAGGCTTCGTAAGACATTGCGCCCCTGTGATCTCTTGGCACCATCTTTCAAAATACCTGTATCTGTTTCATTTTTGATACCTGTGAGTTTATCCTCACAGGTAGCAAAAGTAAATGCTGATTTTCTTAAATGCTGATTTTTTTCCCCAACACATCTGAGAGACAGGATGCTTTACTTGGTTAGTTGTCGGCACTGCCAAGACAACTTTTTGTCTAGGTGAACAATGAAAATATGTGGATTTACTTCATTTGTTATCTAGATGTGCCACAAAATTCTGCCAAAGGAGCAGACGCAAGCATACCAGTGACAAAAGGGAAAACGGCAAAATAAAAAAAGAAGAAGAAGAAGCAGCATTGTATCCCATTTCCCAGCATTTTTTTTATCTGTGTCCCGCTTTCAGAACACAAAATTTGTATTGCTTCCCTTTTCCTGCACACTCCTGCAGCCCGCTGCAGTCGAGTGTCGACTGCAGCTGTTGGATGACGCAACGCAACCAGTGAGTCTCGTGCTCCATCACTGCTGACCAGCAGGTAAACAAAATGAAGGAGCTTATTCCAAAGGTATGAACCAATCAGGAGCAAGGTTTCCAATCCCCTGAGATCATCAGAAAGTCACTTGGTTTGGTTCTTCTCCAGTGTTCGTCCACAACACAGGAAGCTGTTTTAGTTATCCATCTGTCCGTCCGTCCGTCCATCCATCCATCCATCCATCCATCCATCCATCCATCCATCCATCCATCCATCCATCCATCCATCCATCCATCCAGTGCTGCGGTCTTCCTCAAGGCCAGTCTCTCCTTTGTGAAGGCACATTTGGTTTATCAGTTCAGGTGCATTCAGGATGCTTTCATCCTCATCCGTCATTGCTGCAAAGTTTTTGCACAGCTTTGTTGTGAACTCTGCCCGCTGCTAATGCCCCGACGTCACAGCGAGAGGCAGCAGATGAGTTTAAGTAGAGCTCTCCCTCTTGTTGAGTTTGGGAACGTAGTCCCAGCTGTCTCTATTTAACTCTTCCTGCTTCTTGAAGTTCCTCTTAAAGAAGCCACACTGTAAATCAGACAAACAAATGGTCCCTATTAATTTTTACTTTGTTACACAGAATTTTAAGAGATTTTATACTCTTAAAATAACAGCAAACAGTGTGAATATATGTTTCCTCAATAAAAATCCATACTGGGTGTTTAAAATGAGCTAGTTACCTTATACAAACACCAGATGAGAGCGGTCAAGATGATCAGTCCTAAAACTAAACTGACGGCGATAATGAAAATCTTCACAGGCATTGAGGGTTTCTGGGTAAAAACAGCTTCCACCACCACCTGGAAATTATTAACACTTTTTAACAACCAGACCTGTTGTAATGCCCTAAACAATTTGGGGGGAAAATGCAGCGCCTTAACAAAGCCTTGTTTATATAGACACACAGTATTCAGCGATAGACTTGGGTTTCCTGTTTTCAGGTATTTTACCAGTGCAGGTTGATCCTTGATTAGGACAGTGTGAGCATCTTCTCTGGGCGACAACACGGTTGCTGTGCTCTCCAACTTCATAACATGATGACGGCCCTGAGACAGAAAGCAGCGTTTATTTGTAACATGGAGAGCAGCCTGCTTAAATGTCAGCAGAAACTGATTAAATTTTTGCAGATACGCAGCAAAAACATTAAATCTTACCACATATTTCTGGTCCAGTTTCTAGTGCAAATATCTTATCTCTTAGTCCACTTGAAATAATTCAAACCTAATTTACAAGTAACTTTTCAGCAGGAAATATGTGCTTGATTAAAGTTAATAATTCCTTATTTTTAATGATAACATTAAGGTAGATTATTCCACTTATAACTAGTCCCTTTTCATCAATATTAAAGACTTATTGACTTAAAACAAGCTTGTATAGCTTGCTTAAACATTACTTGTAGGTCAGTTTTGACTTATTTCAAGTGCACTTATATATTTGCACTCGAAACTGGACTAAAAATACTTAGTAAGATTTTGTGTTTTTGCAGTGTATGCAATATTTATTTTCACAAACTAACACTTTTTAATACAATTTATACTTCATGTTTAAAGGACTGCAGGCACAATTGGGTTAGAAATCCCTAAATTAATGAATGTCAGTTTAACAACATGTTGGTCTGGTGTCGGAATAAACAATTAGTCTGCAATTACTTAAAAAAACAAAAAGAAAAAAGAAACATTCAACTTGTACAGTAAGATCATCTGAACTGGTTACCGGTGCTTGCAGCAGCACAGCAGGATTCAGGCTGATTTCCAGCTGGATGGTAGCATCTCTGCCCGCATCCAGGTTACCAAGACGACACACCAGGTGCTCACACAGATTATCGACACGGCCACAGAACTACACAAACACACATATGTAAAATAGTTTAACTAATGAAAGTCAGTTTGTCACCTGGATAGGGGAGCAGTAATTCACGACTACATCTCGGCTCACTGGCGACCTGCTGCTCAGAAATCAAAAATTTGATCTTTTCCTGACCAGTGAATGCACCATGCCTGTGCTTTGTTGAGCTGACAACAAACACCTTTCACTGTTCATGCTGATCCTGGGGGAAGACTCAGTGTTCTCATTATTAGTGAAACGTTTAAAATAGATGTCAGGGGCGGCACAAAAGGTTAAGAGGAACCTGTATTTTGCAACATGTCTGTGGTTCATTCAGGCTACAATAAAGAAAAATACAGAAATATGTCAGTAAAACTTTAATTGATAAAAATGTAGAAATATTCTATTTTGTTTTACAATTTTTTAATTTTTTGTGTAAACTGATGGTCACAAATGATTTCCAGTTTTTAACATAGGAAAAGTAGTTTAAAGTCTGATTTGAAAAGTTACAAAATGTAATATAATCACATATTATAGCTGCTAAAATATATATTTGAATCACCTGAAATCAGTAGATAAACAGCTCAAGTCCAGAGATCTCAAATTCTGATTGATGCATTTCTAATCCTGCTTTATTTACGACCTGACATTTTCTTTGGTGCCACTGTGACTTTAGCATTTAAACATTCATGTAACCTTGGCTGCCTCTGTTTGTCTGATGAACTGCTACGTACATACCGAATCACATATTTCTGAGAAGAAAAGATCATCTTACCATTGTGCGGGTGGTGGTGGGAGAGAAGAAGAAAATGATCTGTTTGATGAATGAAGCCTGGGGAACGTTGCAGTCCTCACTGACTGAAATCGTTTTGTCACTTATTGAGCACGAACCATGTGATGACTACAGAAGGAGACAAAAAATTAAGTTATTATGAAAGATCCTTTCCAAAATGTCGTCAACAGGCAGTATCTAGTGCTACCACTATAGTCATTTTTGCTTTCCTCGGCATTAGGAGTGATAGAAACTTGGACTCTTGATGTTTTTACCTTCCAGTCGATGAGCTGAAGCAGTCTGTGTGGGTACGGTGCCAGGATTTTTGGCAGTGCAATCTGAACCACTGTGTTTAACGCCTTGCTGGGTCCAAAGTTTAACACCTGCATGAAAACAAAATACCAGACAACCCAAAAGATTCAAGTTCAGTGTAAGGGATTTCAAAGGTCTAGTAGAAGAAATAACAATCAAAATTTTATCAGGGTTTTTTTTTTCAGCCGCTTTACAGATTGGCAGCTTTTTGTTTACAGTTGGTATGAGATGTACCAAAGAGGATCATGGTTTACGGTTTAATAATGACTTGATCTAAAGATATGGTTCTGCATGCAACACACTGGTGTAACCAAACTTTCCCACTTTTCTATATTTGCTGTGTGCGTGTTATAGTTGTAAATTACCAAACAGGTGTGAAAAATGGCTTATATTGAGTAGCAAAACATTGTCAGAAAATTTCCAACATCTAATGACAAATGTTGTTGTCCTTAGGTGCTGTGTCTTCACAGTAAAGACACAAATAAATTGAATTTTAGATTAATAAGTTCAATCAGCAGTATTAGGAAAACACTTTACATTTTCCCAGTATTGTGAAAAGAAGAATAAACGCAGACACTTCAGTTATTTTGGAGCATAATTGAGGGAGCTCTCGAAGAATCAGTAGTAAGTATATGCAAGATGTTCGTCTCAATATGAAAATATAATCAAAATATTAATTTGAGTAATTTAGTGCAAAAAGCCAGACTCATACTCTATATACCGCAGATTCATTACACAGTTATATATTTCAAGCATTTATTTTTTAAGAATATGTAAAGGGAATGAAAACCATAAGATAATTTCTCAGACAAATTTAATATTATTTGTGATGTAAAAAATAAAAATAAGAAAAGTAATTTGCCAGTCCAGTAATTTTTCTCCTAAAATCACTTCTATCTTGTCCCTGGTTTAATAATGGATTTACAAAGAAAATGCAACAGCTTGGATAAAGTCAAGTTGATGTTCTATAATCACAACAATGTTAGCTTTTCGCTTTAAAAATCTGTTTTTAATGGTCAAAAAACAGACCATTAATCTGATCTTTGGAGAAGCTGAATTTTCTGTTGCCATTAGCTGTAAATCACAATCATCAAAGCTAAGTGAAATAAATACAAAATAAATTACTAAAATAGGAGGAACATTTTTGATGCTATGTCACCTGTAGCTACTGAACACAGTTAAAGAAACATCTGAACTTACCTTAAATGTGTAGTTGAATTTTTCAGGGTAGCAATCAGCTGGAATCAAGTCTTCATCTCCAAACACAAAAGACTTTGGAGTCACAAAACTGTAAACACAAAGAAGGACATTCAGCTGGCTATGAAGCATCTCTAATGTTTTCCTACCTACAATTTTGTATATTTTCATCTCTCTCCTTTTATTTCAGCTGTAATGTATCTAAATTTGACTGACCCGTGGATGCTGACACCAACTCCATGTTTCAGAGGAAGAACAAGAGTCATGCTGTTATCTCGGAGAAACTCATCCATCTCGTAATTGTCACTGCAAATGGAAAAACAAAAACATTTCTTTAATGGTTTTTATCTGTAATAACCTGAAGACATCTCTTCTGTAGGATCACTGCTTTAAAGCTAAGCTTCAGTGATGACATCAGGGGCGACGGTGAGGTCATTACCTGCTGGTGTTGATGTTAATGCGAATGTCGCCAGGCGTGCTGTTCTGACTGACATCCAACAGAAAACTGATATTCATCTGCAAAAAAAAAAAGGGTGTAACACTTTATTTGATTTGAAGACTGCCACGACACCGTCATAAACATGACACAACACCTGTCATGAACATGAGTAAGTCTTCATGATTATTTATGACTGTTGTCATAAAGTGTCATTCGGTAAATCATGACACTTTTAATACAAAGTTGACATTATTCAAAATGTCTTTGTTATGACAACTTGACATTAACCAAGAAATCATGATCTGACATAAATTTGTTATAAAAGTATTACTGATTAAACTTTGGCTTTAATAACATAAAGCTACATAATTTTTAAAGTTTAATGATTGGAGGAGTCTCTTGGTTTCACCTTTGAACTGCTGGATGTTCTGAGACAGGAGGCTAAGGAGCAATAACAACTCCATAAGTTCATAATCATAGTTGCCAGACAGTGAACAATCAATGTGGTGGGGAATAAAAGCATAACCTGTGACCTTTTTAGTTTTGACGTTAACATTTATACTCTTAAGGAATGATTTTTATAATTTGGTGCTCTTTTGATCTTGTGTAAAGCTGTCAAAAGGAGGACTGTTTCCAGCTACTTTCTAGACCCAGAATCCAGCATCTTGTGAGAATATTCACACTACTTGAAGTTTACCAGATTTTTTATTTATTTTTTTTCCCCGAAGAGTTTTTGCGGCGCTAGTGGCTCGTATTATTTGCGACAGCAGGCAGACAGGAAAGAGGGCGAGGAGAGGACATGCAGCAAAGGTTGCCCGGATCGGGAGTCGAACCCGCATCGAGGACTACGCCCCAAACGTGGGGCGTGCTAACCCCCTGCGCCACCACAGCATGCCCCAAAGTTTACCAGATTTGGCTGCATTGTAACCACAAACCATGAGGTATATTGGGGGTTATTGGCACCAGCTTAGCACATAATATTGCATTGAATTGGAAGGAAATATTACATTGATAAAAAACTATTTTACAAATAAACATCTGGAAAGAGTGGTGTGTATTTGTATTCACACTCCATGAGTGAAAGCTTTGATTACATTTCATTCCAATCTGCCCAGAGCATCTTCTTCCACATGTGACTAACAGGGATTCCTTGTGGTTTTCTGACATGTTTGTGGCCGAAGTGTCAAAAACTCAAAGGGGCATGAATACTTTTGCAAGGGGGCCCATCGTAGAAAAGCAGCTGTTGTGAAATTGATAAACCAAGGTGTTATGCACAGCGGGATGAGTAACAGTGCGATTACCTGAGAGAGGGCTGGGAGGACGAGGCTGGTGATTCTGCAGTCCACCCTCACGTCTGTAGTGTTCACTTCCTCAGTGATATCACAACTAATCACGTTGCCCTGCTGCTCATATGAAAACAAACATGAAGATTTTAGAGGGTACCCAGGTCTAAGAAGTTATCTCTAGGGTTAAAGCTAAGATATTTGGTTTTTCATTTGGTGTGAAGCATACTAAAGTGGGGATTTACAAAATGTAATGAGTCTGGTTCCAGATCAGCAATTACTTTTGCTTTCTTCCACATCAAAGGTTAAATCTTCCAAAGTAGAAACATCAAAAATTTGCCAGAACTGAGACCTTAATTAGTAAAACCAAACGATGGTTTCTTCCTCTCTCTGTTTGACGTAAACTCACATTATGCAGCACTTTGATATAGTGGATGTTGTTGGGGAATCTCAATGTCACTCGAGGCAGGAAGGCATCATCTCCAGAGTTCATCAGGGAGGTTTTCAGGATGATCTGTCCCGAACCGAGCGCGAAGAACTTCTGCTGTCTGTAGACAAGTAACAAGATCAACAACAAATATCAATGTTGGAGTTCCACTTATAAATAACATGCAGTTCCTGTATGGTGACTTAATCAGTGTTGTATAGTAACGAAGTAAAAATACTTCACTACTTTACTTAAGTATTTTTTGGAGTACTTCATACTTTCCTCGAGTATGAAAATTTTTGATGACTTTCACTTTTACTTCACTATATTTCCGAACTTAATTGCGTACTTTTACTCCGATACATTTTCAATGTGTGGTTTAGTTACTCGTTACAAAAAAGCGAGAGAGAGAAACAAAGTGTTTTGATCCCACCTACTGATTAGCAAGTAGCAAGCAGGCTACCGAACAAAGTCGGTATCCTGCTAGCCTGGGCTTGTTCATCACCACCAATAGGATACACCTGTTTCGCTTCTCCCATTAAACACAAAGCAAGTCTCGCAATCAGCAGCAGCCACATGGAGGAGGAGACGGAGACCACAACGACTGCAACTACGTCGGACACGGCTCCAGGGGAACCACCAGCTGGTGATAGGGTGACCAGACGTCCTCTTTTTCCCGGACATGTCCTACTTTTCAGACCTAAAAAGATGTCCGGGGGGAATTTAAAAATTGTCCGGGATTTTGGTCAATTGCCTCAAAACACATTACATAGCTTACAGTGCATTGTAGGGCACTGCGCACGGCGCTGCGTGTCACGTAATCCCTGAGCCGCGTCAGTGGGCAGCGCTCCCCCCCCCGCTCCAAAGTTTTCTGGGTTTTTTTTTTCTTTTGCATAATGACCAGTTGTGTGCACCACCTATTGACTGATTCACTGATTTGTGAAGTAGAGTAATCCTAACAGCTCTTTTTCTTCATGTTGGCCGCATTTTCTGTACTATTTATTTTTCTCATTTTCAGCACTGACCTTACTTGAAGGGAAAACTTAAGGCTTACAAAAACTTTGTATTTTCTGTCCTGGAGGGTTTACTAAGAAGCTGGTTCAGTTGTAAAGCAGGTTAAGTTAACCTTGTGCTATAGGTAAAGCACCTAATTTTCTTAACTAAATGATGCCTGCAGGTATATCTATTAGCAGGTTTAATTTTGCCTGCACTTGGTTGGGTACATTATTTTAAGTGTATTTGACAAGTTTACCAAAATATAAAAAATGTCATTCAAACTGCATTTGCTTTGTTTTACTTTTTACTTGTACTTTTCATTACATTACTTGAGTACATCCATTTTTACAGTACTTTCCATACTTAAGTACAAGAAGTTTCAGATACTTTAAGACTTTTACTCAAGTAACATTTCAGTCAGTGACTTCGACTTTTACCAAAGTCGTATTTTGGAGAGGTACTTATACTTTTACTTGACTCTGAGATTTCAGTACTTTATACAACACTGGACTTAATTCTTCAACATGTTATCTTATTTCCATCATCTGTATTAAATCAGCCTGTGGTGAATCCCTTAACTGAATGTGGATGGTCTCGTTATCTTGAATCTCATTTTCACTGTGCTGCTTCCTCCCTCCGTCTCTTAATCTGCTGATAAACGCCGCCATTCTTGTTGATGGTAATCCCCTTTTCACAATGTAGAATATCTGTACATTTAATTAGCTGAGCGTTGCAGAAGTGAGTGCAGCTGAGAAATATCAGCTCAACTCCATCCAGATATAACTTGAGATAATGGACGGAGAGAATAAGAGGTATTTAAATATGCAGATTAAAATGCTGGCTGCTTTTAGAGTTCAGTGCATGCAGTGAACTCTAAAGACAGAACAGGTTTGTTCTCTGTTTGCCTGCAACTAATTATCATCATGTGTTTAGAGGGGAAAAACGTCCATGTTTTTTTTATTATTATTACAGAGAGGAAGAGCTCATCTTTTGAAGTCTTACTTGAAGTATAGCTACCTACATTGACTTGTGAGGTGTTTTCAACTGCGCTGTCACTTTTCTTTTTAGTTTCCTCCTCTATCTCTTTCTTTCTTTAGTTGCACAGAATACTTGTTGTGCCTGTTTCATGTGTGGGTGCTCATGTTCTTACTGCGGCAGCACTAGTTCACTTGACAGCTGCATGTTGGTCGAACAGTTCACCATAGAGCAGGAGCGAGCAAACCGAGTCTGACGGAGAGAAAGAAAGAGAGAAGCATACTGTTTATGACACCAGTAACAATGAATGAAAGCAGAAGTCACCGATGTTCTTACAAACACCTCCTGTGACCCTGACTTCTGACCCTGAAGTTACAGATGATTAATAATAATGACCACATGACTCACTCCAGCTGTGCATTCCTCTTTCTTAACTGTTTCTCTGCTCTGTTTTTGTGAAACACAGGAGCCGGATGTTAGCTAATGTGCTGCAGGCGCTGCAGCTGTAAACACATCTGGATTAGCAGCAGGGTTTGCTATTAGGTATCTGACTTTAAAGCAGCTATTTTCCTCCCTTTAAATCAATTTATCTAATGAACTGGGTTATTCAAAGTAGTATTTAGTATTTAGATTTTAATATTATTGTTGTTATATATTTTATTTCTTAGTAGAGAAAGAAAATACTAATCTATAAGAGGCTTTTATTTTGAAGGGCACCGAACAAAGTCCATGTTAATACCTTGTTGATCACTCATTTTACCACAAAGAACCTAAATTTGAAAAAATACACTTGCAATATTCCAACGTATATATAAAATTAAATCTATTATGAAGTAACATTTTGTTGTTTTGCAAATGAAACATTTAACTTACTGTGTGACACAGATTGATACCTGATTGGTGATGGTGTTATGATGTCCTGCGCTGTGCTGCAGAATGGGTTTTATGGATGCTAATTTTCTGGATGGGGTTTTGTGGCTCCTCTTTTCACTGAGGCCATAGGAAACTTCAAACTGAACGGGAGTGTAGATGTCTTTAACGTCTTTCTGTAGATGAGAAAAAAACCATTTAGCGGTGAAATAAAAACACTAAACATCTTCACTACTGATCTAGTCAGGAATCAGCATGTTTTACTGTTTTGTGCTTTTACCCTTTGGTAAGCCACATGTGTTGCACAGCTGGGATGGCCGTGTCGTGCCTTCATATGACCCCTCGTGCTGTTCGATGATCCGTTACCGTGGAAATAGAAACGATGTGGGAAAGATGGTTTATGGAGGAGGTCGGAGGTCAAATTATACTGAAGCTCTGGGAGAAAAGAGGAAACATCTTCCATGTAAGTAAGTCAAAGTTATGTATTATTACAGATTTAATTCTTAAACATTGAAACTAATAGTTTTGTATTTTTGTAATATATATTAAAATGGAAAGTAGGAAAGTGGGAATGTCACTTATCTTCACAGGACTTTAAAGACTTAAAATATTACACAATTTTCTTTATTTCTATAATGTACCTATTGCCCCTCTGTGGTGTTTAAATGTGACACTGAAGCAGATCGTAACGTTGAAGCAGACAGTCTGAGTCTTGTGATCTTGGCATTGCGCCCCCATCTGATCAAGCTTCTCAGGCAGAATCAGAGAAGCTTTCACTTGAACCACTGGACGGGTCCTATGGGGGTAGAACCAGAAAAAACTTTTTCACACCATAATCAGAAAATCAGAAAACATAAAGTATTTTTATGAGTTTACCTGAGAACCACAGCTGAGTCTGAAAGGAATGCTCCCACTGCCACGTCTGTAGAGACACAGTTTATCCACGTTAAGCGCTGATCCAGTGAGAACAGCACAAGACAATGTGGCGGATACAGACACATGGGATCCTTTACCATTGTAGCCGTTATCGTCGATGTCAATCCCAGAGTTCAGCGACTGTCCAAACATCTTCAGGTCATGACCCAGGGATGACCCTGTAATCCTCTGAGGTCACAGAGTGGAAATCAAGTCTAAGTATTACTTCATACATATAATACACAACAAAACTTAAAATTACTTCTTTATACATGAGTGACCAAGAAAGAAACTGAAAAACTCTCAGAGTACAACAAATCTTGTTAGGTCTTATTGATTTAAACACACTAAGTGCTAGGCCTGACACAATAACAAAGTTTACTGGGTGAGAAATTGTCCTAGAAATTAGTGCGATAAACAATAATATTGTCATTTTGAGACCATTCTCAAGTAAAATACTGGTAATGCAAGTTCACCCTCTAGAAGACTAATACATTTTAATTTTATGCAGAACACACTGGAAGACATTTTACATTTCTAAAAGAAAACACACCAATCAAAAACAGTAAATAAAGTGGAAATAAAAAACACACACAACCAAAACCAGATACAAAACAGATTATGATGTAAAAAAAAAAAAAAAACTGCCTCAGAATGGAAATTATGTAGTTCATTTCAATTTACCATGGAATCAGCTGATTAATTGCTCATTGCGACAAAGGCTACGCTGAACTGCTTGAACACTGAGCTTCGCAGCTCTGTCAGCAACACCTTTATGCAAGCGCCTCTGGCTCTGTGTTGATGTTTGTACCTGTGATGGTTTTGGTGAAATACCCTCCTTCCTGCCATTGTAGATGTAGACGGCGCCTTTGAGGTCGTCTTCCTGTGGAGCGCCAACAGCCACATCTAAAACCACACACAGAAGCTGGTTTTACTGTTTCTGTGAGAACTTCTTCTTTCAGTCTTTTGTTTGTCTTTTTTTACTGTCACACAGGAAACAATGTATGTTGCTCTTTATTTAAAAATGTTCTCCCTTGCAATGTATAATTTTTTTGTTGGGGAACTTTACCAACAGATTACCTCTTAAAATAGTCATAATATATGGCTTTTAAAAACTATATTACTGTTTAAGTAAAGCATTCTGTGATATTTCCTGTGTACTTGATTTTTCAACATCATTACAGCTAAAGTTAAGCTTGTTGCATACAAACATAAAGTGCAATTATTTGAAAAAAATATTCACATCTTTTTACCTGTATTAATTTTCCTGTTAGATAAAATTACAGCTGCTGGTCTCTTAGAGTAAGTTTCTATTTCCTTCCACTTCATAATTATGTTATGTTATTATTGTTAGTGTACTATATAAAATCCCGTTGAAATACTTTGAAGTTTGTGGCTGCAGCATGACACAATGTCAAAAACTTGAAATGGTGTGAATATTTGTCTAAATTAAACACTGTATGTGAACATGGGAAGAAAAACAATCTTATCATTTAATATTTAACCTCAGTTCTTTGAAAGAAGCCTTTAACTTTTCCTTTTTCCAAAAGCACACTGAAACGGAAACGCAAACATTCACTTAGCAAATATTCAATCACCAGAATAAACACTGGCTTGACTTACTGAACCACATTAATTTCCTGAAAACACCAACTTAGCTCTAATCCTATCTACAACTCAAATGAATTTCAGCCTCATTTTAAACCCACTCACAGTACTTGGCTCCTAGCAGGCCCCACATGTTGGTGGGTAAATGTGTACGTCTCCACAATATGAGAAATACAAGCACTCAAACGTAGCTTTTTATCTCGCAGTGGCAGATTACAGGGCATGTTCATTTACAGAGCAGCAACAGTTTGTCATTACAGTTTAATGAACTTAATAACACACTCCACCCCTCACACACACCCACACCCACGCACACGCACACACAGATGGTGAGGGGGCTGTGTTGTATATGTGTGTGTAGGTGCAATGTGTTAAAGGCAGGATGGCGCTCTGTTATCAGAAAGTGACAACAGGCACTGAGGGGGGTGGCTGTGGCCCTGGGGTTGTTTAGCCCAGCATGCCACTGAACAACGGTGGTGGTATTTGATAAAGGGGCAGAAAGGCAGGAGATCTAAGCAGAAAGGAGAAAATCAGCTCTTAGCTCTTCCTAGTTACAACTGCTGAGGTGCCCTGGAGCAAAACAAATCCACCCACAGCTTCTTCACTTGAGCTTTTAAGTAGACGTACAAAGGGACTAAGGCTACAATTAGCCATTATTTTAGTCATCAATTATTCTGACAATTAGTCAAATAATCAGATAAACGAAAAGGCACATTCTGCAGATTTTTCATTTAACCACTTAAGCTTATTTTATGCAACAATGAAATGTAAAAATTGCAAATAAACAGATTATTCAATTGCATTTATTGCCTAAAATGCAATAACATAGCAAAGGATGCATCTGCAGCTAAATAAATACTTAAAGAAGTCCTATCTGCTTGACTTAACATCAGTACAGTATTGGGCTAAACTGGTGATTATTTTTTTAATTAGCCAATTAATAATTGGATAGTAAAAGGTACTCAATAGAAAAATGTTGTAGAATTTGAACCAGGTGAAGATAAAACTATTGATAAAACATTATAGATGTTTTTTTCCCATCTAAATCTAAAATTACTGCTCTGAAAGTGTTTTTTTCCCTCAGAAAATGCCATATTTTAGAGTTAGCATACTCCAGTTACAAATAAATCTATTACTAAATTAGCTGACAATTATTTCAATAATGGATATTTGATAATGCTATGATATAATTAATTGTTTCAGCCTGAAAATGGAAGTAACGTTATTAGAGTCAATAGTATTATTTGTCACTGTCACAATTTCTTCAGGCTGTGCAGGTGTGGTTCTTACCTGGATAGCCATCATCATCCAGGTCTCCAAGGTCAGCAATGGTCTGCCCAAACCGTGCCGCATAAGCATCGCTGCCAGTCAGCTTAAACTCCGCCTCCTTCAGCTGAGCCTTTGTGAGAATTCAGCATATTCAGGGTCGATTCCTTAATATTTTGCATCTCACATTGCATACTGCTCAATATTTTTAGCCAAATTTTGAAAGAAACTAGAAGTATTACTTGGATGGATGGATGAATGTTCCTACCTCCCCCTCATTAATGTACACATGAACTCTTCCCTCTTCCCTGGACGTCCCCGTTGCCATGGGAGCACCAACCAGCAGATCCGACAAACCATCAGCATTCAGATCCACCACACAAACACTGGAGCCGAAATAAGACCCCAGCTGGAAAGAGACCAATCTTTTAGACAAAAATGTGGTGCATTGTTCCAACTTATGATGAAAAGAAAGGCTCACTTCATTTCCAGCAACTTCTGAAACCACCTTCAGCATTTTGCTGTTCTCTGTTGAGAAGATGAAGGCCTGAAATGTGCAAACACAAACTGACTTCAACCGTCGAAGCAGGCGATAACTTCAAGAAACTCACCCAGTTACAAAAACAAAGCAGATATTTGATTAGATTGCATTAGGGTCAAGCACGTGAAGTATAATTGTACATAAATAAGTGTCGTGGTCCTACCTTGCCCTTCTGATTGTACTGTGGAGCTCCACCCACCACCTCAATGGAAGAGGGACTCTGGAAGTGACCGGCTCCAACGGCGTAACCTGAAGCATCAGGACGCACTATCAACAAACCAATATCTACTGCAGTTTATGGAGAAGAACTGAACATCATATTTGCACTCATTGGCAACTGAGGATAAAACATATTAAATGAAATTAACATCAACAATAGCAGAAGTAGTTACTCTGATTCAACATATTTAAGTCAAACATTTCATTTTAATAGGCACTTCAGTCGCACCACCATCTCCAGCATAAAAATCACATCTTAGGTTTGGTTGTTTAAAGGAAGTAAATGTATTTTTGCAATGCTGCGACTGCTGCTGACATCAGCCTCCCTACCCCCACTCACACAAACCACTTCCTGTTTAGGGAGAAAATGGTTTCATCACCTTCCACAGTTTGATGAGTTGAGGTTGATGTTGGGAGCCACAAGGTTAGACCCCACACGCCAATACCCATACTGCCTTTACTGAACATTTACTAGATAATCAAGTCATTGTAGGATGTATCATTATATATTTCCCCTTGTATTTAAATCTACACTAAACCTCTAAGAGGGTGGGTGTATAATAGTTGGGTTGTCTTCTGTTTGTGAATAAATAATGTTGTGTAGGTTTGTTTGATCAGAATAAAAGACCTGCATGTGACATTTAGCATGATGTATCTTTGGTTTATAACCAGATAAGGCAATGGGAATGACACATTTATGACAAGGTGACATTAAAACTCCCAAAATAGAGATGAGAAAAAGAAAGTACACCCTCTGCCAATTCTAAGGTTTTATTGTGTAAAGCACAGGTGTCAAACTCAAGGCCCGGGGGCGAGATCTGGCCTGACATAGCTTTTTATGTGGCTCTGTAGATTCAAAATTACATTAATAAGACCTTCCAGTTTTTCACAAATCTGTGAAATTCACACAAAATCAACAAATTTCCAATTTTCTTTTTCTGATTTTACTGCAAATTTTCTCAAAATTGGTCAAAAACATTGAATCTGTAACTGATACGGCGAGTGATAAAGAGTCACATTTAACATCATACATTACCGCAAATATTGTCAAAATTTCTTATTAACATTTCTAAATATTCACCACAAAATCTCTAATCTTGATTGCAAAAAAGAACACTAAAACACAAAATCCCAGAGGAGTAGCTACTTATTGATATCTTTACAGTTTAATTGGTTTTATCAATATATTTTGGCACAACCGGCCCTTTAAGAACATTCAGATTTTTGATATGGCCCAAAATGAAAATGAGTTTGACCTCCCTGCTATGAAGGATCTGACCTCACCAGATCAAAACAAATACCTAAATCTAAACTCAAGTATATATAAACACACAGCACAGATTCAGGACACAATTTTATTTTGATAATTGTGTCCAAAAAAAAAAAAAAACTTGGAAAATTACTAAATATGTAAGACCCTCAAACTTAAAATGATTCTATCAATAAGTGCATGTTTAAAATAACAAAGCACCAAAACTGTAATGTGACATACAGTCATAATCAGTAAATTACAATATGATGAGGTTCGTTCCTCAGATTAGAAATACCTTTTGAAGATAACCTTTAACTAAATTGAACAGCTTTATGAGTGTGGGAAACAAGATCAGTAGATAAACTTGTTAAAACTCATTTCCTTCTGAGCTTATGTGTTTTCTCTGAACATCACACCTTTTCGACTGATTTCCTGCTCAGCATACTTTGTGAGAGATAATAGATGCATCTGGCATCCACCTTGAAATCAGGAAAAATTCAAACATAAATGTCTATCTAAGCTAATCTTCCAGACATGTGCATTTAACATGGTCTTAGGTGTATCTCGCAAATATAAATATCTTTAGCATGATGATAAAAACATAAGGAGCATCTGTGTGAGAGTGAGACTGAACCCTCCCTGCTTTCACTGTATCTAAAATGTGTTTGAAAAGCCAAATGAAACGTGGTGTAGCTAACTGAAACAGAGATAAGAGACAGGTGCACAAAGTCCTCTTTCAGCTCAGCATGTCTGCTCACTTTAGCAGTATTTCTAACTTATAATGAATCCTGAAGTAACAATAAACATAGATGGCTTTTAAACACAAGAACTATGCTTCCTAAAATACATTTGTGCATATTTACGCCACAGAATTGGAGGTTTATAAAAGTGTAGCTGACAATAGACAGGTTTGTTCTGGTTCCTGATGAAGATGTTTGGATCAGAAATAATGGAGATAGAATTTATAGAACTGAAGAAAGCATACAGAAAAGACACCAAAGACTTTGAAAAACATGCAAAAGGTATTTGAATGTGTTTAATCCAAAATGTCTTTTGGAATTAAACACATTTTAATTAAAAAACATTTTAAGCAGAGTGTTACTGCTTGAAATGTAAAGATATGAAGAGATCCAGTTTGCTTGAACTGTATAACAGAGTATCAGGATGGTTAAATCTAAATCTAACTAAATAACACACAACTGCAGTTTATGGTTTATACTGATTGTGCAGGATAAGGATCAATTGTTACCCAGATAGCTCCCATAGCTGACAGCTCCTGTCTCATCATCCTGATACACCGACATCGAATTGCTGGAGGTGTTGTAGACCACAACTGAGCCCGTCCAGTAAGAAGACCCTGGTGCTCCTACGATGATCAGATCCTAAGAGAGAACGAACTTGTGTTGAATTGTTCAAACTGAAAACTCAAGGTTCACAGTAAACTTTAAAATCTGGATTACAGTAGATTGTGATGGTCTTTTATTAGCTATAAGTTTCTAAATAAGGTTTTATAAAAACAAGTTGAAAACATTTGTCTTTTTTTCAAACAATAGAAACTAAAATGACAAACTTTGTTTCTATCAGCTTCTTATTTTTAAAGCTATGACCCATTATGAATAGACACATACTAATAATTAAACCAGGCAATTTTTAGATTTCAGATTTCCCCCAAGAACCCCCCAAAAAAGAACAGGAGCAGCCAGATCCGGTTAACAACAACTCTCTCTGATGCAAATGCTGTCACTGAACAAAAAGGATTTCAGAAACTATGTTGCCTCTCTGTTACTGACCTGTGTCAAGAAATTGGAAATGCCCGCCTGACATGACCCGTAATCCTCACCAAACTTCCTCTGGTGGTCTGTGAATGATGGACAGAAGCGGTCAGATGTGAAGGTGAGCGAATTATATCGAAATGTTTTCCTGGACAGCTGCTGCTTTCACATACCCACACTCTCACACACACACATACATCTGTATCTCTTGGTATGGCTATGATTGCTTAATCTTGAACCATAATATCAAGTCACTGGGGCGCTTTAAAAACAACAATTCAGGCAGAAAAGGAAGTGCCTGATCCAATAGGATTTCACAGCTGAGTTTCATCCTCAGACTTTGTCTCGATGAGGAAGCAAGGTCAAGAACCCTTACAACGCCATGACATCCTAATCATGTAGCTGTGGATAAAACACTTGTGTGTAGGGGTGTGTGTGTGTGTGTACCTTTGTAGCAAGGGATAAAGTGCTGGTAGGAGGTCAGGTCACTCTCATAACGAAAACAGACGCCATTAGGAAGCTTGTTGTTCTGGCCGTCTTTCCTTGAGTAATACACGTTCTTCCAGCGATGAGCACATGCCTGAACATGCACGTATACACACATATAACACTTGAAACTCACAAACAACATCTGACAAGGAACTATTACTGAGTCACACATTAGACTTAGACGGTCATAGCCTGTTCTTGCGTTGTTTCTCTGAGATATTGCGACAGAAAACGCTAACCTAAGCAATAAATCTGAACCAGCCACGGCCATACGAGACGCCGCCATGGTGACAGAAATCTCCAACCCTATTATCACATTGCTAGCAGCTTAGTGTTATTTCAGTCTCGTTGTATACTTATTAATTTTATTAATTTTGCAACAGAAATCATCACATGGCTGAAAGCTGTGTCATGGTTTTAAATTTAGCTGTTTGTTGTGCAGTTGCTCCATGCTATGGTTAATAACTTTACCAAGATGCAAATGCTTTTGTCAAAGCCTCAGAAGTACTGAATCAGAAGGAAACTATTCTGAAAAGACATTCCTATTGACCACTTGAACAACTATAAATTATTGGAGGGTGTTTATGTCATTGGAAATGTTTTTGGAAGTGTTCTCCATTGGGTGTTGCTGTTATTTGAGTGTTTCCATGCTAACAGGAAGCTAATTTAGCACAATAGTTGCTGGCCAACATTGTCTATATCTAATCTACATGTTGGAAAATGCCTTGGTTGTCTCCTGCCATGCAGAAAAACTAGGAACACAAGAAGTGCAGCAGATATAGAATGTGTCAAGTCTTGTTAGTTTGGACAGTTCTGGCATTTTACAGTGTTAAGATCTCAGAAGTAAACTGAAGACACAATCATCAATCAATAAATCAAAAGCAGAAATCATATTTAGAGATGGTAACTGGTAACTGAAATCATTCCTATTTTCAGACTTATTGCCCTCCTGGTCAAAAGTGAGTAAAAATGATCATTGAACTCATCATATCTAAGAGCTAAATATACCTTTTGGTGTGGAAGTTGTTACTAAAGGAGATAGTTTCATTATCTGTGTGAAAGCACAAATATGTCAGAAGCTATCTAAAAGGAAGCTATTTTCTACCATATGTTGAAAAGTTCATCCAGGCTGTAAAAGGGTGAGAGAGAGAAAGACTGCCAGTGATAGCTGGAAGATCAGTGGCGTACATAAAGAAAGGCCTTAATATCTTTTTTCGACTTTCAACCTCTGTCTGCCGTGGAACATACAGGGAATAACATTTTTTATTTCATCTTCATAAACAGAGAAAAAGTCAAAAAACAGCCACAATGTGCTAAAAGAATGAATTGTGCATTACCAGGACACGTCCACCATTTTCTCTGGGTTGTCTGGACAAACTAACACCCAGCCACTGGTGATCACTCTCCGGTTCACACGTCTTCCCACAACTTAAAATGTCTGCACACACATACAAAAGTTCACTGTCACTTCCAGAAGGCGAATGTTGTTTTCACTTTGGCAAAACATGCAGATTTGTATGGGCTCTTTTTGTTGTTAATAAGTCAGTGTCAATGTATTTGTATACTTGAATGTATTGTTTACTCATGACCTGCATCTTTGCAGTACCCTATAAAAGCTATAAAA
The DNA here is from genome assembly GCF_002775205.1 of Xiphophorus maculatus. Classification (NCBI taxonomy): domain Eukaryota; kingdom Metazoa; phylum Chordata; class Actinopteri; order Cyprinodontiformes; family Poeciliidae; genus Xiphophorus; species Xiphophorus maculatus. The sequence continues at coordinate 9,136,570 of NC_036449.1, forward strand.
CCATTTTATTGTTCCAGTTTGATAGTCATTCACTCATCGCTTACCTTTGTGAATAGATTTAAAGGGGGCTTAAAATGTGAATACAGAGCTGAGCAAAAGTATTTGCCAAATTTTGTCAGGGTACAACTGCAAAGTTCAATGGGATTTTATCCAACAAACCGAAAAGTCAAGGGAAGATTATAGTTTTATGATATATCTTGAAAATAACAATGTGAATCTGTGAATAAGAAGTGTTTCTATATGTGCACATATCACTAGTAAATGTGTTTCCTTGATGTTCGTTAAACACACAGCATAAACAAACTCTGACCAGCAGAAAGACGATCGCATCTGCGCTTCTCATCCATAATGTTGCAGCGAAAAACGGCTCCTGGAGATTGAGTCAGCTGATGAGAGGAGTTAGCCACTGGAGCTCCGACCAGCAGCCTGAGTTAAACGGAGGGGAAATGAAGACAGGGTTAGTGTTTTTTTCTGTCTGAATGGTGAGCTGTGTGTGAGGCTTCAGAGAGCTTCTCTTTATTTCCAAAAACAGACTAATTAATGTGCATGCAGACAGCAGCAGCACACAGAGGTCTTCACATGGATGGACCTCTAATGAATTGCACTAATTAAAGACGTTTCACCAAACAAATATCTGTATGTGTAGGAACAGCAGTATGTTTGGTTTAAATCACAGCTACAATATATATGATCCACAAATACTGTTTGCAATGATATTTAGTGACAAAACAAAAATCAGTTAGACAATTACAAACAATATATTCTAAAAGCAGCTTTTAGACGCAGTTTAGTGCATTTGAAACATAAATGGACAGCGAAAGCACAAAAGATTAAATAAACTCAAAGCAGATGAATGCCTAATTTATCTGGGCTGCAAAGAAACAATATTTGAATAAAAATATTTTAGGCTTGGATGACCAGATGGTTAATACGTGACTAACAATCAATTAGATCCAAGAAAAATTTCTAACATATACTGTTTGATGAATAGAGTTGATATCAGACTAACGTAGGATAATCTACAGATTAATGGAGTTTCGTTGAAGGACCGATTATGGTTCAACAGAAGATAAATGGCAGTTCAATACCGTACAAACAGAGATTAGATTCAGACCATTTTTCAGAGTTGTGGCGATGCAGCAGCACAGAGTATCCAAACATCGAGGAGTGAGGGCCGTTGAACACCATGCTGTGCTCCTGATCCAGATTATAACCTGCCGCAGGACAGACCAGAACCAGAACCAGAACCTGGACTGGAACCAGGCAGAAGACGATACCCATAATGTCCACTGATGGGTGCAGACAACCTGTGGGACAGAAAAAGAAGATAGGATCTTTCAGAATCTTGAAAACAGCAAAACCTGTAAATAGTGTATTAATTCATAAGTTTTTAACCCTCTTTTTTTACCCAAGCTTTGCTTTCACATAAAACATAGTGAGTTTGTTTTTATTTCTTGTTGCTCATTTTCACAAATAATGACAATATACTTACATTTAGACTAATTCTGATCCCTGTTGGGCTAGTTGATTTATTTTATGTGAAACATCATGACTACTGACAAGTAAAAAAAACCTCCTGTTAGTAGAGAGTTTTGGAATCATAGAATCACAATTTCTTACAGTAAACAATGACCAGACCACAAACAAGTTAGTTAAGTCAATTGTTGCTTGTCAAAGTGTGTAAGGAACGTCTCTAGCTACAAAATGATAAACTTTCTGTATGAAACATCCATCAGATGAAATCTCCATCTAAAAAAAAAAATAAATAAATCAGGTACAAGGTACACGATAACATAAAACTTAGGAATTTAGTTTCCTCCATCAATCTTCTAACACCCTTGTCCCTAGTGGGGTCAGAAGGGGTGCTGGTGTCTATCTCCAGCTAACGTTCCAGGCGAGAGGCAGGTTCACCTTAGACAGGCCGCCAGTCTGTCACAGAGACAGACAGGACAAACAACCATGTACACACACACTCACACCTAGGAAGAATTTAGAAAGACCAATTAACCAATTTACCTAACCTAGCATGTTTTTGGACTGTGGGAGGAAGCCAGAGTACCCGAAGAGAACCCACTCCGCTCAGAAAGACCCCGGGCCGGGAATCGAACACAGGACCTTCTTGCTGCAAGGCAACAGTGTTACCAACTGCGCCACTGTGCAGCCGGAATTTAGTTTGACTGTCCAAATTATAAAGGTTTTCATTTTAAAATAAGATCAGACTTAAACTCCAAAGAGCGACAAATATTCCTCAGTTTAGGATAAGCGTCACTAAAGCAAATGACAGGGTTTCCTCCAGCGTATTATCAGCCTGGTGGGCCACCAAGCTTTACTTAGCCCCCCACCAGGCTGAGTGTTGTTTGTTTATTTTAAATAGGGTTTGGTTTTTATACACCAGTAACAGTGGTAGTAAAGACAGATTAAGCTAGGTTTATAGGCGACACACTGAAAAGAGCACTATTGGTGTGCTACAGTTGCACCCTGTGGACTACTGGTGGACTGCCCTAATGCCCCCACTACCGGGCTTGACAGGGTTTCTGGGGGAAATCCTGCAGAAAACTAAGGTAAACATAGTCTTTTTTTAATTTATCAAACAAGCTGAAATAGTTTGAATAGTTAGTCAAGTATAAGAGGTTCAATATAATGATCTAATCTATATACAGACTAAGAAGTTGAGAAAATACTCCGGTACTCCCAAAGATCCAAATTAGTTGCAAGAAATGTGGCATGTCAGGATGTCAGCTACCCCCAATGTCTTAACGTGCAACCACATTTTGGCTCAGACCATCTGATGTCAAGAGGAACCCCAAACAGAAGTAGGAAGTAAAAGAGAGAGGCTGGAATGAGCTGTGGTTAACTCCCACCTCTTAAACCAGCCGCTGTGAACAGGGCTGTTCCAACAAAACAAAAAAAAAAACCCTGAGGCTGACTCACTTCATCCCTGCTCTATTTGGATCACCTCACCTTACAGACACACCTTTTACACAAAATTCAAGAAAATGTTCCCAAGTTCTTAAAAGGAAAATGCCCATTTTTTTCTGTGATGCTCAAAGACTAATTTTTTAATAAGCAAAAAAAAATCTAAATGTTAATTAAACAAGCTGCTAAACAAAGACAGCATCCTGTTTCCCCTGTTACATTTAAGCGCGGTTCCACATAAAAAAGTGAGCTTAAAGCCATATTTTGCGAAATATTAGACTGTCACAATGTTTAAATCTTCCTAAATTCTTTATTGCTTAAAACAGTTTTAGCATAATTAAATCGAGAATGCATGGAATTTTGCCGATGTTTTCCTCTTCGTTTTAAGTAAAGTAAGTATTTTAAAGTTGATAACTTGCCACAAGCTTATTTTTAATGTGTTTGCTACCTGAATATACATAAACTCCAATATATTGTGGTGTGTTTTATCATCTTCACGTAATCTTTATTTTTATTTCAAATTCCACATGGAATTATTTAAAAAATAAATAAAAATACCAAAGCCGAAACAATTCCTGCTTGGATTCTTACATAAGCATTATGAAAGAAAAAAAAATCATTAATTAAGGACATTAACGAACTTAATTTTCTGTCTTGAACACCTCATAGAGGTTACATACCCCTCAGACAGCTGTGAGCCTGTCAGGTCAAAAAGCTTCAATCCAGAACGAGTTTTAAAAAACAGACTAGCTGGTTCTTCAAAGGGACTCCGGTAAACTCCTCTCAATCGCGCCAGAGACTTGTTGCTGAACCCCCCCTGCTGCTCCACGCGACAGCGCGCGGAGCTTCAGAGATTTTACAGAAAAAGAAAAAAAGGAACTAAAGAAAAAAGCTTAAACCTCAATGAAAGCAAAGAAAACCCCTGAAAGACTCGAGTTTCAGCTGAGTTTCAATGAGACTGAGAGCCGTCTGAGACCCTTCCTCTGTCTCCATGTGTCTAACGGTGTTTCCTCCAGCATCCGCCCAAAGTGAGCGCGACGACAGCTAGCGCGCGGCTGTGCGTGAGTGTTTGTGAGAGCGCGCGGGTCTAACGGTGCTCCCTCTGCGGTTATCATCAGGGTGTTATTAGAGTGAACTTTAATACCATTTAACACGTCTGAACACACAAACACTCAAAGACAGTATAGCTTTAGGAAGAACGAATAGAGCAACATCCCATGGGATTTCCCTCTGAACTCTAAAAGAACCCATTAAAAAATTTAACAGTTCCTTTTTGTTCTAGTTTTAAGAAGGTTTTGCGGTCGTGGGAAAGCTCATCAACATGTTCAGTCTGGCATAAGGTTTTAACCACTAAAGCAGCTGAGATAACTTTGTGTACTTTGTTACTTTTACTACTGATAATGGGTCCAAGGCGCAAGCAAACTAACCAAACCATCATCAGGCTCTATAGATCAACACGTTTTTATATTTTTTTTTTTTATTTGAATTTTTTTAAAAACCATGCAGCATAAACGTTGTCGAACCAAAGGAAGTTTATTTTTCCACACAATTTGGAAAAGAATCATTGGACAAACTCCAGGAATTAGGCAACTTTAAATTTTGCTTTTTGCTTTTCTCCATTATTGGGATGGCAAATAAAAATACTATTCATGAAGCATTACACTTGGTACACTCTTTATTCAGACCCCAATTTTTTTTAAACTTTTTTCAATTTGTTAATTTTCTAAATTTTAACAAGAAATTGTTTATGTTTTGTTAAGACTGGAAAGTTTGGGAACTTAGCAGATAATTTACCATTTACATTAATAAGTAAGACGTTTTTATTATCATCCCGATGAGACAGAAAGAAGTCCTTCCAAAAGTACACTGACATGTATAGTCATTATTATAAACAAAATAAAGTCCTGATAATATTTTTTTTTCTATAAAATCTTCCTTCTGACTGAGATTTCACCTGTCTAATTAAAGTAATGCTTAGCTTTTACATTTTTATTAGTTTAAATAACAACTTGTATTATCACCTTCCTAAAATAATGGTCTACGTAATTTTTTGACAAAAGTGATTTTAGCAACAACAAAGAAACACTTTTGGCAGAAAATGACTTCAGCTATTATTTTAGGAAGGTGATAATATTAGCTTTTTCTAAAATGTCTAAAGTGGTTACACTTTTTTAAAAAAGATAGAAGTATAATGGTTTGGTGTTTAACCACAGTGATGTCCCAACCATCATGTGATCTGTGATCCTGCCCATCTGAGGTGAGTCTTGTGACAAATGTATTGTAGGACTAACATTTGACAACAGTAACAATCTTTGTGCAAAAGATTATGTCATCAAAGTTACAACCAGAATCCTCAAAATAAACCATTTTAGTTTCAAAATAAAACTGAAATATTGATACGATGTGGATCCGCTATCATCAGTTAATATTTTGCAAAATTAAGAGCTGCTGTGATTTTTGTACTTTTAAATACATGTTCAAGGACCCTTTAGTAAAATATATTGTGCAGTCTTCACAGTTACACTTGCTTAGTCTTTAAAGAATTAAGCATGAATGTTTTGTTTATTTTGTTTTCAATATTCAAGGCACAGCAATATCACATTAGAACTGCGATTTGATCAAATGGGGACCTGTTGATTATCACTCCAAAACTTCTGATTTAGAGCTTAATATGAGATTGTTTTATTGCACAAAAGAGTAAATTTTGGTTAATGTGGGCTATGCAGATACAACTCATCGATGTGTTGGGTTAAAAACACTATTTTCTTTTTGTGTTTTGGGATAAACATTTGACAAAGCACAGAGCAGGGACCTTAATGTCAACAGAGTCTTATGCACAGCACCCATCAACCTCATAAAAGTGGATACAACCACAGGAAAAACTTAGACCACAAGTAAAAAAAAAGGGAAAAAAGGCAGCTATACTAACCATAACATAAATTGTGTTTTTCTGGGAAAATGTTTACACTGATTCCCAAACTAAGTGAGAAGAATGTGAACTCTGCATTGCACCAGATTTCATCACTTTGAATTATTATTTTTGGAGCACAACGTTGTGAGGACAGACTGTTGCAAATACCACTGAAAGCAAGGAATGTAGCCAACAGGAAGTTAAGAAATTATCTGAGTAAATAAAGAAGTCAATATGAACACACATGTTGTCTTTGTCATATGTTTTCTCTGTCAGCTTGATGTTTTAAGATAGAGCCAGTAGGTGACACGAGACCTTAAAGTTTTCCACAAAGACCACAAGATTATAAATCTGCATACAAGCACAGCTTCTTTTTAAAACTTCTGCTAATAAACATTAAAGTATTTGTCTCAATTAATCTTAAAATGTCTGCAAACTGCAAACAATTTGTAATTTTGTCCTCTGTTACAAGAGCTACGGACATCATCCCAATAAGAGCTGCTCGGTTGGTCCTGAGGGCCAAGTTGTAAAAAAACAAAAAAAAAACTACTACAGAAGAAGTCCTAAGTGTGATTGAAACTATTTGCAGCTAGAAGTACTGTACTCTCTAAACTATTGCTTTATTTACAGTAGCCTGAAATGATGAAGAGCTAAGGTTCACTGTTTATATGAAGTTCAGAGGGATGAATATTTGTCCTGGAAAAGTCTCAGAAGAACTCCAAAGTGCTCAGGGATTCATTGCAATTCAATAATCAGTCACAGTTGAATAAAAACAGAGAGACATGCAAGGAGGACAGGGATTTTTTTCTTCTGTGCTTTAAAATAAAGATTCTTGCAAAACTATTCATATCCATATAACCTTTGTAGATTTTGTCATGAAATAGACCTACATAGAAAAAAAAAACAATATGGAAGTGTAAAAAAAAACATACATCATGTTTAGCATATTTTTCATATATAAACTTCTGAACTGTGCCGTGCATTTTAAGTGTTTGTATTTTCATTCTTTCCTTTGTTGTTTGTTTATATCTGCTTAAGTCTTGCCGTATAGGTTCCTTAATTTGTATTAATTGTTAGTTTATTCTTGTATTTTGTTCCTTGTGCATTTGAGTTTAGTTTCCTTTAGCCTTTCTTCCTTGGTTATTGTTCATGTCCTCCCCTCTGTTTATTTGTCGCCTTCCCTCAATCTGCCTGTATTGCCTTCTCTCTCAGCTGCACCCTGTTTCCCAGTCAGCCACTGGTCAACAACCCAAGCTCCCTATAAGCTCCTCACTTTTAGTCATTCACTGCTGGATTCTTACACAGCACACAATTTTATGAAATGTGACAAGTTTAAGGGATGTGAACACTTTTGCATTCTCTTACACATCTCCACGTATTTCTGACTTCTTAAGTAAGAACAGAAATTCATATTTTCAATGTTAAGAAAGAAGCTCGGGGGAAAACGTGAGCTTCACTTTTCATTCTGAGCTCTCTGGCAGCAATCAGCCTTATTTCATCCAGTCGGGTAAAAAATAGCCACAAACTGAAGGACACTGTTTGGGCGAATGTAGGACAGGAACTCTGCTCCACGCACACATTCACATTTTCCCAGTTTGTTTATTGGAACTTCCTTCTAATGACCCAGCAGTTATTATGCTGGAATCTGGCCCGCTACTGTTCCCAGCTTCCCGCCCACTCCAAGTCTCCATATGTTCAAAAAAATGGGGGTAAAAATAGAGCCATGCTTCCCTCTCTGAGTTCACTACGGTTTGATCAGAGCGCCTAGATACAAGCATGACTTGTTGTAAGCAGGCAGTTGTTTGTAAATGCTGATTTGTTTTGAAGTGTGTTTGTGAAATCATCAGATGCAACAAGTCAGATTTTGCTGATCTCGCTGTAAATTTACCATGACAACATCCACTTTACTGTGAAAAACAACTGAGCTGTGATGGAGTTCATGTGACGTTGCTAGGTGACCGTACTTGGAAGATCTTTCACCCATAATTGGATATGTTTTTTTCTGGAAAAGAAACAAAAGGACCCTTATCATCTGATAGTAATATTTTCCACCGACATGAGTCCAGACGAGGGAAGAGGTCCTGCTATGCTGTGAAAATGGAACCTTATAACTTTCTTTTGTTTGTTTATCGATCCATTCTGCTTGGTCATATCCTGACTGATTGAGGTCGAGCAGTGGTGTCCAAAGTCAGTGTTGAAGACCCAGTGTCCTGCGTGTTTTAGATGTATTCTGATTCAACATGCTTGAATCAAATGAAAGGTAACAGGCCTCGGAAGAGCTCTAAGACATGTCAACCAAGAAATGCTTCTCTCTTAACCAACAGTTTTTGAGTGACAACACATTCAAACGCTCTAATATCTAAATGACTTTGGCCATTTACCAGTCTGTGACATCAGTCTGAGCAAGGTCAGCTGAGATGTTGAAGGAGTTTATTACGGGTACAGCTTGTTTGAAGTCACCCTACAGCACATCCCTGAGATCAAGACCCAGGACTTCCAATCTGTCAATTCTCATCGAGTTGTTGGTGGACTTGTTGGTATGTTTTGGGTCATTGTCCCGCTCAAAGTTCTGCTTCAGCTTTGTACAGATGGTCTCACATTTTTCTTCTGTATGATTCAGGCCTTGCTGTGGCAAACCATCCCCAAACCATGATACTTCCACCTCCATGCTTCACAGTTCGCATGACGTTATTGTAGAATGATACATTTGCTGTAAACCACACATGTCCTCTGTTTTGGTGTCCAAACTGTTTCATTTTAGTCTTATCTATCAAAAAGTTCCTTCATGTTTTCTTGCCTTCGTTGTAACTTGAACAGCCTATTTTTGATTTTTTGATACTACTTTCATATCAGTAGTAACAAGAAATGTGGGCCTCTTAATGTAGTTTTAGGGCTTTGGAGATTTCTTTTAGCACCATGCAGTCTGCTTTCAGGGTGAACCTGCTTCTTGCCAACCTTGGATGTAGTAGTTGTTTTGATTGTCCTCTGCTTGTATTTTCTAGGCAGTGGATTTCAAAACTTTCTGAAATCTCTTTAAATCCCTTACCAGGAGCTGTCACTAAAGGAGAATACATTATGAAAATACAACAAGAAAACCTATATGGAAAGATCACATTCAGGCATTCCTGGCTACTCTCTTATAGATAATGTGTTTATCCAGTCATACATAACAATTACTATTGATGCCCTGACCGATAGTATGCCAGTGTTTGAGCAAATTGCCTAAAATGTCAATCATCACCCCATATGCAGCAAGATGTGTGCTTATGCAACAAAGAACTGTTTCACTGAGAGCCTAGGGCAAACTTCTCCCTGTGTGAGGCTAGCTCACATGAAGACACTTAATTCAGTTTAGCAAAAATATTCAGAGTGAGAAATGAAGCAGGTGAAACCTCTCAAAATGTTGGCTGTGTTCCTGTACTTCAGGTTAAAAGTATTCAACATTCACTAAAAGAGACTAAGTTCAAAAGTCATCTGCGTGGACAGGTTTGATGACACAATCAACACCCAAGCGACGTGTTGTATAAAAAAGTCAATTACTGCTAACGAGAAGCGTTTTGGTGTTTCTAGGCATTCGTCATGGGACCGGTGCAACAAAGCTCCAGTTGTTGAAGCAGCTGAGACTCAGCAAAGTCACCAGACCAGGGTCTGACTCATTCTGTCCCAGGTGATGGATGCAACGGTTCTTCGAGAACGAGACAAACGATTTGCAGTTCGCAATAATTCAGTTTCAATAAAGACAAGATAAAAGGAACACAAATTTTACATTTGAAGTGAGTGGCAGATGTGGATGTTTTGTGAAGAACTGTGGCCTGACAGACAGTCCTCCAGCCTGTAGGGATCCTCTTATCGAGGGTAGCATCTGTTCAGCGGCGTGCTGCCTTCATTGAAGTTACTATAAACTTCTCCTCAAGCTGCAATTAACGTCAAAGGTCACAGACCCACTGCAGAGGAGAGACCAGAAGATCAGAAGCCGATAAACTACCGCCTCAAGATGAAAGTTGAACTCTCTCATCTGGTCATTAAGTCACTCAGCAATCCACCACCCCCAGCGTGTGTTGCTGTGTGTTTCCAAATGTGGTATTTGGTGTGTTGTGAGCTGCTCTTGTGGTAATGTTTTCTATAGTTTTGCATGTAAATTTGCTGACAGCTCTTCCACTTCCTCTGTTCTTTTTCATTTCCCTCTTTCATCCGATTGTAGAGTTGACAAGAGGTCCGAGAGATCAGCATTAGATTTTGAGAAGAGTTCATTCTCTTCAAGCGCAGATTTCAAGCTTCCGCTGCCGTGTTGCTGGAGTCACTGGAGCGGTTCGGCTTGTAAACATCTGGGAGAAACCACAAAGTGCAGCTAATGTGATGAAACTGCTCATACAGTCTGCTGCCAGGAAATATGTCACTTAAACTACAACATAAAAAAAAATAATCATAAAGATACCATTTTTGACTAAACTTAAGTTTAAGAGTGAAAAGAGAGTGCACATGTATCATGATTAATAGGTTCACTCTTTAACTTCCTTTCACTGCTCTGTTTGAGTCTTTCCGCAAACTCAGATGTGTGAGTAGTTTGTGGGAAAATTTGTTTGCCTACCAGTTAAAAGACAAGAACAAATTTTCCCACAGCACTGCTTCTGTTTCAGAATGATGACACAACATTTGCTGCAGATAAAAATGCAGTCATCTTGCTAACAGAAACTCCCACCATGTCAGCTGTAGGATCTGGGTGAGAGCTTCAAGTCAGTTAAAGAAAAGAAGAGGACATCCTCACTGACCAAACGTTGTTTCTTGGATTAGCAGATGTAGGACGGTAAAAAAAAAAAAAAGTGGACTTTCTTTAGAGTACACTCCTGAAACTTGTTGGTCCTCGTCTCTTTTTCGCCTTTTCGATGTTCTAGTTCAGTGGTTCTCAAATGGGGGTACGTGTACCCCTGGGGGTACGTGGAGGTACTGCAGGGGGTACGTGAAGCTTTTCAAAATATCTTTAAAAAATCAGTAGGCTCCTCATAATAAGTCTTGGGAAAAATTATTTCGTAAAAAGTTTGATAAAATATAAATGTGTGTTCATGCACTGAATTTTATATTCAGTATTTAGTTTCAATATCCTTTAAAATAAAACAGTTTGACTGGTTTTATACCTTCCTGGTGGTCACCGTCTTCTGTTTTTCTTTTTTGTTTAACCATGCAATGTTTGCAATATGGATGTATTTGTCAGGTTCACTGATATAAGTTGTTTGGCTTTAATAAATCAGACAGTGATTTTACAGCACTGTACCTCTTTTTAATTCCAAAAATGTTTTGCCCGTGTCAGGGGGTACTTGACTAAAAATATATTTTTAAGGGGGTACATCACTGAAAAAAGTTTGAGAACCACTGTTCTAGTTGACGCTTGACTCGACTTCAATATTACTGGTGGCAATATGCTTGCCTGTGAAGTCTTTGGGAGGCAAAATACTGATGTCAGCACGTTTCCTTGGAGGTGATCATGATTCACGAAAGAAAAAGGGTTTTAGTGCACCACTCCCTTTTAAAGAAGTAATTCTGCTTTTCTCAGTTTTCTGAGAATGATATCTCACGTCAATAACAGAAGGCCAAAAATGAAATGCAAATTAGGTTTTCGTGCAGAACTTAAATTTCATGACGTTGTATTGAGCTGGTAAACACTTAAAGTTCATCTGCCAGGATGAAAGCAAGATTTCTGTCACTTTTAAAACCGTTTTGCACATGCTTTTCATTCAGGCTTTGGTGGCTTTTATGATTTGAGGACATTTAATAATAAAATGTTGCCAAAAACTTTGAACATGCCTTTACAAAGTGATGCATTAGATTATAGAAACATTTAGTTGTCTTGCATTTGAAGTTTAAATCATTGGTGTGAAAAGAGTTTTACACTTCAAGCCACATTCACACAACGCCGAGCACATCGGGGGGTAAGTTCCAGTCCTGACACACAAAGTACTCTTTTAGGTTTATTCTTAGTTTTCATGTGTTTACATTTTTTTCTCATTTCATCTCTGGTTAGTAAATTATGGTATAATTGAATCTGATGTGGTGTTTTATGCTCTTTTTACAGCCCGATAAATCACTCTTAGGAACTTATGCTGGTGCAGGGTTGTTGTACAACAGCACCAACATGCTCCAGCTCATAAGCAAAAGCAACAACACCTTTGAAAACTTCTCCACACCAAGTTACGTGACAATGCCAAACCCTAACACAGTGGAAAAGGTGAAATAAGCACTTTTTGCAACTCACCATACCTGAAGCCTGTAATTGTTTTAGCTGACCCAGTTCTCAACATGGTCTGGAGTTTATCTGTGCTATCTGTGGTATGTTAATAAACAGCCCCACCCCCCACAACCCAAATCTGCGTTTACATCAATTGATTACAGACCAGGACCAGATACAATGCTTTGATCTGAGACTGAACACGGGTGTGGGACTGTCTGTTTGCCCAAAGTAGAGAATGGCACACAAGGAGGGAGGAGCCGCTGACATTAGTCAAATGAAAGGAAATGAGTGTTTAGACCCCTAACTACTGACTAAATCCAGATTTTCCCCTGTAATAGTGCCGAATGGCCAAAGGAAAACAAATTACGCAAACATAATGAAAAACACTCATTTAGCAAGAAGTATCTTGTTTAGGGTAACACTAATAGTGTAGGCTATTACACTTAATATTCAAAACTATTTGTTTTCCCTTTTTTTTCAGATTGGAAACAAATACAGACATACACCCCCACTGATTTTTGGTGAATCAGTGCGCCACTACCAAATGTTTTTCTGTGTCCCTTGCCACTCAAAGTTTCGGTAACACTTTATTTGACAGGGTGTCCATAAGACTGATATGAAACTGTCATAAAAATGACATAACATCCATCTGTCATGAACATGAAGGAGTCTTCGTGAATGTCTATAATCGTTGTCATGAAGTGTCATTCGGTAAGCAATGACACCTTTAATGCAAAGTTGCTCTAAAAGTAGAGTTGAAAGTCCATTAAAAGAACCAACTTTGCATTAAATTGTCATTATTTCCAAAATCATGCAAAGTTGACACTTTTAATGAACTTTTAATGCAACTTTTAGAGCAACTTTGCATTAAAAGTTGCATTACTTACAGAATGACACTTCATGACATCGGTCATAGACATTCATAAGGACTCCTTCATGTTCATGACAGATGTTATGTCATTTTTAAGACAGTATCATGTCAGTCTTATGCTCATCCCATAAAATAAAGTGTTACCAAAGTTTCTTCATTGGATATTTGACCTCTCAGTTCCTTTGAATTAGTTGGTTTTCTGGTATGAACATCTCTATCAAGCATAATCTCATTGTCACTGAGATTCTTTGTCCTTTTCATAACGAGTTTTGATGCATGTTAAGGATCAGCGTCCTGTTTGAGAAAAAACTGTGTCTAACTTTCAACTTTCTGGTTGTAGACTTGAGGTAGACCCCATTGTTCAGGTGTTGTGACCTGCAGCATTTATCCTGTTTAAAAACTCTGTCATCTTGAAACTTGAAATTTTATATGACGCCGTACTGCGTCAATTCTCCCCATTAATGGATTGTTGCTGAAGACCCACAGTTTCTTTTCAGCGGTAGGGCATGTTCTGAAACTTAATGTCACCAAGCTCCATGCTAATTTTTGAATTGTTTGTGGGATGTTCTGATTTTAAAGCCGTGAACAAAAACTCAAAAATGCCCCAAGAAATATTTGTCTGAGACTTTGATTCTGTTTCCTTTTCATACATGCTCCTGACTTGTAAATCCTTTCGTCCTGTTCAGTCTTTCCTCTTGTTAGACAAGGTCTTGATTCTTAATGCGAACCACACGTTGTTAGTCATTTGTGCCGATGATGGAACTAGAGGAGGTGCACTCCAGCAGTGACTCACGTAGCATTTCGATGGCTATTTCCTTTTGGAAGCAAAAAAGGAGAAGAGCTGTACTGGTTGTTCTTTTTCGGCCGACAAAAAATGTCCTACATGCTCAGCCACATGACACAAGCTAAAGTTAAAGTGACAGAAAATTTGTGCTATTCGGCCAATATTTTCTGCATTTGCTCTGTAGAAAGAAGCATGACTGACGTTGTGCAGTGGCAGACGGAAAGCAGTCAAATTTTTTGACACGAGAGTACAGACAGAGGACTGTGTGAAGATCCCGGCTTCCGACCATAAATGGAGAGGTTCCTGTGACTGAGGCCGCTGACATCACACACACATTCACAGATTAATGTGAATGTGGGTCAGTCACATAAACTGTAAGACACAGAGGACTGTAAATGTTTTAGAACTGATGTATGTGAAGTGACACAGACACACACACACACGCAGACCCCCTGGCAGGCACAGAGGAGGATGGGGGTGTGTGAACAGCTTGTGACGTCTCCAGGCCATGATAACGTCTGCTAATTGGTTCCATCAGGCCTCTCAGAGTGTGTGAGCGTGCGAGTGTTTGTGTTAGCTCATGGTGCAGTCACAATCACACAATTGTTCCTAGCTCTTTTTCGGCCTATTCAGATTTGATCGGTTTATTAGAAGCATGTTCGAACTACATCCCCTTTGAACGGGTGGCTACATGTGGCCGTGCCTCTGCTCTCCAGCAGACCTGACGCCGACTCATTAAAGAGCCATGTTGAGGCGATCTTTATAGTTTAGAGGAAAAACTGTGATTGAAAGTGAAAATTAGCTTGTTCGTCGAGAGACGGAGAAGAAACTCCACAGATGGAGTTAGTCAAATCTTGAGTCAAAACCAAAATTGGTAAAAGCCCCATTAAAACCAAGCTGTCTTACACACAGAGGAATTTGAGAAAGTCTCCAATCCACTACTCAGCGATGGAAACCGGGCCACATTCCTGGGATAGGACAAGAGCAGCCGGTTTGTCACTGTGACTGATGACAAGCTTCCTCATAATGAACACCAATAAAGATTTTCAGCAGAAAGAAGGGTGGATGGAGCAGCTGAGGACGAAACAGCAGGTGACTTAAACCCCCCAGAATCACAGTGGGAAATCTCCAGTCACTCTGCAGAGGAATCAGGAACTCAAACACACCTGGTGGTGTGTTTGAGTTCTGTACATCTGAAACTCAGATGTACAGAGTTTCAGAAAACTCTGTACATCTGACTTCGTTCCTTATCTTATGCATAGCAAAAAAATAACCTACAATGACTATGAAACAGATGTGTTTGAACCAGTCTCTCTTTTGAATTTGTCAGACTGTTGGGTAATAGTTGCAGTAACCTTTAGAGGTGTGCATGGCCACGGAGTAATGGCGTCTCAAGAAACAGAAGCACATCTTCGATCAGTGAATAAACAGGTTGAGTTTTAATGGCATTTCATATCTAAAACCCTTAATATATATTTAAATTTCTTATTTGTCTGCAGATTATAGAAATTGACTAAAAGGATTATTAGATGTCCAGTAAAGTTTTACGTATTTTCACTGACAATCAGCTTAAAGTTTTTTTTTCTGGATTCTTTCACAACTTTAGTCGAGGTTTGGACAATTTTTTACTCAAGTCGATTGGTATCCACTCACTGGTTACTTCATTTGTTGAGCCTATTTATATATAATTAATTGAAATAGCAAATCAGTTGATTACATGTCAGCAACTCAAAGCGTTTCGATGTCAATAAGGTGAAGATGGCTTGCTGAAGTTCAAAGCATCAGAATATAGAAGAAAGGAAATTGAAGAGTCGTTAAACATGACATGGTTGTTGGTGCCACGCCGGTTGGTGTGAGTATTTCCGTGATAATCTGAGGGGATTTTGATACAAATGTTTGCTGACATTAGAGGAAAATGGCCTGACTGGTTGGAAATCAAGGTAAAGTTAACCGAAGTAAGGTTAACTTATTTATAGTAACTTATTAATAGTTTGGAAGTATTTTTTTAAGTCATATTTGATTTGTACAACATTTTTATAACAATTGAAGTTAACATTGTTACTTTACTATGTTATAAAATGGCAGTACGTTCCTGGAAAACTCATAATATTGCACCTTTAAAGGAAACGTTAGGTTGGGTGTGAATAAATGTTAATCAACTGTGGAGTACAAAATGTTCTCTGTTGTTTCTACATAAGACTGTATGTTGTTTAGGGCATCTATGCACAGTGGCTCTGATAATCTATGCATACATTGTTTGAGTGAAAGAAAATACACTGAGATTTTATGATTAAGATTACTTGTAAACTCTCAAATAATGTTGGATTTGTTCAAATTAGGTTTTATGGAAATAGTTCCCTTAGCAGAGCCTTGTGTATGTCAGTACAGACTGAGATAATAGGGACTTGGCTGTTTGTGGACCGAATGCTACAGGCTGCACAGAAACATGGCAAAAATGACCAAAAATAGATAGAAGTGCAGCAGACATGAGGAGGACATTGAGCAGAGAAGCACTGGTGAGAATAAAACAAGCAAACTGCGATGGCTTTGCTTCGCACTGAGAGCTGAATAGCTGAGAATCCCGAAGACAGAAAACAGAACCGAACTCTGATCTCAGAGCGACGCAGGAGGCCCAACTGTGAAACTCAACATAAATAAACCAAGTCCAGTAAACTGGGTCAGAGTTCACAGTGACGGGCTGCCTCGTCTTCGATTCAAAAGTAATTAATTACAAGTCAATAAGAGCTGGATAACTGTTTGTCTGCCTGTATGAGGACATATGTTGAATTATTAATGAGCTGCAGGCCTGCAGCATTTATTCTGTATGTGAGTGCATGAGAAGGGAGAGTGTGCACGTTGTCCCACAGGCAACACAAGCTGTTCCTGAAGAAGATGCCTTCAGACACACACACCCCCACACACACTGCTGACTGAAGAGTTATACTTCTCAGCCGTCTTTATTTGTGTGGTGGAGTCAAATGTCTCCTGAGCTAAAGAGAGAACGCTCAAATACCTTCATCTCCAACTTGGCTTAGGAGCAGAAACAAAAGTGCGCAGTCAGAACACACACATGCGCACGCGCACACACAAAATAAAGAAGATGATTGTTATAGATGCAAATATTAACATAATTTACTAGCAAGTATTGGCAGAAACTTCTACCTCAATCTGGAAGGTTTGCCATCATCAGTGGGTGAATGACTGAATGTGTAATAAACTTTGAAGTCCTCTGGACTTGATAAAAGGCTAAACACGTATCATTGTTCTTCATATGTATTTGAAAACGTTTTTCTAAACTTTATTCTTTCAGCTGAAGAGAGATCAAAATTACGATGAAATAATTATCTAGTGACCTGGATTGTCAGTTTTAGGGTTGCAAATATGTATTTGAATAATAAAACACGTTCACACTTTCAAGTTAAACATGTTAATAGACATTTAAATTTAACCAATCACGTGTTCTTCTAGAAGCTTTCAGAAATTTGTAAAGTTGGGTCATTCATAGAAGATATTTTCAGATGTTTTAGATATTCGAGAAAAATATATTTTGAGAAAATTTCTTGTCAGGGTTGAAGACTAAAGAACAGAGTTTGTCAGGAACAAGAGGTTCTGACGAGATCTCAAAGATTCAACCAGACATCTTGAAGGGAATTGGAGGAAAGTGTTTGTGTTGGTGAACATTTACACAGTGACGACTTTTAAGCCTCATGAAATATTTTAGTTGAACCTCGTATTAATCCCGAGACAATTAAATCTTTTAGACTTGGCTCTATTACATTTGGAGATGATGCTTTAGAAAGAAAATCTAATATACGTGTAATACCCAAACAAATTGGAGAAGTTTAAAGTAATCCATGTAAAACTGCCAGCCTTTAATGCAAAACACAGCAGTGTCTTAAGTCTGAAATGTGAAAACAATTAGCAGTCTTGTCTTAAAAGTTTCTCCAGTAATTTCCTATCTGATCTACTTACAAACTAAGGATGCTTGTCAGTCTGAAGAGTTATTGTATGTTGAGTCAGGAGTCTGCTTTGTTTCCATGTGCGAGTTCAATTGTTTATCTTTTTATGGTTAGGACGAGCAGAGAGTAATATCTCAGACATCAGACCTTCAAACACCTCAACTACTCTGCTGGTCTTCCAAACTAATTTTAAGTCCTCACAGATACGCTGGTATCTCCACTTTACCAAAGACGACGCAGAGATATGCCCTCACCAGCCTCTTCCTTTGTCAGAGTCCTTGGCGATGATGTCACATCCTGCCTAGAACAACAGCCATTGTGCTCGCCAGGAAGCGGACCTCCGGCCCACAGCTTGTTCTTCCCGCTGAGGGTCATTTGGTTCGGCCTGACTCTGATGATGCTGCGCGACAGGATCAAATCGACATGCAGACATGTTTCTGAATTCATTTACCAGCTACGGGTGTAGTAGCTATGACAGGTTTGTTGTGAAGTTTAAGCTACAACTTCAGCTCTGAAACTGATTGAATGCTTTCAAGGATTTTGGTGTGATGAGATTGTCAGTGTTATTAAAAGTACCTCGAAATCCTCTGCATTCAGGAAGGAGCTCAACATTTTAATCCTTTCCCTTTGCACGAGAAATAAGATGACTGTTCCATGTTTACGTTATTTGTGGATGATGGCTGACTGCGGTTGGCAAAGCGTTAGAGATTACTTTTTAACATATTCAGGGCAAAAATAGTTTCTGTTTGAGATGTCTTAGCCTCCTTTATGCTGTCAGTCAGGTCCTGCTTAATTCTCCAAGTCAGGCAGTAGCAAGACTGAGGTGTGTCTAAGGAAACCGAATCAAAACTTATCTTAATTAATTCATAACTAGGAAGCAGTTCATTGTTCAAATAGGAAAAGGTGGGTCCTTTTAGCGCTAATAAAATTTTTGCTCAGGCTGATACTAAAATCAGAGTGATCATCTGAAATGTACGTGACAAAAAAGTTAGTAAATCTGTATGGCGGGGTGCTTTTTCACATGACTTTAGTTCAGAAAAGGATCTAAGAATTTGGAGGTTTCATCTTATCTTACCGTCACCCCCCACGGTCAGGTGTAGATTACAAAGGTGCGGAAGTTCAAGTGCTATCTGTAGATATCGTATAAGAATGACTAAAATGTAATCTGAAGCTGGACAGAATCAGCGCTGCTGAATTTGGTTGGCATGCACTGCGACCTCTGACTCTGAAGTGCCGAGTCTTTAATTTGGTTTGAGACTGAATCATACTGGCTGCAAGTTAACATGAGTAGTGAGCTGATGTTGTTGTGTTTAGTGGCAGCAGCTATTTTCTGTCTGAAACCCCTTTAGTGCACAAAAGATTGACCACTTTAGGAAAGAAAAATACATGCATCCCTTGATCCTCCCAAATAACTGTAGGAAAAAGAGTTTTGTGTAGATTTTAGATTTCTTATCGGAGCGCAGTTTTAGTATTACCATGCTGCCTCCTTTCCACAGACACCCAGCTCATGCTGCTAAATGGTTTTAATTAGTCCATTTTTTTCTCCGCGTCGTTAATGTTTGCTGATTCCTAGTGCTGATGTGAACACTTTTAGCACTTCTGCTGTGTCAGCATCCCAAATGAACAGAAGACTCCGCTCTGTGTGTTAAGCTGCAGCTTCATTAAGCTAACGGGAGTCAATTAATTATGTTAACGAGCTGCAGTTAAAATCTCTCCTGGAGGGAACCAGGCTGTCCGTTAACCAGCGGACGGCTGAGGGACTGTTGGGTCGGCTCAAGCAGTTGTTACAGCCGGTTTCTCCGTGAGTGAAGGAGGGCTGATTTTGTCGAGAATTTTATCTGTCTCTAACCCTGACCTGCTTATCTCTGACAACTAGACTCACACACATGAAACAGACACACACACCCCCTCCCACACACACACACACATAGTCAGATGAGTTCCTGTCTGGCAGGAAGGTCTTGCTTATGCGCGTGTTGCATCGGGCTGCTGTGACCTCCTGTGGTCGTGTGAGTGGGATGGGGCGGAAGGAAGCCAGTTCACACTAGCATCATCCCGAGTCCGGAGACAGTCTGATCCAGTCAGGCCATCCAGATTAGAGATGAAAAGCCAAGAGGAAAAGAAAAACAGCAAAAAATGTTGTGCCTATTAGCAAAGTTTGTTCAAATAAAACAAAATCCAGGTGTGATCATTGTAAGGCAGCCTGTATTTATTTATCTGAACTGCATGTCAGATGGTTTGATAAAGAGAACTCCCATTTCCCACTCATGCAGATGACTTGACACTCAAACACACACTCCCTTTTCCCTTTTGGCTCTCTGTAAATTCAGATATTCTTCATCTGTGAGACCTAATAGATCACTTCCTGTTTCTCTCTCTGAACAGTGTTTAGAGTTTAAAATATAAAATGCAGGTAGTTTCACACAGATTCTTATACATTAACTTCTTCCTGAGCACCCTGTCTACTTTTAAGACTGCACTTTTCTTTGTAATAAAGCTTACAGTTAGATTGACTTCAGTTATCCTGAGCTATCATTGCCGTTATGTTGCTACAAGATTAGCTCAGCTCCTACATCTAATCTATTGAACGCTGAATAGCTGACAGTAATTGTCATTTCAGACCAGCAGTAAAACAACAACAAAAAGGGTTTGAGTGAAGTACTTAAAAGTTATAGAATATCACAGCTTGAACTAAAGTACAGGCTGTTCATTAAAGGTTAAAAACTGCTCTGTCAGCTTCATTACACAGTGAGTAGTTTCACTTTTCATTGTGCGGCCTGGAGCTGGAACGCTGTGAGTGAAATTAACCATCATTTCTCCGAATCACAGGTTTCCATCATTCAGTGTGAATCTGCTTTGCTCGGTTATCCCGCAGTTTTCTTTTGGAATCAAAAAAGGATTTGCTCCTGGTCAGAATAGGAGAGTGATCTCACACACTGCGCCTTTAAATGCAGAACACACTCTCTCTCGTATTCACAGCTGTGCTGTCTCCCACAGCGCTCTGACTGCCTGATGATTCATTTACAGGCTCTGCTGGAGGTGATGCACATTTTTCCCCTCAGTTCTTTATGTGTAAAGAACTGTTGGTTGTACGCTCTATGTTGTTGTTTACTGTCACTGTCTTAGTGACATACACAACTAAAACTCCTCATGAAATCAAAAGAAGTGCCAAGTTTTCTAGATACTCAACTCAGATTTCTTAGGGGTTTTTTGTCTAAGGGTGAACAAAGAAACTAAAGCAACCCTCTATGTAATATCTCGTAGTTATTCATTTACTGGCAAGGAGAACGCTAGCTCTAATCATAGGACATGTTTTCTATCTACCTTTGAGTCAAACTAGGGGCTATATGAATAGCTCCTATAAATTTGAATTGCCTTAACTAAACTGCAAGGCAACAATTATACACATATGTACAAAATTATTTGCAACATTAAAGATTTGTTATTTAATAGAGTCACTTGTAACAAATATGGAGTAAATATCCATTAAATATTTTTGCAGTGGTTTTCAATATAGGAGCCTTTTGGGTATGCCACATGCCCGACATACCCGTGCCACCACTTGTCGGATTTGAGTTTTTGGTGTGTTTTTTTAGGTTTCTGTGTCAGTTGAGTCTCCTTGTTGTCCCATCTAACCCTTGACTGATCCCAGCTGTGCCTTGTTTCTGTGATTACTCCCCTGTGTGTTTAATCCCACCTGTTTCCTCGTCGTGTCCTTCTCTTCACTGTTGTCTATTGCCATTGTCTCTAGTTGTGTTACTCCAATTCTGAACTCCAAGCCTTTTGCTCACCTGTGCTGCCTGGATCGTGTTTTTGCTTCATTAAAACTATCATCATTATGATTCAACAACCTGGGTCCTCCGCTTCCATCCTCACCATTACATCCACAAATCACGACAGGGTGTCTCATTTAAAGGATTTTTAATGGTAGCTTTGATAGCAAGACAAGTGAAATAAAATTTTTCTCAAACTGTGACTCTTTAAAATGTAAAGTTGACCTCATGCTGTTTCCTAAACACATATACCAGGCAGGTCTAAACCTGAGGAAATAAAGGGCGTTTTGTGAAACATTAAGTCTTCTAATGGGTTTTATCTATGTGTGCTGCTTTTGATGCTCTCATCAAATCATAACATACAGTCATAACATCCTGCAGTATTAGGGTGGACATGATGTTTTTGCCTTGACATAACCATCTTGTTTTATGTTTTTATAAGGGTAATTTTCTATGAGGTCTCAGTTACTTAGCCTAAATACCCTGCAGACTTTGTCCAAGCAGTAAATTCCTCAATTATTTTGTTTTAGAATGCCTAATAGTCTATCCAGAAAGCCACATTTTTCCATCTCATGTACATAGCCATTTTTAAACTATAAATTAATAATCATATTGACTCATCTGTACCACTGATAACCATCTAGGGATAGGCCAACATGATTTGAGTCCAAATAAGCAGAACTAGAAGAGCAGCAGTAGTATCGCTGAGGGTATTTGCTGTTTATTCCAAATGAGACGGTTTCCTGGAAACAGATGGGGAACTATTTCTAACCGTGGTATCAGGTTCTCGTCTACATATATATATATATATATATATATATATATATATATATATATATATATATATATTGAAGAATAAGTTCAATTTCACTTTCTAGAATAAATGTGGCCATTAGCAACATATTAAAAACACTTGAAAACACTCTTGATAGCATCAGTAACTTATGTTACAGCTAACACTGTCCAATTATGTAACAACGCCTGACCCAGCAGGTTCGGCTGGTCACTGTTTGGGTCTTGGCCTGTGACCCTATACCTAATTTTTCAGTACACTTCCCATAAACTCAAAGCTTTATCTCTGTGTTGGAGCTTTTAGCTCCAAGCTCGTGTGGTAAACATTGTGTGTCCAGTATTTCTTCACATCCTTCTCTGATTCTCACATGCTTCTGGTTTTGTCTTCGAAATTCCAAAACGTTGTCTGCGGTTGGGAAAAAAAAAAAACACTAAAATACTCAGAGGTCACAGGTCACTTCACTTACCATATTCTTCCCCCTAGCTGGTTTTGCTTGTAAATGCCTTGGTAGCCATAGCAACTTGGATGAACTTCCTCTCTTAGCTTCCTTAGGGTGAGTAGGGAGGTTTAACTTTTGCCTGTTTCCTTCTCCTTCTCCCTGACTCTCATCACAGGAAGTCCTTCTCGATCAAGGCCTCTTTCTATTTAAGGACATCAAAATAAAAGCACTGCATGCTGACCTCCTGTCAAAATAAGAGTTGAGCCCTTCACCTCTTTCTCTGAGAGGGGAAATAACACCCTGGACACAGTGAAACGTTCATACTTTGACAACAGTCTTCCTGCCTCCCTCTGTCACTCCTTCGCATCTCCCAACCCTTTTTTTACACACACACATATATATATACATATGTGGGGGGGGGGGGTGTTTCTGAAGAGAAAAAAAAAGGAAGATCAGCTCTGCTCCTTCCTCAAGGTTGCTGTGACACTGACATTTCGGAAGCACGTCAGCAAACCAGTGTGTTTGGCCTGGAGGATTTTGTCCTTCATAACTTAGCAGAAATTATCTTTGAGTTCAGCATTAGTTGGGACGTTTCCTTTCACAGTATTCAATACGTATTTTAATTGCAAACCTTGTTGCCGACACTGTTGTAGAGTGGACCAGTTAACTGGTAGCAAGGTCTATTTTTGAGTACTGTAATCCTTCAATTGCTGTCTTCATTGTGGAAGACAGCAATGAAACCTGCGGCTATGAAATGCAAATATATAACTTTTCCCTCAGTTAGTCAAAATGGGCTGTTTAGAAATATTTCCTGATCCAAAAACCATTCCAGTGAGCTACAGTTATGGCATGTGTACTTGTATTTAAAATGTACTTGAAGTTAAAAAAAAATAAATGGGAAGTAAACTAACAGAAAAAGGAAATATCTCAAAGTTACATTAGTGTGACATTTGTTCACAAGTTTTAAAATATAAAAACTTCAAAAGACTCTGTGAATATTTAAAAAATGTCATATTTGAAGTAACATTTATTTAAAAAACATTCATTTAAGAGTACTAAAAGTATGTGTGTGAAATGTGGACAGATAAGGTGTGAACATTTTGTCCTGACAGTGGTCTGAATCTACCAAAAGTGGTCCAAGGAGGAGCCAGCATGGAACCTGCGACAGACCAAAGTAATAATGACGAACTCAAAGAGCAACCAAAGGAATAATGGCGCATTGTATGAGCGAAGGCTGGCCCGCCTGGTTCAGTCCAACAGACAAGCTGATTGCTAAGAGTAACATAAGTTTTAAAGACAAAAAACACTAGGCTGATTTAAAAAATGAGAAGAATGCAACTCAAAACAAACCAAATAAGAACCAAGATACTGATAAACAGAAGACCTAGTTCAAGAAAATCAAAACCAATTACACTTAACCAAAACAACAAACTCAACAAAAATATCGGGACTGCTTCTTCTGGGGGAAACATGACCAGCCCCTGGTGTGAGGCGCAGCCAGGTTTAAACAAACTGGGAACACTGGCACAGGTCCTCCTGGTGAGGGGCTAACTCCAGGCCACACCCAGTTCACCTGAGGAACAAAGAGGAAGTTAATCAGACAGGAGTCCTCACACCGATACTTCCACACTAACAACCTATGGTCCCACGTTCCTTGTATTTTTTAGATCCAAGTCCATGACTGGGGAACTTAAGACTTTTGTTTGACTAGACCTGTTGTCTTCATCAGCAGAGAGACTGATGAAGACTTACATTTGAGTTTGAAACGAACCAGAATCGTGATGTTTGCAAGTTTGTTCTCCTGACAACTTCTCCGCTGCCCACTCGTCTCTCCTTCGAACAAAGAGGTCTTCTCAGCTAGCTGACAGCTAGCCTCAGTGTGTGCGGGGGTGTGTGTACGTCTCCAATCTCTATGGCAACCGGTTTCCACAACCCCTATTCTGCTGCCTGTTTCTTCTCAAGATAAAAATAAAAAATACAAAACATAAACAGGAAGTGAAACAGAATGGCAGGAATGGGACGTCCTGCGAGGGGTGAATTGCAGTATCAATTTAATCAGATCGAACACTGAAGCCGCAGTACAGCTTCCTGTCAGGCCAGCGCCATCACATGGTGAATCAGAGAACTGCACTCGATTCATATTCAGAAGCAAACGACTTGGATGAAGGTCTGCAGTGAGTGGGAGGATTTTATTTATTTATTTATTTATTTTTTTTAAGTTGTTTTTGGATTTTAATGACTAAATTATCACACTCACGTGCACACACAGATCTTATGAGTGATTAATGATGTTGTTCACTCCTTATGATAGCACAGAGTGTCTTGATGTTGTTGTTTTTAATCAGAGTTGCCAGTAGCGATGTTGACATTGGCAGATTGAACAGCTGCCGTAACTGGAGGCATCACCACAGCAACTCAGACCCACAATGCCTCTGGACGAAAGCAGCTGTTCTGACCGACGGCAAAGAGACCCCCCCCCGCCCCCCCCCCCCCCCAAAAAAAAAGATGAGACGCATCATCTCTTAGAAAAATTATAACCAAACTCACAACTTTACTATAATTTACTAAAGCAATGGTGAAAATGTTTGTCACTGGCTATTCTGTACTTTATTTATTTGTTTTTCAAAGTAAAATATTATAAAAGTCATATTTTTCCTCATTAATTTGGAGAGCTTGGATGAACCCTTAATAAAATAGTCACACTGACCTTTTCGTTGACCTCCAACTTAAAATAGCTTCACTAGTGTATAGTGCAAAATGTTGCACTATATACCTATGACCTCTAAAATTATTTTCTTTTTGGCTTTAACGGAGGACAAACCACATTAATTAGCATCCCTGATAAGGATGCATTAAAAGACTTTTTAAAATAATCTGAGGCTGTTAAATTATTATTTTTTAACAAAATTACCAATGTTACAGCTACACGTGCTTAAGAGAGGACATACATATTCATTCTATATTTCATGCCAAACCCACATGGTGTGTTTGTCGCTGAAAAGCATCATCTTTTTGTCATCAAGCTAAAGAACTTGGTTTCATTCAAAGTCCAGCTAGTGTTTTGAAGACTTCACCTGTATACGTTTGTGATGGTGGGACAAAAAAAAAACCACAACTTTTTTTGCTGCATCACTTCCAAAAAGCCAGTAGGCACGCAGTTACCATGTATTTCATTTATTGGGATTGATCTAGATGAAAAATGTTTTTGGCACTGGACGTTATACTGAAAAACCCTGAATTTTACGTCATTTTTCATCTGAGATTTATTTATTGCAACAAAATGGGAATTTAGTTCAAGCCAACGTGGCCGGCGTCTCACCTTATTGTTTTGATTCAGGTACAATTGGGTGAGCCATATTTTGTCAAATGGAGAGAACAAAAAAAAACGGATGAGCACAGCAGTCTATTTTGTTAACATTTAATCTTATTTCTCATTCATCTTGATCAGTGTAAATCACGGCAGGCAGTGGTAAAAAAAAAATGATGACATAGAAACACTTTGCAATGAGTTAATATACATGGTTGTGCTTAAATGTTTCAGGACATGTTTGAGTGTAATATGCATAGTACGGAACTACAGGGATTACTATTTATAATTAGGAGTTCCCTCTTGTCACGCACAGAAGTGTCCTATGTAGAAGAGAGGGCACAGTGGCGCTTAATATTTAAGATCAAGATCTGTGACACGGCTATGTTTTGGATATGCTGATAAAGTCTGCACATGTATTACTTACCTCCAAATCTAAATCCTGAAGGCAGGATCTCAAACAGCTAAAGAACTAGGGGTTTGCTCGAGACTAGTACACACCACTGGAAAGTATCCAGGGAAATCCTTAAAAATAAACTAGCACTGAATATTTATGTTGCAGTTCTCTTTTATTTTTTATGTTTGCTGTGAGCTGCCAAACCACGAAGGTCAGACGGAGTGGAATCCAAAAGTTCAAAAAGGGGACGTATCCTCAACTGGCAAATAAACAATAATCCAAATCCTGCAGCGAATAGAAAAGTTTTATAACTTTAAGACAGCCTGAAAAATAATCCATCAAGTAGAGAAAGCAAAAGCAAGAAAGCAGAAAGAAAACATGACTGAAGTAATAAAGTATTCATATATAGATAAAACATGATGTAGCAGTCAAAACTGTTTAATTTGTTCAAAGCATCTTGGTGTCCATGAAGAACGACAAACATTCAGCTCAAATATCAAAGATGGATCAAGACATAGAATGAGTTTGTTTTAGGATACAGTACCATGACTAATTCAGTTAAATTTAAATGTGTACTTCCTGTCTTGACCGTGGGAAACGGCAGGCTTGTATTTGATTGCACAACAACACTTAAATACACGCCTATGTCCATACATTCAAACATCTGGGAGCCAGCTTCAGGGAAGGCACACGGTGTCAGTATTCGGTATGGTTCCCCATCCGAACCGCTGCTGGATCTTCTAGCGGAGAGAAAAAGGAAACGCTAAAATAAACAGAACAGTCTGTGCGTGTTGTACGAGTTTCAGCTCCATTGTTCTGTTTTGTCCCAAATCTGACAAAGCTAACTGTACTAATGATGAAGAGACTGACTACACACACAAACATACAGCGCAGCGCAGCGTTCAGTTGTTGGACAGCAGAATGGAGCTCTGTTGTCATATCTGCACCCCTCTGCATTTTCCTGTATACACGGGCCGGAGGTTATTCCACCAGTGGGAGGTCAAAGGTCAAGAGGTCGTCCTTAACCGCACCTCCTCCTCTCTGATGTCTTGCATCCTAAACTTGAGTCTCAGAGGGACTCAACCTTTGTGAAAAAAGAGCTATTTTCTTTATGCAAGCAGAAAGCTAAATTAGGCAATGTTATATTACACTGTTAATAAATATTCTGTGGCGCAGTGTGTTTAAGGCTCTCATTTATTATTAATAATATATATATATTTTTTTTACAACTGACAGACTAGGCAAAGGGAGCATTAATCAGAGAAACAGCCAAGAGGCCCATGGTTACTCTGGAGGAGCTGCAGAGGTTGAATCAAATGACTAAAACTGATCACCACCCAAAACACACCATCACTGCAGCGAAACATAGCAGCGGAGGCTTCATGCTGGGAGCTCTGTTGTTACAGCGGAGCTACAGCGTGTCCGTCGATCACATAATATTTGCAACTTGACAAAAAAAAAACACCACGACTATTTTTGCAAGGCCCTGTAGCCTTTCTGGCTGTATATATTCACACTTTCATGTTACTGTATATGTTCACCTTGCTTCCTGTTATGGTTTTATCTGTCGTTTAATGTGTCGGCATATCCATGTATCTGTGCATCTGTTTTCAGACGTGAGCCCTCTGCATCTATAGAATCTGGAGCAGAAAGCCTCCACAGGAAATGCAGTCAAGAATGTTGGGACCGGGGATTTCCAGGACATGAAAGCTGCATCGTCCTCTGTCTCAAACATGATCGGGGTGGGAGACGCCAACGAAATGAAGTATGACTGATTTTTAGGGGTTTTATCAAAGTTTCTTGGAAAGTTTTTTTTTTCTTCGAGAATCGTTATATTTAGCCTCTCTCTAAAACTGATCAATTTCTGTGATCATTTTTGTAACTTTTTCCAATAGTCTTTGGATTATAACAGCTGAAGAAGAGAGCACCCTGTATCCAACTGAACCAATCTAGTGATTGAAGTTTAATAAGTTGATCATTTTTCAGCATCTTCATAAACTAAATAAAACATCTATTAAAAAAAACAGCCATGTATTTCTACATTTACAGTTTTGACTACTCTTTTCGATCAAAATGACCCTTCTTATCTTGTAAATGTTTATATTTGTTGCTAAATAAGGATGTCATTGTTTTCTTATAAACGTTGATCATCTATACAATTATATATTTTGCATCTCTCTTCTTTTTTTTCCCCAACGCTCTAATCCTCCCACATAATAATGTTTCTATGTAGCGGCTCTTGTGTTTTGCGAGTATGAATCCAAGCAAAGTTATTTTTATTTTAAGTCTTACTGTGCATAGCGGTGCCATCTGGAAAGAAAGCATGCTTGGATGCACAATGTTCAACACCATCATGAGAATTCCTCCCAACAGCACAACTAGGGGTCCCTCTGCGCTTTATAACTCCATCAATAAGTACTCCAAGATATAATATATAGGCACATAATTTACTTTACTGCTGTTAAAGTGAGCCAAGAAAGTGAATTCCTCAAAGCTCGTACGGCTGAAATGCTTGGGAAAAAAAGAAGAAAATGCCTTTTTAACTATACCCATCAACAGGAGCAGCGATATCAGTCCGAACTCTGTGATCTCTGAGGAATAAAATCAAGAAAACAATAAAGGCCAAATCCAGAATATGAGTGCGTGGGAGGAGGCGCTGTATTTATGCCTGTTATACCTGCGGGACTGTGTAAAACAATGCAGCATCATAATAAGTAAGCCTTATATTTATCACCTGCTGTTTCAGCCCTGCATGTGTGCATGTTCTCATTAATCACAGCAGCATTGTTCCTCCAGCGAGATGCTCTGATCTCAGGAGGGGAGCCATCTGTTGCTCAACGTCTCTGCTGCGCCGGAGAGCACACACAGGACTCTGAGAAAACATCTGAAATACGAGAAGAAAAAGTTTCAGAGTCTATTTCCACTGTAAATGTTTGCTGTTCAGGGTCGTCTGCTGCTGTAAAATAAATGAATGTTCCTAAAGCATTTTTTTAAATTTAGCTTTACTTTTTTAATTTGGTCAAAATAGGAATTTTGAACTAATCCTCTTTGACTTCCTGCCCATGTGGGGTTTAAATGTAACCTGACAAAAAAAGGCCCTCTTCTCTTAACCACACTTGACATACAGCTAATAGAGATGTGTGTGATATTTGAAATAAATTAGAAAATATTTCTCAGCGACTCACCTAAACTGACCCATACAAACAAGAAGAGCAAAATCTGAGATGTTTAAAACAACTGGGGTGGGCCACACATAGTGAGGATAGTTGTACCACAGACACACACACAAAATAAATAACATCCAAAGCTCACTGCTACATCAGGTCTTTATAACCTTAAAATACATCTATGTTAAGAGTTTTGTCCACATCTTTACTGAGGGTGCACAACCATTTTTAAAGCTCTCTGTAGCATTTTGTAGCAGCTTTGCAAGTGTAAAATCAACCATTTGATGAAGATTAATTTTATAATTAAGATGTATTTTTTTCAAACATTTGTTAACACTGGAGTAATACTAGAAAACATAGGAAGACCCAAATTACATTAATATTAGCTGTTTGGTTAGTTTCAAGCTTATTTTGAAAAGGACCGTCTATTTGAGCTCCAGCAGATTGATATTTATTAAATCAGTCTGCCTCTCGACCAGAAAACCAAAGTACCACTTCGGCCTCACTGAGTCGTACTGCTGGTCAGAGTCTCCCCTGATCCATTACCACAACACACCGCAAGCTCAAACATAGTAATATGGGGCTTTTCACCAAATGCCTTACTTAGCGCTTCCTCTTCGTTTTCTTTCATATTGTACTGCTGCCATCTTGTGGTAGTGATTAGATATTACAGGCTAATTCTTAGGGGTAAAATATATTTTTTTTTTCAGTCTGAGTCGTAATATGAACATACTTGAAACACATTAACTTATCTCACAACATATTACATATTGTGCTATATATATCCGTATACACATAGCAGGGAACAGAATAATATGCAACAGACAATACTGTGTCAAACAATTCGAAAATAGATTATGTACAAATAATTACTTTTGAACATGTAGTTCAAGGTTACATATTTAAATCAATCAATAAAAAAAAATAAAGCTAAATCTATTTTTTAAATCTGTGCGAAAGCTGTTTCCACCCCCAGGTGTTGCAGAATGTCCACTTGAATCTTATTGGTTATTGTGTTGTATGAAAACTCTATCGGTCTTTTACTTCTTAAGTTATTTTCAAACTGTGGAGTCGCTGCAAAATGTTGGTAAAGGCAGAAAGAATTATATAGGTTTTTATTTTTTTAAAGAAACATATATGTGTCTTGTACATCTGTAAATAAATATTTATATCTCGTAGAGCACTTCTGGATAGATGCAAACTACATCTCGTTGCTTGTACTTGTGACAGTGCAATGACAATAAAGTTGAATTCTATTCTATTCTATTCTTTAAAAAAAGAAATGAAACCGTAATAATTCATATTTAGCTTAAACAGCAAGGTTTATCTTCTTTATCTTCTTCAAATAGGTGAGACTTGCTTCCAACAACAGCTAGTGAAACGTGGTACACTACATTTCCCATCAGCCCCGTTCGGTGATTTCTCCGGAAGAAAACCTCCGCATTTTCCTTGGCACTTCCTCTTTCCGTCAGCGGAGTTTAGGTAGGACTGATACTTTCTGGTCCCCGTCTTGAAATCCTGTATAAATCTCAACTTTACTGGCTCATCCACCTTAAATCAACACATGTACAACTGTAGAAGATTTATAACGATGTGACCCGTGTTGTATTTCAATAGTAGAGTGGTTATCAAAGTTTTTATTTATGTTTTCTTGCCTCTTGGTGCCATGGCGCTGCAGTAGCGGTGTGATATTAGCTAGGAGGCCGGTAAACTGGCCTCGAAGCACTCGTGGGGCTTCGTGTAAATCTATGCTAATGGCGAAAGGTTATTATAATTGCTCTTATGTGTGAAGTGTGAAAGCAGCAGCTCTGAACAGGAAGAGCTGCGTACATCTTCAGAATGACACTCGCTTTGTGCGGCTAGCTGCTAGGCTAACAGTTGCAGGAAAAGCAGAGGGTTTGTTGTAAGCATTTAATTCGTAAACACACTTTTATTAAGACAAAACAGTAAGTTTATGTTTGTCTGTATGAGAAAACAGGTTTGAATCCTTTCTGAAAGTGTCAGGGTTCTCGTACTGATTTCTTCAAAACTCTTGAATTAATATGGGATACACTGAAGAGGTTTTGTAGCTATTCACTTGATAGATTAAAAACTATTAAATGCTTTTTAGCTGGACTAAAGGTCACTGTATATATAATAAATAACATTTTTGACTGCTTAACATTATTTGTGTACACTGCCATGATGATTGAGAGACGCCTAATGATTTGTGTTTCAGTTCAAGATGGGACGTGTGATCAGGGGACAGAGAAAAGGTGCAGGCTCTGTTTTCAGAGCCCACGTCAAGCACAGGAAAGGTGCTGCTAAACTCCGTCAGGTCGACTTCGCTGAACGCCACGGCTACATCAAGGGCATCGTGAAGGTAAGCAGCGGCCATCAGCAGATTGCAGGTTGTACAAGGTTGGGAGTGCCAATATGTCCGCGTCCCTCAACCAGGACATCATCCACGACCCCGGCCGTGGCGCCCCCCTGGCCAAAGTGGCCTTCCGTGACCCATATCGGTTCAAGAAGAGAACCGAGCTCTTCATCGCTGCTGAGGGTATCCACACCGGACAGTTCATCTACTGCGGCAAGAAGGGTAAGGACCGACGGTCGTCATCGATGTTTAAGCTGTTGCGTGAGTGTAGGTGGCTTATTTGTGTGTGGTTTTTTTTTTTTAGGTTGCATTAAAAAGACATTCAGGTTTTGTTGCGACTTGGCTTACGAACGGTTCAGAATTCAGATGCACCAATCAAATATTCCACAACTGATTATCACTTTAAATCTCAGTGTAGCTGGAAAAAGCTTTTCATCATTCCACGTATGAAAATTGAAATGTTTAGGAGAAGGTATTAGGAGAGCCTATAATATTTATATTCCTTTATTTAATCAGGTAAACCCCGTTGAGATCTTGATCTCATTTTTAAGAGGGACCTGAAACAAACTTCACTCCCCGTCGGGGAATCGAACCCCGGTCTCCCGCGTGACAGGCGGGGATACTCACCACTGTACTAACGAGGAGATAAATCCTCGTTAGGTGTTTAAAAGATTGGCAGAAACATTGAATATGGTATAAAACAAAATAAGTGTTTTAAGTCGACCGAATACTTTATTTTTAGCATCCTGTAAATGATAAACAGCTTTCCAATAAAACGGGAAGTTTTGTAGGGATTACAGCAGAAGCTTATTGATTTAAATAAAAAGAAAAGAAAATTACAAAGGCAGTGTGTTCAAAAATTGTATCTAGAATGGGAGTTAATTGGAAAAGATTGTTCTGCTTAGTTTAAAATAAAATAGTAGAGCAGTAGGGAAAGGGTTGCTCCCCAAATACACAATCTTGCCCTTTATTATGAAAATGTCAACACACCTGAAGTTAAATGAAAATTACATTTAAAACATGCCTAAAACAATTACCTTTGTGGGTTATGTGCATCAAAACTAAAAAAAAACATCCAACTAAGTGAGAGTGATTAATAAAAACATGTAAAGGTTTGGGTCATACACTTTGAAGTTAATTTATTATACTCTTTAGAAAAACTGTGGATCAAACGAAGTTCCACAGACCTCAAAGAAAACAGGAAGTCAGTATTAAACTTTAATACTTCGCCATTTGAAATGATAAAGTGTGTGTGTAAGCTTCTTGGATGTTTTGAATGTGGGTGCCTTTGGGGTTTTTTTTGTTTTTTTTTTCTTAGTAGGTTAAAGTATTATTATTAGTGAAAGTAACTGATGCTCTTATAACAAATGTTTCTGCAGCTTTAGTGATGCTTATTTCTGATAACGGTCCCATCTGTCTGTTTTTAATTTTTACGCAATAGTTTTCTTTCCCACATTTTCTGCGTAAAATGTGAATTTTTGTTTTAATTGGGAACCCAAAGTTATAAGTTGACTTTTGCAGTGTTGCAATAACAAAAATGAGAATTACGAAGCATGATTGTGATTTAAAAAGAAAAACTTTACATCAAAATCAAATTCACATTGAACATGTACTGTTTAGTTGATTTTCCTTAATTTTGAATCTTTTAGAAGTTTTAGAAGCCAATCAGAATCTACAGCAGAAATCATTAAATGTCTGTGAAGAAAGTTGTATAATTTTCCTCTGGGATTAATAAAGTATATTTGAAATGAAGGATAAACATTCTTCAGCCTGACTGAAGATATTTTATAAATTTCTAGGGCGGGATAAAGGAAATAATTCACCAGATTATTGTCTTGAAGCAAGAAGAATTTTTGTTCCAGACTTATTTTTGTGCTGATCAGAATCACGACGCTGATATTCAAATTTAAAGCAGCCGTCTCATCGCTCTCTGCTCCACAGCTCAGCTGAACATCGGTAACGTTCTTCCTGTCGGCACCATGCCGGAGGGAACCATCATCTGCTGCCTGGAAGAGAAGCCCGGCGACAGAGGCAAGCTGGCCCGCGCCTCAGGAAACTACGCCACCGTCATCTCTCACAACCCCGAGACCAAGAAATCCAGAGTCAAGCTGCCCTCAGGCGCCAAGAAGGTCATCTCTTCTGCCAACAGAGCCGTCGTCGGTGAGGACGCTGTCGTGTTTTTTTGTTGTTGTTGGCGTTTGGTGACGCTGCCGCCACTGAAGGTAACTGAATGCCACCTCCTCTGCTGCTGCGTTCAAGGTGTCGTTGCTGGAGGCGGTCGTATCGACAAGCCCATCCTGAAGGCCGGCCGCGCCTACCACAAGTACAAGGCCAAGAGGAACTGCTGGCCTCGTGTCCGTGGTGTGGCTATGAACGTAAGTGAACCTGGGGACAAATCCTGGCTGCACTGTGGGAAAAAGCAAAGAAGTAAAACTGACAGGGTCTTCAGATGCATTTATGTCGCCTTTAGTTGGGACGTTATTTCAGTTTTAACTGTTGTGCTCAGTAATCCGACACAAATGGAGGTAAAACTAAAGTCAGAGCAGTCAACGGAGTAAATAGTTAACCTTAAATGACTTCTTGGAGATAAAGTAAGCTACATCTGAGAATACTACTATATATTTTTTCAAAAACTCGTCAAAAGTTGAACTGTTTGTCAAGCTTCGCTTCCTCTTCCTCCGCGCAGCCTGTTGAGCATCCCTTCGGTGGTGGTAACCATCAGCACATTGGCAAACCCTCAACGATCAGGAGGGACGCACCTGCTGGTCGCAAGGTCGGTCTTATCGCTGCCCGTCGTACAGGCAGACTGCGTGGAACGAAGACCGTCCAGGAAAAGGAGAACTAAATGTGACTGTCTTGTTAATAAAACATGTTCCAAAATTACCATTTTCTTGTGTTTCTGAGTTTATGTAGTAAAACGTGTCTGAGAAATCCGACTACAGCGAGGGAGTGAAATGGTCAAAGAGATGAACTAGAGTTTTGTTGTTTTTATGAAAAATGAATAGATCTATTAAAGAGCTTAAGTGCTACATATTTTCTCAACTGTTGGAAGTACTTTGTCTACAACTTTATGGTACATTACAAGAAAAGTACAGAAAAATAATACTTTTACTAAAGGATATAAATTTGATTTATGCCATCTTGAGTCAAAGTTTTAAACAAGGTGCTATTTGGATGCAAATAAAGCCCTGATTATATATGTTCACAGATTGCCATCGATGCGTTTTAAAGAAAAGTTGAGTGGAAGGAAACACTTATATATAGCTGAAAAATAATGCACTAGCAAGGATTGTGAAGCAAAGTCTAATCACAAGTTTAGAAGAGAACTGCAGCTGGAGTCAGTGCTTCACAAGCCACCAGACAGGCATGTCCAGGACATTGACTCCAGCTGTCGCTCTAAAACAGAGACAACTTCAGAACTGTTTCCTGGGATGAGAAGAACTAAATTGTTGCTCTGTGGTCTAACGTCGTTCTAGAAGTTTGCAGGCAGAGTGGGGAGGCTCTGAATCTCAATCTGTAATTTTATAACTTCCTGGGAAGTTGTAAGCTCTTCTAATCCAAAGAAAACAGAAATGAACATTTGGAACGTCGCTCCATGCTTGATAAATTACACAATATACAACTTCCACCTTTTGGATTGAATTACTAATTTACTAAGATGCTTTCGAGCAGTTCGTTTAACTTCTAGTTTACTCCAAACAATTAACTAACCTCGGTGACATAATTTATGTATTTTAAAAAAAGAATCCAACCCATCAGGTTGGGTTGGCATTTTATTTTTAGAATCGTTCAAAATGTGAACTGCAATACCAACTATTGTACCATAGAGGGCGCTCAAGTTGGAACAGCGTTTAGAGACGCACTAAGGAAATCTATTTCTGAAACATCTGCTGACGTCCTGCTCAAACTACCTGTTATGTTCGATACATTGATGTGAAGCTGTGGTTAAGAAACTTTTTTCACTCATGGAAATGGATTTCCAGCTTTACGGCGTTTTTAAAACACCTTTTGAACAACAGTGGTTTTCCATGTACTTAACGAATATCCAAATATATAAATAAATCTTAACTTCGTAGAGGCAATAGGACATTTCCAGTATCAAGATATGCCAAAGGTTTTTTTTAAAATGTCTTATTGTGTGGTTCAAAGTTCTAATAAAGTGCTGCAGTGTCCAGTTTTCTAAAAGCTGACCGTCCTCCACCTGCTGCTGCTCACTGCTGGTCATCTGGCTGAAAGAAAGCTCCTCTACTTACCACCTGCTCACAATGCAGACTAATTTGTTGACTATGAAATATTTGTGGTTACAAGAAATATAAGTTATGAAGCAGACACTTAAAAAAAAAAGCACAATCTAGGGACAGCCCATGTGGACTTACAATTTCACCAAGATATTTTGTTATTCAGTGCAATAACAGAAGGAAAGAGTAAAAAAAGTATA
Organism: Xiphophorus maculatus; assembly: GCF_002775205.1. Classification (NCBI taxonomy): domain Eukaryota; kingdom Metazoa; phylum Chordata; class Actinopteri; order Cyprinodontiformes; family Poeciliidae; genus Xiphophorus; species Xiphophorus maculatus. The sequence goes on from NC_036449.1 coordinate 9,172,904, forward strand.
TTTACAACTTATTGGCGTTCTCCTTTAGGCAAATGTATGGCTGCATGTCACTGCAGCTACTGCCACACAAATGCAAAAACTACTTATCAAGAGTAACCTGGAAAGCAGAAAAATAAGAATAATACGTACAATAAGAACTTACAAACTACACAAATGATTTTCCAAGATTTTTGCTCAAGTCTGTGTCAAAGCAAAAGTGAAAATTATAAGGTATATTATTGTAGTGGCAATAGGAATAACTTCATTTTGAAATAAAAGAAGTTGGATAATATACATGTATAACAAATTATCTCACATGATTATTAAACAATACAACTAGGTCTCCAAGTAGGAAGATGCCATCGATACAATTTGGTAATCCTGCGACTTTTGGTCAAAATGGCAGAAAGACAGTTTCAAGTAGAGACACCATGAGGAAAGTAAAAGGTAGAAACAATGTTCAAGATAGATCTCAGACTGACGTGGTGGTACTTTTTTTTTTGTTAATCTGGGACAGATTGGAGAGAATCTGAGACCAACTCCATGCCTAATGAGAGCAAAAACAGAGAGAGTTGATAAACGGAAACGCCTCCAAGAAAACCTGGTCAATTAAAATAAGACAGAGGCAAGATTCCATGTTCTTTATTTGCTAAGGGCGCAATGCTTTTTTTTTGTTTTGTTTTGTTATATTTCTGTGCACAAAAAAAACCTCACAAAGTGAAAGTCCACATCGCGACTGTAGCTCCAGAATTCAACGTCACACCATGGCCAAAACAAAAGTCGGCAAAAAACAGGGCGCAGAACTCTGTACAGTCAATATCTTCTTTAAAAATAACACAAGGACAAAAATGTTCCTCTTAAATCAATTTCTATTTTTAGTGAAATACAACAAAATAAATTCTATAAAATAAGAGCAAAATATTTAAATATAATACGGTGGGCAGAATATTTTCATTTGCAGGAGTATTTGGTATGTTTTAGACAAAAAAAAAAAAAAAAAAAAGGAATAAAAGAAAATTCAAAAAATACACGCATTCAAGTTACCAATTAAATACAGTATTTACTGATGTTTTTACCTTTTACTCCTACAGAATTACAAGTTAGCTCAAGTTGCAACAAGATTAACCAGCCTCTTAAAAAAAAAACAAAACAAAAAAACACCCTGCTGTGGGAGCTTCACGCAGTGGAGCAAGGAGAAGATGGGGGTCGATGAGGGGGAGGGAGGTCAGGGGTCGTCCCCCCCAGCCTGACCCAGCTCCACGGAAGAGAGGAAGCCGATGGGTAAACGAGTCCGTCTACAACTACGCTCTATTGAAGAGACAGAAGCAAACCACACAGTCTAATACACCAGAGAGCCCAGTGCAGCAATCCTGTTGCATATGTGTTAGTTTTTCTGGTTTCCTATAGATGAAAGCTAAGCTGTCTAACCCACCGAAACTGACTGCCAAATGTGAAGTAGGAGGATTACGATGTGCAATTGAAAAGCCACTTATACACTGGTTAAAAAAATCCCAACAAAAAAAAAAAAAAAAAAAAAAAAGTCACCCTCGTTGTAGATAGGGGAAGTTCAGTAGAAAAAAGAACGAGGGAAAAATAAAACCAAACAGAAAGAAAAACAAAAACCTAAAGGGTAAACAGCACCCCTCTGGAGGTTTGGATTAAGAACAGCTTTAGGTTGTTATGATCACAAGTCTTCCCTTGGGCTACACTATTCTGGTGAGAAGCCATGCTAAATGTTACAGCATATTAACTAGAGCTTCAAAAAGGTCTGAAGTAAGAACCAGAACAAACGGAAAAAAAAAAAAAAAAATGAAACAAAAAAAGAAGAAAGGCAATGAGTTTTAGAACAATTGTTTGCATCACTGCTTTTTCACATCAACCGAACACCGTTAAAGTCCACCCAACCAGTATCACACTAAAACCCCAACCGCAGCTCGCGAGTCGATTTGGCATGGGTCGTAAGGTTGCCAAGTAGAATTATTAGAATTATGATAACAAAGAGTCCTTCGACGGCTGAATGACCAGACAACGTCCGATGGTAGAACAAACTTTACTGCTGAGCATGGGTGATAAAACAAAGAGGAGTTGTTGTCTTCTTAGAGGTTTTTCCTTTTTTGGGACTTTTTTTCTTATTTATAGTATCCATTTTGTTTTTCCACTTCTGCAACGTCTCCCAACAGCAACCCGCGCCGAGTTATGCTACTGGGGGAATCTGAACAGTCAGAAACATTAACATACTATTTACACCTTTTCGTCGTGTAGGCAAGCGCATCAGCATCGCCAGCTCTGGGAAATTTTTGTTTCTCTTATTAGAACTCTTGTCCCACTCCTTCGCCTCCGTAGTCGCCAGCAGGCCCCCCCGCCCTCCCTGTCACGCAGTCGGGCAGCTCCAGGCCAGGGAAGAGCGTCCCCAACAGGCTGGGGCTGGCGAGAGGCCCGGCTCTGCCCTGCCTTGGGGCCGGCGAGAGAGAGAATGAGAGAGAGAGAGACTGTTGACCGAAGGATGAGAGGAAGGTGAGCGGAACGACGGAGGCTCGAGGCACAGCAGAAGAGAGAGGGAGGCGAGGTTACTCCTTGGGAGGGGCGGGTGCTGGGGTGGAGGTCGAGGTTGAGGCTGGGGCCGAAGCTGGGACCGGGGCCGGGGCCAGGGCCGGGGCCGGGGCCACCTCCTCGGTGCCGTCCCAGGTCTCTTGTGCTCGCGGGCCCGAGCTGGGAGCGGTACCGGGGCCCGGGGTCGGAGTCTGGGTCGGGCCTGGAGTCGGGGCGGACGCTGGGCCGGGACGCTGAGGGTTGTTCATGTGCTGAGCAGCGGGCCCGGTGTACGGCTGCCCATGGGGGTGGTTGTTCTGTTTGAGAAGAGAGATGGAGGGACGGTCATGATGTGCATTTACGATTTATTTAGCGGAAGTCAGATCTTGAACCAACATTTTCCCAGGAAATGGACTCTGATAAGCATCTGAAAATCTAGCTTTCCTGGCTTCACACTGGTTTGTCATCAATCTCAGGCATCACGTTCTACTATGCCTGCTGTTGATAGGTTGAAATAAAGCTGCATAGAACTTAAAAACCCTAGAAACCCTTTTCCACAAACGGATATAAAAACGGCAGTAGCTGCTAAATGCTGAAGCAGAAATAAGCTATTGTTGGTCTTCTGAAAAACAAAAAATACCACATGGCAAGCTAAGAGCTAACTTTTAGAAAATGTAAAAAATCTTTTTATCTTAAAGTGGAAAGAATGCATGCATACTGTGCTTCAACATGTTTGTATCACGACAAAAAGTAAAGTATTTGAATGGCATCATAAAGCAGATCACTTCCAAGTGAGCTGAAAGCTTTATTCTAAAACGCAGCTGTCAGTGTTGCATCGCTACAAACTAGAAACCCGAGGCACTAGGTTATGTCAGCACTCGGATCCAAACACCTAAACGTTGTGCGTTGCCACAGTAACCGCTGCTGTTAATGGACGCAAGAGTCCAGTTACAGGAAACAGACACCACCTTCATCTGCTTTCAAAGAATAGAAACTATATCGCTTGATTTGCATCAGTTTAAATAATAATAATAATAAAAAAAACAGAACAATGGGGGAGTTTGTCCGGTCATATCCTACCTGCTGGAACTGGGTGGTTCCAGGAGAATGAGGGTACAGAGAGGTGTCCTCAGGTGGAGACGAGTCTTGATCATCAGGTGCTTCCTGTTCATCTGGCTCCTGGAATAGAAAAATCGCCACCGGTCAGACGAGTCGGACGTTTCAACGCTACATGAAAAAATAGAATCTGCCTGTTTATTTGGACAATGCCCTGAGTACAGTCTAAGCTTTGGTGTTTTGCTGAGATTAGATTGTGTTTCAGTGTGGGTGGGTGGACAGCTCACCTAAGAGCCTTCTCTCTACTTATAGAGGTGACAGAGATCACATGCACCTCTCTACGCTGCACGAACAGCAGACCGTTTCTGCAGGTTGACTTATTACTTCTATTGTTGAGCTGAAATATCTGGCTTGTTAAAGAATAACAGATTAATGAAACTTTTTTTTAAATCATTTTTGACTGAAGACGCTAACTTCTTGTATTAAATGGGAATTATACTCTCCATACTAATAGTTTCACTGTCCAATTCAGTCTTTGTGTTCTGACATAAATTAAACAGAAAATTAAATCTTGCATAAGGATACATTTTTCCAGATAGGGCTCTATAAGACTAAAACATATCTTCTAAAATGATAAAAGTAGTTTCACTTTGTGGCTTGCATACCCTAAGGATTGTGTCAATGACTCAAGTTTCCCTGTGATTGTACAGGCCAGAATATATATAGAATTACATTTCTGTGGTAAAATTCCCTTTTCTTATAAAATATAAAGATTTTCTGAGAAAATACATTTTGCATTTCCACAAATTAATAGAAACAAAAGCTTAAAGTGTAATAGTTCTCTGTAACGTACATCACAAATTTATCACTGATATAAACAAACTTCTTAGTGATTTTGTAGTTTAATAAATGCTTCTGTGGACAGTAGCAGCAGTCAGTGGTTGCTTGGTTACTGCCTGTTAAACAGAGCAGGATGCTACCTAGCTTTCCTTCAGCAATAACAAAATCTTTTTTCTAAACATGTTAAGTCACAGTAGTCTAAAATATGACAGAAGATGGAAAAGTGATGTGCAGTTTGAGGAATAAATGGGTTTTATTGTGACAGTGTAAACTGTAAACCTTAAAACTATCTGAACAGTTGTTGAATGTGTTTGGAGGCCTAAACATTGATCAATACTCCATGTTCCTCTGCTGAATCTTTAGGGAGATTTTGTTGAATTTCCTTCCCTGATGTCGTGTTGCCTGGAATACTGACCTTCCCTGGGCTTTCCTGAGTACACTTGAGCTGTGTATGGAATATTACAGGAGAAGTGTGTCATTTAACTGGATTTTTTTCATCATGATAAATACAAATAGCTCATGTGAAGTGAGAAATAAAGAATTTGGGGTTTATTGGTCAAATCGGCTACGAAAACCAGACATATTCATCTGACTAAACAATTTGCGTAGAATAATTTAGGTCTAGAAATTACATTTTCAATTTTTGTTTATCTCCACAAATTGACAAAACAGTTCAAAAGTTAAAGAACACAGCATAGCATATGTATTCTGACATGTATATTAATAATACCTACAACACAAACAACAACAACAAGGTAAGTCATTTTATGGGTTGTTGTGCTGAGATGATGTGATCAAACTCAGTCGAACAAAATTTCTTTTGTAGAGATTTTCCACCAGAGGTTCCAGTTCTTAACAAGGGCCGGTGCCAAAGCCAGTTCTTAACTGGTTCTGTGAAACAACCAGTTTGCTTTTCCACAACCTGAGAGCAAAGTCATTATATCATTATAAAGAACTAACCAATTTATTGTTTGGTTTTCCCCTTTTTCTTTTTCCCGTTTTTGTGAAGGACTGTAAGGGCAAATGTAGCACCTTCCTGTAGCCAGGTATTTGTTGCATTATGGGATGTTGTAGAGTAAACTAATCATTCAGTAAACTTTTCAGACTTTTACATGAAATAGTAGCAAGAACGAGAGTAATATCAACATCTCTATTTTTTTTAAAAAGCTCAGAACTGGATTCCTGTGCTTACGGTTGGTTTTCCACCCCGGATACATTTGACCAGTAAACAGATTTAACGTTTCCATGTCGTTTGTAGTGACAAGTTTTGGTCTCACAGGAGCTTACCCTGCATGAAAAAACCCCAAACAATCTGGAAAAAGTTGCCAGTCAAACTCAACTACTAATCCACACCAAAGTTAACTGTGGGAAAACGTCCTTATTCCAGTTAAAGTGCACTGCAGGGTTTTTCCTTGTGTTTCGGTTTCAAATCTGACAAAAGCTAGACTGCGGTTTTAAACATGGCGCTCTTGATGAAAGCATTTTTTCCCTTTGGCCCAGCAGCAAATTGGTCCAGGGTTAGCAGTTGTTGAGAACTGTTGCTCAATAAGCTCTAGCACCAGATAAGAAATGGAACCAGGTTGGTGGAAAAGGCCCTTTAAGAGTTTTTTCTTAACATCTCTAAACATACAGTAAAGTCAACAATTATTCATACCCCTGGCAGATTTTGGGTTATATTTATAGTTATATTTTACCAAATTGTTCCTTCACTAGAAGTAATAAAGTGTTTTGAGTGACCCAGCCAGTTTTCACTCAAATCTAACAGAGAACAGAGCTGAAGATTATGACTATTAATGGCAAGGAAGCCATTAATAGTCATAAAACCAGCAACTATGAGGAAGTTTTGATTGCTAAAAATTGCCAATGATTTTTTTCCTCACAGATTATTGGGCAATATTTAGATAATTTTGCCACTTATTGAAATGTAAAGAAATTCATTCATTCATTAATCCAGTCTCATTTCTTCTAAAATAAATACAATTTCTAAGATGAATCTATTTTTAAATCTAAATCTGCTAGGGGTATGCATCACTTTGGGGTCAACTGTATCATTTACAGCTACATGATTAGGTCAGTGTGAAATTGTGGGTGTGTAGGGTGATCTGTGAATGCCGTTACCTCTTCAGGACAGAGTTCACAAGCCTTGGCCAGTGTCATGCGTGCACTGTGGGAGCGCTCAAGAAAATATCCATTGGAGGTCTCGTTGCTCTGAACTGGAGGGGACCAGTTGTTGTATGTGTACTGGGGGTTTCCCGTGTATGGCCGCCTCTCCAACTCGTCCCCCAACCACTCCACTGCCCATGTCCACTTTCGCTTCAAGTCACCATTGCTCTGTAAGAGTGCAAACGAAAGTCAGCTACGGGCTTCCTGATTTTGTTGACAGGCTAAATCAAATTGAACTACGCCTAATCGACAAGCCTGTCCCAACTAGTGGCTGACTGAATGTAGCATCAGATAAGTAAACAGCTGTGTATGTTAGAATGAGTACCTGCAGAATCTGATACGCCACAGAGCAGTTGCTAAAGAGGGCCACCATGCACTTGATGCACTGATAGGCCCGTTTCTGGTAGTGGTTTTTCGAGCGCTGAATGGTGTCAAATAGCCCATCTCTGTCATCAGGGATGCCTTTCAGCACATTGTGGATCCTTAATATGGACACAAAAAAAGTGCAAAGTTAAAGACAATGACCAGAGAAAAGGCAAATGCAACTTGTTCAGGGCCTTGAAAAAAACATTATGTATAGTTTGTCACAGAACAAGCCTAGAATGCAATGTATTTTCTGGGAATGTATGTGAATCAACACATCAGTGTATACTTGACTCGTGGCTTTTAAGTTGTTTTACAAAGAAAAAGCTGAATGGTGTGGCATGCTTTTTTTTAAAAAACTCAAGATTCTTCTTGAGTTTTAAAACTACAGAAAGAATTTTCTCTGATGTAAACTCAAGTTTTAGCTATGGTTGTGTGCTTAGCGTTATTGTCCTGATGAAAGGTGTACCTCCACACCAGCCTCATTTACAGACTAAATTAGCTTTATTATTGATTATTTTAATATTGCTCCAGCATAAAATTCACAAAAATACATTGATGTTATTGGCTGTCATATGACAAAATATGAAAAGGATACATATGAATACAATATACTACAGTCAATCTGACCTGTGCGTTTGCCAGGAGTCCTCAATGAGTAAGATTTGTAGCAACAAGTCAAGGTAAGGCCTCAGCTCATAGGTGTAGGAATATGCCACCTGCAAACAAAAACAGGTTATTGTTCCAGTCTTTCCTTTGGGATTAATAAAGTATTTTCAAACTGAATCTGAACAACTACCCGTAACAAACATTTCAGCGACCCAGCTTGTTAAAAGAGGCGTCGGATGTTTACCTGCCAGAGCAGTTCACTGAGCACAGTGGAGGAAAATTGAGGGTTTTCCCAGCAGCAGAAGCGAAGCAGCTTCACCGTCTCCTCCGAGTTGCTGCAGTCCTCAATGATCTTCTTCACATAACTAGTCCGCACAAACAAAATCTCTGCCACTAGCTGCTGCACCGGCATGACAGGAGCCGTCAGGTTGGTGTCCCCGTATGGGTTAGGAAGAGGAGGATTACCTGGTAAAATACAAAGTAGCAGTGCATTTAGAGTAGGGCTGCAACAGATGATTATTTTACTAATCATTTAATTATCAAAAACAACTGCTTAATTGGATTATAAGATTGGCACATTGTGCAGATCTTTCATTTAACAATATTAGAAATGAACAAAATTGCAAAACAAGAAATGATTCAGCTAATTTTAAAAAAATAAAAACAGTTTATTGCCTAAAATTTAGTAACAGTAATCCTTTAGAATACTCTAAATACTAGGTCTTTCACAAAAATAAAAATAAAAAAAGAGGAAAGAAGACCAAAGTCCCACCTACCATTAATTGAGGACTGCATACGGGAGGAGACGTCGCAGCAGCGGACAAGCTGGGAGACCACAGTGTAGAGCTTGCCCAGCTCAGCATACTGGTACTTAATGGGAGGCCCTGGACCCTCGTCCAGAGCAACTAACATGAACGTGGCGGGAACATTTAGCTTCAGTAGCTGAGTCTTCTCTGCCAGACCTGTGTGTGGTTGAAGAACCAAAGAGTCGAGATGAAAATTAAAAACAGCACTTAAAGCTCAAAATAACTACTGGAAGATCAGTTTGCTGCTTACCCAGATTGGCATACATGACAAAGAGGTTAAAGTACTGCTGGAGGTGGCGGCCATGTTCAGAAACCTCTCTTCTGAGCAGGTTGAGTACAGCTCTCAACAGATGGTCACTAAGGCTGAGATTATCACAGCCCTGATGTACGAAGAAAAAACAACAGTCAACTGAACAGTCAAAGGGGGGAAAAAATCTCTATTTCTGAAACTGCTGAACCCATAACATCCACACCAACCTGAGTGGAGGATCCTGGCGAAGCTGTGGGTGAGGGGCACGGTCCGTCTTGCAGGGAAAAGTGAGCGATGAAGACTATGAGCTTGGAAAACGCCCCACGAACCTCTGCGCTCGGGCACTCGAGCAAGTACTCGGAGAAGCGATTGGGGTAAGCAAAGAGAACATTGTGTGCAAACCAATAGCGTACATTCTTACTGTGTCTCAGCAGGATGCAGAGGGCGTCATACCTAAACGGGGAAAAAGAAAAGAGCAATCATGCTTTATGGACAAGAACAAAAACCTTTTTTTTTTTCTTTTTTTTTTAAATGAACAAACAGCAAACAGAACTGACCAGTCACTGGCAGGACCCCGTACTAATTTCTTGGTGTGAAAACCTGTGCTGAAGAGGAACCGAGCAGCCAGCTGAGCACTGATCATAGCAATCTCCTCTGCCTCTGGCAGAAGGTGGTCTTGTCCTGAGATGAAAGAAAGCAATAAAATGCTGAAAAAGTGCTCAGCGATGTGCTTTGTTTACTTCACTGCAGCATAAATCCTCTCATGAAAATAAAAGGAGCGTCTCCCTTGTTTTCCCCAACGCCAAACACAGAACCGAAAATAGTTATTTTGATGTTTTTAGAATCAAACAAGGAAAATGTTTGAATTGCCATGTGAATTTAATATTTAGCTGGGTTTTCTATAACACGTTTACAACATAAAGACGATTATCTGTATTTTATAGCCATTTCCTATTAAACTGTAAAAAAAAAAAAAAGAAAAGAAAAAAAAGACACCAGTATGGCCCAGTGTGAGATTGTCATGGTACCAGAATCTCAACAAAATAAGCCCATTCATGTTTTTTTTAAATTATTGCTGTTTTGCTCCTTATAATTTAACACTGGAAATCTAAAATGCTGATATGAGCAGGATATGTAGTCTGTTCAGTCGACTTGCAGTTTGTTGCCAAAAACTGCTCTTCATGACTAATACTTTTCCAAACATAAATAAGTTTAAGCAATGAAAAAAAAAAAAAAAGCATGGCAGCCTTCATCTTGACTGCTGATTAGAAGTGTGCAGCAATAGGTTGGGAGGGGCAATGTTGGTGAAAGCTCCCTTCACTCCCTCTGGCCTCCTTTTAAACAGGACTATAAAAAAACAGGAATGTGCCATCTTTGTTACAAAAAGCTACTGCAAAAATGGTTTTAATACCCATTTTTCTGTAAAAAATAAAATAAAATAAATAAATTGCTGAATTTATTCAGCAATTTATTGGCGTTATAAATATTGTAAATGGTGTTATAAATGCACTTGATACAAATATTAGAAAGGCAGTGTAATTCAGAGCGTTATAAACTACCCTTTGGTCCAGAATAATGCTGGATATTAAGATCAGTTTTGAACTGTCATTTTCAAAACACAAAGATGGAAGATTAGTGAAATCTAAATGCACAGAGACATGATGTGGACTTAATCAGTGCTCAAAAGATCAAAGAAGGGAAAACTAATAATATGAGGAGGGATTTGATTCAGGGAAATAATTGGAGTTAAAGTGGAAGAAATAAACACAAACGGCAACTATTAGCTGTAGTTTTTCAAACATTGGCTTCAAGCAGCAGCCAACGTTTTCCACACAGTTTATGTTTCAAGTGTAAAAATTATTGCTAACCAAAGTTATTCATGTCACTTCAATGTGGAACGGTGTGAAAATGTAAATACCGCTTGCACACACCTTTTCCGTTTTTGCTTTTTCTCCACTCACACTTAAATGTTTCAGATCAAACTAATTCTAATGTCAAAGACAAAGATAGCAAGTGTAAATGTAATGTAGTTTCAAAAGGTTTTCATTTGTTTTCAAGGCTTTAAGACAATGTGAGCCATTATCCACAAATAGAAAGATACATAGAACAGTGGGGGGAAGTAGCTTGGCTATCAAAATGAGCCTAACAGCGCATCAATGACTTATCCCGATCAACATCTGAAGCCTCACTCGCCCCAGTTTGGGTCAGTGTTTGTGATTCTGCAATTAAAAAAAGAGACACTGGGCAAGAATTGCATCTACTGAAGGGTTCTATGGTGAAAACAACTACAGGACAATAAACTCTGTTATCTATCAGAAAGTCATTAATGAGAATGAGATGCAGTTTGGCTTTATGGTGAGTGTTATTGCCGAGACGGGCAAATCCAGTTGCTAGGTTTAGGAGGCTATTACATTTTCACACAGGGCCAGTTTGGTGGTGGTTTTTATGCTGCAGTAAATAAAATACATTTTTGAAAATAGTTTTTTTTTTGATTTTGTATGATGATCTGAAACATTTAAGTGTCACAACAAAAAAAAAACAATCAGAAGAAAAACGTTATTTACAATCTGGGGTCTGGCAAGTATTTTGTACTTTTCACAGATGAAAGAAAAAGAAAAAAACAAGGTGCATACCTGGAGGAGGGTTTAAATAGACACTGTTACAGGTCAGAAGTTTCTTAATGAACTGGAAATATTCCAGGCTGTATTGCATTCGGTTGTGCATGAACTGGACGTTCTGCTTGCGAACGCTGCACTCGATGACGCTCGGCATCTTGACCTGATGGGGCTTGGTGGAGGACAGGTTCAGCTCTGAGATATATTTGACAAGTTCGCTGTCCTTGTCCAGCGAGTCCATACGCTCGTAGAACAGGATGTAGGCGTTCCACCATCGCTTCTGCCTCCGATACGACATCCGCTTCATCATGTGGTCGAACACCTCGCCCATGTACTCTCCCCCGAAGCACTGGTTCTTCATCTCCTCCTCGTCGTCCATCTTGCATTCCGTCACGTCGCCGTCATCGAACTTATACCAGCGGTTCTTCTCGCCGTCGCCCCCGTTCCGCTGGATTATGTAGGAGTAGTAGTGTCCGCCGCTCGCCTGGCCCGAGTGAACCAGCACTCCCACCAGACGGTACTTGGAGCTGCCCGGCGGCGTGGGTTCGGACGGCTCGTTCTGTTGGATCACCTGGTTCTCCGGGTTCACGTCGTCACCCTCCAGCTTGGCCACGCCTGCTACCGTGTACGGCTCCATGTCCAGCTCCCGCGGGAACTCAAAGTAGTCGTTAAACTTGATGGCGCACTCCCTCTCCCAGTCGTAGTCAAAGCGCTTCAGCTGGATGGCCAGGACAGGCGGCAGCTTCTTGATCAGTAGACGCTTCACTGTGTCCACCTGAAAAATCAAGAGGAATTTAGAAATCTCACTTGGGCAGCGACTAACGATTATTATACTAATCGATTATTATTCTATTGATTTTATTTGAAAATTAATCACATAAAAAAAGATTGGTATATTCTGCAGATAATCCATTAAGCAACAGAAATACATGAAAATGCAAACAACTAATTAAATTCCTCATCCTAATGATTATCCTAGTAATCAATTATCTTACTGATTATCTTTGACGATTAATCCATCACCTGGGTTAAAAAATTCCCTGGAGCATTTTTATACAATATTTGAAATACAAGTTTTAAAAATCTAATCTATAACTCAATTCATTTTGGGGGGAGGGGAAGTTAATTTCTAAAAAAATATATATATTTTTTGAGAAATTAAAAATAAAATGATGATGATGCAAAGGAATCGCAATCACAATTTATCGTTCTAGATCTAGTTTTAAACCTTCCATACGGTTGTGACTATTTAAAAAGCTCTGTAGTCTTACCTTCTTATTGCATTTCTCACAGTGGTAGGCATTGGCTCCTTCAAGCAGATCTCCTTTAACATATTGCTCCATCGAGTCCAACAAGTTCTGGTGGTTTCTAATGTCCACGTTTAATGTTGTAAATGACTCCTCACACTCATATCTGACGATAGAATAGTTATTAATAAAAAGCTAATTTAACAGTACTTTTATTGTTATTAAAGTGACTAAGTACAGTCAGATAGTGCTCACCTATGGGGACACCCTTGACAAATCTTTTGGTCAGCAAAGGACCCTCCCAGCACCTTGCTGAGCATGGGAGGGTGACCCAAAGCTTTCAGAGCTTCATCCAAACTGTCCACCAAAGAGTTGAAGAACTCCAAAGCATCATGCTGCTCCCTCAAATTTACTGGCTCCCCCCATAATCTGAAAAAAAAAAAAAAATCAACAGAAATCAACAGACATGGTTTCAGGAGACTTTTCCTTTCATGAAATGTATTTCTATGCCAGCACAGAAAGCTGTTGGATAAAATCTGAATTTAACAACTGGCAGCACAAGAAGTGTTAAAAGAGGAAGCACATTCTTAATACAACTCTAACTAAAATATCTGGTCTTATAAGAGTTTTTAGCCATTTTTACAAGTTTATCAAATATGACACAGTAATTATTTCCTTTTTTCCATAAGCTTCTAAATTAAAATACCTGAACTGTTTCCAGAAGCCTCTTGGGACGTAGTACTGCAGTCTGGATGCAGCCAGGTGACCGAAGATGACCTGTAGGTGACGCAGCACCCCGATGTTGTACTCTTTCCTGTCCTCCGATTTACTGGAGGGTTTGTCATCAAACTGGTGGTGGTAGCTGAAAACTTCATCACGAGGGTCTACATTACTCTGTGGAAGCAAAATCTAAATTGTAACAAACCAAACTTGTCATGAGTGCAAACAAGTGAATTTATTAGTCATTAAAAGTTTAGGAGAAACTCCAGCGGTGTTGGTGCCATTTCTTGCATCATTAACTTGAACTGAGAGCAGCTCGCTGCTTGATTTGGAAGTAATGGCTCTTAAAAACTGATTTCTGGGACCAATTTATGCAACGATAGTATTGTGACATTTCGCTGCATATGAGAGTGTTGAGCTGTTACACATACATTTGTTTCTGTGGAGACTTTCTACTAATAAATGCATGGCTCTACGCTTGCTCTAAATTGCATTTTTATGTCAACTTGAGGCATGAGCCCCAATCAGTAGCTGTGTTTTCATCGTTTATTTTATGTGCATTTTGAAGTGTTGCATTACAGAAGCTTCAACAGCAAAAATTAAAATAACTTCCTCAATTTCCGAAAAACGTTTTACACTCGGTTGAGGTGGTTTTTGGGATAGCTGAAGTGCATTAACTCTCCCTTTAGAGTGAATGCACTAAAGGGGAGATGGAAACACATTTGCCGAATGAGTTATTCCGATAAGACTTTCTCATCGCCAATGACGATTTAAGAAAATTTTTAAGTCCAAAAGTCTAGCATGGAGTGGAGAACTGTCTACATTTTTTCTGAAATATATGGTCCGTGCTGGTTTGCAATCTCTAGATCGTATTTATAACAGCAATAAATATAATAATCTAACAAATTTATGGTTTGTGTAACCTGGTTGATTCACTCCAAACCAGTAGATGGAAACATGCCCAATTTGGCAACAATTTAAAATTTTGATCAAAATCCATAATAATAAGTACAGATCATGACAAACTGTGCCTTGAGCGATAGAGAGGACATGAATTTACGTGTTGATTTGCAGCCTGCAGAGAAACAAGGTTGGTCATTAACTTGCTACTTACTGCATTTCAGACCATTGTACAGGTAGGTTTACCCAAAATAAAGATGTCTTGAAGTGAGACATCAATGTTGGTCATTCCTTGCATTTGGCAGAAATGATCAGACCCTATGATTGTAGCCCACACAGACTTCTCACACATTATTTCTAGTACCTCATTTTCCTGCTTCTCGTCACCAGACATGTCATCGTCCACGTCGGTGCCTGTGCCCTCGATCGCCAAGATGCCGTTGCGGATTGGAGGGATCATGTAAAGCTGCTGGATAACAGAGTTCATATAGCAAGTAGCACCGGCGTTCTTCAGGCCAACAAAGCCTTTGTTAGGGCGTGGTCCCACGGGAGGCAGGTACTCCCACTCTGTCAGTGTCTCACAACCTGAATGTGGAGGCAGGAGGAAAACTCAATTCAACGCAAATTGATAAATTATGTGGCTGCTGCTTGTGAACCTGTCACTGAAATGTCTCCCTACCCAGGTAGTACATGTCAGTTAGGGTGTCAACTATTTGTTTGAGGTTGCGGACGCAGCCGACTGCTAGCGCCACCAGGAGCTCGAAGCCGGCGTTGATGGATGCAGGAGTGCTACACACTGGGATGGCCTGCTCTGTGGGGAACTCCCCACTCTTCATGTACTGCAGGTAAACATTAGATGCTGGGAAGATGAAGTCGTCAATCAGCTCCTAATTAAAAAGAGAGGAAGAGATATAAGCAATGAGAGTAAACTGGTAAAAAGGATGTGTTTTGGGGTTTTTTTAAGTCTGTCTGTACCTTAATGAGATTTGCTCCTCCCTTCTCACAGCCAATGTAGTATTTCTTTTCAGGCGTCTGGAAGGCCAGAAGCTCTTTGGTGACACCGAGGTGGCCCTCCAAGATGGTTTCTTCCACACCAGTTTCTCCTGTCCTCTTAACCTCATCCTGATGAATGAAATTATGTTTGACCTCGAGCAAGACCGCATCCTCTAAACTACAACTGAGCTTTCAAGAGCAAAAGAGAATCCAGCCAAAGTATGAATCTCACCCGTATTCGTTTGAGCCAGTCGATCTCGTTGTTGAGCAGCACCTCGGCGTTTGGCAGGTTGATGTTACTGTTGTAGGCGTAGTTAAGCAGATGTCGGAGCAACGTGAAGTAGTCCCCTGCGTGTTTGGCTCGCTCTTTGGCTGTGCTCTGGACAGAGAGTTAACAACTGGATGAGTGAACCCGCGGCAAATGAGGTCAGATGAACGTTTGGTGTACAATCGCAATCTGTGTAGCCACTTACCCCGAGCACTGTGAAGAGGAGGGTGATGAAGAAAAGAAGAGGCCGATGCCCCATGCAGCACCTAGTCGCCATTAGGAAAAACTGCTCTTGGGCCATCTGACGCACAGACCTGTTTAAAGGAGATTTAAACGTAAGAATCATAATAACAAAATAGGCCTGAAACGATTAATTGTACCAGTTGTGATGAATCAATTATTGAGGTAATCGTCAACTAATTTAGTAATCAATTAATCATTAAGTGGAGGATATAAACCAACTGTACAAAAAATATATACATTTTGTATTTAAGATAAAAAAATATATATAAAAAACATATACGTTCTCCCAAAACTTCTCAATGTATAACAATTTTACCTTAACCTGGTTGAAATTCTGTATTTTTAAAAAAAACAAACAACAAAAAAACTAAAGCACATTTTGCTATCCAATAATTAATTGGTTAATCAAGGAAAGGATTTATCACCAGATCAGCACTACACTGTATTCATGATAAGTCAAGCAGACAAGGCTGAGCTTTTCACATGTTGATATAAGTATTTTGTTAATTGCAAATGATTGCATCTTTATTGTTGTTTTTAATATTGTAGTACAAACGCCTAATTGGTTAAATACATTTTCTATCTGACTGTCAAAATAATCAATAGAATATGCAATAACTAGAATAATAATTAGTTGCAGCCCTACTATATGCAGGGGATCAAACAGGCACTTTCTCCTCATTACTGTACCTCATGTGACAAATGTGATGTACACAATTAAATAAGTTCATATTTTGCTTTACAAGCTCAAAGCGACAAATTAAGATTTTCTTTTTAATATATTTGTTAACTCAAACTGGAAATTAATTAATTTAATGTGCAAACTGAAGCGCTTACTTGCTGTGGCAGTGTAGCAACAAGTCTATGATGAAGGTCTGCCAAGCCTTCTCCTTACTGAGCGTGTCGAGAGCCGTAGGCATGAGGGCAAAACACAGGGTCATCACTTCCAAAGCCTCGCAGCACACCTGCTCATCTTCTCCATCTGGCTCCTTGGCTGCATTAGTCTATAAAGAAAAACAAATTGTGCTTAATTTCAAGATACAACATACACAGTTGAGTTCTTGATAGTCCTTTGAAAATTAGTTTCATTTTGCATAAAATCTTACCTTCTCGTATATTTTACTGATTTCATCATTATTACTAAATACCAGCTGCACCGTGCCACAACCCGATGCCCACACGATTTTCTGCACTGCTCGGATCACGCAAATGTCTGGGATGTACTTCGATGCCTGGAAGAAATTCTGATGAAAAATACAGTTCCATTGAATCCATTATTAATATTGTTTTAAACACTCTACTTCTTACAAACAAACTAGATTTGAGAAACTATTAAATTCAGTGATTAAAATGCCATCAGACACTAAATAATGGAAGCAAAAGTCAGTTAAAGTAAAGTGTCCTTTACCTCATCAGAAATCTGCTGGGCCAGGCGGATAGCTACATTGCGCAACATACATTCAGAGGTAGGGTTGGGAATGTTTTGCAGGGCACTTTGAAGAACCAGCGCCTGGTCGTGAGTCGCCTGATTTATCTGCACACAGTCACGAAAGAGAAAAATGTATTAATTAAACAGAAATAGACAAGTCAAGGCTGCAGCAGGTAAACAACCCAGGAACCGGCTAAACTGGTTTGTCTGTTCACGAGGAAAGAAAGCGTGTCTAACCGGAGAGACGGGAATATTTCCGTCAGCGTTGGGTTGGCAGGCCTCGGCCACAGCCTTCACGTGGCCGAAGCCGACCGCAGTCAGGAGGAGCTTGGCGATCTTCAGAGCATTGAGGTAAGCGCCTCGGCGCGTCTCCATGTCCGCGGACGGGAGGAAGTTGTTCCTGGTGAGCATGCTTAGCACCAGTGGCAGACCGCCGCTCTTCAAGAAGTTGTACTGGAAGTCACTAGCATCCTCACCCAGAGTGGCACTAGCTGGCATCAGCAAAGCATACACAACCTGCAACAAGAACAGGCAGAGAAACCTAACCTTAAATATCTTTATTTAGAAAAATAAGAAATATAACAGCAATTTGCTAACAGTAAGAAGGAGCAAGTGTGGGAATGTAGGGAGAGCAGGTACAGTGATTTGTAATAACTTGAACAAAAATAAATTGGCTTTAGCTCTGTAACTAGTTACATGCTGGTTAAAACCAAGATATTTTCCCTATTTGTGAATGCAACATATCTAAGCAGATTGCAGTAAAATTAACAATCTTCAGTGTATAAGTTGTTACTGAGAGAGGAAGAGTCAAAGTTAGCTATTTGCAGTATCAGTGAGGTTTTAGATGAGGTCAGTCGTCATTTTATCCTTCCAAAATTTTACTGTAACCTCTGTCAGAGTTTGCTTGATCTAGAAAAGTTGGCAACATTTTCCAAATCCTAAAGGTAAGCTAAGTTACTATGTGTTTTAGGAAATGTACGCTGACATAACATGCATAAAACATTTTAAATGACAAAATCTGTAATGATTGTGACTTTCTAAATATTTAGTGACTCTACAGCAACTGTCCTCTCAAAGTGCAGTGATGAACGCCTTAAAAGAACATATGGAGTGTAGCTCTTGTATCTTTTCATTCTTAGTGAGAGAAACTGGAATTTAATAATTTGGTATCGGCAGGTTACAGGTTTTCAACAATCGGAAGGAATTCACAAAACTTTGATTGTGGGTTTAGCTCTAGTATTTTGTCACACAAATGTACACAGAGCCTTACCTCAATGAGGTAGAGCACTTGTGAAGGTGATGGGCCGAAGAAACGGGAGTCTAGTGACGGACTCAGACTGTTCTCTCCTAGCTTGGCGTGGTCCAAACACACAGCTCTAAGATTCTCCACTGTGGTGTTATCTGTGTGCACAGAAAAAGCATGAAATTGGTCAAGGAGATAAAACTGTGTGTGATGTATTTACAAAGTTAACATCAGACTAAGATGCAGAAATAATTCTCCACATCACGGTGTGTTATTTACCTGGAGGCATGAGCTTCATGAGAACTCGAGCTCCATCTCTTAGTTGAGGCATGTTGAGGTTGCACCCGAGGTCGGCTACTTGCCACAGAAAGGAGATGTAGCGCGGGTGTAGCGACATAATCTGGAAATCAGAGCAAAGGGTCTCATGTTATTTTTGTTTGCATCATTTCTGTTTTAAAGGATATTAAATTTTCAACATAGCCATCGTCGAAGTAAGATAGATAAACAGCATAGCTAGTTGTGCTATTTGAACATTTAATAGAGTCCATGCTTGTTAACTTACCACACCAGGAAGACAGCTCTCAACTTCTGGGTTGGGCCCATCACTGTAGTGGTTTCCGTGGTTACCAGGGGAGCCAGTGGATGAGTCGGATGAGCTGTCTGGGCTGGAGGGCATGTTGGCACTCACCTGGGTCAGCTTGGCTGTGATCAGCTGCATAATGAAAACAAGTTTTAGTTAACGGTGGTTAAGCAGTTAAGAGTTTGAGTTACACACACACACACACAGACCGTTTTGTCCTTCAAATTAAGCTGTCCAATCAGCTTCCTGTCATCAGCAGGATCAACGATCTCCCCACCAATAAACAGCTCAATCTTTGTGTGTGCGGCGTTGGCCTTTATCCTGTTTAGGATTCCCCGCCGGACCGAACCGATGGTGTCATTGGTGTGTGACCAGATGTCTAAATCATCCACCTGACGTCCTTGGTTCGGGAAACGGACGATCAGTGTGATATGCTTGCCCCGGAAAGCTCTGCACAACAAAGGAGACAAAGAGGTTTCAATGGAACATTTTAAAATTATACCAAGAAGCTAAACAAAAAGTAAAAAAACAAAAAAAACTCTTGTGTGTGTTCTCAATATTTTCCAACCACAGAGCTACAAATGGACCATCATTGTGTTAAAGCGGAATAAAACGACAATTTAATGATTTTACCTCGACATAGGCAGTATAGTCCTCTCCTCATGGTAGTCGCTGTCGCACTCATTAATGTATTCCTTAAGCACAGTGAGAACCCGCACCATGCGGATGGCCTCCTGCCGAGCACAGTTAATGCTGTCTTTGTCTCCATCTAACACACACAGGGTGTCATAAGACGCCTTCAGACGGTCGAAACAAGACTGGATGAAATCTTCATGAATCTCAACCTGAAGAGAGAGGCAATGCGAGGGGGCGGGGATAAATAATAAATACCCGACTAGCAAACATTATGAGCTCTAAATGCTTATTTGCAAATAGTACAAAGAAGTAGTCTCCATACCTGGTTGACTTGCAGTTTTGGTCCGAGATTGGTGTAGATTTCTTTCAGCAGGTCTATGGCTCGGTTTGCAATGTCGTCACTTCCTTGAATCACCACCTAGATGAGAAGAGGGAAGGAAGAAATTAAGTCAAGCAGAATCTGTTAATAAATCTTTGCCTGGAATAAGCAGTGAAGTGAAGTGAAGAGTAAGAGTGAAGAGATTTCAAGGCTCAGCAGGTAACAATACTAAACATGACAATATTTGTTGAAGCGGGATGTCAAACTGTAATCCCGTCTGCCCGGATGATTATGGTGAAATAAGTGCAAGCAATTAAGAGTCTCAAATATGGAAGTAATTGCTTTAAGTTGATGCCCCATATCCTTGTAATAAACTTTTATTTACAAGGAAGTAATGCAGCTGCTCTTTAGTTGAGAGAGTTGATTGCTACTGACTGCTAATAGGACCGGCTGTCAACACTTAGCACTGAAGAAACCTCAACCACCTGGAAGTTGTTTGTGTGGAAGCATTATGGGTACTTGGTAGGAAAAAAACCTACAGTGACAAACAAGATACAAGCACTGTTAACACTGAGAATACTACGACTATCAAACAAATAGCTGATAATGCCAAAGTTAGCATTTATTTTGTAGCCACCACACCAAAAGGATGTTTTTCAGTCTTTAAAACATTTTTACATTTATGAAATATTTATCCAGATTTCAAACTGATTGCTTTTTGGCATTTGGACAACCAATGACAGACGAGGAAGAAATCTGCTATTTGTGGATCACACAGACCTGTACTGAAATAATTGTACCGATTGCAGATACTTTAAAATATATATATATTTAAATACTCCACACAAAAAAAAGATTCCTGATCTGCCTAAAACAAAATTTAAAACAATTCCTGTCTTATTGTCTCCTTGTGAAACCAACATCATTTAGAGCATCGTCTCATGACCTGGAAATGTCCCGATGCTCCTACTCAACGGTAAAAAATAAACTGTGACAGACTCAAATGACTGTGCACTGTGAGAAAAATCCTGCAGTACAGCGTGAAGCAAACAATGCTGCGGCATGCAGCCTCTGAATGTTGAAGGGCCATCTTCCTGTGATAGATCACCTACAGTCTTTTTTTCTTCAGAATTTACTCTACTTGAGTTTAAATCTTAATCGTGTGAATTTCGGATTGTAGATTGCCACTCCTATAATTATTCAGTTTCTATGGATAAAAGCAAGAATCTACTATTTCCATCGTAAACCTTGAACTCCTTTCAACTAATTAGGCAGCTTCGATGCTTTAAAACAAGAAAATAAAAGTGAACTGAAACTATTTCTGAGCAGACTGTACAGACAGCTCAGCATCTTCCAAGTTCACATCTGCTCAAATTTGTCAAACCAGACAATCTACATTAGCTTTAGGGACAGAAATGATGCCCAAGGTGATCTAACACTGACACAAATATAAATCAGTTATTAGATAGAAATAAATGCAGAAGCATTCATCTGTAATTACTGCAGCTACTCTCCTCACCCTCCACAGGTAGTCCAAGCCAATTAGTTCCAGGTCGTCCATCATGTAGGCCCTGCGTTTCGCTACCAGCTTGCCCTCCCTGCAGTTGACGGCCTTGAAGAACCTCTCAAAGCACTTCATGCCGTTCTCTGTCAGAAGCGACGGATCCAACTGTAGCACATTGTTCTCAAAGAAGTCCTTGTTGATGTCTGGGTCTAGGTCTGGCTCGTCCCCCATCAGCTTTGAGTACCTTTTAAATAGAAATAAACAAGAGCAGTCAGAGAGGGAGAGAGGAGAAAAAAGCCCAGGACTGACAAACGGCGCAAAAGCCAAAAGCTAAGAGGTCTGAGTAAAGCTGTACCATTTGAAGCAGGCCTCACGGTCGCACAGAAACACAGCGTTCTCAGCCAGACACTTCCATATCTGCTTCGCCTGAGGAGCACACAGCCACAGCTGGCCGTCTTTTAATAGGAACCTGCAAAGAAGAAACAAAAGCTGTAGTGGAGCAACAATTCCCTGAAGGCTGAAGTCAACGACAACTTTTTGACGGAAGAAAACAGTCCTTGATTAGACACATTGGTTGCAGAATCAATTTTGTAACAAACCTTTGGCAACTAACTATGTCTAATTTTAGCAATTTGCATAACCGTTTTAGATTACGCATGTTAGCACAATTTTTAAGTGGATAAAATTAATTTTTAGGCGTAGGGAAGGAAAGGACGTACCTCAGAAAGTTAAGCCGCTCCTGTACTTCTTGGACATGACTGTAGCGGCTTCCCGGTCTGACTGTTTGAGGGTCAAACTCTGCTTGCTCTTCTGAAAAAGCGCGCGCACACAGACACACAATAAATCAGACTGCAGACTGTCTACCCCATAACAGGGATGTCCAAACTTTTTGTTACATGGGCCAAGACATCCAGTTTTAAAAATATTTTCATGTCCCAATTGAAAAAAATACATAGAACATTTGGTCAATTCTGGGCAATAAAAACAGGGTGTAGGTCATTCTTTCTTTAAAAATGCTTCTTGTATTGAACCAGGTTTAGTAAATACATTAAAAGCAGATTTGGGCGCAGCAAAGAAGTCAAATACACATCAACCACAATGACTTTTAAGAAGTCATGGAATAAACGTGGACCTTGCACAAGCAAGCAAAAAGACTGGTTATTTAAAGATGAATACTTTGTATTTTCTATTGCTAAAAGATGTTTAAAGTCTGTAATAATCTTTTGCCCCTAATTTAAAAAGAAAAAAGTCTTAATTTAAATTTTGTCCTATGGGATCGGTTTTCTCCAACTACAAAATCGAAGTCTGTAGCTACCTTTGGACAGCTGCCTCATTGTCTCCATGTAGGCTGAGAGATTCTCAGCCACCAGGGTGACCAGAGCGTGGTTGTGCTGCAGCTGGTTGATCAGGTCATGGCGGTAAAACACATGAGGGCTTCTCTGCGTTTGACTGAAATGGAACAGGAAGAGGAGTGTTTGATGTAGAGAGAAACAAAAGGCGAAAAAGGCAGAAAACATGGAGAAACAGTAGAATTGAGTTTAAAAACTTTAAGTGTAACCTGATTAATAAAAACACTGTACCTTGATTTCTCATTTGGTACAGTGTGTATTAAAAAGAAAATATCTTTTGGGAGATGTTTGTGTGTGTTTAACCAGAAGGGAGGTTGTGTCGGTAAAGGAAATTTCTTGCCTCATTTCCACATAAGCGAGCCTTTAATTCAGGCAGTTGTCACATTGTTTCTAAAATACTATCAGAATCTAAACTTGAGAAAGTATTTTTCCACCCCAGGTTATTATTCAATTGCACAAACTGTCGTGCAGTTTTTCCAGCATTCACACAGCGACTTCAGCTGTGTAATAAAAGCGTCGACACAAATACTGCAATAAGAGAGATATTTCAGGAAACTGAAAACATGGATCCAAGGCATGAAATTTCCCCGATACGCTGCATTGAATGATTTGAAGTGAAAGGAACTGGCCGGAGGAATAGCAGGGCTTCATCTCAAAGGACTTTTTAATAAATCTCAGAAAACTGTCAACTACTATCTGTATGAACCACAGCTCGCATTTGATTATGACAAAACTGAGCTTAAAGGTTCACTAAACTGAGAACCTTTGCTGCCAGCTAATCTAATGCACACATGCATTGTTTTCTTTGACTTAATCATATTTTTCATTTAAACATGTCATCAAACCTGGTCCTTCAAGTCAATGATGCTTGACTAGATACTTTTAGAACAGAACGGATAAGAAATTTTAGGGACTTCCCTTTAATAAAAACATATTACTTGTTTCAGTGCTTATTTTAAACACAAATACCTCTACTGGAAAATTTCAGACTGCATGATTTTGTGAGAAAGCACTAAAAAAAAGCACCTTAACCTGACCAACAACTTGAAAAAACCTGATGTAGAAGTAAAAAAAAAAATAGATGGAGTTATGCATCTTAAGTTATAACTCATCCAACTTTTTGAGGTTTTGATTAATCCCAATTTCAACCTATAAATGTATAAATAGTCATTTGAGATGAAACCCAGAAAAGAACTTTTTAAGCTGATTTGTGGCAAAGATTTACGTTTGATGTAGTTTACGTTGTAAACTTCTCAAAGAAAGTGAGGCTTGACGCAAAAAAAGAAACAGAGAGAACCCTAGAATTGGCATAAAAACTTACCTCACTAAGTTCGTTTGTATGTTAATTGGCATTTTCTTTCTGGAAAAACAACAGGCATGTCTGCTACATAGTTTCTACAGTGACTAAAATACTGTTTTAGTACTTCAAAAACAATTAGACTGATGCACATTATTAGCTAACGTCCAACTTTATGATGATTACTTCTTTAATTACTTCTGCCCTTTTGGACCACCACTGCTCACAAAAAAAGCTTCAACACCACAAATAAAAGACAAAAAGCTGACTAATGTTTAATTTGTGTAATAAGCTTAATCCCTGGCATAGTGGGCTGCTACTCAAGATAATGTTAGAAGAATTCAACATGACTGCCCGAAATGTAGCAATCAAAAGCTGTGAAGCCTTACATAATTTATAAAGATTAACTGCAGTCAGAATCTGACATTTTACTAAATAAAAAAAAAAAGCAAAGAAAAAAAATGTAGAGCCACTTTCATCAGAAACAAGTACAAAACTGAGGTGTCTCAGCAATCTTACATAAGTGATAAAAACCAGTAATGTGAACGTTTGTTTTTGCCTGTTGCATTTTGTGAAAACTAAAAGCATCTTTTTCTGTATATAAAAAAAAATTAGAAAAACAAAAAATAGAAATCCATTCCAATTTTACCTCAGGTTCTGAGGAGCTTCTCCAAAGAGGCTGCAGATTTCCCTGATTTGCTTCAAGGCAGGGATAACCCACTTGTCATTGGTACGAAGCTCTTCTATGAAGCGATCAATCCACTGAATCTTTTGCGTGTCTCTGTCCTGTGGGTGAAAAGAAACCGCACTCCATATTTAGCGACTGTGTGAGCATCTATTTGTTACGTTCACCAAAACAAAAGTGAATGTTACCTGTGAGCAGCTGTAGTCCAATATCTTGATGTGAGCACTAAGAGCCTGATCCATGATGTCTACAGGAACGTCGTCGCTGTGCGCCAGGTTCCAGAGCAGGTTGAGGACCTTGTGGGCCATAACACCGTCCTTATCGTCCTCGGCCAAGCGCCGGATTAGCTCGAGCAGTTTTTCACGCTGCTTCTTGCTAGCATTGGTCCAGCTTGCCTGCAAAACAGGAGGAATAAGTGAAGGCAGAGCAGCAATCAAGATTTGTCACATCGATGATCTGCTATGAAGCAAAGCATTTAAATTTGACTGAGCTAAAAACAAAACAAAAAAAGAAGACAAAGCGCAACACTTGCATGTTCTGCGATATTATTCTTACCTTGAAGCAGTCGAAAAGATGATCGAGCTGCTCGGGTGAGAAGTCCCACGCCAGCTTGGCCAAGAGATCATGGACATTCTTCACAATAGCCTCGTGCTTACCAGCCTGCACATAGACATGAGCAATACAGAAACATTGTAACATTATCTCATCTGCCTGAACTGACCCAAATTTGTTCTAACAATTCAAATGTTAGACTTTAGTAGTGAAGTCTAGCTGCTTGAAACTGTCATTCTTTTTAAACACTAATTGCCAACATTAGCTTACAGTTTAATATTTAGCACTTCTAAAATCAACAAACCTGAAAATCTATTTCATTCCCAATCTGACAGCATTTACAGAAACATTTTTACTAAAACCTACTCCATTACTGTCATTATCTGCATAGCAAATTGCATAATTTAGATTTTAAAAAAGAAAACACAAGAAAAACCTGAAGCACAAAGAAATTTTGTTGGTGGCTGCAATTGGAGATGACTAAATCTCATCTTTCTCCAATGTGTAAAAGCAGCATGCCTGAGTACCGGCAACTCGTGGTCTTTGGTGAGGACAATGTTGCTGAGAGAAGAAGATAAAGTCAGTCCGCTCCAGAATTACTGGGGCGCTTAAAATGCAGTCAGAGGAAGAACAAATGATGGAAGCTATAGGATGCTTTCTTGCTGCAGAGATTGCAACACTTTCAGCAATAAATAGCAGCGTAGATCTGAACAAAACAAAGTTGCCATGTCTCATCTTTTTGAGCTTTCAACTTAACTTTTATAGAACAAGCTGGATGTGGAAATGTCAGAATTAAAGTGAAGGCCTATGTTCTTCAGAATATTAACAAAAAGACTGACGTGTGAAAATGCTAGCCATGCTTATCTTTAGAAGATTCTAAAGTCAGCTTAAAGTGTTAACCGTGTAATTTAGTCCCTGTGTTAAAGCAACTCTTCTACTAAACAGACTGTAAAGCTACCTCAGCTTCCATTATAATAATGAATTCCCACTTTCAACAGGAAGGCTGGAGGAAAACATTTTAAATGTTTTTTTGTATTTTCCTCTATTGTAGGTTTAACTGTTGGCTAATAATTGTTAATGTTTAATTGCCTTCTTAAACATGATGTGTATAATAAGCAGAAAACTAAAACATGCTTAGAGGTGGCGCACCTGTGCAGCCCAGATGTTGTCCAAGTCCTGCATGGTAAGAGCTTTCTCTTTTATAACGAAGCGAAGGATCTTCTCCAGCTTCTCGACATACTGCGGCTGATGCAAACTGTCCCTCAGCACAATAGAAAGGATGTGGTTTTGCTGGATCCATTCCTGATGCGGGAAGAGCAGATTTTACAGACGCAAAATTCACGGAACGACAGCCTCGAATGTAGTGCTTTTGAAGCCTGCGCTTACCGCCATGCGCTCTGCGGTCAGCCACTCCTCCTCCTCAGGGTTATGCCGATGAGTGTAGTAGGAGACGCTGGATATCACCTTGTTAACTTCGTTTAGTGCATTCATTTTGCCGTTAAAAGAAGAAATTTGTAATAACCTGTTGAAAGAAGCAAAATCCAATTCCCGAGTGATCACTCTGTAGATGTACGATGGAAACAGTCGAGCTTTAAAGAGACTCAAATACCCACCTAAGAATCATTTTTAACCTAAAAATCTCTAAATTCTTGACCGTCTCCTCCTGCCCTGGTACACGAGAAGCCAGATTCTTCAGAGACTTGATTATCATCGACAGTGCGTCGTTTTTGGCTTCATTCTTGGCCTCTTTCTTGAGCTCCTCGTCTGTGAGGTTCTCTAGAAACTGGGGAACCATCTCGATGACTGGAAGGAAGTACTTCTTTACTGTGTGCAACGTGAGGAACTCATAACACTGGCCAAAAGGCCTGCAACACAAAACGGGACATCAAGTCACACCAAAAATTTACACCTGGAAATGTTTTTGATGAAATAACTGTGGCGTTGCCGAGTCTCACTTGATAAGTGCAGCAATGATCTGGACGTTCAGTGCTTGGCCGCTCATGAAGCGGTCGTGCAAAATTTGAAACCCGTTTAACGTGCCAAATTTGTTTATTAAATCAACCAGCCAGCCCTGTGGACAGAAAACACACCGTTAATCTTACAGGTTGCTTTATCCAGAGTCATTATTTTGCAATTTGAGACCTAATTAGGCGTTTATGATGAACAACTTCCTCTAATTATTTCACTTATGTTTCCAGTTAATCCAAACTGCAAAGAAAGCGTCCAGAAAAATATGCCAATCTAGTTTTAATCTCGCAAGATTTTATTTTTTTTTTTTTTAATAATCTGATTAAAAACAACTGTATAGAGACTAACAGCATTATAGGCAGAGCTCAGCATAGTGATGGGCTCTGTGCCAATAGAGGCAGACAGGCGAGCAGTGCTGCAGTGTTGTTCACAATGACCCTGAGCCCACGCTACACTCATCCACCTTTCACTTGAGAATTTCTACTCCCTGATGTTTCTAAATTCTTTTACAGTGTTACAAGAATTAGTCTAAGATTAGGTTTAAGGTCTTGCAGTGGGACTGTTGTTTTTATTTACTTAGATAAACACAGATTTTTTTTTCATATATTTTTAATGAGGGCTCTTAGTCATGCCAGTTTACAACTTCAGTCTCAGATAGCTAAAGTTGACCTAATTACCCAGCAGAAGAGGAAAACGGCTACATTTCTGGATGATTCTTTAAAAAAAAAAGGAAAGTTTTCAATTTTTAAAAAACACGAAGCAATATTTGATTAAATATGGCTTTTTTTTTTATGTTTTTTTTTTCCATTCAAAAGTTATCGAATTTCACCTTGGGAGATCTCGGGTCAGGCGGACGAGCGTAGAGCTCATCGTCGGCCAGCTGGGCTCCAGCGGGGACGGTCTCAGAAGGCCGTGTGCCGTTATAAATGTGGAACTTGCAGTGGGGATTGAGGGCCATGGCCAGCAACTCCAGTAGCGGGAACCAGTCCTGAGACAGCTTGGCCACACACAACTCCACCAATCGGTGTGTGTTATTAATGATACACCTCTGAGAGACAGAAACCGGGAAAGAAATTAAACGTTAAGACGGACAACGTTAGAATGAATAGTCATTAAAATGAGAAAACCCTGTTCCTTTTTAAATTGATTATGACTAATTAATGTGTGTGAAGAAAGCAGATATTCACCTTTACTATTTTACAAAAATTCCAAACTGTTTTTACCCTATTTTAGTCATTGAGGTAGTGCACAAGCAACAAGAAATGTGTTAAAAGATACAAATAAAGAGCCAACATGCGTTCAAATAAAAAGTCAACATTGTTTTGACCAAAGTTGAAAGCAAAAAACAGAAACCATTTCTCCCAAAGTCCCTTGAGGTTCCAGAAATCAATCTTCCCAAAACAAAAGCCAACTTCGCCTACTTCTAGCAATAACATTATTGATCGCTCCTCGTGCTGCTGTTTTCCGCCTTAGCTCTTCAACAACTGAACATAAAACTTGATTTTGGGGACTTGTTTTCAAACGTAAAAGATTAACGCAGATTTATTTAAAGAGAGAGCCCCAATAAACACTCACATGTATCTCAAACTTCCAGCCACTGACTGCCTCATCTGTCAGGATTTTTGTGAAGGAAATGGTTAGACCGTCCCGGAAAAACCTCTGACATGCCTCACATTTCACATCCAGTCCTGTGAGGAGAAAACAAGAAGAGACAACTCACAACATTAACATCAAAAGTTAAAATTTGGCATATGAAACATTCAGCTTAAACAGATGTCAGGGTACCAAGGTTTTCAGGAAGTTCTGTGCAGATGTTGGCAAATAATGTGCTTTTAATAAAGACAAATGAGTTAATGCAAATAAAAAAAGGGTCATGAACCAAATGTGATTATTAGGGAAGTCGTTCTTATTCTGTATATACTTTTCTAATCTTCTGCAGAAAGCTTTCAGTGTAAGAGAGATACATCTTTATTATCTGCACAAAAACCTTTCCATACTAAAGAAAAGCTGGTGGCATTTCAGCAGCATAAAGAACCGTGTCAAGGCTGATCCAGCAGTGAGTTATTGTAAACTCACCTCTTTCTTATTCCATTCAATGCAAAAAGTAAGTGTTCAATATGTCATTTTCTTTTCCCCGAAAGGAGGTTCCTTGATGGTTGCTTTTGGGTACATAACACATTTTACTCATCTGATAAGTTACCAGGGGGCTTAAGTTAAAAACCTCTTTAAAAAGAGGGACAGCATGAATACTGGAGATATTTGTGCCCTGGTAAGAGTTTGTTTGCCTCGAGAATAAAGTTAATGTCAGACTTATTTGTCTATGTGCAATACTTCTAGAACTCCAATAGTTCTAAAGTGTAAAAGTATACACAAGAAAAAAAAGTATAAGTTTCCACATAAGGAGTTTGCCTTATGGTAAAAAATATATCACTATCTTTACAGCCCGATTTAAAAACAGAGCCCTTAAGGAACATCAAACAAAAAATAGGTCAAAGAACATTTCTGAAAGGATTTTTACATTTGAGCCATCAAGTACAATTGATTTTTAATTAGCTATGCTTTTTCACAGGTTTCAAAGTGTGGTGCTAATTCACTATTTTCTACATGAAAACAGGTCAAGTATCATGGCTGGCCAACAACTTTGTGTATAAACACAAACTTGTAACAGTACTGCCAACATCATTCTCTAACAAACATAGTAATATAAAAAAAATATGAATATGAAAACAGTAGTCACGTATACTGTTTAAATCTTTACATTTTACTAAGAAATTAAGAAATAAAATCTGTACCCTCTCTCACATCTTAAGTTAATTTGAAGGAAATGTCAGCTGGACGTTAACACCACAAAGCATTTACTAAAAAGAACATGCTGCACTTTCCTACCTTTTTTACTCAGGTCTATAGCAGCTTCCAAGAGGACTTCTAACTCTCCTTTTGGCAAAACTGGAACCACCCATCGAGGCCTGAAAGATAAATCAGCAGAAATACCAAAATAATGCATAAAACATGTATAACCACGCCATAAATATTGTTAAGCTGCATCCCAAGCTCCTTAAATGCCAAGTCATTGAGAAGTGTTTTCCCATCGAGTGTGTGAACAACTTAAACTTCTTTAAAAGAAACCAGTAACATTAAATTTAATTTGGTATACATTGACATACATAAAAATATTTTAAAATATGCAAATTACACACTGAATTAAAAGCAGCAAGGCATAAAATGAAAGATACTTTACATAACTTAACAGCAGTAAAGCATTTTTTCATTTGTAACAATGCAGAGCAGGACAAGGGTGGACCGACTCCACTAAATCAGAGCTGGCAGACGAGCAGATACCTGTTAATCATGTCATCAAGCTTCGCCAAGTCAGTGTGAGGAAAAGCAGGCTCTTCCTCTTCCAGCTGAGGGGGGCCTTCGCCCTGGCCCTGCTCATCTGGTGGGCTCACGGGGGAGTTCTCATTAGATGAATTAGGAGATGAAGTCTGGAGATAAATAAATACGTGAGAATAAATTTGAAGGAGCTTTTAAATGCAGGTAGGAAAGCAGGGGAAGACGAACACTCAAAAGAATACTTCATGTAGTAAAGATAGCAGCTACGGTATAAAATATTGCAATTATACCATCAGTTGCAATACATCCACATTTTCATCTCCTCCTCCCTCTCTAATTAGCATCCTTGGTGCTGAAACGTGTGTCATGTGTGGGCAACTACTGCAGTAAAACTCAATCCAACAGTGCAAGGCCACAGGATTGATTATATTCAAAAGTGCTGCACAAAGGAATCACTTCCAACCAAAATATCGTGGCTCAACTTTCAGGCTGATTTCTCTATGAATCCGTTTTTATATCTGTTAAATGGCTTAAATAATTAAACCTGAAAGTCTTAGTCTCAAGATATGAACTAGATAGCAGTGCGTTTATACTAATTCAGGTCTGATATAGAAAGAAAACACAAGATATTTTCTTTTAACTGTGTAGCTTTTTGGTTAACTGATAAAAAAGTGAAAACCTGCCTCCAAAACTATTCTGCATTTTTAAATATATTTATTTATTTTGGTCATTTCTAACTTTTCCATACCCAAGTCAAAAAGAGAAAAAAAAATCATGCAATGCTGAACAAAAAAAGAGACAAAACTACTACAAAAATAGATATTTAAATTTATGCCAGTGGCAAGCACCTAAAGCGTGCACTGAAAAAAGTGTAGGTGGAAGCATGAGCTTTTTATACCTTCACTTTTTTTAATAGTATTATCAAAATCAAAACAGAATCTTCCCTGTATATTTTTCTAAAATAAACAGGAAAAGGAACTACAGCTCAGTCTGTAGACAACGTTGTGAAACAAATCATAATCAAACCTTATTGTATTTGTTTAGCAAATGAGTTTTACACATCTTTTTCAAAACTTTAAGTTTTAACTCTTCACAACAATCCCTCTAACTTAAGTACAATTATTTTTAATGTGTGTCACGACCTTTAAACGAATCATTCTCTCTTAATTTATTTCTTTAATTTCAAACCACTTGTCGTTATAATTTACTAACACACATTTAGTCCTTCTGGCTTTATCATATGATTATAAACTTTTCTGTTGTACAAAAATAAAAAGTCCATCCAGATCCTATAGAGCTGTGAGCCAGTAAAAGACAGGTTCTATACAGGCTTTGTGGTACGGTTTCTATTGTACTGATGAGTGGCTGAACAAACACACACGTACAAAGACACAGGTGTTTTTCCTAAAATAAGCCTTTCTAACAATACTTGTCAATTCATCATACCTTTAGTGTTCGCAAAACACACCGATGCTCATTTATCCCCGCTGACGCACAAAAAAATAAAATAAAAACCCGAATGCAGGGATAATGCGTTCAAGGTAGAAATGTATTAATTAGCATGTGGAAGAATCCCAGGATTGTCAAACTTAAATGATCTGATGAAACATCTCAAAAAAGCAAGGGCGAAGGGATTTTCCTTTTCTTTTATATCTAAATGATAATGAGAAGCTGCGCATTGAGAGGAAAAGAATGATACGCATTGTTGAGTGGGATCCATATCTGAGAAATATAAAATGTGGGGGAGTACGGTTAAGGCTCCTTCTGCTTGGCTGACCTACATAGGCAGCTTGCCTCTCACATCTCAACACAGCTCATCTCTAACCACCACAGGCCTGCATGTGCACGCACACACGCACGCACGCGCACACACACACACTCTTTAGCCATCACTCTGGAGTCTCTATTCATTCATTGCCTCCCTTTTACTCTCTCACTCTTTTCCGTTCTCTTCTTCCCCACCCTTTTAGGTCCCAACTGGCGTCTTTATGTTGGTAGGTGGGAGCAATACTGATTTAAAATGAAAAAATAAATAAATAAATAAAAATACTTAGCTAAACTGAAAATGAGACTAAATGTTGACATATGTAGTTTGAGGTTTACCGACCTGGTTCTGTGGCAGTGGGGGTTGGCTCTGAGCATCAGGTGCCTGGCCCTGGCCCTGACTGTCGTTGCCCCCCACCGGAGAGCCACGCGTGGTGGCCGTCATGCTCGCCACAGGGCAGATCTTGGCAATCTTGGCCTCTTAGGGAGCGCTGGCCAGGAGGGAAATCACAGCCACCTCAGCTGTACAGCGGAGGGAAGAGAGCCCGAACACACGAGAGAGGGTCGCAAGCACCTGGAGATCTGGGTGTACTGCTGAGACCATTGCATAACCTGGTGAACGGAAAAGTATCAAAGGTCAAGATCCTGGCAGCCCAAAGTAAAGAGATTTTATTGTACTTTTATCAAAGAAGAACAAAAGAAACCCAAAAGTAGTCAGGTGCAATGTCTTTATCTCTCATCTGTGGTTGAAGGATATGACTGACACAATCTCTATTTTAATCACCGGTTCTCCGAGTAAAAATATCACTTTTACCAAAAAAGGTGATATAAAAAAGTGATGAAATAGAGAGCATTTCATCTCTAAGTGAGGTTTTGTCAACTTGTATAGGTACTAGTTGACAAAGTGCAGGAAGTTAAAACTGAGCAGATCTTGATCACATTTTATAGCAGATTGTTCGCATATTCAAATCCTTTACGACATAACATTACCATATCACCGACCTCTGCTAGTGAAAACCTAAGCCTGGGTAGAGAGCATATGACTAAAGGTCAATGATGTGACTGAAGACATTTTACATGTCCATAATCTTTCAATCATAATAAAAGTATGTCTCCATCCTAACAGAAGAGCCTTAAGTGTTTTTTTTCTTGTTATTTTTTTACATAAACACAAAGTGCTTCTGTGGACCCTTACAATTTCATAGATTGAACACCCTTATTTTCATTTTTGTAGCAGCTAGTTTGAATGAAAGTTGGATGAAAAACATAAATGATATCCATTCAGATTCCAAGACATAAGAGGTTCTTGTTGGTAGGGAGTGTCAAGAATATTGTTATGCAGTCGAAATATTTTTTGCAAAGTCAGTGCATCTTTCGTCTTGAATTTTTCACAGGTTCTTTGATACCGTACCAGAAAACTTTGCATTTAAGCTCCGGATTGAAAAATAACTGGACAAAACCAAACTTAAGATATCTAGTATATCGTTAATGTTTTTCTTGCATTTCAGCTTTCTACTAAAACATGCATATTAGAATAATCAATTATTCTGTCCTACACAAAAAAATAAATTCAAGGCAAGATACCCTGAAACACTTCAAATCATACAATAAAGCATACTGAAACATGTCTGATAAGAGAAACTTCATTTCATGTTGTCTTCAATCTGAAATGTGGAAAGAATTCAAAATAATTCCACATAATTGCATATCAGGAAACAAGAGCTGAGGAAGTAAATGAAAATAACACTGAAAGAGTCGAAACTTTAAGATATAACACACAACCACAGGATACAAACATTCTGAGAAAAGTATATACACTTTTTTTTTTAAACGAGTTTGTAACCTCATACATTACCAAAATCTGGGTTAAACATTGTGAATACTTAAGGTTTTGAATAGGATTTAATTTCTTTCTGTGTCAAAGGAGAGTCGGAGATAATCTGTGCACTGTTATTGACCAACAGCTGTCATTTACATGTGCTGACTGAAGTGAGTACTGAAACATTGCTAAAGTGAAACATAGCATGAAAGAACACAAACCCCATAGGCTTCATACCAAATATTTCCCTGCTGCATAGGATGACTGTGCACACACACTCTGGGGATGTTTACAGCAGATCAGTTGTCTAATCAAACACACACACACAAGATTCAGCAGGGTTGTGCTTGGCAATATCGTTCTAGTTCATCTACCCAGGCAACTGACTTGTAAAATTTTACAAAATAAACTAAATCATGTAAAAAAAAAAAAAGGGGGGGGGAGGGGAAATTTACCTTTCACACTTGAACACCTGGTCATAAATTCTGTTTTTTCACTTCCTTTTGACTACATCACTCAACGCTACCAGGATACAATTTTTATGAGGAGGAAGGACAGCACTAAAATGTTCATCAGTTTTAAGTTAATTAATCCAATATCAACAAAGACCCATATGACAGAGTGTCATTATGTCCATTCATCACACGGCCTCTGCTCAGCTGAACATTCTGCCCAGGAATACCAAGTTTATCAGATAAACTCACGAATGCAAAAACAGAAAAGACAGCGAACTCAGAATGAAGGTGCTGACACGCATTAAATACTAACAAGTAAACAAACTCAAACCATATAAAAAGAAGCTAGAAAAATATAACTGTTGAACCTCTCACCTTTTATTAACAAGAGCTGTAATGTACTTTTAAAAAGTATTTATTGAAACATTATTTTCTAGTGCTTATGTGAAACTAGAATGATTACTATCCAGGTGTAAAATGTCCTTTGCTTCAGCACCTGCATTACTAGTTGAGTGTGTGGTAGAGACAGAGAGTATCCCCCCCACTTTGGAGAACCTCAAGGCAAAATCTGGAGAGTTTCTATGTATTTTTAAAAGTTATTAGTATTTAACAACCTGCTCAAATGAGCAAGAGATGATTTTATGACAAAAAGAAAACACGGTTTGTGTTTATTTCCTTATAAAAGTGAAACAAAAAACAGAAATATGTTTGATTAAGCAGTTACAACAACGATATTTTGTGCCCAGTGACCTGATCTGCTTTCTGCCATTTCAAACATATTTCTCCTACTTGTTGCAAATGTTTTTACCAACATTTTAAAAATAATGCAACAACAGATTTCCAAATGTGTCAAAAATATTGTAGAACCTATGTCAGAGTGGGTGACTCGAAAAAGTTACTTGCTGATCTACGGCATTGTGCGAGTTGGTGTATAGAGCTCAATGTAGTTCGGTTTTTTATACATCACACACAATGGGGTTCAGGTAATACTTAAATGTTATACAGTACATTATTTAACAAGTGTTTCTAAAAACTAGATAGTTGTCAACTTAAAGTCTATGTTAAGGAAATTTAGTCATATTCAATAAATAGCTACTAGCAAAAGATTACTACTAAAAAGATTTATTGTGGTTTGATTAGGGTTCAAAGTCTTGTATTTTATAAACGTCAACTAGTATATATTGGATCAGAACCAAAATAAATAGAGGAAGAGTGTAATAAAAGGTCTTTCAAAAATAATACAAAAATAGGTTGAATTGCACGGAAGATCAGGACATTTCTATATTTATCTCAACCAGGCAGTAAAATACTTATCCACAAAGAAACATTGACTGATTAAAAAAAAATGGTGAAAGTACATGAGAACAAAATATTATATTTACAGGAATGAAACTGAGCTATGTAGGGACAAAATGGCAGCAATTGATATGAAATGAGGATAAGGACCAAATTGTCCAGATGCTAAAAAACGTCAACACAAACAAAGCAGTTTGTCATCCTTGCTTCCAGTTCAGTGCACAGGACTGGATCAACGAATATTTTTTTCAAGCTTCAAAAAGTGCTTCTATTCTGCTGTATGAATGCAAAGCTATATGGAAATGCTTACGTTGTGCATTTCCAAATAAAAATGATGCAAGCATAAAAATTCTGGACAGATATGTGGCCCAATTGTATACACCTAGTAAATATAAAATCAAACATTGTTTGATTTTATTGTCTTTTACATATGGTTTTTCCTACTTGTTACAGGGGCTGGTAATGAATATTGCAGTTCAAAAATAAACCTCTAACCTCAAAAAAGAAAAAGTCATCTTTGAAACAGGACAAAACCTGTTATTTATGCAACGCAAACATACATTCTGAAGAATTTAGGTCATAAGACAAGGTGCAACGCCGGCTTTTAAATATTAGCACTCAAAGTTATTTCCAGGCATCTTGTTGATGGATAAATCGGTCGAATAAAATTAGCATGTTTCTCGTCGAGTTTCTTCAAAACTAAGCGACCGAAAAGTTTGACAAGTACACAGCAACATTGCGTAATTAGTGCAACGACCAAGCATTGACACCTGGTAGTTTTTGGTTGTTCACGCCGGTTCCTGTGGTTCGGTTTGGCTGCAAGGCGATCCGCCCAGACAGCCGAGCTTTGAGGCGGTGAAGGCCTTACCGTCCAAAGCCCACTGCGCTGTCACATATTCAGGCCTCGGCGTCCGTTTGGGCCTTGACGAAACACTCGCCCTGCAAATATGTACTTCAAAAACGGACGATCCGAAACTCATACCAAAGCTTCTTCAAAAATTAAATTTGTGATTGCAAACAATCACTTGTCACACCGTTCTTGCTGACTAACTATGTAACGAGATCGCCATTTGCAATGAGCGACGGCCGTGCTAACAGGAGCCAATCTAGACAGTTAATGTTAGCCAACTGTTAGCTAGCGAGTAAACATATTTGAATAAAAATAACTTGGCAGATTATCGACATGTCTATATATGCTGGGATTCAAGCAATAAAATGTAGTTGACCTATAGCCAGTCTGCAAACATTTCAACATTACGAATAAGTTAGCTAGCTATCTTTGCAAAGGATGACAGGGGAGGCGTCTATTTCCTGAAACCCAACAGTGTTCTGATACGTATTTCTAAAGTTAGAACAGGGGCAAAACACTCAAAAATATAACACACTGGTGGGTTTGCAGGTAATCAATGTAAATAGTAGCATTTCTTTCAGAAAGCAATCGCGAAGTGCATTATTTAAACAAAAATTGGTTGCATGTTCCTGCCGCTAACTTGTAAACACGGGACGTTTAAAGGAAATGTTTCTTATCAGAATGTAGACAGTGTCGAGGTCCTTTTGCGGGTAGCTAACGTTAGCCTTAACTCAGTGAATTTTGAGACACAATCTTATGGCCGTAAATTAAATTATATTTACGTTGACACATTCAGTAATTTGGTAGCCACCAGAGAAAGCAATGCCAGCAATTAAGAAATACAAGTATCGCTAAATGCAGCAACGTTACCTTGCACACAGCACCAGCTGACGCTAACAGTAGCTGGCTAACAATCAGCAGTCAACATACTGTGCTAAGCAGCTAACAACTCACCAGGAATTTGATACGACTTCCCCCTCTATTCACGGGATACGTCCAGTCTCCAGCGATTGTGTCGTCGTATATTACATAAACGCGGCCTGTATCAGTGGCAGTTTCGCAGGGTACCAAACCTGTTACTAGAAAAATCTTATTCCTGCGTTTTTTCCTCCGCTTTCTGGGTGTTTTTCCTGCGTCACCGGCGCGGTAACAGCCCCCTAAACTCTATCTAGTCTGGTTCTGGGGCTTGTCACCTCAGTCCCAGCAGTCACTCACAACTTGAATCAGCTCAACATGGCGGAAGCGCAGTCCGACACAAACGCTTTTTAGTAAAAACAGGCCAGACTGCTGTGTGAACTCCAACACTCCGGCAATGTCTATGAGCTGGTTCGCATCACAACCCCGACTAACTCTGCTTAACACAACACCCGCTGAATGGAAGAGCATAAAACCCCACTCAATTCCGATAAGAGACTCCAGTTCCAGTAATTAAATCCATTCCTGGTTTTGACTGAAATGAGGCAGAAACGAATGAACAGCTGTGGCACTTCACTATAACGCCTCCTATCGGACGGGGTGGCCATACAAGAAAGCGACATTTTTTTGTTTCCTTTTAAGAATATAAAACCATCAAGCAACACCATGTATGAAGTGTATATTGTGGCATGGCACAATGAATGAAATAAAATTACTAAACAATTATATTTACCATGGTTATAATTAAATAACACATAATGAAATTGAATAAGTAAGTGTATTCCTAAATTTTTACAGGTGTCAATAATTTTGAAATAGATCAATTTTAAGTTCACTGCTTAAAATCTAAAGCTCAAAACATTGGAATTATGTACATGTAATCCATATTCCCATAGTCCACAGTTCTCTTGTGGCTTTGCACAGGGGGTGCACCGATTGCAGTTTTTTGGCAGACTGCAACTGATTTCACTTTTTTAAACATTGATTTTTGAGTCGTTGAGGCTTTTATTTGAAAAGGTATAAACATGATGGGAGCAAAGAGTGAATAGAAAGATATATGTAGCAAATGATTCAGCCAGGAGATGAACAGTTACGCTAAGGCCTAACAGCCTCAGTCCCTGGCGCTCTCTCACTGTTATTGACACCTGTTATTATTAACACCAGTACTGATATTGATGAGTACTACATCAGTCAAGATTTTGGTATGGAAAAGTTATTTAACATTATCACTGTCATATTTTTCAACAAAATAAAATCAGAATCCATCTAAAGTTTTGTCCAAATTCAATTCAAATTCAAAAATATGTCAATGAGTGTTAGGGCTTTTAAATAAATTAATTTGGGGCCAAGCTCTTGTTTATATTATCTATCCTTGATGGTGTATTTATTTTTTGCATTAGACTTTACACAATAAGAGCCACATCTGAATCAACCATCAAACATGAGGTTTTTAGTCTTTGGTCTATTCACAAGCATTTAACATGCACATAAAATGTTTTCCCAGCTCAGGAGTACATAACTCCTGAGCTGGGAGTTATGTTTTCCCAGCTCAGGAGTACATAACTCCTGAGCTGGGAGAAATAAATAAATAAGTTTTAATTTATTATGTTGACAAAATAGGTACGTTTTCCTTTGTATACATGAAGCTGTTGATTTTTTCAACCTGATCATCTTGGCATGTACTTCAGGAAGGTTCTGAATATAACAATATATCTTCTTGAAGGTTGGTGAAATTGTTTGCTTTATATATCATTTTGAAGCTATCCTGTAAGTTATCAAATTATGACATTCATACAGTTGCCTCAGAGTTCATTTACTGGAAGACAAAGAGCATGTTAGAACTTAAGATGTCAGAAATGATTTCACTGGACTTATTTCGAGGAGTTCTTAAAGATAGGCAACAAGATTCTATGAAACAGTGTCATTGTTTTTAAATTGTTTTTATTGTTTTATACTTGTGCATATGTATTAATTGTTTTTATCTTGTAACCAGGTTGCTATGTATTGCAAATTTTTGCACAGGTCCCTCTTGAAAATGAGATCTAGATCTCAACGGGGTTTACCTGATTAATTAAAGGAATATATATGTTCTTAATTATAATGATTTCAGTCTGAGGTTTCAACTGCACACTGCTGGTTACACAAAACTTTACCTTTAGCTTTAATCATCTGGTTAAAGTGATTTGATGTGTGTTTAGTAACGCTTTTTATTCCCGCTTTATGTATTGATAACATTTATGTTTGATCTGGGAATTTAATAGAAATGTAGTTTTCTCTTCCTCATGAGAGTTTTCCCAAAGTCTAATGAGTTTGAGAATATCTCTCATTAAATTCCTTTTTCAAAAACATAACTAGAACTAAATATGAATCATTTCTTTTGCAACCTAAAATGAGAGAGATTTATTTTAAAACAATGAATGAAATGTGTCCCTTATTTTTGACTTTAAGATTTTTGATTTTTGATTGTTTTGCAAATCATTTTAATTTGTGTATTGGGTATTAATAAAGATATTGACACCTTATAGTAATCTGCACTAAAACCACTACACCTGTTCAATAAAGAGAAAAAAAATAAAATAAAATAAAAGGTGGTTTGGGATGAAACTTTAATTTTTTTCTCCTGCATACACACCTCACAACTTCAACACTATAGTTTATGTGAACTAGCAAACAAAACATATTTAAGCTAATATATTTAAAGTAGTATACTGTCACTTGTTTCTAGGGCAACAATTTCAGAAGCATAGCTTAAATCACAAACTACCACAAGCTGTTAACAAAGTTACAAACACTCAAACATCTTACCTGTAAGTCGGAGTAGTCTGAATTATAAACATGATGTAAGCATTTTTTCTTCGCTGTCAAAGCCATCCAGTCTGGTTAAAAAGTCCACATAAGCTGCAGAATATTATTGAGTCTCGCTCTTTGAAAAGTCCTGTCTGGGTTTTCTGTCTCTCCAACTTGTATGCTAATTATCCCGATATCAAAGATGGCGGCCAAGCAGCATTGAAAATCTTCTCCGCAATGACTTACTAAATTAAGCATTAGCTGACTTTTTGTTGTTTACAGAAGTGACTAAGTCATTGCAGCGCTGCTCTTCTAATAGAAGAAATGGTGTGAGAATACGAGGAAAGTGTCTTTTGAGGAGGAGCGGGCCACTACTAGCCGAGAGTTTCCCGTTGTCTGGCTGTTTGGACAGCGGAGAAGCTAACTAGCCTCTACCGTCAATTTTTAAAATGGCTCCGGTGCAGATTGGGTCAGATGGGCCGCTCGTCCCGCTCGGAGGTCCCGTTGTGTCGGGTCCACAGCCACCACCTCCCGGGACCCCAGCTACACAGGGCGTCAAACTAAGCTTGCTTATTGAATTTCTTCTCCAGCGGACTTACCATGAAATTACCCTGCTGGCTGAGCTGTAAGTAACAGTTAGCTTAGCAGGCCCACAGGCGGGCTAATAGGCTAACGCTTGTAAACTTAAGAGAACTTTAGAACTGTTAAATAAACTTTTGTTGTTTTACTACCCTCAAACAATCACTATGACCATAATACTAATTTGTTACATTTAAAAAAGACTCGATGCATATAAAGTGACTGCTTTCTTAAGGGGAGTACAAGTAAATAACTTGCCACTACCGCTTCATAATCAGTGATCAGAAGTTTACCAGTAAGTACAGTGTTGTTAAATCTACTACTCAAATCAATAAAAGCTATTGTTCATATAGTTAGTTTTCTTTTTTTTTTTTAAATATCAGGCTTCCTTTGTTGTTGTGCTGTTTACCCAAAATCAGTTACTTATTTGAGACCCTGTCACTTTCAAGCTCCCACACTCTCATTCCCCTGGTGGCATCACATAAGGCAACCGGGTTGCACGTTGCTTTCATATTTCTTTATTCTTTTTTTTATTTGCATGTTTCCAATAAGTCATATTTGTGTTTTTTTTACTCGTAACAAAGTATACAAAGGTTTAAAACACATTCAAAGCCACTATATATATATATATATATATATATATATATATATATATATATATATATATATATATATATATATATATATATATATTTTTTAATATTATTTAAAGTGCCAGAGAAAGTGAGCCTATATAGTGATGCAGGTCTGACCCTGTTTGTTGTGCACTGGTCAGTTGACTTAAAGAAGGTTACTGTGCTTGTCCGTCACCGCAAATTCAACTGAAATACCATCATGACAGTCAGACTGTTAAATCTGAGAGAGTTCCTAGAGTTAGTCAATGCCAGAGAGAAAATTTAAGAACGATTGATTGGCAGTCAGAAAGAAAGATATAAATTGTTTGAGTAAGCTAAAGTACTAATGGTTCAGAGTAAATGTGAATACCATTTACTCTGGCGTTCGCAGAGTAAATGGCAAAGTGTCAAACCACTTTAGTGATTTGACACTAAAGCAGTTTAGTGTCAAATCATTAAACTATTTCAACTGGTACAAACAGAATATAGAATTGACTAATTTTATGGGTATGGATCATTGTCATCGTCATGTTTAGCTGTGGCTTTGACATCCATATAAATATCCATCAGGGCTTGGAGGAGTCAACAAAGTCAAGCAATCAGTCAAAAACCTTGAGTTATTCTATGACAAAGTTTGTGGAAAAAGAAAAGCAAAAACACTATTGCAAACTATCTTTAAGCAGTATTAAACAAAACAAGTGTCTTAGATAATTGTTCTCAAAAATACAGCTAAAATCATAAAGAGCAGAGCATGTTATAACTTTTTAGGATAGAAGATGTGTTAATGCTGTGATTTAAATGTGGCTTACTTTAAGATCAATGTTTGTTTTGCAGGCTCCCTCGAAAAACTGATATGGAGCGGTATGTTTGTTTTAAAATATTTCCTCTTATTTATTAAATACAATAATTAGATGCACAACTTTTTTAAGGGACATTTCTTTTAATTTGACTGTCATTTCTTAAACTTCTTTTTCATGAAGGAAAATTGAGATCGTCCAGTTTGCAAGTCGCACCAGGCAGCTGTTTGTACGCCTCCTGGCCCTGGTTAAGTGGGCAAGCAATGCGGGAAAAGTTGAGAAGTGTGCGGTACGTTGTGTTTAATGAAATCCTCCCGCTGTACGTTTTGTGGTCTGTCGACAGAAGCACAAATGTTTAGCTGACCGTACCTCTCTGACTTGGGTTGTGTTGTGACAGATGATCTCCAGTTTCCTGGATCAGCAGGCCATCTTGTTTGTGGACACAGCCGACAGACTGGCTCTGCTGGCTCGGGACGCCCTTGTGCACGCTCGCTTACCCAGCTTCGCCATCCCCTTCGCCATCGACGTCTTGACGACAGGGTCATACCCACGCCTGCCTACGTGCATACGTGTAAGTCTTGAACCTTAACTTTTCTTTCCCCGATAAAGCTGGATAAAAAGAAGATGCAGATTTAGATATTCTGACTTGTCTGTCTAAT
This sequence comes from Xiphophorus maculatus, assembly GCF_002775205.1. Lineage (NCBI taxonomy): Eukaryota > Metazoa > Chordata > Actinopteri > Cyprinodontiformes > Poeciliidae > Xiphophorus > Xiphophorus maculatus. Next base: position 9,215,915 of record NC_036449.1, read on the forward strand.
GTGTCGCTTTATTTATTTATTTATTTATTTATTTTTTCTGTCTTTGTTCAGGATAAAATAATACCTCCCGACCCAATCACTAAAACGGAGAAGCAGACCACTTTAAACCAGCTTAATCAGATTCTACGACATCGCCTTGTCACAACTGACTTGCCTCCACAGCTGGCAAATCTCACAGTTGGTAAGCAGTTTGTGTAAAGGTCTTGAATTTTAACTGCTTACTGTTGATTTTTTATTTATTTTTTAAATTATTGTTATTTATCTTGCTTATTTGTATATTCTTTAGCTAATGGTCGTGTTAAGTTTCGGGTGGAGGGAGAGTTTGAGGCCACTCTGACAGTAATGGGAGATGATCCCGACATTCCCTGGCGGCTGTTGAAGTTGGAAATTCTAGTGGAAGATAAAGAAACTGGAGGTGAGGAAACTAATTCTGATTATTTTTTATGAGTAATCTCCATAGTGTGGCCAAATTGGTGATTTCCTCTTCTTTTTTTTTTACTTCTATTGCTTACTAACAGATGGACGAGCACTGGTCCACAGTTTGCAGGTGAACTTCATCCACGAGTTGGTCCAGGCTCGACTTTGTGCCGATGAAAAACCCCTACAGGACATGTATAACTGCCTGCGTATCCTTTTAAATGTTTCTGTGTTTGCTCATTGAGACAAACATTTTCAGGGTGTTTCCTGGTCTGGATGTATGTGGAGAAAGTTTACGAGAGGAGGGGAAAAATATTGGTATTCACAGAACGTATTTCTGCTTCCATTTTCTAGCAGTTCAGTCCATCTTTAATGCCTAGTCCCTGTAGATAATTTCATGAATTTAGATGAAGCTTTGTACCTATGCTTTAAAACTGATGCAATATGTATCAGATTTAAATGCACTTTATACATGGCTTTTGTGCAACGGTTCAGGTTTTGTCCAGTTCTGCTCTGACCCTCTGCAGTAGTGTGTGTGTTGAAGCATATAGGGTATTGACTGATCAAGCAGACAAGTGTAGAATTCCAATGAGAATCCCAGCTGCAGTAATGCATCCTGCCTAGCACCCTTTCATTAATTCTTAAATAACAAATCAGCTTTTTGTTAACGGCAAAGAAAGAGCAGCACTGTTCCTGCAAGCATCGGTCATCTGAGGTGTTTTTTTTTTTTTTTTTTTTTTACTACTTAAGAGATGTGTGCTACCACACCTGTCAGCATGTTTATGAAATACGGCGAAATTCCATTTTCTGTCAATTACAGAGCTTCGACCTACTGTATATTTAACTAAACATTTGCATGCGACAGCAATACTTTAGCGTACAAAATCTTGATATTAGTTTCTGTTAAAATGCATCTTTGAAGCAGCGATAGAAACAACCAGGTATTAGCATTTATGAAATTGTCAAACTCTTAAAGACTTCATCGAGTATGCGAGTTGAGCAAGACTGTGCTAATCACAATGCTAATCAGTACATCTCTGCACTGGCTTCCACCCACCGCCACGTCAAAGAGCAGTCTGTGTGAGGCACAAGCAGCCCTTTAACTAATAATCTACACCTTGAAGGATGTGTGTGTGTGTGTTTTGAATGTTAATGCCGCAATAAGTAAAATAGTCAACCGTCTACCTTGATCTGTAATTTCCCCCGTACCGTGCTTTCTTTAACTGCACCGTATCCAGATTCCTTTTGTCTGTCACTGCAGCTCGAGGTTCTCCATTCTCAGACACTGATGCTGATCAGAGAGCGCTGGGGAGACCTGGTACAGGAGGAAAAATATGTTCCGGCAAAATACCTCACGCTTTCCGTCTGGAAGTAAGGCTTCTACACTTTCAGATGGAAAAAAAAAAGGTTTAATGAAGTAACATAAAAAAAAAAAGACCAAATTGCTTTTATTTATTTCATCTTCACAGCCAACAGGTTTTGGGTAGAAAAACTGGCACAGCGTCAGTGCATAAAGTCACAATCAAAATTGATGAATCAGATGGATCTAAGCCATTGCAAATATCTCATGAGCCTGCTCTCCCTGCCTGCGACTCAAAGTTAATGGAACGAGCCATGAAGGTGAAATTAAAAATTAAAATGGTTTCTGTTCCTAATGTAATGCAAGATTTAGACCATTAGGATTTTCTTTGCATTTAAATTACAGCTTCAGCTAAGTTTTTTTTTTTTTTTTAAGATTGATCATCTCTCAGTGGAGAAGCTGCTGATTGACAGTGTTCATGCCCGCGCCCATCAGAAGCTGCAGGAACTCAAGGCCATTTTAAAGACCAGCAATCCCAGTGATAACTGTATGTATTTCATCTTTGTTTCTACTTGACAGAGTCATTAAAACCCAGAACCGTTCTGCTGTGTTAGTTTTATGCTAGATGTAATAAGGTTCCATGTTCTTTTTTCCCCCCTCTTGCATCATTTGAATATTTACTGAAAAGTATTGGGGATCATGAAGATAGGCTTTTGGTTGCATCCTTTAAAGGTCTTTATCTTATTGCCAACCCATACGATTTATTTGTGTTTTTCTTTTGTACATTTCTGTCGTGATACAGACTTGATTCCCATTCATTATGGGCTTAAAAAATCTTAAATTTGAGTTGGTGAAACCTGCAGAAACTCTTAACAAGTGTCTCAGTAAGTTTCCCACATATAACGAGGAGGATTGGATCACTTTTCCCCCCTTAGTAAATGAAATCACTGCACAGCTTTACCAGTCTTGGGTACTAAAGCTGTATATTTTTCTTTCTAAATCACATATTTTACTACTCTGTCTTGATTTGTCCCAGTGTATGTTTTCCAGTCATATTTAGTGTTAATACTTGTTTGTTTTACTGTATTTGTTTCTCCAGCATTCATTGAGACAGCTTTGCCCACGTTGGTCGTTCCGATACTTGAGCCATGTGGTCGCTCAGAGTGCCTGCACATTTTTGTAGATCTTCATTCTGGCATGTTTCAACCCATGCTCTATGGATTAGGTAAGCAGCAGCAAATGTTAACTCCTCTTTTTTTGGACCCTATATTTTTGTGTTTGTTTTGATTAGCCTGACTCTTACACCAGTTCTGCAATAGTGTTGTATTTTAAAACAAGCTTTTAGTAAATTATACTCTTTGTGTTTTAACTACAATTTAACTAGTTTAATTTAAAATGTAACTCCTTCTATTGATGTTCTTTTTTCTGTCAACTTTCATCTGATTGTGTTTAAAGCTTTGGCTGCACATTTATCTATAATTGTGATTTATTAGCTTTCTTCAGTCTCTGAGCCATAAATCCTGGTTTGTTCTCTCTATAGACCAGTCCATGCTGGATGACATTGAAAAGACGGTCAATGATGATATGAAGCGCATTCTCTCTTGGCTTCAGCAGCTCAAGTAAGTTCATATAAACTAAGTCAATCTTTATTTACTGAATGTAATAAATTATGAACCCTGTGCAGGACTGTGAGGCATTCATTCTTTCCGATTAGGTTCTGGCTAGGGGAGCAGCGATGTCGACAGTCCGTGAAGCACCTTCCCACCGTTTGCTCAGACATCGTTCACCTCTCCAATTCAGCCACGCACCCAGTCGGCAGCTTGTCCAAGCACAAACTCTTCATCAAGCTCACTCGTCTCCCACAGTACTACATTGTGAGTTTTGTCGGCCAGTTTATTGTTTAAAGACATGTTCATTCCCATGCATTTATTTATTTTTTACAAATATTTTCTCTTGTTTTCTTGCAGGTGGTGGAAATGCTTGAAGTGCCTAGCAGTCCCACAGCATTACAGTACAAATACTCTTTCCTATCAGTTTCTCAGGTAGAGGGAGAAGATGGACCTATGTGCGCACAACTTTTACAGCTTTTTAAACCCAACCTGGAACACCTTGTCCAGGACCCAACAACAGGGAGAGAGGCTCGACCTGGAACAAAAAGAAAGGTAGTTGTTTATTTTATATTATGAAGAAATTAATGGGTTTAATGTCGGATTAGGAACTTTGTGTAGAAATGTTTTGGGCCCTGTTATAGTTTATAACATCTAAATGGAAAGTCAGGCACAACTGCAAAACTACCACACTCACACTGTCTTCCTAAAGTTACTGTAGATGCTTTATAGACACCTTAGACATTGTTCTCTGCCTTCTGCTCTGTAGATTGCTGGAGATCAAGGAGACTCGGAGCCTAAGAAGCCCAAGAGGTCTGGAGAAATGTGTGCTTTTAACAAGGAGCTGGCTCATCTTGTAGCCATGTGCGATACCAACATGCCTTTTATTGGTCTCAGAGCAGAGGTCAGTCAGCTTTTGGTCTTCAGGGGTATATTTGTGGATTCACGGCTTGTAATTCCCAACTGATCCCAAATGGTTTTTCTTTCTCTTCTGAGTAGCTTTCCAACATGGCGATTCCAAACGAGGGAGTGCAAGTGGAAGGTGACGGGAGTAGTCACGCAATCCGACTGCTAAAGTAATACAAACCTCCATGTGCTTTCTTTCGTGTTTTGTTCCCTTCAATCTGTGAAACGCTAAACTGGTATGGCTCGTGTTTTCTAGGATTCCCCCTTGTAGAGATGTCGGAGAGGAAACCAGGAGAGCTTTGGAGCGCTCCCTCTTGGACAGCACCATTCGCTTGCAGGGCAGGAATAACCGGACCTGGGTGGCTGAGCTGGTGCTGGCCAACTGTCCGCTCAGCAGCACCAACAGCAAGGAACAAGGTCCTTTTCATTTTTACCAAATGCACATCATTTCATTCACTGAACATAATCATTTTAGCATCTTTTTTTATTCAGAATAATGTATTATGATACCTCTGTAATTTTGTCATTATTCTTTATAGAAAAAATTTTTCTCTGTTTGCATTGTGATCCGTCTTCTCACTGAGTTTCCCTGTTCCACCAGCTTCCACTCGCCATGTGTATTTGACCTATGAAAACCCTCTGTCGGAGCCTGTGGGCGGGAGGAAGGTGGTGGAGATGTTCCTGAACGACTGGAAAGCCATCAGCCAGCTCTACCAGTGTGTTCTGAACTTTTCTTGCACACTGCCAGGTGGGTGCATATTGACCTGAAAAGGTCTTCACATTTGCCAACAATCCGATTGCAGAGATTAGCGAGGCTCCTACAAAGACTGGGAACATTTGGAATTTTAATTAAGTAATTTCCAGGTGTGGAGAAATATAAAAAAATTTACAAACTAGGGCAGAAGTGATTAATCGATTAATAAAATAATCAACTAGTCATTAACTGATTAGTCATTGACTGGAGTACACAGACTCAAAAAGGCCATTTGCTGAAAAAACAACATATTTTGAGCAGTAATTAAGCTAAGATGATTTATATACATTTGCATTTAAGATAAAAACACCTCTGTCTTTAAATATGTTTTAGCTAAATCTCTTCAAGTGACAGTTTTAGCTTCAAATTCACTAAAGGAATGCTAAGTTGTTGGATTTTAGGCAAAAACATGTTTTTCTTATTTAAAAAAGGAACTGAGTTATTTGTTATTTTATTATATTTCTAATATTTTATATAATTGGGTTAAATGAAAAATCTGTAGAATGTGCAAATTTTCTCATGGATGCATCAATCCCCCCTTTTGTCTATTTTTCCATATATCCTTTTATTAAAGCGGACCTTTGTATAAATATCTGTAGACAATTCAGAGTGAAATCTGGTACTCATGTTTTAACAATTGTTCAAAAAAATTGGACTTTGGAATTTTGTATCTTGAAAAAAATGACATTTAGAACACTTGGAGTCTGGGTTCTATGTTTTCTGCATAGGAAAATCCACCTATATTTGTAAGTATTGTTTCTGCTGTGTAACACGCTGATTTCTTCACTCCAGAAATGCCGCCTTACCTGAGCCAGTTCTCAGAGGTCCGGCTGTATAACTACCGCAAGCTGGTGCTGTGCTACGGCACCACCAAAGGCAGCTCCGTCACCATCCAGTGGAACTCCAACACGCAGCGCTTCCACCTCGCCCTGGGCACCGTGGGGCCCAACTCGGGCTGCTCCAACTGCCACAACATCATCCTCCACCAGCTGCAGGAGATGTTCAACAAGAACCCGAACGTGCTGCAGCTGCTGCAGGTACACGGTCAAAACTCTTAAAACAGTACTCATAGAAAGTATATTCAAGTGGCTGCTTTGGTGTGCTGAACTTTCTAATAAATTGATGGATGTGAAAAACAAGTTAGATGATCTTTAAACCAGTGGTCCCCAACCTTTTTATTACCACGGACCGGTCAAGACTTGGCAATTTTGCTGCGGCCTTGGGGTTGGGGGAGCGAAATACTTCTGCATGTTGGTGTTCCCGCTAAAGCCTTTTTTTTTGCCCCGATTTTCCCTTTACGACAATCTTGCAATGTGTCCTGCAGTGTGTTTTGTGTTGAATATCCCCGATCTAAAATTGGACATATTCAACATTGTCTTGGACCGATTATTGCAGTCTGTGAGGTTTTTCCCTGACTGGGAGCGAGAACGCAGCCTGTTGAATGTGACAGGTAGCCAATCAGAAAGCGCGGTGACGTAAGAACGGAAGGGAATCCCAGACAGTTGACATGGCAACTGAGAGTCCAGTCGACATCGGAGGTGATATGTGGAAATGTTTATTACAATATGTAAAGGTAATTTTTATATATGTTTATTATATGTGGTTATGTTTATTCAGTTAAATTGTTAACTACGAAAAAACATAACTCACCTCCAAATCATAGTGCAGCAAATAGAGGGGCTGCTCCCTCCGTCTTTTATCAAACGCCTTTTCTTTTTGTTGCGTCTTTTATCGCTTTAAATGAGCCACAAACTATCACTACTGCTTCTACATCGTCATCCGTGTTTGATTATTCTAAATTCACGTTTGGTATGTTGGGGGTTTTACTGGATTTTCTTCTGGAACCGGGATGTTCGTGAGTAGAATCGGTTCGTGTTGCTCCTGCCGTGTGGGCTGGACTCACGAACCGACCGAACCTGTTGGACTTTTATCGGCTCTGTGGTCACAGAGGTTTGGAAAATCGGCCCACAATCCTTAAATCGTGTGAACCAGACCTAAAACTCACAAGCTCTACTCCTCTCATCTCGTCTCGACCACTGCCCTAGCGCTCTCTGACTCTGGTCGCTATGGTAACGTTTACATATCCCTTCAAAATAATAGAATAGAATAGAATTCAACTTTATTGTCATTGCACTGTCACAAGTACAAGCAACGAGATGTAGTTTGCATCTATCCAGAAGTGCTCTACGAGATATAAATATTTATTTACGGATGTACAAGACTATGTATGTATGGACTATAAGGGGTTATAGCAAGAGATATACTGTAGATATTGTGTATAAATATAAATATGGGAGCTATATGCACAGATTATACTGATTATACAGAATATACAAGAATGTTAGGGAATAGATTATAGATAAATAATGGCAGATAAAATTTACAGGTTGTATGTGTGTGTGTGTGAAGAAAACAGTCCGTGATGTGTGTGTGAGGATAGTCCATGTGTTATTGTTGTATGAGAGGGTAGGGGAGTACAGTCCTTATAGTTTAAATAAGATACAGATGCGCCACAAAAACGAACATTTTACTTTCGTGAACATTTTAACTCACGATAACGACTAATGGGAGCCCTGAGCTTGTTTCTCTGCAACCAGACGGTCCCACCTGGGAGTGATGAGAGACAATGACACCCGAAGTGTTGCTTATGCACAGGGTGCCTGGTCTCTACGTGGTGAAGCAGTTTGAAGGCTTCATTGTTTCATTAACGAGCCGGTCACCATATCATGCAGAGCTTGGAATGTGGGAATCACCTACCGGGATAAATCCATTCTCCTGTTTCTTCTCTGGGCCTTTTCCCCTTTACAAAGAAACTTTCCAAAGAATCTGATCTTACTCATTCTGCTGCTTGTGGGCTCAATGTTGACGCGCAAGATGGGACCGAGAGAATCCGGTTAAAGGATTTTCAAAATAAAAGATCCTCCAGACTCAAATAATACATAAAACGGAAATATTTCATTATTTCTTGCGCGGCCCAGTACCAATTGGTCCACGGACCAGTACCGGGCAATGGCCCGGAGGTTGAGGACCACTGTTTTAAACCACAGGGGTGTTGCATTTAATTATCATTTATCAGTGCCTCCAGGATGTTGAGATGGGTTCTTGTGGTTGCTGATGTCTAAAATTGCTGATTATGTTTCACCTTTTTCAAAAAGTAGCTGGGAAAGTTGCAATTTAAGCTTTATTTTTGCCATAACATTGTCTTGCAAAAATGTTGACATTGCTTCACATAATCTTCCCAAAAAAGACAAGATTTTAATATGCAAAGTGCAAAAAACACTTTCAAATAAAATCTTGTCCTGAGGAGTTGTCAAAGTGCAAAATAATAATTCTATATTGGTCATTCAAGTTTATATTTACACAGTGTAAACAAATCCTATTGAACAGAAATAGGATTACAGAAAAAAAAGTTACCATTTAGCATCATGCTTTTGTGGCAAGAGTTAAAGGGATTTTCCAAAATTCAACCAAGTTGCAGTGATTGGTCATAAAAAAAAAACCGCTAAGGTGATTGGCTGAATTTGCTGAAAAGTTTTGATAACTGAAGATTGCAAGTCGGCGCCAAATTTGCGAATACTTTGCTTTAATTTACATTAATAGCAGCGGTCGCAACTTCCTGAAGGGACTGATTTAAAGAGCTGTGATTAGAAAATAAAACATGAAGTTATTTCAGTATCTGTATTATCAAGCAAACTGCACAGATCTGCAAAATGATTTTTCTTAAAACCTTTTTGTGACTTTCCAGGTGCTCTATGACACACAAGCTCCTCTCAATGCAATCAACAAGCTACCAACAGTGCCCATGCTGGGCCTCACCCAGCGCACCAACACTGCCTACCAGTGTTTCTCCATTCTGCCCCAGTCCCCCACGCACATCCGCCTAGCGTTCCGCAACATGTACTGCATCGACATCTACTGCCGCAGCCGAGGAGTGGTAGCCATTCGAGACGGAGCCTACAGCCTGTTTGACAACACTAAGATTGTGGAAGGGTTTTACCCCGCTCCAGGTCTCAAGGTAAACGGGATGAAGAGGGTTAAAGTGAAACAACTTGCACTCGTTTTCAAACTATGAAAAAGAAGATGCTTGTTTTTTTTTGTATTTGTTTATTTATTTTTTAGATAAAATTTTAGGAAGTTTATTAGATTTTGTCTTTGATTATTAGTTTTTTATTACTCACAAAATGCTAAGTGTGAAGGAGAGCTAACAAACTGCACATTAACCAGAGCACTGCCGCCGGATAGTGAAACATGGTGTTGGCAGTATCATGCTCTGGGAATGCATATCTTCTTTAGTGTTTCCAGGATGTCTGCGCATTCCTTAGAAGGTCTTACGTCAATGTAGCTGAAATCAAGGCCTTAAAATGTCTTAAATTTGTTTAAAAATGTGAATATGTTATTTCAAGGTCTTAAGGTTTGTCTCAAGAGAACTTTTTAATCTAATACATTATATATATGTTCATATGACGTACATATGTATATTTTTTCTCGTTGGACTTCTCTGTCAGGCAAAAATTTGAGTCGCACTCGGATAGCTTAATTGTCTTCTGTGACCTGAGTCGGTTGAGGCTACCTCTCACTAGCTGCTAATGTACCCTTGCTAGCTAGCTTTTTTTCGTATATTGATCATGTGAGAGATGGGTATTGGGTAAGATTGACAGTGATGTTTGTACATTACTGTGAAGATTACGGCTTTAAATTCATTTCATAATAGTCTTAAATTTGAGTTAATAAAACCTGCAACAACCCTGGTTTCATTCATTAAACTCGTTTATTACTTTCTTTCCACTTCATAACTTTGCATTACTTTGTGTTGCATATAATCTGAATAATTATGTAGACACCACTTAATTAGCAACAATTAAGTGGTGTCAATAGTTTTGCAGGACACTAGACGCTAAAAATAACCCCAAAAACCAGTGATTCAGTTTTTCCACAGCAAACATTTCTCTCTCTCCTCCTTCAGACATTCCTTAACATGTTTGTGGACAGCAGCCAAGACGCCCGCAGACGTTCCGTCAACGAAGATGACAACCCTCCTTCCCCTGTGGGCGTCGACGTGATGGACAGCCTGATGAACCAGTTTCAGGGTCAGCAGCAGCCCCAGACCATGAGAGGGGGTGCCGGAGGCGTATACCCGCCTCTTACGTCGCCTCCACCGAATTATCTCGCCAACGTCACTCCGTCGCCCTCCATGATGCCCACACAGTCGCCAGGTAACGGACATTGTGATTCTCTCTTGTACTTGTGAGTGTGGAGATCTTGTTCCGTTTGTGTCGTCTCATCTCATTCAGACATCTTGTTCTAAACAATGAAATTTTTAGTTTGACTCTCATGTCGTCATGGTCACCGATGTATTTGTTGCCGGAGCAAATCATCTGAGAGCTTTTGCTGCCATGTGTGCCCTTTTTAGTTTGATGAAAATACAAGACCATTTCTGTTTCTCATGCAACATGTGCACACCGAAAAAAAAGCATGTGTTCAGCCATGTTCCCTCCCTCCATTGGTCTCCATCTCAGCACCCAGCCAGACGCTACAGCCTCTCCGTCCAGCTTTAGCTTGTATGCTCACGAGAGATTGTGGTTGTGTGTGAGAGGAGCAGAGTCTTATGAGCCATTTGACGAATGTGTGTATGTATATGCAGGGAACATCCATGCCTCTGGCTCCCCTAGCGGAGCTTTGAGGGCGCCCTCTCCTTTTGGCCCCACCCCGTCTCCGTCGTCTCTGGGCATAGCCATGGGCCAGACCAGCTTTGCCAGTCCCCACGGTAAGCAGCAGGGAGGGCCGTAAATGCTGGCCCCTGCTGGGCAAGGGGCTTGAACAGGCCGAAGCGAACATGACCAAGCCTTTTGTGCCCTGCAAACATTTAAGACTTATAAAGCCAGGGCACACAGTGGTGTATTTATGACTTTGATTGTAAATTATGTTCAGTGACTGATTATTGGCTCTCTCCTATCTAGGTCCTCTGGACCCCAGCTCTCCTTACACCATGGTGTCTCCCAGCCATAGGGGCCAGTGGCCAGGCTCGCCCCAGGTTTCAGGGCCTTCTCCTGGGGCCAGAATCCCTGGCATGTCCCCCGGTAATCCTTCGCTGCACTCACCTATTCCCGACCCCAACTCTCCACGTGCTGGGAGTAGTAAGTACCGCTTTCTCAATACTAAAACTAACTCTATTAGGGCTGCATAAAATATCTTAAATGCACAACTTTTGCAATATTAGTCTGTGCAATGATGCAAATTTAAAGGACCAGTTGAAGTGCAATGTTTGTTGGTTCTAATATTCACACTTTTCATGCTAAAAGTACTCTCAGCCTCACTGCAGGAAATACCCACACATAAAAAGAGGATGATGACAGAGATGATAAAATCATAGTGTTGGCAGCATCATCATGACATTTGAGGAAGAGATGAGTGAGGACTCCATATTTATTGCAAATGAAATTGCCATCAAAATTTTTTAAGTAAATGCCACCATGATGTATTTTCTAATATTGTGAGGATCAAAGTTTAGTGGCCAGTTATCAATTTTAAGTTTTTCCAAAGTTCTGATCTGCAAATAGCAGGTTTATCTGATTCTTTTTTTTATATGAAGTATAAATAAGTTGCATGGAAAACATTTTTTTTGTTGCCTTCCCTGTGTGTGACAGACCTAATATTGTCTATTACACAGAGACAAAACAAAGATGAATAGATTATGCATCCATTATTAGTGATTAGTTGAGGTACCTGGAGAAAAAATCTTTAATAAACAGAAACCTGAGCAGTGCATCATCCTTCACTACAACAGAACAGTCACTTAGATCAGGCTTTAGTATATTCAATTCTGTGTTTTTCTACCTTTTCAAAATCCCCTCTTTTTTGTCTGTCTTTGCCTTAGGTTCCCAAGTCATGCCTACCAGTATGCCTCCTCCCCGAAAGCTACCTCAGCGCCCCTGGGCTGCATCCATCCCCACCATCCTCTCCCACAATGCCTTACACGTGCTTCTGCTCCCCTCACCCACCCCCTGCATGGTACCCGGCCTGGCAGGGAGCTATCTCTGCTCGCCACTGGAGCGCTTTTTGGGTTCAGTTATCATGAGACGACACCTACAGAGGATCATCCAGCAGGAGGCGACGGTGAGTGTCTCATCAGTAATTGGTTGTTTGCTTCTTGCGTTAAATTTGAGTGTTTTTATTGTAATCGCCTGTCGTGTCGCGTCTGCTTCAGTTATCGATCGTGAACTCCAACGAGCCAGGCGTGATCATGTTCAAGACGGATGTTCTCAAGTGCCGAGTGGCTCTCAATCCAAAGAACTATCAGACTCTGCAACTCAAAGTTACCCCAGAAAACGCAGGGCCCTGGTCCCAGGAGGAGCTTCAGGTGCTGGAGAGATTCTTTGAGACCCGGGTAAGTGAAAACGCCAGTCAACACCTAAAATGGCACACCTCCCCTTCGTTTTATCCTAATAACCCTTCTTTTAATTTTCTCTTGTCAGGTTGCTGGTCCTCCCTTTAAATTCAACACTCTGAGTGCCTTCACGAAACTGCTCGGTGCTCCCACTAATGTTCTTAGAGACTGTGTGCGCATCATGAAGCTTGAGCTGGTGCGTAGCTTTCACTTCTGCTTTAAAGGCTTCTTTTGTCTTATTAGTGAATTCTTTATTGTAAAAGATGTAAATATCTCAATTTCCAGTTAGCATTTTTATAGTTATACAAAAATTCCAAAACAGTTTTCAAAACCCATTTTCTGCCCTTACAGAGGCAAAGTCACACTGTGTGAATGAGTAGTTGTTGATGTTATGACCAATTTATTACACATAAATTGGTCTAATAATCTGAAAAAATATGCCTTGTCAAGTTTCCCACTACCCATTGTCCGGTCAGGGGTGATCTCACTGAAACTCATCCAGCTCCAACCAACACATGTGTTTTATCTGTGTATCTCTAAGTCAGGCTTGACTAAAATGTTTCTCTCTTGCCAGTTCCCTGACCAGGCTGGACAGCTCAAGTGGAATGTCCAATTCTGTCTCACCATCCCTCCCAGTGCGCCCCCTATCGCTCCTCCTGGGACCATCGCTGTGGTGCTCAAGGCCAAAATGCTTTTTTTTGTAAGTTGCACCATCTCTCCTACCTCAATGTACATTATAGACCTTTAAATATTTGCAGGAGTCTGACTGCGTGTGTGTTTGGTCATTTTTGTCTCACAGCTACAGCTCACCCAGCGCATCCCGGTGCCCCAGGACCCCGTGAGCATCATTGTTCCCATCGTGTACGATATGGCCACGGGCCTCACTCAGCAGGCTGATATTCCCAGGCAGCACAGCTCCTCTGGGGCTGCAGCGCTTCTGGTCTCTAATATCCTCAAGAGGTTCAACGAGCTGCACCCTTCCAGGCAGGGTAAGGCTCCATAACAACCCCCCTTGATCTAATATCGACTCCGATTCTGACTTTACGGGAGTCAACCTTTCTAATACGCTCTTGTTTTTCAGGTGAGTGCACCATATTTGCATCTGTTCAAGAGCTGATGGCCAGCCTGTCGCTTCCCCCCAGCACTCGACAGTAACCTGTTCAGACTTTGTCCTGAAACCAAACTGGAGTCGCCTGAGATCGAGTCCAGAGCTGACTTGACAAAAAAAAGAGGAAAAGCGGTCGTCTGAATCCAGCATGCCATCTCTCTTCAGCTGAAAACTGACTTGGAATGAAATGAATGCTGAATGCAAAGGAAAAAAATAAATAAATGTGTTATTTTTGTCCTGCAGGCAGTTGTAAGCAAAAGTATCTATTGAAAATTAAGATTGTTTACAAAAATATGTATATTGTTGTAAATTTGCTTGTCAGAAAGAAAATTAGGTGAGATAGTTTTTGTGAGATTTTTTTTTTCTTCTTGTCTGATATTATTGTAGTTTTCAGAGGACAGATTCCTTAGCACACTATTTAATGATCTAATTGCCTTTGTTTTATCAGTATCTCTGCTTTTCTTTTTTTATTTGAATTTTTCATTTTATATACTCTAAAACTGTGATAAACTTTATAAGCCAGTTGTATTTTACTAAGAACCATTTTGAGTCCTGATTGAAGGATTTGGAGACATGCTGTCTGACTTTGCTATTTAATAAACAAAGCCCCGTGTTGGTTTGTGCTTTAAGGATCTTCATTTCAGTGATGACTGTTGCAGTGCTCACACTCCTCAGAGCTGACTTAGAAAAAAAAAGTATTCCCTCTCAATGCCACCCTAGGGAGGAAGTACATTTCAGCTGAGATTTCCTTCTTTTGGTGCGTTTCCTCATCAACGTAGATGAGGTTGGATTGTAGATGCACCTGTGGTTCAGAATGTTCCTCTTGGGGAAATTCGTCCATAATAAAAACATAACTTGGTCTAATGATAATTTGAACTGTCCAGACTTTAAAGCAGCTTGTATATTTAAATTTTATAATAAAGTAAAAAACAAACAAGAGGTTATACATTACAAATGAGATTATCTGCTTTTCATACAATAATTTAAGAAAATTAAGCATCATTTTACGGGTTTTTTTTTTAAGTCTGTGGTAAATATTTCATGCTCAAGTTAATTATCTGTAAAATATCACAATGCACTTATTTTCCATTACAAAAAACATACTTAGGTTTTGATCTATGGATTTCCTATTTCTGCCTCCTGTGAAGGAAAAAAAAAAAAGTAAAATCACAGATAAATCGCATAGTACAAGCACCAGGATATATCATGGTTACCCAAATCATGACTGACTTTATATATATATATATATATATATATATATATATATATATATATATATACAGTACAGACCAAATGTTTGGACACACCTTTTAATTCAATGAGTTTCCTTTATTTTCATGACTATTGACGTTGTAGATTCACACTGAAGGCATCAAAACTATGAATAACACATGTGGAAATATGCACTAAACAAAAAAGTGTTAAACAACTGAAAATAGCCCTTATATTCTAGTTTCTTCAAAGTAGCAACCTTTTGCTGTGATTACTGCTTTGCACACACTCTGCATTTTCTTGATGAGCTTCAAGAGGTCGTCACCTGAAATGGTTTTCACTTCATAGGTCAACCTGCCCTGTCAGGTTAATAAGTGGGATTTCTTGCCTTATAAATAGTCATGAAAATAAAGAAAACCCATTGAATTAGAAAGGTGTGTCCAAACTTTTGGTCTGTACCGTA
The DNA here is from genome assembly GCF_002775205.1 of Xiphophorus maculatus. Taxonomy (NCBI): domain Eukaryota; kingdom Metazoa; phylum Chordata; class Actinopteri; order Cyprinodontiformes; family Poeciliidae; genus Xiphophorus; species Xiphophorus maculatus. Next base: position 9,231,066 of record NC_036449.1, read on the forward strand.
TATATATATATAGACTCTGGAGGAAGAGTCTATATATATATATATATATATATATATATATATATAGACTCTTCCTCCAGACTGAGAAAACAAAATTTTCAATATTTGCCTTGTCCCTTTTTCCTCCCACCCTGGGCAACTGCCCTTGCACCCCATTTTGAAAACCAACACTGCTTGTGAATGTCCCCTCTACTCTGAAATGGACTTTGTTTATGCATCTTTTTTGGTGGCACTTCACTTTTTACTTCCACTAAACCTCCCATCAACACCCAGCTTCTGTAGCAAAAACATTTTTATAACTTATCCAATGACTGTCATCTGGACAACTGTCAAATCAGCAGCCTTCCCTATGATTGAACAGTTTATAACCTTTGCTACGTTTTGGCTTTTTATTTACTGCAACCACAGTCATCAAATTGAACAAACACGTGATACTGTGCAGTTGTTCAATCACATAATTAATATATATATATATTCTAGTTTATTGAGGTAAATAATAAACTGGAATTTAATATTTACCTGTGATAGCTTTAAGGTTTCATTCTGACTGTGATGCTGCGATCCTCAACCTTAAAGCATGACATCATCTCCCCAGTCTGCGTGGGACTGGCGTTCAGTGAAACCGACACTGGATTCAGTGGTAGCAGGCGTCCGCGTTTCACCATTGTTTTGTTTTGCTTCAGTCTATTCGAAACCACATGGAAACACCGGGAATAAAGGATGTTTCGCCACGCCGCGACGTTTAGTCGTTGTCATCTGCGAGAAGAAGAAGAAGACGACTTTCTGAATGAACCACCGGTATTCATTTACCCGCCCGAGCCTTTGGCACTCGAACGCACCACTCGCTGTGGATACCGCCGGGGAAATGCGTTAAATTAAATAGAAACATCGGTCGTCTGCTGTCCTGTGTTGCTCGTACGAGACGCTTCTTATGGCTTTTACCAGCAGGACGACATAAGGAGCCTCATCACGTCACATCCCGGTTAGATATGGCAGTCAGCACAACGGAGCCGCTCTGTCAGCCCTGCGTCTATCATGAAGATTTTAAAGGTAAGACTCTGCCTCATGTCTGATTTCAGTGTAATATGTGGAAGAATGATAATTGATGGTGGTAGAACTTCGTCCTACAGGCTTTTGTCTGCTTCCCCAAAACCTGACCACTCCCCTCCTGTCATCATCAAGCACCCCACAGAGGGTTGATGCAGGGTCCCAGGCTTTGGTGACACCTCTCTCTGAAGCTTTACATAGAGTAGATGGTAAAAAGAAAAAAAAAGTAAAATAAGAAAATGTGCTGATGTGGTTTGGTTTGGTGTGGTCAGTGGAGCTTCAGGTGAGGCGACCTCTGATGCCTGTTCGCCTGAGTCCTGAGCAGGTGGGGCTGGAGATGCTGTGTCTCTGTGGGCAACTGGACCTCCTCATCAGGGCGCAGATGCAACAGGTAGGCTGACTTCTGACAAGCAAACAAACATACATACACACACTTAAACTAAAGTGCCAGACTTTTAGGTACAAACAATTTGATCAAACTGTAAAACTGATTGCAAGGAAATCGGTAAAAAAAAAAAGAGAAAAGAATAAAAAGTCGCAATTAGCTTGGTATACGTGTGTGAACACCAGGAAATAGTTTGTTGAGCCGCTTTCTTTGTCTTGCAAAGGTTCTCCAAATATAAATGTTACATCAAAGGCAGAACAGGTTTTAAAGTATTTACCAGTGTCAATGTTTTTACATTAAATTGTAATTATTATTATTATTATTTTTTTTACATTTTTACAATGTAAAGACTTTAGAGACTGTCAACTTTTGCACATAACCTCTGTACATATGTGACATGCGCATCTCACACCTTCATCTGTAAAATTAGAGCAATCTTAATATCATGGTTCCTATAGAATAAATTGATTTTATGTGTGTTTTTCTTACACGTGAAACTTTATTCTGTTTTTTCCAAATTTGCAGTTCCAGGAGCAGTTAGGTCAAGGCTGTAGCCCAGAAGAGTCGGACACCTTTCAGAGTGAAGGTACGATGCCAACAAACCGTCGGGCATCATTCTAGCTTCGCTAAACTCTGTGTATTTCATGTGTTTCTTCTTTTATCCTCCCAGGATCAGAGATTCTTGACCAAATGCTGCAGTGCCTTGAACATCTACCAAAGCCTATGCCACAGCTAGAGGTGTTACTCCTAATAGTGTTACCCTAATAAAATATTTGATTTTTCTTAGCACAGATTCAATTCTCACATGTTTGCTCAGGACTACCTGGACATGGTGGGCCTCTCAGCCATGTTTCCTCGTGTCGAGGTCTTCCTTATTCAAGGCAGCCCTGTTGATATGCTGGATCGGCCGCTGATGGATGGTAAGAAAATTTAAATCATTCCCAACCAACAAAAGCAGAGCACTAAGTTATTTCTTTGCACTCTCTGGTGGCAACATCTCTTACTAATATAGCTATGCCCGGTTAAATATTACATAGTTCTATTGAACAGATGCATAATTGGACATTAGTACAATGTCTAAACAATAAAGTCTTAATGTTTGTCACTGAGCCTGATAGTGGTACTTTAAGATTTCAAATAAAAACATCCTGGGCTTGTCTCATCGTCCTAATATTTTCTATAAGACTGCAATAACATAAAATTATTTCCAGGATGACTTTCGCTTTAAGGAAGCATCCTCGATGTTCACATGAAGACCCATTTTGAGAATTTTCTTTACTTCTGTTCAAATATTGCATGAAGGTAAATAAATGATACTTCTATCACAAATTACACAACAGGAAATTGCCATATTGGTAGTAAGCACGTGTAACTTGTGGATTAAAAACATACTTTAATAAAAGAGTAACAAAAAAAGATGTGTGTATTCCCCCTTGAATATTTTGTCACAATGTACATCATGTGAAAGACATTTGCAAAATAGTGCATAGTTGTGAAGGGGAAGGAAAATGATCAGTGCTATACACGTTGAATCGTGTTGGTGTCATGCGGGAATGCTTTTCTTTAGCAATTAAACTCAAAACAGGACAAGGACTCTGGAAATACAGTTATAAATGCAATGGAATGGTTTAGATCACAGTATATTCATCTGTCAGAGTGGCTTTGCTGAACTAAATCTAACTAAGAATCTGTGTCAACGCTTGGAAATTGTTGTTTTCCTATTGTTACCTTCTTAAAATAATGGCCCAAGTCACTTTTGGCAAAAGTTATTTTGGCAAAAATTGTAAAAAAAAAAAAAATCACATCCTCCTTCTTTCCAAAAGACGTTTTAAGCAAAAATAGTCACTTTTGGTAAAAAAAAAAAGACAAATCACTTGGGCCATCATTTTAGGAAGGTGACAATATTCTCTCCATCCAGTCTGACTGAGCTTGAGCTTTTATTTTGCAATCCATGTTGGGGACCATTTTACTTTTCTGGGGTATTAAAACACACATGCACATTGTTCTTTTCCAATTTTTTGTTTGCAAAAATCATGTATCATTTCCCAACGTCCTCATAATTATCCACTACTTTTTGATGGCTTGTCACAGAAAATCGCTGTGACAAAACACTGAAAGTTGTGATTACAGCGTTGAAAAAAATGTTTAAAAGTTAAATTTCTGCTGCCGGCACCAATCTCTGCTACTGTTTGTTCTACAGAATACTTCTTCCATGTCGCCAAACTGAACCAGCTGCTGGTGCTGAGTCAGCAGCTGGAGGAGGACATCAGGCACCTGGGTAGTCATAAATACATAGCCCACCAGCTCTCAGTTATATATGTAAGTGGGGTGAATCTGTCTTCTGCTTTCTTTGAATTGATTCCTCACCAGTCTTCTAAACTGTTCTGCCTGTTCCCTTAATGTGTCTCGTTTTTTCTTTTCTTTTGAAGCAAGTCATCAGCTCTTTCAGGGGAATCCAGGTCTTTTCAGAAATAAAGAAGGACATTGAGACCAACTTCAAACAGATGAAGCAGTCTCTGATGGCGGAGGAAGGCTGCAGGCACGAGCCTCAGCTGACAGCTCATTACATCAGCTGGTGAGTTCCAGCCTTTGAGAAGACGATGATTAATCCGCGGACAATCTGATTAAGAGGCCATACTCTGTTCCCCGTTGCAGGATTTTGGAAATAACGAAAGGCCTAACGTCGCTGGTTCTGTCACTGCCAGAGGAGTTGACAGAGGACCTTCATCAGGCTTTCACCTTTGTGTCTCAGTTCCTGTCCTAGAAGCAGAGTCACCCCCACTAACATCCCAGTAACTCCAGTAAGAATCTGGCTACTAACTGAACTGAACCATGACTGACTTTTAAAAAGGTGCTATGCCATTTGATTCAACTCAACAACGAAGAGCTGGACAGCCTAGATTACTTACAGATAATGTAGAGTTTTTGTTATTTTGTCGTTCTCGTGTTTGGGACTGAATGACTGCTTGATGAAGCCACCCTTGCACTACTGTAATTACAACTTTTTTTTTTTTTTAAATACCATGGAAGAATAAAATTCATTAAAATGAATGTATGACTTGGGTCAAATGTTTTCCACAAGCTGCACAGTAGCTAATTTTGTAATAGTTTGAGTTATGATCCACTCTTTTGGACATAACTGCTATAATTCTTTCCACACATGTCTTTTGGGATATTAACATATAATTAGTTAAAGAGATAACTAACTAAGACACTTTTACAACATCTTTTTTTTGTTAGTTTTTTTTATCTGCCTTATTTAACGGCCAAATGTTCCGAGTTTTCATTAGCTTTAAGCCATCTAAATTGACTATATTTGTTTATTTTTTTAAAAATAAATAAACCCTTTAGATATATAACTTGGAGTAATAAATCTATATAATACTTGGATTTTACTTAAAAAATGAATCAATGAAATAAAAGACGCCATCCTATAATCTGTTTGTGAATTTCTGACCGCCAGTCTACACTCCAAAGATAGATAAATAGCTCCCCCTGCTGTTTAAATGATGTAAAACCAGGAAATACCATCACAGCTCCCGTCCTGTCGAGAGTTCTTAATTAAAAAACACACCAGGAAGTGTTTGAATCCTGCTACGAAAATCTCTGTAAAGTATTAGCAGAAACAATAGTGCTATTAGATTTTATTTATGTAAACCTGACATGTTACTAAAGGCCGATGACGTATGTTTTAGCCCAGCTGTGCCTCAGCTGTGGCAGTAGAAAACCAACCCGGACGGGCGCGCGCTTCTGCCACCACAGCCGCAACGGGAGGGACGTAACAGACGCTGACGTTGCAGAGCAGCCTATCAGGTGTCAGCATTTCAGTTTACAGCCAATCAGCTCGAGTTAGGCTGTCCGATAGCTTGACTGTGAGAGCTCGGCTCGACGACGGAGGAAATGAGAGGAAACCCTTTAAATTATTTGACTCTGACATGCCGCAGATTAAAACCGAAACATCAATCGGCATCACAAAGTCACGAACCTGTGTAATGGAGGTAAGTTTGGATAGTGTAACAGTCACCTATAGGTTATTGTCTACTTATTGTCATGTGCTGTAGCGGTTTTATCGGATTAAAGAAGCTACTGGTATTTCTTTAAAATTTCACGGATCGTAATTAGGGCTTTTTTAAATATATATATATACATATATATAAAAACGCACACTTAATTTAAATTGTACAGTTTAACCACCTCACATCTGCTAAACTCTGATTTTTTTTTTATTTGTTATTTTTGGACTAATTGAGACTACCAGCTGCGCCTGCAGAAAGAGGCAAAGTTGCGAGCTTTTGTTATTGTTTACGAACGCACGTTGTTGTTGTCTGCACAAGCATCCCTCTGATTACATCATGGTGAGTCCGGTGTGAAGATCTAAGGAGGAGATGATACCAGAACCTTCTGCTGCATCCAGGTCTTCAGGGAAAAAGTAACTATTGGTTTCCAAAACTGTGGATGACGCTATTTTGATGTAGTTTTAAATGTCCTTCTAGATTTATGTAATCAAATATGATGATTTTTTTTTTTGTCTTTTTGATTTTCCAGTGCAAACTCTCAGGCTGAGGCGACCTCCTCTGGAGCCGTCAGTCCCTCTGAGGAAGAGTCAGGGAACGAGAACCGACAGAAGAGTGTGGTGGGTTTCTTCTACCGACGCTGTTTACTTGCACAAATGCAAACGAGAGCAGAAATAGAGTGATGGGACTCATTAACTAAAGTGAAGAGTGTGGGAATGCTTTTATAGACAAACAGTGGCTTGAAAAATTATTGATTTCAGTTGAACCTTTTCACATTGTGTAACTACAACAACATATACTAGAAAATTTCTGAAGAAATTTAGCCGGGGCCTGCCATGCCCGTCGGTTTGGGCCCGGCGTTGTCACGCTACAAATTAGCATCGATGCTAAAGAACGCTGCAACGTAATCAATAGCATGTGGAGAATCACAAGAACATTAAGTAAGGTGGACGTGCACCATTCAGTATGATTTAAAATTTTGTCAAGGCTTTTATTTTGGAAGTTTGGTTAAACTTCATTTCAAAGGGCCAAACTAATCCCATGCGTAATAGTCATTGGGTTAAAATAGTTATATAATGCTCAAAACACAAGTAGTTGATGTAAAAATATTAAAGGCTTTTATTTTGAAATGTTTGTTAAGCTTCATTTTAAAGCGCCAAACTAATCCTATGTTTATCAGTGCTTTGGATAAAAAAATCACATAATGCCCAAAAGAGCAAATACCTGATGTAAAATTGTCAAGGCTTTTAATTTGAAATTTTCAGTATGCTTCATTTCAAAGGGCCAAACTAATTCCATGTGTAACAGTGCTTTGGATGAAAAAGTCAAATAAAGCCAAAAAGAGCAATTACGTCATGTAAAAATATTCAAGTCTTTTATTTTGAAATTTTCAGTATGCTTCATTTTAAAGTTCCGAACTAATACCATGTGTAACAGTCATTGGGTTAAATCAGTTATATAATGCTTAACAGAGCAAATATCTGATTTAAAAATATTCAAGGCTTTTATTTTGAAATTATTATTATGCTTAATTTTAAAGTTCCAAACTAATCCCATGTGTAACAGTTACTGAGTTAAATCAGTTATATACAGCCCATAGCAGCAAGTAGTTCTAAAGGCCAGTTCAGTCCTGATCTGTTTCAACTGAGGGTTTCACTATAGATAGAACTACAGTGATGCGTATTTGTAGTCCTAATCAGCAGCCAATAGCCTCTTGAGTTCCGTTGCTATGGTAAATAAGTTTCTCACCAAGGTGTGAACTGTTAGTGGAAGAGCCTGAGAGCCTCAGAAAATCCTGTTGCATGACTTTGCTCTGAAGCACCGTGACAGAAAACCGTACTGTCTAGATAAATTTCGAAAACATTTTACCGGAGCAGACATGCGTATCAATGTCAGGACCGATTTTGATACCAATTGTGCGATATTTGTGGGCGTGATGGCGATTTGAAAATTATTTTGTGGTCAAAAAATCTCTTCATTTCTCACTCTAGCAGAGGGGCACTCAGACAGAGAGACACTCTAATTTTAGGAAAAATGAGAAACTTTGGGTCGCTTAGAGACAAATTGTGGACAAACCGTAATTGGTATCGACGAGCCGTCTTCACTTTCGAAGAGATCACAGACGTATCTACAAAATGAAATTTGAATGGCATTTCTACGTGAATTCGTGACGACACAGAAAATCCTCAAAAATAGGGTATTTTAAGGATTTTTCCCATTGACTTATAATGGGGTTTTTTTCGTAGTTTTTTGCGAATTACGTCGCCATGTTAACCCCGAATCCCACCAAAAGTAATAGCTCCAATGGCGTGAATTTTCTGCACGTTTTGATACTTCATTTGTAGGTGTGCACGCAGCGGTATGAGCCGCATTAACGGTTACGGATGAAAAATAAAGAATTGGGAGAATAGCAATAGGTTCCTGCCATTGCTTTGCATGGCAGGCCCCAACAAGGTAACTTGTAACTGTAACGGATTACATTTTTAAAGTAACTTACCCAACACTGTATATATATATAGATCTATCTATCTATATATATACTGTGTATATCTATCTATCTATCTATCTATCTATCTATCTATCTATCTATCTATCTATCTATCTATCTATCTATCTATCTATCTATCTATCTATCTATCTATCTATCTATCTATCTATCTATCTATCTATCTATCTATCTATCTATCTATCTATCTATCTATCTATCTATCTATCTATATATATATATATGGGTATTAAACATGCTATGAAATAAAAATATGTTAAAACATCTAATTAATCATATAATGTCTTACTTGGTGATGGAACTACTAACAAAGAAACTTTTCAGTCATATTCTAATTTATGGAATGTGTATTTGCTGGGTATATTTGCTTTAATATAGCAAATATTAAAGACGCAAAAACCTTGTTTTGGCTCTGGTTTGACGCTGTCAGTGAGTAAAGTGACCATCGATGTTACTGGACTCTATAAAATGTGGCTTAAAGCTGAGATGATGATGTTTGGACATGTAAAATGTATATATTCTCTCTGCATATGAATCTATAAATAGTTTGGTTTCTGTCAGCTCTGTAAAGATACAAGAGAGAACCAAAGCGAATTTCTCTTTTACATGACCAGTACTTTAATTTTACTTTGCTGTAAAAATAACCATTAAATGGTTTCAAATTTAACAAACTTTGGCTCCTCTATGCTTTAGGAAATATTTCGCCCTATTTGATGTTTGATCTGAATTGATTAGCTACTTAAGCACCTGAACTTCTGATTATGTCAGAAAATGTGTGCAGTTCACCTTATTTTGTGTTAATTGAACCGTCACTGCGTGTGACGTTAAGCTGACAGCCTGACATAAAAAACACCCTGTTTTCACCTGGACAAATTGCATCATTTGTTCATAGAACGTGGCAATATTCAGATCAATCATCAAATAGGATGAAATATTTCATAAAGCATAAAGAGCCAAAGTTTGTTAAATTTTAAACCACGACTCCTGCTAAGTAAAATTAAATTATGGGCCATTATAAAGAGAAATTGGCTTTTTTCTGTCTTGTTTCTAGAGCTTACAGAAACCAAACTATAGATTTATTAGCAGAGATAAAATATATTTTACATATCCAAACATCAGCATCTCAGTTTTAAGCCACATTTTATAGAATCCAATAATAACTAAATAAAGAGTTAACTGCCCCAACCAGACCCAAAAAAGGTTTTGCGTCTTTATTATTTGCTATATTAAAGACACATCATATCTTAATTTATTGCATTCTCGTGTAAGTTTTGGCTTTATTCTTAGCACTAGAAAAGAAAAGGTCGTCCAGTGACTGTGGGTGCATCAGCACTCTAACCCCCCTTCTTCCCCACCAACTTGCAACACAAAGTTACACCCTTAGCCTAAAAACTTCTTTTCCTGAATAGTCAAAATAATCGGGGCACCAAGAGAAAAACTTTGCATCCAATCCAATCATCAATCCATTCATCCAATTATCCAATTGATAGTTGTTACCGTCCCTCATCCTGAGCAGCCAAGTAGAGAGGAACAACTCCCTTTTAACAGGAAGACACTCCAGCTTAGAGAGACTGATCATATTCTATGACCTGTTCAAAATTAAGACGACTAAGAAAACAGAAAATATAGAAACATTAGGACTGGAAGCCATTTTATGAGGCCATGTAAGGAGTGTGTGCTAAAAAGAAACGCATTAAGAATCTGAACTAGATAAGTTCATATTTGTATCTCTAACAGTCAGTGAGTGAGACACAGAGCTAAATTTAAAAGACATCAATTAGTCTAATCACTTTTTCCCCGAAGGTAGGAAAAACCGGAGCACCCGGAGAAAACCTATGCATTGAGTTTAAAGTGTGTCCATTTAAAGAATGTCTCCTAATGTTAGTGAGTGAGAGACTAAGGTAAATTTAAAAGAAACCAATTAGTCCAATCACTTTTTCCCCGAAGGTAGGAAAAACCGGAGCACCCGGAGAAAACCTTTGCATTTAAAGAGACGGGATGCATATCAGGCATCCCAGCCCCAAGGTGTATACGCCTCTTGTATGTGATGCTCACAAATGCACCTCATAATGGCTTGTTGCCTTTAACCTCTAATGAGGGAACTTTAACGTTCCCATCAACTGTGGCACGCCTGCCTGATGGACCACTGTTTTTTCTCTGCTCAGGTTCTCTGAGGACAATCTTCCTGCCTGAAAGTGCAAATGATGGCATTTCAAGCTTCTTTTTGCTGGGCGGTATTGGGCTAAGGTTTAACTTTTCTATTGTTATCAGTTTCTCTTCTTTCAATTCTGGATTTAACCTGCCTCCACCCAGAGGCAAGGTTCCACAAACTGACTTTCCGTCAATAGATGGTAGACGTTTGGCTTGCTGATCGTTGGTCTGTGTTTCATTGTTAGGTATTTCCGCAGCAATATTACCTTGTACCTTTGTCTCTTTCCTCTTTATGGATTTATTTAAATCCTCATATTCCTTCTTCTCCCTGTAATACTTCGTTTTCATCGTATTCACTTGTTTAGTGAGATTTTTAATGCACTCTTGGTCCCTATGCCTGCTTTGAGTCAGTGCCTGTATCTGACCATTTAAGGACTGAATTTCCTCCTTCAGCCTTTTACAATCAAATTCTGTGCGGTGAAAACTTCTTTCTTTACCCATGGCTTCTTGCTGTTGTCGTAAGTCTTCTTCCTGTAGTTTTACGCTTTCTTGCTGTTTTAAGGCTGAGAGCGTTGAGTGGCTCTCGGCCTGCTTCTTCAAAGGTTCTTCCTCCTGGATAGCTCTTGCCTTCTCATATGTTGCTAATACCCTGTTTTGCACTTTTTTCTGAAATAATACGGTGTCAGAAAACGTGGCACTTGGTTCATACTTATATGCATCTCCCACCAGAGTTTTTGAAAGCCTATTCCCAGGAATTTTCATTTGATTCTTTGCCTCATTCAACTGCTTTTCCAGATCTTTTATCTTGACCTCAAGACTTCTGGACTTTTCTTTTTCTCTCTTAATTTCAATATTCTTCTGGTCAACATAGTTGTTCTTTTTGTACAATTCAAACTGAAGTTTCTCCACTTCATTTTCCTGCTTTTCAACATCCATTCTGTAGGCTGTGAGTTGAGACATCGCTTCTCTTTTTTCTGCCAACGTCCTCTCAAGCTGCAGTTTTGAGTCCGCGAGGTTATTTAAACAGGTGTGAAGGCTTTTGAATTTAGTTTGGTAGTTTTTATTCTCAATCAACAACTGATTCCTGTGGGACCTCTGGTTCTTTATCTCTCTTTGTAACTTTGGGATTGTCTTACAGATCAGGTTTTTGTTTTGTCTGTGAGACTCGTCTAGCTTTTTCTTGAGTGAACCAATGTTCTGATTTAGATGCACAATTTCTTCCTGAGCTGCTTGCAACTCTTCCTCCACTGCGGTTCCACTCCGATGCTTCTTAGCTATTTTTTTAAACCTTTGTATGAAATCCAGAATCACGACGATCAATTCATCTCTACTCATTTCTTTAATTTCGCATTCTGTTAAAAAATAAGTGTTAATTGGCGGCATTTTGGCTGTATCACAAAAGCTACGAAAAAATGCACTGTTCAATCCAATATGGAAAACCCAACGTCCGAGCTGCTGCTGCTTGACTTCTGCAAGTTTGATTCAGACGCTGGATATTCAAGGCATCTGTTCCTTGTGATGTCATAAGGGACAGATGCCTTGTCCCTTATGACATCATAACACTTTGGCATCATCAGATTACATCAGTGGAATAATGTCATGTATGCTATGTTGCCAGGCAACAGCAAAGCCAGCTCACGTTCCACCATATTCCTGGGAGGCTTACTGTGTGAAACGATTCTAAAATTCATTAACTCTTATTTGAGGAATTGTTTAATACATAATTGAATTTTCATGCCAGCACGGTTGAATAATAGTTTTAATCTATTCTCCCTGTCAGTGAAGATTTTAACAGATAGAAGTTAAAATCGGCCTTTAGTCTTTTACTATTTGAAGCTGTTGTTATTACACATGTTCCATAGATACACTTGTACTTTTGTACTTGCAATTGTATCTCCGATAAATTTAGAATAAAATTAATAATTATCAATTAAAAAACCTAGACAGGAGTCATGCTTATGTTAAACAAAATGGATTTTACCTCTGATGTCTAACTTTTACTCATGAAGGCTTTTGTAATAAATACCTTGGTACTGTTGTTTCAACTTTTCCACCTCAGTCTTTTGCAACTCCAGTTCGCTCACCTTCGCTATTAGGACAACATGACAAAATTGTGAACAATGTAATTATTTCTATTCAAACATTTTAGTTATATAAAGTAGGAATTCCCTGTGATATTCTTCTGTTTCAAAACATACCATCATGATCTTTCTGTAAGCACCTGAGCTCCACCTTCAGTCCAGCCAGTGAGGCGCTCATCTCTCTCAGCACAGCGTTGATGTCCTGCGTAAAGGTTTGTTGATTATTTGAAAGATTTTCTGCGTCTCCTTCCTGTGATCCAGTTTGTCTGATTTCATTTTCGGCGGCAGCATGCAGCTGAGCGCTGGAAAGAGAGCAGATTAGCAGCAATGCTCGGAAAAACATTTTGATCTCTGTGCTCAGTCTCTACAGATCAGCTTTGTGGGTTCACTTCACCCAAACCTTAAATACTGCATTTACTATAGCTGATTAATTATTACCTTTTTTTTTTTTTTACAGACACTTGCAGGTGATAAGGCTTGATATGTTGGACTTGTCGTGTAAAATCAAAAAGCACAATACACTGCCTGGCCAAAAAAACGTCGCCACCTGGATTTAACTAAGCAAATAGGTACAAGCCTCCTATTGGATAAGTACTGCATAGGCGATTATCTTTCAGCTGGCAACAAGTTATTTAACCCCAGCTGATGCAATGAGTAACTTCTCATTTCTTAAACAACCATGGCAAAAGACACATCCTGTGATCGTGGAAAAGGCGTTAGTGTGTTTAAGAAGGGTCAAATCATTGGCATGCATCAAGCAGAGAAAACATCTAAGGAGATTGCAGAAACTACTAGAATTGGGTTAAGAACTGTCCAACGCATCATTAAAAACTGGAAGGATGGTGGGGAACCATCGTCTTCCAGGAAGAAATGTGGTCGGAAAAAAATCCTGAATGATCGTGATCGGCGATTACTTAAACGTTTGGTCAAATCAAATCGAAGAAAAACAACAGCAGAACTCAGGAGTATGTTTAATTGTGAACGCAAAAGTATTTCCACACGCACAATGAGAAGGGAACTCAAGGGGTTGGGATTGAACAGCTGTGTAGCCGTAAGAAAACCTCTAATCAGTGAGGCTAACCAGAAAAAAAGGCTTCAGTTTGCTAGGGAGCATAAAGATTGGACTCTGGAGGAATGGAAGAGGGTCATGTGGTCTGATGAGTCCAGATTTACCCTGTTCCAGAGTGATGGGCGCATCAGGGTAAGAAGAGAGGCAGGTGAAGTGATGCACCCATCATGCCTAGTGCCTACTGTACAAGCCTGTGGGGGCAGTGCTATGATCTGGGGTTGCTGCAGTTGGTCAGGTCAAGGTTCAGCAACATTGTGGCCCAAAGAATGAGGTCAGCTGACTACCTGAATATACTGAATGACCAGGTTATTCCATCAATGGATTTTGTCTTCCCAAATGGAACGGGCATATTCCAAGATGACAATGCCAGGATTCATGGGGCTCACATTGTGAAAGAGTGGTTCAGGGAGCATGAGACATCTTCTTCACACATGGATTGGCCACCACAGAGTCCAGACCTTAACCCCATTGAGAATCTTTGGGATGTGCTGGAGAAGGCTTTGCGCAGTGGTCAGACTCTCCCATCATCAATACAAGATCTTGGTGAAAGATTAATGCAACACTGGATGGAAATAAATCTTGCGACACTGCAGAAGCTTATTGAAACAATGCCACAGCGAATGCGGGCTGTAATCAAAGCTAAAGGCGGTCCAACAAAATATTAGAGAGTGTGACCATTTTTTGGTGGCGACTTATTTTTTGGCTAGGCAGTGTACATCATGGCCAAACGCTAGCAATTTGGTATTGTAATCTAATTCTTTGAAACTTGAAGTTCAAACCTCTATTAGACAATCATTTCTCAGTAGCCCAGGGTCTAGACCCGGTGTATGAAGCAAAGCGTAAATCAAGGAGCTGGGTTTTTCCAGGCTAGTGGGACACAACAGATAGAAATTGATCTTAAGTATGTGTACATAGATGCGTCTTTGTCAGTGACCCTCGGGACAACCTGTGAACAACAAAAACATTCAGCAACCATGGTAACTGCGGCCGTCAGACAGTAGAAACCGATGCCAGAGAACGTTGGTGTGGTTTGTTTTGAGTTTTAGCTGAAATTATGATTTGTGGAATTTCTAACCGTATCAGAAAAACATTTGTTCTGCTTCTGGTGTGACGTATAAAAGAAAAAAAGACAAGCAGCACAAAGCTTACTTCAAGATATTTATTGTTGTATCACTGTCATCACTGATTTACATAAAATGTAAATTAAGAGAGAGATCATCTCAAAGCAGAAAGGGGAACAGTATACAACATGTCAAACAGGTCCAGTGCAAAAACAAGGCAACAGAAGTTTTCCTGACTACATGACTAATAAAATGTAAATTTTTCACACATATACACTCCTGATCAAAATCTTAAGACCAGTCCAAAAAGTGCAAGAATTAGCATTTTGCACCATTGAATCTTAAGAAGGTTCTAAGTAGAGCTTCACAATGTTAAAAGGACAAATCAGTGCAAGAGACAAGAACATTTGAGCAGGGAATTGTCTGAAAACTGCATTTATACTCAAACATGATTTTTTTCAGCTGATCAAAAGTTTAAGACCATAGTCTTTAAAAGCCACAAACTGTGCAAACATCTGGATACCATGTCATTTTCTGTGAAGTCTTTACACTGTCAAGACCTCCTGATGGCAAAAGCAAAAAAGCTCACTGACTTTGAACGTGGTAGGATTGTTGAGCTGCATAAGCAAGGCCTCTCACAACGTGTCATCGCTGCTGAGGTTGGACGCAGTAAGACAGTCATTTTGCATTTTTTAAACGATCCTGAGGGTTATGGAACAAAAAAGTCAAGTGGTAGACCCAAAAAAATTTCACCAGCTCTGAGCCGCAGGATCCGATTGGCTGTCTGTCAAAACACGGGACGATCCTCTACCCAAATTAAGACCATTACTGGTGCTGACTGCAGCCCAATAACCATCAGACGGCATCTGCGAGAGAAGGGCTTCAAAAACAAAAACGTCTTCAAAGGCCACGTCTTCTTCAACGCCACAGAATTGCCCGTTTGGACTTTGCAAGGGTGCACCAAACATGGGACATTGAAAGGTGGAAGAAAGTTGTCTTCTCTGATGAGAAAAAATTTAACCCTGATGGTCCTAATGGCTTCCAACGTTACTGGCATGACAGGGAGATCCCACCTGAGATGTTTTCTACACGGCACAGTGGTGGGGGCGCCATCATGATTTGGGGTGCATTTTCCTTCAATGGAACAATGATTTGGGCTGAAAAAGTTGTCTTCATCTCTCACTCTAAGCAGCCAGAGACGCACTCTAACTTTAGGAAAAATGAGAAACTTTGGGTCGCTTAGAGGCAAATTGTGGACAAACCGTAACTGGTATCGACGAGCCGTCTTCACTTTCGAAGAGATCACAGACGTATCTACAAAATGAAATTTGAATGGCATTTCTAGGTGAATTTGTGACGACACAGAAAATCCTCAAAAATAGGGTATTTCCAGGATTTTTCCCATTGACTTATAATGGGGTTTTTTTCGTAGTTTTTTGCGAATTATGTCGCCACGTTAACCCCAAATCCCACCAAAAGTAGTAGCAACAATGGCGTGAATTTTCTGCACGTTTTGATACCTCATTTGTAGGTGTGCACCCAGCGGTATGAGCCGCATTAACGGTTACGGAAGAAAAATAAAGAATAAAGAGACGCTTCTCTCCGACAATAGTAATAGGTTCCTGCCATTGCTTTGCATGGCAGGCCCCAATAAGTGAATTTCTGTGATATTTCAAGTACATTTAAAAAGAAAATAGTGATGGATAACTTGATCATACAATGGACTATAAACCTTTTAGAAGTTTAGTGATCCAAATTAGGAAATAATATCTGTGAATATATTTTACCCCATAGGTTTTTTTTTTTTTTAGACTGTTATGAATTTTAAAATTTAAATCTCAGTGTCATTACTGATAAAATGAAAATGTAATTATGCAGAGACGACGAAGAAGAGCGTGCAGCGTCTCGGAAAATGTCAAGAGCAAAAGAGCCAGAGCCAGAGCCAGTGGCAGCAGCGTTCGAAGGGCACGGGGCAAACGCGCCAAAGAGAAGCAAGTGGAGGCAGTGACCTTGTTTGAGGTGATCACCATGGGCAAGAGCGCCATACAGGTAAGATGGCTTACTCAGCGTACATTCCTGGTAGACACCTCCCAGTAATGGGAATTTTTATTGGGTATGTTTTAATGTCGTTGTTGAGGTAAGAACGATAGCATAAGCAGGGATGATGATCGCTGTAGGAAAACGTATTTTTATGACACTGAAATCCAATAATTTCAAACCGATCTGGCAACTTGTGAAAAAGCAATTGCACCCTGAAATCCTGTGTTAGTTTTACACCAGATGTAACACTATGCACATGCTTGCTTTCGTCTCATCTTCCACAAAATGTTTTCCCAAAAGTATTGACGATCATCAAGATGTTTGTTTTAGGATGTGATGCAGACCTTTGTGTTGTTTTTGGTTTGAAAAAGGCGAGTGTCTCCTTTCCAATGGATACCATATTTTCTGGTTGGATGGATTCCCACAGACTTTGAAATGGGCTTTTAGCCCTTTCCAGACTGACTACATGGGGGAGTTCTGTTTGGTTTTAAAATAATATTTTAAAAAATGCTCCTTTTTTTTTTTTACTCCAGACATTTCTTGGTTTGACATTAAGATCAGTTTCATGATTTGAAGCATGACAACAAAGCACAATCAAACGATGTCTGTAAGATGGCAAACATGACTTCACATCAGTAAAGGTGAAAATAAAGTAGTGATAACAGATAAAAGGAAAATTGGTCTAACGCCTGAGGCTCTTCCTATTAAACCAACAGTTAAGTAAGAATATGTTCTAGCATAAATAAATTCTCTGACTATTATCTGGTGCCTGGACAGGCAGTGATAGATGATTGGATTGAGGCATACGTGACGGACAGAGACGCCTCTCTACTCGACCTCATCAGCTTCTTTATCCAGTGCTGTGGCTGCAAAGGCAAGCAATTCGTACACAAATGCACAATTTCAAACTTCTTCCAACAGCCAGAAACACGCCAGACACACAGAACTGGTTTTATGTGTACATCCTTCTGTTTTCGCACCCTCTCCAGGCGCGGTCACAGCAGAGATGTGCCAGAGTAAAGAGGACAAGCAAGTGAAAAGTAAAATGGTCGAGGAGCTGGATGAGGTAAACACCTTTATATTTTGTCCTGTCCTCTCCCCTGTCTGATTATAAAGAGAGGCTGACTTAAACAGATGTGGACGTCTGTGTGTTTCAGGCTGTTGGTCTGCAGTATAAGCGATTCCTAGCTTTTCCTTGGATTCTGACCGTCACGTGGCCCATGGATGCAGTCAGTCCATGCTTTTTCTTTCTGTAGCGGATTTGTTGTGTCCGTTATCTCGATGACTTTAGATGATTTTAGCACCTTTTGTGCTATGCATTGTATTTTTGAAACCACGATAAACATGTCTGAGTTGCTGTGTACGCAACTAAACATCTTTTCCACAAACATCTTTTGTGGAACGCAAATGTACCACAACAATATCGCCACTTTGCAATACTCTTCTACGATATAATGATGCTACTTGTCATTTTGTTGTGCTCAAATCTCTGCTGCTGTGAGATGGGATCCTCTTTCTGTTTCCTTCTAAACTATAGGATAGTGCAGAGTATCCACTCGTGCAGTCCGGGCCGTCCGGTCGCTGGTTTCACTCAGAGTTCTGCGACTTTGTGTCGGTGCTGGTGGCTCAGTGTCAGCACAGCGTCCTTTTTGACAGCTACCTGATGAACAGCCTCATCTCGCTGCTCACTGAGCTGTCCAACTCATACGTAAGGGCGTTCAGACACACATGCACGCTTGCGGGTAAGAGACGAGACGCATGCGGATGCAAATATGGAAGTCCAGCAGGGCCAAAAACATATGATTAAATTTTTAAAAAATTATTATTATGATTATTATTAATTTCTTGTGTGTGCTTGTGTCAGATGTTTTGTTAAAATGTTATTTAAAAGTTGAATCGAACACGTACTTGATAAGCAACATGCAAACTGCAAATAACATGTGAACAAAGCCTCAAAAACACACACACGTCAGGTGGTTTTGGTCCGTCTGGCTTTCCACACACAAATGCAGTAATCATTGTTAAATCATTTAACTTTGACTCTTTGATCTGAATGTGTGTGTGTGTGTGTCAAGCGGTGAAGTTGCTGAGCTCTCTGCTGAGCGTGGCTCTGAGCCTGAGCGTCGGGATCGAAAACAGTCAGAAGCTGTACAACGTGCAGAGGACGAAGACGGTGAGACAGAAGACCCAGCAACTGGAGAGGACGCAGAAGAAGATCTCGGAGGTAAGATTTGTGGATTAAAGACGCTTGGAGGACTGAATGTTTGCTTTGTGTGACTGAATCGAATTTTAATGCACTCTGACGCCTCTAAAAGTTGCAGGAAAAGAGGGTGGAGGTAGAGAGCATGATGGACGTCATCTTCAAAGGGGTTTTTCTCAAAAGATATCGGTACACAACACTTCTTACATTGCTGCTTGCAATTCATTTTATTTATTTATTTTTTAAAAGTTTGTAGCGTTTTCATGTCGACAGGTAATACTCCGCACATATTGTATACATTTGAGCAGGGATATGCTTCCAGAAATTCGCGCAGTCTGCATGGAGGAGTTGGGCTTGTGGATGAAGCTCTACAGTTCATCATTCCTCAATGATAGTTACCTCAAATACATGGGCTGGATGATGCACGATAAGGTCAACAGCTGCTTTTACAGGCAATTCAAGCAGCTTTTCAGACCCTGAAAACAAACTGAAACTCTTTATACGTCACCTTTCAGGTACCGGATGTGCGTCAGAAGTGTGTGTTAGCTCTGCAGGGTCTGTTCGGTGATCCTGTTCTCCTCCCTAAACTAGATCTATTCATCAGTCGCTTCAAGGTAAAGAGGCTCCCTGTTTAAAGCCTTCAGCTGCACACTATGTCGTATGAATTCCTGTATCTGGCTCACAATGCAAAAATATTCACACCCCTAAGAACTTATTAGTATTTTGTTGCATCACAACTGGAAACTTTAGTGTATTTTATTGTTTTTTTTGGTGTTTTTCTTTTAGACCAACAGAAAGTTGCGCATAATTGTGGAATTGGAAGAAAAATATGACTTGTACAAGTCAAAAATATAAAAAGTGAGGTGCCTTTAATCTGATTCCCCTAAATAAAATGGAATGCAATCAGTTGTGCTAATTGGTGGGTAGAGTCAATCTGTGTGTAGTTTAATCTCAGTATAAATACAGTATGGAGGTATGAGAAGATTAATCAGATTGTAGAATAGAATAGATCTTTGTTGTCGACCAGAATGAGAAGTAGCCAACAGGCCAATGGTTACTTCGGAGGAGTTGCAGTGATCGACAGCTCAGGTGGCTCTATCAACACAAACGGTCAGTTATAGACTCAGTAAATCTGGCATAAATGGCGGAACTAAAGGAAGAAAGCTGTTGTTGGAAGAAACCCACAAGACATTTATGTTTACACAGGGGTCTAGGAACAAATACTTGCCACTTTTAATTTTTTTTAATTTTGTAAGAAGAAAATAAATGGTAAAAAAATAAAAATAGAAAACCAGTGGTCTTTTTCTTTCAAATGACAATTTTACACTACTTTGTGTTGAACCATCACATAAAGTACCAATAAAAACATACTAGGGTTGTTGTAATGCAGCAAACATAAAAAAAAAATGTTGAAGAGGTCAATACTTTTGAAAGGGATATATTTAATATTAGTACTTATTTAATATAAATCCCCGGATATATTAAAGTAAGAACTATAAAAATATTTGATCAAAACTTTCAGTTAAATCGTCCACATTTCTCCCTGAGGTCCAAGCGTCCTTTATCGTCATTATATTCTCCGTCCCATTGTGTGGCAGAGTCGTCTGATCTCCATGGTGCTAGATAAGGACAATGAGGTGGCAGTACAGACCATGAAACTATTGGTGCTAATCTCCAGGTAAGTTGTATTAATAATGATTCCATTTTTGTTCCCTTTTTCCTCCCCCCCTCCTCACCCCATTATCCTTCTCTCCCCTGCTCCCCAGAGCCACAGACGATGTGCTGACATCTGAAGACTACAAGCAGCTCCTTCAGGTTGTTTACTCCTCTCATCGGCCTCTCGCAGCCACTGCAGGGGAGCTGCTCTACTCAAGGTAAAAACGCCTCCGTCGCTTGGCTAAATTTACTAATTGCTTGTTTTGACAAAACCAAGAAACGTCATTGGTCTGTTTCAGGATTCTCAGTGCTGTAGCTCCAACCTCCGATAATCAGGATGAAAGGAGCGAAGAGGACGAGCGAAGGCGACAGATGTTTGACAGACTTAAAGCTTTACTGCGGTTTTATCAGGAGTCTGAGGTGAGAGGTTGTTTTTGCATTTTTTTAGTTTACAAAAAAAAAAATGCTTGTTGCATTTCATATTTAATGGATGATTTTTTTTCTTTTTTTTTTTTTTTAAATTACATAAACCTTCAGCTCCACAAGCATGTTGTTTACCTGGTGGACAGCCTTTGGGACTGTGGTGGGTCTCTGCTGAAAGACTGGCCCACACTCACAGCTGCACTGCTGCAGAACAGCTCAGGTAGAAAAGCATGTGTGTGAGTTTTGGGTGGGGGGAGCTGTTCTGTCTTGTACTGTCATAAACATGACATAACACCTGTTATGAACATGAAGGAGTCTTCGTGAATGTTTATGACTGTTGCCCTGAAGTGTGATTTGGTAAATAGCGACACTTTTAATGCAAAGCTGCATTAAAACTTGCATTATAATTCAATTAAAAATGTCAACTTTGCATTAAAAGTGTCATTATTTACCAGATGACACTTCTTCATGTCAACAGTTGTAAACATTCACGAAGACTCCTTCATGTTCATAACACGTGTTATGTCATGTTTAAGACAGTCTTATGCACACCCCTTCAAACACGGCGTTACCCAATATTCCTTTTGCTTTGTCGCATAATGTAATTGCAACACATTTTGAAGAACATTCTTTAAATTTGTCAATAGTTACAGAATTTCATAAGATTTTACAATCTCTTACTATTATATTGTGTAGGTATTACTCAAACCGCGGGTGTTTGTGTTGTAGGTTTTACTCCGGCAGAACAAGCAGTGATTGTGGAGATCCTGGTTGCGTCGGTGCGTCAGGCCACAGACGGGCCAGCTCTGGTAGGGAGGAGCGGGGCCAAGAAGGTAAAAAGAAGGCTGAATGATATCTCATTTTTCATCTGGTCAAACATTACGGCTTTAAATTCAAATGCCACGAACAAACTTTGTTTGCTAACAGATCATGAGCAATAGAGAAAAGAAAATTCAAGCTGACGACTGTCTAACGCTCACTGAACATCTGTTTTCTGTGCTTCCCAAGTTACTCTCCAAGGTATTTATACCACATGCAGCAGTCCATGCAATAAGCTCCGTTTACTCTATGTGGTTAAAAAAATAAATAAAAAATAATGTGAATTGTTTTATTGTGTTCCTGCAGTTTTCATGTAGTGGCGACACTGTTGCTTCCCTGATGCGGATTCCTCAGTACTTCCACCCAGACAGTCAGGAAGCTAAAAACACACAGGTCTGCATCATAGCCAGTTCCATATTAAATAATAAAATATGTTAAACTGCAATGTTTTTCTTATATTAAAACAGTTAGTGATAATTGAGGTTTATTTAAAAAAAAAAAAAAAACTGTATTATTTTTAAAATTGTGGGGGGGAAGTGTTTCTAGTTTACCTTTTAAACAACATCCAATTTAGTTCATCTCGTCAATCCACTGCAGAGTTCTTACATTTTTTTGTGTGTTGACTCTCAGTACCGATAGATTTTATTTAATTTCTTTTTGTAAAATTACATGGAAAAATGAGGCAATAGGAGCTTTAGGAAGACAACTAATCAATTATCATTTCTGTTTTTTTGTTTTCGTGGGTCTTTAGTTGATAGCATAATTGAACAAAAATAGTTCATAGCCATTTCGTATGATGCCTTTTGTGCAGTCAGTTTCAAGCCTGATGACAGAGATGGCAGCTGCTTTGGACCTTCACTCGGGCCCTCCGGTTCTGGAAGCGGCGGCTCGAACATACCTCAGTCTGTGTGGCGATGGCGCAGCCTGGGCCGCGGCGGCCGGAGCCTCACGGGACTCTCTGGTCCAGCGCTGGGTGGACCGACTGACAGAGACGATGGGGGCGTCGCTCAGGGTAGGCGTCTCGGTTCCCTTTGTGCAGCCAGATATATTTTTGGAAATTAGCCGTCATCTGTTTTTAGTTCCTTTGTTGTATCAGCCATACTTTTGTCAATTTTAGATTCTGAAGAGATAAGCAAGCAGTGGCCAACATGTGGCCTTAGGGTTCCTACGCAGTATTTAAAAGTCTGGAACAGTTGGGCTTTATGATTTTCCAGCTCTTCATAAGTATGGGGGGAAAAAAATGAAAATGTGTTATGGGAAAATGTTTGCGGTTCCAGGCCTCAGATAAAAATCAGAATTCCTGAAAAATATTGTTTTTTTTTGCTTGAACTCGCATTTAAGTTGTCATTTATCTTTAATTTACCACATCACAACTTGAGCCTTTGTCCAGTTTGATTTACCCGCTGTGTTTTCAATCACAGATAAATGCACATTAATTTTAATTAGTTAATATATATATTTATTTGATAATTTTACAGCTTTTTTGGACTCTAAACTTTCTTAGATCAAGGATATCAATTACACATGCATTTGTTTTATGCAACGAAACCCTCCTTTTTATCAAAAACTGATTAAATCTTATACTAAAGTTACGTAGATTTTAACATGCAAAATAAACATTAAACGCTCCAAAAATAGATTTTAAAAGATATGTATTGAGAGCAGTATATTCAGGTCCAGTTTGGAAAGTCTAAATGTTATGGATTTCTAACTAGAGCTGATCTGGTTACATTGAAAAACATCTGTGAAATTTATTCCTACATCAGATTGGAAGTTAACTTCAACATGAGTTTTTTTTTTCTTTTCCTATGGTAAATGCTTTGCTCTCAATTTTCCAAATGTAAAAAAAATAGCTAAATGGAGTATTGGGGGGAAAAAAAAAAAAAAATTCTTAGTGACAATCTTTTCAGGAATTATTCACACTTCAAAATTGACTTGGTTTTAGAAAATAGAAGATCTGTGTAACTGACAGGCCTCAAATTTTTCCAATAATTTAATTAGAGAAGTCTTGCGTTTTGTCCATAAGCGTAGAATTTATGTTCTGTGAAATAAACAGTGAGTCCTACCTAACTGGGTAGTTTTTCTGTTTACCCGCTCTCTTGCAGCGTGGCTGTTTTTCTGCTGAGGAAGACGAGACGAGACAAATTGTAGCGACACTGAAGAAACTCAGAGCTTTCCACAAGTGAGATTTGGCCGACGAGGACGCGCAGCCAACTCAACGGTTTAGTGTAACCTGCTTCTAGATCGATCCTGTTCCAACCTGTCTCTGTCTGCGTTGTTTTAGCTGTCATGACCTCAGTCGTTGGGCCGTGTTTGACCTGCTGTCTCCTCTCCTGACGGAGGACGGCAGGCTGGGAGGACCACCGCCAGAGGTACTGTCATGACGTTAGACACTTTTAATGGTTTTTGTTCTCAGTGTTTTGCTCTGATGAGGTGCTGTTTCCACAGGTGCTGGAGGAGGCACTGCAATGCATGTCGTTTGCCATGCTGTGGTCCCTCAGTACGAGCAGCCAAACTCTAACTTGCAGGGTGAGTTACATCTACATCATGAAAACATGATCAATCTGAATCCTGCTTTCACTGCAGCAGTGTACTTGAACTACTTTGTATGTGCAGGCTTGTTATGAGTAGGGAACTTTCTTCTCCAATTCAAAATGTACGTTAAGAAAATACTGTACTGTACTGTTTATTTGGCTGTGATTACTTTATATTTATATATACTTTATATACTTTATTTTAATTGTAAAGTCTAAATACACACACCATGGGTATGAATTCCATGTTCATTTAGTTTTTTTTTAATCATGTATTTGAGCTGTTGTCTGGGTGGATGATGATATAACATTTCAACGCATTTTAGGTATTAAAATTACATTTATTGACGATATTTTTAGGTCACATATAATGAAAACTTCACATACAGATTCAGTTCAATGGGGAAAATCAATCCAGATTGATTTTCACTGGTGACGCAAAACTACAGCAACAAACGTCCGGCATGATTCTGATTGGATATTTGACTGCTGTTCTTGGCAGTGGCGGTAGAGTTCATTTGAACTGGTTCGTGTTCACGATTCGGTGCCTCAAACTCCAATAGGTTGCACCTTAATGTCAGCCAGCTTCATTTACTCCAAAACCGGTTTGGTTGTGCGTTTGGGGTCATTGTGCTGTGGGAACATCCAACTTTCTCCAACTTTCAACCATCTAGCTGTTCGTTTGCGATTAAAAATAAAAAAAAAGAAAATCCGGAGGTATTGCTCCTTCTTCGGTATCCCATCAGATTTTAGAATCCACAATTCAATTCCATTCAGTAAAACTTTTATTTGTCCCCAAGGGGCAGTTCAAACAGCGAGATGTTAAAAACAGACATAGGATCGTCACGATGCCGCCACCCCCATGCTTGACAGCCGATAAAGCGTTCTCATGTGTGAAAACTTCAGGTTCACCCCTCTGTGTAAACTTCATGTCGTAATGGCCAAATAGTTCAGTGTTTGTTTCTGTGCGACTTGCTGTGAACGGTGACAGTACGCCACTATTTGTCAGTTCAATGCAGGCTTGATTCTCACTAAATTGCTTTCATTTGAGGATGAATTTTGGAAATCAACCAGTTTATATAAACTTTACCAACATTCCTAAAAAAGAAAAAAACATAGGTCATATATCTAGTCGGAGTGTATCAATCATCAATTTTAGGAGATTTATGCTTAGCATGATTGTGTTTCCACTATCTGGAAAGGTGGATGCATTTTTCTAGCTTTGTGATCCCGCTGGAAAACTTTTGAGATGCAATGTGTATATATTTTTTTGTTTGTTTGTTTTTTTTTAGGAGAAAGCTGTGGCCCAGAGGCTCCAGCTGCGTCTCTTCTGTGAGAGAAGCTATCGGTGTCTCTCCCACTGCAACCACAGCGTGAAGAATCAGGTACAGCGGGAAGCAGGGTGAAGAACATCTTACCACCTTCTTTCCTAACCGTTTCCTTTTCCTCAGGCCTTCCTGGGTGTGTGCGATGTCCTGACGGCTCACTCATACCAGATGCAGGTGTGGGATCCCACCTGCTTCGGGCCTCTGCTCTACACTCCCAGTCCCAAACTGCAGAGGGCGCTGCTCACCTTTGTATGCATGAACGTGTTTGTCGTCCCAGACAGCGACATCCAGAGCAGAGGTAAGATTGATTTATTTTTTATTTCACTTTAACCTTCATATAGAGAATTATATACCCACCTAAAATATTTTGCTGCCAATTTAAATGGTCATCATTTGAGGGTTTTTTATCTCAGAAAGTTGTGACAGAAGTTGACGGCGTAAACTTCAGGATGTTTATGACATTAGCCAAAAATAATAATAATAAAAAAAGATGTTTTCACAATAAAAACATGCTGGACAAATATCTAATTTCAAAAATATTGCTTGATATAGTTACAGTACTTTGTGTTTATCTGATATTAATTTCTTTGTGCATAGAAATTAAGAAAACAAAATCATGATGCTGAAATAGCATAAGCATGAATAAGAATTAAGTGTAACGAAGTAACACAGAATAAAACGGGACAAAGTTCTTAAAGTAAACATGTTATTTAGAATTTATCATGGTTTGTTAGATTATACTCATGATGGCTGTCCTTAAACCTAATTAATTCATCATTTTGGCACTTGTGGCTTTCAGCTAATGAAAAACATAGAAATTCTGTTTCTCAGAACAGAAACTTATAATAAGACAATTAGTACAGTTAGTTTTTGTTTTTAGACTGAGCTGTCGGACGTCAATATTTTTATGAAACTTGTCAGCAGAGGGAACCATGAAAATCAAACTGCGTAATGGGCTTTGTTTTGAAATCCTTTCAAGACCGCAATAATCAGTGTTGCTTGAACACCTCTTTCACAGTTGTTTTTCTTCCTTCCACTCAACTTTCCATCACTGTGCTAGGATTAGATTCATCAACAATGACCTGTTGAGGCTTACACTCCTTCTGGAGGATGTCAGCAGCCTTCCCCATGTTTGCTTAGACTATAGCATAACATTTTTGTATTAAACGTCCTCTTTTTATTAAATGATAGTATGTAAGTTTTCTGAGAGTCTGTAAGCTGCAAGCAACAATCAATGACATTAACAGAAATAAGTGCTTGAAATGTATTACTTTGTGTGTAATTAATTAATGTAATCTGAATTGAATTGCTGAAATTAATCAACTTCACGCTGATATTCTTTCTTATTTAGATGAAGCTGTAGGTTTCCTTCAAAACTTGACGAGGATATTAAAAGGAAAAAAGGACCAGGGGGTAATTTTTTTTTTTGAAAAAGTATGTTATGTTAAAAAAAAAGTGATGTTTTTGATGGAACCTAGAGCATTTGCACATTTTGGGCCTTTGCAATTCAGGTAGATCAAACCATCAGAGAAAGCAAATGTTCTCCAACATTTAAGAGATGACAAGATTTTGCTTTTCATCTGAACCACAAAAAAACCAACAACCCAGTGTTGGGTTCCTCCCCTCCCCAGGAAAATACAAAAATAGAAAACAGATTCAGCTTTATGCTTTATAAAGTTCTTTTTGCTGTTTTTTTTGTTCGAGGCCGGCAGAGGAGTAAAAGTGCAAAGAGTTGCACACAAAGTTGAGTGTGGAGAACTTTCCTTCCCTGCAGTGTTGCACAGTAGATGGCACTGTCACTCCGCGTCGCCTCACAGTAGAAAACCCCGCAGCTTCCTGCGCGCACAGCCGCGCCGATTATTAAATGCACGGCCACACGTTTGGCTTAATAAGTCGCAGCAGAGCCGCTTGCCCGACTGTAAACCTCTCCCGATTTCCAACCTGACCTGACAATTGACCCCCCCCCCCCCCCCCCCACCCATTTACAAAGGAGGCCCCATTAATACCTTCAGACTGAAACAGGTTTGACTAATTTGTATGGAAGCGTGTTCGACTTTGTTATGCAAAGCAATGCAGCGTGTAAACCCGATGATGATGATGACGGCGGCGCGCTCCTCTTTGATTCATAATGAGGAAAACGAGTGACGTGTGGGGGGGAAAAAATAGGGTGATTTCTTTGCAGAGTCCTGCAGGTAAACGTCTGAATTCATTCGCCGCATCCGAAATATTTCATTGTCTCTCATAGCGGCTTCTGCTTCCGCAGACATATTGCATCCAAAATGTGGGAGAAGTCCGGGAAAAGCCAATAACTGTCCTGGTGGGACTCTCTTAAATGTTCAAGCAAATGTAATCCAAGATTATTGGTTTTTGAACATGTAATAAAAAGCTATTGTTTTATTGGATATTCCTGGTAATGATTTTGTTATATGGACAGTGTTTTCTATTAGCTGCGGGATCAGAGATCACTCAGAGGGCAGGGGCACTGAGGTAAATCAAAAAAAAAAAAAAAAAAAAATCAGGGCAATCTCTTTCCGTGAGAAAATTCCATTAACTCTGGCTCGCCTCCGAGACCATTTTATTAGCCTTGAGAAAGATTGAAGCCACATGGTGTCACACCCATAACTACAGTCTGATGTTATCTTTGATTTCCACCTGCTAAAGCCATCGTCCCAAGACTCAAACTCTCACTCTCCTCGTTTAGGCTTTGTTCTTCTTTCTTTTCTTTCCATTATATGATTCTGTGTGATTAATCCCTCTCTTTTTTTTTTTTTTTTTTTTTGCGCCATTCCCATATTTTTCTCCTCGTCTTTTTTTCTTTTCCTTTTTGTACTTCTTGACCATTTCACATCCAATCACGTGTTTCAACCGCACCCCACCCCTCCTCTTCCTCAGTCAGCGAGAGCTCTGAAGTGGAGAGGCTGGAGGAGCTTCACAGGAGAAGGAATCTGCTGGCGGCCTACTGCAAGCTGATCGTACACGGCGTGCTGGAGATGAGCACGGCGGCGGGAATCTACACGCACTACATGAAGGTGAAGGTTAACTCGGTCAGATGGGTTGGATGCTAGAGATCGCATCTATTCACGTTCATATATACGTACTGATTCATTATTATGTTTTTTTTTGTTGTTGTTGTTGCCAAAATAAACGAAGTTCTTGTGTCTCATAGGGTTAAGGTTACAATTCTTATTTTTTTAACATTTGACCACAACAACAAAAACGTGTGTATTCTACTTTTCTTCACATTTCATGTAAGAACAGAATTAAATTTTACTTCCCAAATTCAGTCACTAAATAAATAAATATTTCTGCTTGGATTTATTTTAAGAGGCATCATAAACATTTCTGAAAAAAAATGTACATTTTGATGAATATTCATTTGACTCAACTTTTTCATTTCTGTATCATATGTTCTTTGCTTTTGCAGGATATTTGGTATTTCATTATCGTGCAAAATTTTCAAAAGAGCAATTTTCCCCCCCAACACAGGAATGAAGTAAACAAACAAACAAACAAACAAACAAAAAAAAAAACAGATCAGTTTGGATGCTTTTTGTGCTTTTTTCCCTCTTAATCACCCATTCATAAATTGAAATGACTCACATGAATCCTTATAGTGCATTAGGTTTGAGCATATTACTTCCAAGTACAATCAGAAAGAAACAAGAATAGCACCTGAACATTTGGGGTCTGGTGATGCATTCAATTTGCCTCCGAACTTCCTGGCAATGACATTGAACCGGAGTTGCACATGTTCAAGTCTGAAAACCAGTGCTATTTACTAATTATCGTAGTGTTAGTAGTAAAGTACTGCTGTATTTTTATCTTTCATTTTCAGTTCATACTAAAAAAAAAAAAAAGTTTCATAACAAAGGGTGGATGCCCCTGTTATTTCAACTTCCTGAAATAATGTTTCTTCTAAAAAGTAAAAATTGAGATTGTCCATTTGAATATAACATGTCCAGTGCACTTACGGTTTGATATGATGTAAATTAGTGACATTAGGCACAATTGATAAGGGCATAATTAAACCATTTTTGCAGTTCCGGTTTGTAGAATACTTTATTTATGTGTCAAATATGCATCATTGTGCAGTTCAGCTGCAGTAAGGCTGGGGGATTTTGTTTAAAAGATTTAAAGAAATACAAACGGTCAAAAGTACTGATTAGTAGTTTATGTTTCAGTGTTGGGATAAGACGTTAGGGTTCCAAGTAAACCTAAACTTGGAGTTTAAGTTGCAGTTTCAAATATTGCCTAAAAACTGTGTATATTCTCAGCTATCTGCTGGTGCTATACATGACGTCAAATGACGCATCTTTCAGTGACCTATTGCAAAATGACTCCATTTATTTATTTTTCTTATCCCCAGCATTACAGCGACTTTGGCGACATCATCAAGGAAACGATTTACAGGACCAGACAGGCGGATAAAATCGAGAGCACTCGTACTCTGGTGCTCTGCTTGCAGCAGGTAAAACATGGTTTGCTCATACAAAAACAAAACGACAACAACATAAAAGTCAACCTCCTCTCCTGTCAGCACAGCTGCTGATGAGTTTTTTTTTTTTTTTTTTCCTCCCCAGCTGTTTGTGCAGCTTAAGCGGGAACAAGAGAGCGGTGGCAGGGCTCACTCGGGCGTGCAGACTTTCACCTGCATTAAGGAGCTGGCCAGGCGCTTCGCCCTCACGTTCGGAGACCTGGTCAAGTTTCGCGAGTGTCTCGTCATGATCCACAGGTCAGCCAGGCGCTCCTCGAGTCTCCCGACTGTTTTCGGATGCGCGTCAGTTCCGATTTCCGTTCGCTCAAGTTCTCGTGCGAATGTGTTTAGGAACGGCATGGAGTTTGTGTTCCAAGAATTCAGACAGACTCCAGACAACGCAACACCGCCGTACCTCAACTACCTGACCCTCCTTAGCGAGTTCTCCAACAAACTGCTCAAGCCAGACAAGAAGGCAGTGTGAGTGTTGCAAGCAACGGGCAACTTGGATGGATATGAACTTTGACATTTCTCAAACTCTTTATTTTTTTTCCCTCCCTCTGTATTCTCAGGCTCTCCTACCTGCAAAAACTCACCGCAGAGCACATAATTGACCTCAGGGAGGAGTGCTGGCAGCCGCTCATCTACTATCGTGCGTCTTTATTGGCCGTGGCAGAAATGGAGGACGCCGTGTCGTATGTGAGCTCAGACAGGAGGCCCTGCCTTCACAGTCGCTCTCCTGTCTCCAAACAAAAACCGGAAGGTATGACCCTGCGCCTTTCTTTGCAGAATGAGAGAGGGCTCCGACATAGTCTGGAAAAGTAGGGGTTTGATTTAAATATCTTCTAGTTCTAGGTAAGTTTGGAGAAACAAGAGGAGCCGGGGAAACAAAATTTCCAGACTTTATTCCCTTCTTCGTCCTTCCTTCTCTGCTTTCTTTTACATTTTTGTCTTTCCTTTCTCTTATACTTTTCTTTGAGTCCTTCTTTCCTTTTCTGTCCATCCATGCATCCTTGTCATTATTTTTTTATTTTATCCTACTTTCTTTCTTTCCTGCTTTGATTTCTTTTGTACTTCATTTCTTTCCTTAATTGTATCCATCCTTCCCTGCCTTGCTTGCCTCACTTCCTCATGTCCATTCTATCCTTCACATAATCCTTTCTTTTGTAGTGTTTTTTCATTGTTTATATTTCCTTTTTGTTTCTTGTCTTCTACGGTACCTCCTGTCTTTATTTTCATTTTTTTCTTCCCTGCTTTCATTCCTTCACATCCTTCCTTCCTTTTTATTCTCGTTTTTGTTTTTTCTGTGTCCTTCTCTCCTTCCTGTCATAATTTTAATTGTGAACTTAATGTTTTATATTTTAAAATGACCAAGACCTGAGTCTGGAAAAGTTGGTTGCTGACACATTTTGCCTCTTAATTATGTTTTTAGGATACAAGTCCCTAAGTCAAGGTCGCCCAGCTGAGCAAGTCACTAAGGTTAACAAACCCAGCATCAGCCACAGGTGATAAAGCTTTTTTTTTTTTAAACGATTCACAAAAGCAGTTGTTTCACATTATTTTTTACCTAAATCACCTCCTCAGCTCTCAGGTGAACCCGGGTGACACGGATCCGTTCTCCGTCCCTCCGGAGCTCCACGGAAGAAGCTTCAACATGGCTGCCACTGTCCTCTGCAACAACAGCGAGTCAGATGACGGCAGCGTGGACATCGAGCTGTGAGGACCAGGAAGTGGGAGCGGACCATCTCTCCTGACCGGACAGGACTTCCATTAGCTGTCTCTTCTAAATCTGCACCTGATAACTAGTGTCCACTTCGCTAGGTCGTGCAGAGATCCAGACTCCAATGTTTTGTTACACTTAAACAATAAGTGTTTTAAGTTCTAAAGGGGAAAATATGACCAAAATCATGTTATTTAAGTTTTAATGCTGTTTGTGTCATTTTTATTTTATTTTTTGTCATATCGTAAAGCTCTTTTTTTTTGTTTCTAGCAATACTTGATACGCGACATAAGCTGGTAGTTGAAGTAGTGCCAAACTAAGAAACACTATTTATTTATTAAAGGATCCAGGGTTCCTATACAGCCTTGAAAAGTGAGAAATTTTGCTTTTACAGCTTTCCAGGTTTGGGTAAGTACAGAGAATACCAAACTAACAATGAAAAAATGTGTTTCCTGCCTGGGTTCTATTTTCTAAACTAAATGTATTAGGGGAACATTGGGATTAATATTTTGATGATATTCTAGTTTGCTTCATTACAAACTTTACTAACTGAAACCTCAAAATTGAATGCGCTCAAGAATGGGGGAAAAAAAGGGGAAGTTTTAGTTTTTCTGACAGAAGTTAAATTTTTGAAATACATTTTTAGTTTGTAGAATTAGAAGAATGTATTGAATATCATGAACTGTGCTTTTAAGAACCTACATTTAAACCCCATCAAGAAAAACCTTGATGGTGTGTTATCCCAGATGTCAAAAAGCTGATGTATGTAATGTTGGCAACATTGCTGGAAAAATCTAGAAACTTGGGACTGGAAAGGTCTGGATATTTAAAATAGAGATGTGTGGGAACCCTGTGGAAATCACCGATTGAGACTGAACTGACTTTCAGAAACTGAATATTTTCAAGAAAAATGTAAAAATATCAGAATAACCGGCAACGCTGAATCACAGGGAAGTTTGAAAGTGTATAGTGATGTCAACATCTGGATAATTTGGAATTCCTAACTCAAAAATATGCTTAAGAAATAACGCTAAATACCTTTTTTCTTTTTAGGATTACTTTAAAACCCAAAGACCATGTGATAAAACAGGGCTTGTGTACAGTTACTTTTTTTTTTTTAAAAGTAGTATTTAAGGTAGAATAAGAATAAAACACCCTGACCATTTTACAAAATCACAGAAAAAGTTTGTACTTACAAACTTATAACAGGTTGTAAATTCAGTGAGAAACAGTCTGTAAAATCTTGAACCAAGCAGCTGCTGCCCCAAAACAGAAAACACACCTCGGCTGACGAGTAAAACTGTCCAGAACGTCTTTTGGACATGTCGGCAAAGAGCGACCAACTCTGTATCTGTGAAGTTAGAAGGATTTTTTCCCCCTCCTCTGGCCTCATAAATATCATTTCTGATTGTCACTTGTGGATTTATGTTCTATCAAAGTGTGAGACCGCTCACGCAGTCATTACATTATGAGTCAGAAAGTGTCTTTTAAACCTTCTGGTCGATCAGGGTTTGATTACACGCACATGATTTTACATCAAGGACTATTTGTATTATGTGACTATTATATATATTTTTTAGACAGTGCTGTAATAAAAAATTACATCTTTAAGTTCATCAATTTAGCTTTTTATATCGGTGTCGGATTTCATTGGCTCTGTTGGCAATTATTCGTCATGACAGTTTGTATCTATTTGTAATCTAAATCATTTGAATAAAACGATACCTGTAGCCTCTTAATGATACATACAATCCTTGACCGTATGAAAAAAAACTTGAATGTATTCTATTATATGAAAAGTTTATTTCAGCTGAGACATTCAGAGCGTTGATCAGTAAAATAAATGTCCCGTTAATAACTGTAGCTAAAATGTTTCAAATATTAGTCCAATAGAAAGATTGAATGCTTATTTTGAATTTATTTTTGCAGTACTACATCATAGCTTGTACCTGAATTTTCCTCACGATACTAACGCCATCATTTTGCATCATTGCTCAATTTTCCTTTCAGCCAATGTATCTAAACATACAAAACATTTCTCAGTGTTTACCTTCCTGCCGAATCCTTAAGCAACTTCATACCCATGTGGAAAAAAGCAAAAAAAGCAAAAAAAAAAATAAAATAAATTATGTTTTTGGCATCGGAACATTTATGCAGGTGTGAGTGCACAGCAGAAGTAAAATGGTGACAGAGCAATATGGGCAACTGGAAAAAAACAACTAAACAAAAACAAGAAAACCATACATTCTGAGAATGTCCTACATTCTTTTCAGATGAAATTAGTCATATAGTATAAAAACCAGCACTATGCCTTTACTGTTGGAACTAAAGCTTCATTATTAATCAAAGAAAAAAAAAACAAAAACAACCAAATCTTCCTTTATTTCCTCTCGAAGCACATTCACGCAAAGTACTCTGTACCATAGAAAAATGTCTAAAACTCCACATCATTTACAACACGGCAAACTCATAATAAATATGTACAGTACTTCATAAATTCATCTCAAATAATTTAGAAACCCAGCTCTACGTTAAAGTCCTAATGAATGCAGACACGTTCAGTATGCGGTTTGCGTGTGGTCATGTGAACGGCGAGCAGAAGGCTTAGACTGTGGCTCGTAAGGAGTTTACAGCAACAGACCCTTTAAGCATTTACAGCCTTGTAGAAAACCCCTTTGATATGATCACTGGAATGTAACATTAGCCAATAAATCTGATCCCTGAATGAAATCGGTAAGGTCTCTTAAAACTATTCAGGGAGATCTGGTGTAGAACTAATGCCGTTCGGCAACTCCGATGTTTTGGTGCAGCAGGACGTTCCCTGAATGATCCGTGACGGTAAAGGCTTCTTAACATGAGGAGGGAACAATAGCGAAAGAAAGAAAAAAAAGTAAAAAGACCTACAGCTTTCAACATTATTAAGTCATCTCTGGTGATTTTTTTTTTTTTTTTAAAGTGTAACACATGAAAATATAAAGTTGCCTCTCTGAGTGCTGGAAACCTTGCAGCGCCACACACTTTTTAACCATTCGTTCGTTAGACGTGCGGGACTTCGAGATGTCTAAGGCGTCTTCTGGTTTTTGAGTCTTGCGTCTGTTGGTTTATTTATTTTTTTTCGCGTTACGCTGTTTTCATAACCACGTCACGTTGACTGTATATACGGAAGAGGAGGGGTGGGAGGTTGGGGTCATTCGAAGTCGTCTTCGTACTCGTATTCGTCCATGTCCAGGTTGCAGTGTGGCGTGGGAATCTCAAAGAAGTGTCTCTTCGTCAGACCCAGCTCGCTGGAGATGTGCTGCCCCAACGGGCTCAAGGGATTATCATACCTAAACAGACACAAGGAGACGGGGATTACCAATAATACAGTTGTTGGATACCAATAAATCCTCTGGAAATTCTCTACAGGACGCCAAGGTGCTATTAATTAATGCTGGATTTAAACAATCATGCTGAAAATGTATTCCAAGACTTATGACACTGTTAGAAGAGCCCACCAATCGGCAAACTTTTTGTTTGTCGATTGGCGGGCTCTTCTAACAGGTATGTGTCCTGCAAAAGTATTCACACCCTTTGGACTACATTTTATTGGGATTTTTAATTTTTTTTGGGATGGACCAATACAAAGCGGAAGGTACTGTAGATGACGCACGGTTTTCTGTCTCTATCGGCGTCGGACATCTAAACACTGAAATCCTTCTCCATTCTTTGCAACAAAGTTCCAGATCAGTCAGATTAAAATCGATATTCAAGTCTTGTAACGGATTATTAGTTGAATTTAGATGCAGATCTTTGATTCCTGCTGGAAGGTGACGCTCTGAGCTGAATACAAAAGCATGCCACTATTCCCAGATTGTCACAATCTCTCTTTCACTTCACATCTATGTGCTGTCTTTCTAGAACTACACGACTCCTGGTGGTAGTATGTTGGCGTAGCTCACTTACGTTCTGATTTGTTCTTTTTCAAAAGAAAAAAAAATGTTTATAATATTTTTGGTTTTGGTTCTGCATGTTTGGGACAATTGTTCCCTTTGGTTTATGATGCTTTGCAGCTGGAAGGATTTAAAAAAAAATTATCATTATTTTTGGACAACTGATATCCGTGGCAGCAGGGTATTTATTTATTTTTTTTGCACAACTGGGAGCAGCTGATCCAAAGCTCAAATAATGCCCTGAATTATAAACCCAAATCCTAGAGAAGTTGAAAAAGAGGAGAGGAGGAGGAAGTTTAAACCATCAATCACAACGGATAAGGATCACATCTCCTACTTCAACATCTAACCATATAATCAGAAAAAGATTTTTAAAAATAAGTGGCAAATGAAGTAGATTATTTATTTATTCCCTTCGAGATAAATAAAGTAGTTTTGAATTGAATTTGTGTTGGCCCATCTCGTAAAACAGGACAATTGGTGATTGTAATATGACAAAGCATTTCAACCAAGTTCAAGGGGTATTAACACGTCTGGATTTCACCGTGTGCGCGCTAAATTCGATAGAATGATAAAAATGCTTATATTTTTAAAATGAATTTCCAACTTGTGCCATTTCTACACATTCAACAGCAGTATGGGGTAAATGAACCCATGCTATGAACACGGGCGGGAAACACGTTTGCTTTCTTGCCAGGAGTTGAAGAATAATCAAACCTGGCAGCAGAAGACGGTTTCTCATTGACGAGAAACCGAGATCGCCGTTTTTCTACAAACTTACCACATGGTGCCGATAAAGCTTTAAAGGACGCCAAAAGCCGGAATGAGTGAAATTAGTCGTCATGGCAAGAAAGCAAGTAAAATAGATTTATCCATGACCTTGGACCGCGTCTTTTAGCAAGCAGATGTAACCGGAAAGGACACAGGAGCACCGCACGAAGGCAGGGACAGATGTGGAGGAGCTTTCATGTTTTCCCTCAGGTAAAATAAAGATTTAAATGTAAAAAGCTGTATATTTTCGGTAATAAACTTCCAGGTCTACTTTCTGTCTTGAATGCGTGAATATTTGGCGGGGGGAGGATAGATGCTAGGAGTAGGTTTAGGTTGAAACTTTCCCAGAGAGAAGGAACAAAAAAAACTAAAGGGAAGGAGGAAAACTTTTGGCCCTGCTGAGACCCTGAGTGTCTTACCTGCTCTGGGGAGCTGCCTGTCTTTAGAGGTCAGTGGTGTTCCTAAAAGCGCCACACAACATGCCTGTCAACAGCCTGGTTTTACCACTGATTCACTGTCAGAGGGGTCGGGGGGAGCTCATCTGCTGCTGCACATTATCCTCAGTCAGAGAAAGCTGGCTACATAAAATGTCCACCATGACAGGCAAGTCAAAAACAACCAGACTTTTCAGCTCAAACGCCTTTAAAAAGCTCTCTTTCTTCCATTTTTAGCATCAATAAATGTACAGCAAATGTTAAATTCTAACTAATGTAACTCTAAAGCATTGTCAGTTAAAAAACACAATGGTATTTCTACAATCAAATGAAGCAAAAAATGTCTAGATTAAACTTTTCTGAAAGACTTTCAACAGGTGGACGTTGCGCTTCGTCAATATTTTTAATAAAATCTGCCCCCGATCATTGGAGCTGCAGCTGTTTCTGCTGTCACACTTACACATCGTTGCAGTGATTATTTTCAGCCTCCTCTGCCACCAGTATGTCGTACTCCTCTGCTGCGTACTTCTCCCAGTCTGAGACCTCCTGGCCGTCCGTCTCAGTCTCCTTGGAACAACAACAAAAAAAAAAACACAGAACAAAACAGGAGTGGTTAGAAAATGGACCTGACCTCTGATGGGAGGATGACCCTAACCCATCGTGTTTTACGCACCCTTATGACAGAGAAAGGGTCCCGTTGCTCATGGTTCAGGTACTTCTCGATGTTGAAGAAAGTGTCAAAGAAGATATGGGCCAACTTGCACCTCTTGAGATCCCGCAGGGTTATCTTATCTACCCAATGTAAAAATAAACAAATAAATATATAAATAAAATAAAATAAAAGACATTTAAGTACCCAAACAGGGGCTTTAGAAAGTATCTACATTTCTTAAATTTACCAAGCAACTGAATTTACAGTGAGTTTAAATTACATCCAGATGGACTCTATTTACTTAGTAGGTGACCTACTATTTTAAGGGAGCTAAGAGAAAAGGGATGCATATTTGTCCTTTCACTTCACAGTTATACACCAATCTGTGTTGGCCTATCATGTGAAGTCCCACACAGGGACTTCATGTCCACACACTCTTGTAATGTGACAAGAGTGTGAATAATTCTGGAACAGAATGAATACCGTTTGTCCATTTTATGCCTTCGCTTACACTGAGCATATTAGTAATAATATATTCCAGCAGTACCAGACAGTTTTTTGTGTTTAACAGTGGAAATAAATTATAATGGTCGTTATAATAAACGACCATTTTGGAATAATATTTAATTGTTTTAATATTCAGTCAGTTTACAGGTCCTGGTAAAGCTGTGCTGCAACCAGTAAGATCAATAAACCACCTGATTAATCAGCAAATACCAAATTATAAATAATATTGGGGCCAATTATTTCTTCGACTAATTTTAGCCATTGATGTCTGTTGTACTGAATGGGATTCGAAACAGAGCAAGAAATGTTGCCAATATTTCAGCCGCCTGTCAGAAACTAAACCTGACTTTTAAAACTGTATAATCGACCATGCACGTGCTCAGTCTGCATGGAAAGCAGCTGAAACTCTTGCGATTACAATTTACGACGTTCAAAGTGGAACGTTTATGAAGGATACAAACAGTTTTTACCAGCGTCTCGTCTGCACATGCACAACTGGAACTGATATATGTTACAAGTCGAATTATCAATGAGTCACATCAAAACAGAGTGAATGTGCTAGCATTAGCCCAGCCAAAAGCAGCATTAGCAAGGGGCAAGATGTGACTTTTCATCATGTTTTCATGATGTAAAGCACTTTGATGTACTTTGTTGCTGAAATGTACTGTACGAATAAAAGTCATTGACTGATATACCTGGAGATGACATGCTTTTCAAAGTATTATTACGACAAAATATAATAAAGCTGCTGAGTTTATTGTGAGTACATGGTTTTAATGAAGGCATATATGGAGTTGGACTTGATATACGCCTACATTCTAATAACTTGGATCACTATCAGGGGCATCCCAAAAGAAGCCATTTCCCTAAAATAAGACAAATGGTGTTGTCCTCGATACTACACTATTAAACACCAAAAGATTTACAGGTATTTCCCTGTCCTCAAAGGTTAGCCTGTTTTGTATTAAGTCGTCTACTGCTTCAAATTCAGATATATACTCAAAAATCCTGGCTTTGTCAGTTAGTGTATTTGTGGGAATGACAATGAAGGCTTCAGCTGTTTCTGCACAGCTGTAGGGAAGCAATAGGCTTTAAAGTTACACATCTTGGCATCAGTATGGATATTCTTTGAATTTATGACATTACCTACGTGAAGAATTTTAAGTGCCCCCCACAATCTGTTTGAACACTTTGGGTTGCTCTGCCTAGTTACTGTTCGGAAAAACATCTCGGTGAAGAGGTTGTTCCATATCAGGTTACATGTAATTTTATACAACTCTACTCGTGCAGCACACCATCGGGCTGCACTTGGGTCACATTCCAGCAGTGGCCGTCAATACTAAACACGCATACCCCACTGTGAACTTCTAAATCACACAGTGGAGGAGTTAAGT
The DNA here is from genome assembly GCF_002775205.1 of Xiphophorus maculatus. Taxonomy (NCBI): domain Eukaryota; kingdom Metazoa; phylum Chordata; class Actinopteri; order Cyprinodontiformes; family Poeciliidae; genus Xiphophorus; species Xiphophorus maculatus. Next base: position 9,270,260 of record NC_036449.1, read on the forward strand.
GTTGGAGGGAATTTGTTGACAGTGTGGATGACACCAGCAGCTGGCCGCAGGCAGCCCAGTTAGTCCTCTCATCTGTAACCGTTCCCTCGGCCGATGATCAATGATCTGGCCTGAAAACGCGCCTGTGCATCTGCCACCGAGGACAGCCAGACTGCGCGCTATGAGGACAAATGTGAAACAGCGCCGACCTTCCACCTCGGGTTTGACGAGGTCGAGCATTTGGCAGAGGCAGTCCTCGAACGGAAGGGGCTCGATGGCCATGGCCTCCAGTTTCTGACACTGATCATCGTAGAAGTACTCCAGCTCATACATGCTGAGCACCCCGTCCCCGTCCAGGTCCATACAGCGGAACCAGTACTCTATGCTGCAAGAAAGTTTTCAGTTTAGAAAACAGGAAGAAGGATTATATAGTCAGTGCAGCCAAAAGTCAAGATACCTGGTGTCAGTCTTCTTGTCTTCCTCAGAAATGAGGAACCAAACAAAATCAGCGTAGCTTAGCCTTCCCTCCTTATACACCCGTCTGTCCCTGATGACAACAGCAGCAGATAAAAGGGATAAATACTGGTAGCGTGCATTAAAACAACATATTCTGATACTCGACTCACCTTGTAACTGTTCCTGAGAATATCCTTTCAATCAATTTCTGGGAAATGGCTGCAAAACACAAAGTGGAGCGGTCGCTTACAACAGAGCACTCGCTCTCTCTCTCGGTCACCAAACAACTCGACACATGTGGCCCCGTTCTCATTCTTTCCAGTTCGGTTTTTGTGACAGCACCATAACTCACGGTGGTCATCGCTGTGACCGCATAGTGTTAGAAATTGTTCCAGACATGGCGTCATTAAAGCAGAGTATATACGCTGCTCTCTTATTGATCTTGTGTCTTATGTCCCTTGCCTCACTCTCGAATCATCAGCAAAAAACGTGGTGTGAAGAGAGGGGGAGATTAATCTATTTTACTGGCTATGGGTGAGGAGCTAATACGGTCCTACAAAACTCTCCTATTTGCCCGTTTAAGTTCTGGAGAAATAAAAAAAAAATGTCATAAATGGAGCAAGTTAATGGCTTAGTGTTGAATAAAAAGGTAGGGAGAGTTTTTGGATGTGATTAAGTGATCGTGACTGGTTCACCTTGGTCATTGTGCCGCACCAGGTCTTTCTGGTCAATGTAGAGGTCATGATCAGAGTCCAGCTCCCAAAACTTGCAGTAGATCACATAAAAATGCTCATAGGAGAAGTATTCTGTCAGCTGGTTCACATCTTCCTCCTGCTCCAGCAGCGCCACATTCTGTGCAAATAAATGACGGGAAAAGGTTTTTCTTCCCATGTGACGTTTAACCTAATAGTCTAGTATGATCTTAAAAAAAAAAATAAAATACAAATCCCCAAATTAAATTAAGTGTCTTCACAAAATTCCATGTTTGGAAATTTTTTCACAGTTTGTCTCCTTACAAGCACAAAATTCTGTGTTTTTTAAAAAATACATAAAGTACGTAAAAGAAAAATACAGCGCAGTTGTAAACGGCAAAAAACAAAACTGCACATCACTGTGAACATTTCACTTTTAGAATTGTTAAATAGATTCTATTTTTTTTATGCTATTTGTTGTCGATGCATTTAATGGATCTCCCTTGTAAATGAGACAATGAGTCTCAAAAGATTTTCCCATTTAAATAAAGGATTAAAAATAATGAACAAAACATGCCTGAAAGGGCCATGGGTGGCAGAATTTATTAATGTAACTACCTATTAAACTATTCAAATATTAATTTTCCCCGTATTTAATGAGTACTTAAAATAAGACAATATTTAATATCTTTCCACGCTGATGCAATTTGGACCTATACAAATAAAAAGTGGTTTGATTGATAAAATATTATTTAAGCCAACAACTATTATCTTTAGGTGGTAAAGCCAGAACTGTCCAGTCTTACTCAGCTTAAGTCATTTTGCAAAGATAAATGGGAAAAGATTTCAGTGTCTGAGAGGAAAAATACAAATGCTTTTCAGTTGTTTTTCTTTTTTTTTTTACTAAAGTAAGACAAAACAATGTACCATATGGCTTGTACTTCACAACCATTTGCCACTTTGTTTTGGTCCAACTGAGTATGAACAAAATACTTTGTAGTTAAAAGTTGTAAAATGACAAAATGTGGAAATATTAAAGGGTGTATCAATAAGAACCAGGGCACCAGATATAAGAAGAAAAAACAACAATTATGAGATTTACCTGAAGAAAATTACTTTTCTTGAGCTCAGAAAAGGTTATTTTTCCAGTCCATGACCGGTTCACATTGTAAAATATCCTCTGAATTACCTGAAACAGAATCAGCAGTGTTAACTTCCAAAAATGACACAAAAACAGAAAATCCTGTTCAGTACCATCGCCTTGTGAATGGGCTTCCCCCCCCCACATACCGTGGTGATATATCGCGAGTGAAAGTCCGGTGCTTCTTTTAGAAAGGCCAAGCCTGCATGCGAGTTCACTACATCCTGAAAGCATAAAGTACAGATGGTTTACTCAGTTTTTGCCCCACAAAAGAAACAATCATTTTTAGCTCTGTGAAGTTTTACAACCGCCACTTTAACAGATACGTTCTGGTAAATTACACCGTTACTTTCAAAGACAAGCTAAGTAACAGTCCACATCTGGTTTAAATCTGTGAAAGATATATCCCAAAGCCTGCCTGAACAGGAGTATGAATCCACACTAATAGAGACATCAGATGTCGGCCTCTTGTACATTTTGTCACAATTCTCGTGGGAGCAGAAAACACATCAGAGATTACTGAGAGAAGCTGGCCAATACAAATGTTCCTGTGAAATCTTAAAGCACTCAGTGAGACAGTTGAGCAAATACTACTACTTTCGTAATGCCATGAAGTCACCAAAGCATGCGTTTTCTAATAAACTGTAGTTACAGTCTTATTAAAACAATTCTTCATGTCTTTCCTCTATCCAACCTTCCTGGCACCCACCAAGGGAAGAAAGCGTTGACATAAATGCAATGGTGGCAATGATATTAAAAGGCCTTATTCCGTGGCAGCCGTCATGCCTCTTTGACTCTTACTGGGAGAAATTAAATCATAGAAAACACATAAATCACTGGCCATAGGAAACAGGCTGGGACAGTCAAATCTACTCCACTGCAATCCACCTTTCATTCATCAAAACAGTCAAAGGCGATTCGCCGAGAGGAGCCGTACAAATTAAACAGCGTGTGCCACACGGAATCTCTGCCACTATGCTAACGGGTGTTCGGCCTGAGACTGAAAGCTCACGCAAGCATGAATGTGAATCAGGTGTAGGGAAGTGTGACCCGCGAACAACCTGCCGGATGGAATGACAACACAAGCAGCGTTACTAAAGCAAAGTGGAAGGAAAACTACACATTTACCACTTTTTACAAACAAAAAGAGTGGCATACATTTCTATTTGACACTCTTTAATGTGATACCCATTGATAAAAATCAGGGGCAATTAATTAAGGTAAGTGTGTAAGTTAAGCTAAGCAAAAACGCATCTGGTCGTTGAACTAATATTTTTTTTTTAGATCATTAGCGAACAAATTGTATCATCTTTAGTCAGGTGAACAGAATTGTCTAGAATTTTAATCTCTAGATACGCAAATATTGTGGAAACCTACCCAAAAAGACTTGGAGCTGTAAGTACAGCAAAACATGATTCTACGAAGTCCCGACTCAGGGAGTTGAATACAAATGTACACAACACACACAAAAAAATAATAATAATTAAAAAAAAAAAAAAAAAACAGTTTTCTTTCCACTACACAATTATGCACCACTTTGTGTTGACATAACTGAAAAGAAATCCAATGAAGCACATTGGAATACAACCCTCACAGGTATGTGGTCGTAATATGACAAAATATGAACATGTATTAGAAATACTTCTGCATGGCGATGTAAAAACCCCCACAAATTTTCCCTTCTTTACATAAACAAGGAAGGTCTCAGAAGGGCATGCCGCAAATTAAGCTCAGTTTGCACCACCCAAGCCAGGGCAATTTTGCCATCCCACACTGCCAAGTCTTGCTCTCTCCCTGGGTGTGCTGCAGTCAGTACCTGCAGGAATGGAATAAAGTCGTCTTGTTCCAGGTAATTACAGCCAGGCTTGGCCAAGAGGTGCACAAATTTAGAAGCATCATCGTGACAGGTCTGCAGCGTTCTGGAAAAGCAAAAGAGAGAACAGATGGTTGTGAGGTTGCTGCCTCGTTGGCTCGAAAGCCACTTTTCATCATTCAGTCAAGGTTTAACTCCTGAGACTAAAGATTACAAGTGCAGAATAATGCATTCTGAAATTAGAATTCTGCATTGGCGCTGGTTGATTAAGGTGCTCAGGATGTTATGGCCTCCAAATGAAGAAAGCTCTAGTTATGGGTTTAGGTCAAAGGCCACGTCTGTCCGAGTTCTCTGGAGACTCGCACATTAAAACAAGGGCATGCCTATTGCACACAGCAACATTCAGCTCATAGATACTTTCATAGAAACCCCACAGTATCTAAGCTTCATACAGTAAAACACTAAATGGTTAGTTTCTTCCCTTTATTGCCCTCTTCTTCCTTTGTGACTTTCTCTGCTCTTTCTAAAGCCAATGACGCCAAAAAACCCCCCCATCAGTATAGATGTGTTTTCAAAGACCATGTTCCCCGAGTGAGCAGCCACAATTGTTCAGAGGCCAATGTGTGAGCTATTTAGCTGGAAGAGAATGACCCAATGGTCTAGTGGGAATAAAAATAGCTATTGTCTTACTTTCTCCACATAGCCACAAACTTGTGTACCGAGACGAAACCCGTCCTGTCGCCTCCAGCTGAGTAGAACAATGGCATTTTCCAGTAGAGGGGACACTCACAGGCCTAAGACAGAAAAACAAGGCAGTGCATACAGTAAAAACACTAGTTATGTGTGTTCTACAGCTTCTAAAATAGAGCAAATGTAAAAGAAATACAGATGGGAGTTTTAATTCAAAACTATGTTTGGTGGAAAAAAAGGCAGTATTATATCATTTACAGATTTCCCTAAGTAAACCTGGCAGTCCTTGCTCTCAGGTGCTCCTCAGGCCACTGACCACATTCCTTAGCAACACGGAAATGATATTTTCCAATTGGAGGTTTTATTAATAACCAGAAAACATTCAAATCGTCGGAAGCCAAATGGCACCAGTGAAAATAATCCGCCGGTGGGCGGCCGGACTGTGATGCGACTGCTCACGTTCTCACCTTGGCGACTAGCCCCATGTCTTCAATGGTGGCCCTTTCATTTGGGAATTGTGAAAATATTTTCTCAATTTTGGAAATGAGGCTGTCGATGTTGAGGTTGGCTTGCGGCCGGCCCTGTGGGAAGTAAAACTTGGGAATGTTTTCACTCAGTGCAGTGGTAACCGGCTCCTCCGTCCTCACCTGGGCCTGAAAGAAGAAGAAAATAAAAACAAAACAGAGACAAAAACTGTTAGCTACTGATGCAGCGAAATGCTAACACAGCTTATTCCACATGTAACCATATCTCTAAGCAGTCTGAAGACCTCATCGGGGAAGGCCTGTGAATACTTAGGACTCATAATCATTATCCACTTATCTGTAATAGATATTCCTGATGAAGCTAGGATCTAATGGTAATCCTGATGTGCATGAAGTCATATGTTTCAGTAATTCTTAACATAATTTTTTCCAGTTAATTTTTTTGTGGCTTTCTTAAATTCTATAAGCTCAGACAGATACAGACAGGATTAACACATCAGTCTCCCAGAGCAGTTTTTGACCTTTATTGCATGTTGGAATAATTGATTAATCACATGATGAAATGGATTTGATCATTTCCATTCTATTGATTTATATATCCTGAAGGGCAATGTTATTTAAAGAGACATCGTAACCCATTGTATTTATGGTTTCTGCTGTGTGCGATTTTTATTTCCTATTTATTTATTGTTTGTCATGTTTTATTTTGTATATTTACAATATCTTCCAGTTCCAGTGTGAAGTGTTCTTTAAAAAAATAAATAAAGTAGTTTATTTTTTATTGAGAGAGCAAATTTGCATCATTGTGCCATTATCAAAATAATACAATATAACCAATTTTGTTTTGAGACTTGAAATCGTCTCAAAACAACATTGTTTATCGCAACAATTGGTGGTAACTATTAAAACTGTAAAATAGTACTTTCTAGACATTTTTACATAACCTTTTCTAAAAGGTATTTTATCATCGGTGTGGTGGCTTTGAAGATGTGAAGCCAGGTTTTCCACTCTGAAATGTAGATTACTAGAAGCTATTATATGTTCTCTCAAAAACCACAATGTTGACTCCCCAGGGATCAATAGAGTACAATCCTATGATGCAGGAATGTTTGTGGTTCATATTGAAGAAAAAAAAAAAACAAACACGCAGAGACATCTTTCCACAGTGTAAAAAAACTGCTACCTGATTAGAGGCAGTAGTATGGCATGTATAAACGACAGACTTAATGGTTTAATTTAGGGGGCATGCAGTGCATGTGTTAATTTTAAATTCTGGCAGGAGACACGTTAGGGCTCCACAGTTAGAGGGTCAGCTATAGGGCAAAAATATACCACAGCATCTGTTCTGTAAAATCCTGACTTCCATTGCATCACAGTTTTCTCAAAGCAAATACAAAACCTTTAAAGAAAAGGAAAACACAATGAAGCATTCAGGTCATAAAAATCATCAAACTCATGTCCAGCATAACCAATATGCAAAACTTACAGTTCAAAGTTGGCTTTGTCTTAAACACAAACTGCTTTTAATTCATAAAGTGCACCAATGCACATCTACATAAAAGTTGTTTTATAAAGCTTACGGAAAGGAGAAAAAGACAGCAAGCAGCCTTATATTTTCCAAATATTTTATTTTTTCTCAAATTCAGTTTTATGTTTAACCAAATTTGAGTTTTAAATTTGGCATTTCTTGTTTCACAAATTAAACACAATATTTCACCTAAAAATGAATAAAGGTTTCTTGCAAAAATAGCCTAGATTTTTGCACGGATATTGCATATTTTCAGTTATTTCCAACTTTAAAAAAAACTGTGCTTTCTGTAAAGTAAATAATCTTCAGGTGTGAACTCTGAAGTGTGCCAACATTTTTTTCTAAAAGGACTATTTGAGCAAAAACTTGTAACTTTCTTGTATTATGGATCTTTGCATGGGAAGCAGCTAGCTGAAGCGTCTGGCTAATATTAGGTTGAGTCACCTCTCAGTCACACACTAATGTGTTTTTTGTCAATTTAGAGATATTATTAGTGTTGATAAAACTTAAGAGTTTTTCATAGTGGTAAATTTCATTGTGAGTATTGTCACAATGAATTCTGTTCATTGTGACAATTCTGTTCGTTACGATTCTGTTCATTACTTTTATGGACTGAATTTCTAGGCGCAGCCAAGGTGTTGAGGGGATCCGTTTTGATCGCATCTCTGCTTTTTGCGGATGATGTGGTCCTGTTGGCTTCATCAGGTCGTGATCTGCGGCTGTTGCTGGAGCGGTTCGCAGCCGAGTGTGAAGTGGCCGGGATGAGGATCAGTGCCTCCAAATCCGAGGCCATGGTCTTGAGCTGGAAAAGGCAAGAGTGCCTTCTCCGGGTTGGGGGGTGTCCTGCCCCAAGTGGAGGAGTTTAAGTATCTCGGGATCTGCGTCTGCCATGAAGTGGGCGCTGTACCAGTCCATCGTGGTGAAGAGAGAGCTGAGTCAAAAAGCGAAGAACTCGATTTACCGGTCAATCTACGTTCCCACTCTCATCATTGGTCATGAGCTTTGGGTCATGACCGAAAGAACGAGATCAAGGATACAAGCGGCTGAAATGGGTTTTCTCTGTAGGGTGGCTGGGCTCTCCCTTAGAGATAGGGTGAGAAGCTCAGTCATCCGGGAGGGACTCAGAGTAGAGCCGCTGCTCCTTCACATCGAGAGGAGCCAGTTGAGGTGGCTCGGGCATCTGGTCAGCATGCCTCCTGGACGCCTCCCTGGTGAGGTGTTCCAGGCTCGTCCCACCGGGAGGAGGAACCGGGGAAGACCCAGGACACGCTGGAGGGACTATGTCTCCTTGCTGACCTGGGAATGTCTTAGGATTCCCCCGGAAGAGCTGGAACAAGTAGCCGGGGAGAGGGAAGTCTGGCTTCCCTTCTTAAGCTGCTACCCCTGTGACCCCACCCCAGATAAGCGGCAGACAGTGGCAGATTTTTAAACCTTTGGGGAGGCAGGTAAGATCAATGGATAAGGTGGGTTTCATATGCAATTATCAAAAAATTAAGGAAAATCTGGGCTAACTCATTGGTGCACCCCTACATTTTAGACCAATTTACATAGGATATTACATAATCTAAAGACAGTTCTTTAAACTTCTCATTAATAAAATAGGAGGCAATAAATCGGTTTTTATAACGTTTCCCACAGGTGTGAAGACACAATTACTACGGTAAAATTATTCAGTAGGAATCATATTCTTGGTGGATTGTCTAGTTTGCTTGTTTTCACACCAACAGAGTCTAATTGATAAAAGGTGAACTGGACTGAACCCAACTCACCCCCAGGGTTGTGGGAGTTGAATCATGCTTTTACGCTTCACATTGATAACCGTTGAACAGATAAAGACCTGTTAAACTTCCCGATGACACAAACATGATATCACTGTTAAACAACATTGAATAAAGCAGCTGCATAATCTTTGAAAGAAAAAGAAAACTGGTGCACTGCTGCGTTTTTATGAAGTGCTTGCTATTATTTCTTTAACAGCAACAGTCTTCTAATATATAAATACGTACTCAAGTGTAAGGGATCTTTATAAAGTTATACTAAAAGAAGACAGTGAATATGTGTTTCTTCATCTACTTGAATCTAACAAGAACAAGTAAATAGACTCCTTTTTATTGGGTTCAGTGATAAAAAAAAAAAAAGTTTTAGAGCACAGGTGTTAAACTCCAGTCCTGGAGGGCCAGTGTCCTGCAACTTTTAGATGTGCCTCTGCTGCACCACATCTGAATAGAATAATTAGGTCATTAGCAAGGCTCTGGAGAACTGATCTACACAAAAAGGAGGTAATTAAGCCATTTCATTCCAGTGTTTTGTAGCTGTGACACATCTAAAAACTGCCCTTGAGGACTAGAGTTTGACACCCTTGTTTTAGAGTATTGCCACTTCAGATGCATTAATGCAGAAATCAGAATAATCTTTGAATTTCTCCATCTTCTATTGGATTCAAATCTTCTCCCTCTATTAAAGAACAATAACCTCCAAATCAAACCAAGAATCAACTATATCAGTCAAAAACTGAAATCACAGAATGACAAACACAAACTGTTAGTCAATGTTCATTCATCAGCAAACAATACCAAACAAGAAGCATCATTTTCTAGCCCTACCCTTAGATCAAATGCACAATGAAGGTCTTTTGTGATTGTGATGTTTTTGTTAATATGGGATGTTTGTTGTTTTCTGTAATTGTCCTCCTTTTTAGTAGCAACACAAACAGAGCAGATCTTTAGGCTTGTAGAAGTCTCACCATCACCACAAACTCAACTGGAAACCACTTAAATCTCCAACTGTGAAGACTTTGGAGTTATGAGATTACACTGTTAAGGTCCCTGTTTTGTGTATCACAAATGACATTAAGTTTAACCAAATAATGAGAGTGTCGCATTTTAATAATATAATGACAGATAAAACCACTTACAGTCAGTATTGTTATGTTATTCTACTAATAAAGAAACTTGAAAACATGACGCTACTCCCACACAAAGGTCCATTTGCTAGCCCTAATAAATTTACAAATGAATCAATTTGTGACTAATAAAGAAGAACACACCCACACTGCATCTTGTTAAAATATTAAATAATGTCTCTGGAGTTTGTATTGATCGATTATCAATAAAGATTTCAACAACAGCTTATTAAGGCCTTTAAATTCTGGGCCTGGCACAAAAGATGCTTGTAAACCACAAGTGATAATCTGCTTATCATGACAAATGACAAATGCTGCTGATCCTCTGCTTGTCAGTGCTCTGTGTTGGTATCAGCCATGGCTATAAAAGGACATAAACATCTCCTGTTGCCCCGCGCTGTCCCCTCTCTCGCTTCATGCTTGCAGAGTTCTTGAGCACAACTGTTAAGCCACATGACATTTTGCACATTGCAAATGATGTGGTCTGAAAGAGGACAGGGTAGCAGCTGGACACAATGTACCAAAACAGAAATATAATAAGGTAGAAGAAAGTTCACCCCTCATCTTTGGAGAAAAAAAAAAACCCACAATAACTTCTTGTTACCTTTCCTTTAGAAAGTTCAACAACCGTTTTGTTTCCGCTTTAAGAACGAGAAACGACGATGATGAACGACACAAAAGTTCAGCACACTCAATAAAAACACCTGCCTGTCCTTGCTGGAAGGCTTTGAGCCGCTTCTTGAACCGAGAAGGCAGAACAAAGTCGCATCCCCGCGCCAGGAGAGCCAGCTCCTTCCTGAGGTCGGGATCCTGACGTAAAGTAAGCTCCCTCATCCTCATCTTTGCTCCAGACAGGATGGGGCAGTCGCGCGCACAAACAAACGCCTCAATCCAGCGTTCCCCTCTCTTGGCTGCGCAAACCACAGGCAATCTGCACTGCGACTTCACCACAGTGGAGGGTCCTCTTTGGGGGTATGTCCCTGTGATTGTCCTCTGTCAGCCTCAGAGCCTCTTAATGCAAGGGAGCAGCTGTTACTGTGACATTCCCTCCCATTCCAGATCTGATCGCAAAACCCTCGGCTCTTGCCTGCTGTCCCTGACTCTACCTAACGTGCACGTACACACATGTGGACGGGTCAGGGTGCTCTTGCTTCAAAGCTGTTGGTGGAGATAAGGAGTGCCTTTGTGCATGTGTGTGGGACTCACTTGGACTGTGTGTGTGGGATGGGAGGGGTGTGAGAGGTGGATCTGCCCTTTCCAGTTTACATTCCTCCATGCTCGTGGAAGGGTTATGTAAAGAGACGGGACTTGTTGTTGCCTGCAGTGTTTGGCGATCAATTGGGAAGATGCACCTTGATATGAGAACGCGCTGCTCGTGTTTACCGATGTTTCTTGTAAAAAGCTTCCACACACTATGCTTTGACAAAACTTTGTCCTTGATAAGAGCCCGAAAATCCAGCTGGATGAGAAATCTTGACATTACAGAACTATGAGATTTCTAAAAACAGGATCTACCACAAAGGCTACACATTACAGTATAATAATGTGGCTCAGTCTGCAATAAACTGAGCCTGAAAAACATAGAGGAAAGATTAAAAGTAAACAAAGTAGGATTTAGTACTCCAAGATAAAATAGCTGCAGGTCAAGCCATAATTTCATCACACATATTACAAACTACTTAACATCCAATCTTTGTGATTTTTATTTTGACTTCCCTTTGCAAGCTTCAGCTGCCAGTCATTCCAGGTCTTATTATAGTTGATGGGCCATTGAGAGCGGGGGAGGTGGGGCCGGCATGTCAAACTCAAAGAATGATTACCAACTCAGTCTGCGCCTATTAAAAGCATCACCAAACACTGTTTGGGCAACCCAAGAAACTAGATATGGGGGAAACAAGAGTGTATCTTTAGTCCTCAAACAAACATCCACTTCCAGTTTTCGCTGCCCTGGAATGATGGCAAATTCACCTGTCCTGCAGCTCAACAGTCATCCTCAAAAAGCTAACTATACAGAGAGATATAGTTAGCTATATCGTCTGTCATCTGACAATCAAAAGATTACAGAATGCCCACATGGGAAAGCTAAGTCAATAAACCTTTATGTGTTTATGACACTATTATTGTGAACAGAAACTAAAAACCCTGGTCATGTTTTCTTAGGTTCACAGAATCCAGTTTTTCCACTGGTTTGTACAAACCCTGTTGATGTGGTTGTACACCACGCAGCACACTGCACTTCATTGAAAAGGAAGGTATGAAGGCTGTTCACAGCCTTAGACTGAAAACTTTCATTTGAGTAATCAACTGAGCTTAATGTGTTGTGAGATGGTCTGTAAATTGGCACTGATATAAATATATCTCTTTATAACTATTTACATAATCTATACCTAGCTAGAAAATCTGTTTTTCACATCAGCAAACTGGATCATATTTTTCTTATTTTTTGCAATATTGATTTAAAACCGCTGTTTGCTAACATGGGTTCACATATTTGATAAAAGCTGTTTAGGTCATTAACTGTCCATTTATTTTTGCTGAGATTAAAGAAATTGACTTTTTATGATGCAACACCACAACGTGAAGGAATCCATCAGGCTGCTGGAAGCAGAGGGATTTGACTCTGGAGAAAACACAAAGATCTCTACATCCCAAGGATTGGAAACATCTTCATGTTATGATGTTTTTAGTTGTCACATTTGTGTTGAAGTTATAATTTGTTGGCTTGAATTAAATCCCTAGGTGCATTTAATTGTCTTAGTATCCTTCCCCCTTCTCTCCTTGTTTCTTATAGGCTAATCTTTGTGTATAAATTTCCCTGTGTGTTCATTGTCAGAGGTAAGTTTTATTTGTAATCAGATTTATCTTTGTTGGCATTTTCTTTTTCTAGATTTTTGCTTTTTGATGGGTTTGTGTTAACCATTTAAACAGAATATCTTTGGCCTTACTGCTGAGTTCCTGACAACATGAAACAAACTAAATTTATGTTTTAAGAGGAAAGACCTGCTGCTATCACAACAGCATCTGATGCCTATTAGAATTTAACCTCCTTCTGGAATTACATTAAGGGTTTTCCCTTAAAATCACAAAGATGAGAAACTTTCGGCAATCAATCCAAACTACAACTCACCAGCGAGTGGGTCAACAAGCTGCTTTTGTCTGTCTCCACGCTGATGGATCAATTTAACAACATGAAAACAAACACAGGAACCCAGTGACTCCACCATGCGTCTCTAATCTGTAAACTCCAGCAGTAAATCTGATTTGTACACAAACATGTGCCCAGTCATATTCACCTCATTACACAACAGCTAAAATGAAACATTTCGAGTAAGTGACCATTACTCAAACACTAGTTAAAGCAGCATGCATGATGCTCCACTAATGCTAAGAACAGATATCTTTAGATTTAGCATTAGTAACCTAGTTGCACCAGAGGGACAAGTTGCGCACATATCCCTTTGCTTAAGCTACAGCACAGTTACATCATGAGTAATCGTGCTGCTGCCGCTCAATATATGTGACAAGGATTATGAATGTAATGTGAAAATGTGCCAAACATAGGCCTGATTTACTGATAACATGATGAACTCACTGACTGACAGCTTGGGTGCCAGGATCTACTTTATGATGTAAGCAGATCAGCCATCTTGCATAAGAATAAAAGCAATAGCATCATCACACTGCTGAAAAAATAAATAAATAAAAATAAACCTACAAGCCTGCAGAGTAGAAGAAGTGGATAAAAGATCCTAAGTTAGAGGACTTTACGGTATTCAGCTAGGGATCTTATTGCTCATGAGAAATATTGTTAATGAAGGTGACAATCTAATCTGAATGAAGGGATACAGGGGCGTAACATCCAGCACAGCAGAGATCAACTAACGTGTGTGCATATGTGTAACAAGTTTTTGTTTTGTTTTTTTTCAGAAAGGAGTTTTTAGCACAGGAAGGACACTGGACCATTGGTGCCACTTTCGTTTTTTTTGTTTTAATTCATTATTTTTTTGTTTACAACATATTGTTCATCTTCAATAAACTGAACTTACTCCAGTAAGTTCAGTTTATTGACGAAAAAACTCTCGTCTAGAAGTCTAGAGGATAGATCCTTTTTGCTGTTTGAAGCAGATTATTGTCAGCTTCTTTATCATCATTATTATTTTTATTTAAATTGAGCACATTTCTTTCTTGCTCAACAAGATAGTTTACCATCAGAAATGGTAAACCTTGGGAACAACAGGTCTTCATCAGCAGATGACTGAACAGATTTCAGGATGTTTTTACCCAGCAATTTGATACATTTTACCTGCACATGCGTTATTAATTAATTAATAAACACGATGGATAAAATAAACTGAAGAGAGTAAAAGAACACCACAGACAAAATCTTAAATCTCATGCCCCACTGTAAAAGACACCGTAGTAAACATAGTGTTGTTTTTACAGGTGTATTTTATCATTCCCTGCTATTTTCTGCCTGAAATCACAGAACGTAAACGTGCCTATTGCTAAAGCTATTCCCGGTCTGATGTGAAACCACACTTTGAAACTGTCTACTCTTGACATCCAACCACAACTAAAACAAAAGCACTTTGGGGAATGACACAATGTCCCCCCTCTTGAAAGGCAGGCAACTGATAACATGTTCTCAGAGGCCCATGCTTGTAACAGTAGATATGTTGCTTAACCCCACTAAGCAAGTTAAAAAGAAATAAAGAGGTTGAGAAATGTGTTCTCCACGTCACGTCAAAGAAAAGTTCTTTTAACCGCTCCGTATTGTCCACACAGTATTGGTTCTTTGTCAATGGCCAAGTACGCTCACGAGATAAATAATTTTATGAGTTGAGCTAGCAGGCAGGAAAGCCAACCATTCACAAAGACCTGACATTTACTGCACATATTTTAAATAAACAATCTACGGCCACATATCCTGACAATGAGCAGCATCTAATAGAGGTGGTATAAAAGTAAATTAAGCAGAGGATGAATGTGCTGCCACACCTCATCTCGCTGCCAGAGTTCTGGGTAACTAATGCCAACACAAGGGAACCAAGGCTATCTTTATCAGTGTCTGATGTCAAAGTCAGAGCAGCTGTTCCAGCCTGCATCAGTATGACATAAATCGAATTTTTGAGTAATCCTTTAAAGAATGCATCTGAATGCCGGAATTTATTTCTGTTGTCTCAAAATAGAAATATCACACCCGTACGACATCATTATCGCTTTGATACCGAGTGAATCAGAGCGGTCGCAACGCGTGACACGTTGCAGGGGAATACAGGAACTGTCCAGCAGCTGCTTTACAATAATCTGTGGTGAGCGGGTACTGGGGCCAAAGGTTATTGGGGAGATTACGGAATCATGTAAAAAATGAAAACACTCTGCCAGTTTTCCATGCAAACCAGTCAGTGCAGTTAAGAAATTGAGTGAGAAACTGGACTTACTTCAAAGAAAATCTGGGAATATGACCTTATATTTCTTATGTTCTCCTGCCCTGATGTTCCAGGCAGTAAGGACACAGATGGGCAACCAATAACTACTTGAACGTTCACTTGTGCCCCCCTTTAGCGAGTCAGCATCATGTGGGTTATGCATTCTTGAGAAGCACGTACACCCAGCTGTCTGACGGTCTCGGTGTCATTCATAATCCAACACCAGGACGCGAGTTCTTCGACAAACATTCTTTTGACTTAACCTTTCTTTTGGCAGGTAGATTTGTTTCCCCCACAATTGAAACTATTTATCCCAGAGGCTTAGATGTGATGAAATAAGATCAATAACACAAAAACTCAGGGAGCAACCTGAGTGATTCAGGTGGGGCTGGGCGAAACACTCCCTGACCGCATACCACATTCATTGAAGGGAGGGGCTAGACAATTTGATTAATATCTACAACATAGACCCACAAACATGAAGACTCTGTTTGGGATATAATTACTGCTATGAGGTTGTCAGCAGCCTCTTGTGGCCAGCAAGAGAAAGTTAAAATCCAAGAGAAAACAGCAATACAGAAGTACTGTAAACTGTTACGACCAGAGGATAGGCCTTGGGCCGTAACAAAACACATCCACATTTGCAGATTTTTCTAATCAGTTGCTGCCATCTCTTCCATGAAAACATGAAATTGACCCCTAATACAAAGTTTTCTACTCACAGTGAAGATTCACATTTCAGATACAAGTTATTAGTGGATTGGAAACAAAGTGTTTTCAGGTATAAGCTTCAGTGTACCTTCATTAATTTTATTTAAAGGTACAACAAGATGAGTTCTGTTATTTCCACTGTTTACATTGAGATAATAATGCATCCAGCAGAGCTTCTGTGCTTTACTCTGGACAATTTTTGTGAATTGCTAAAAACCATTAAAAATAACGATGTTATTCTGAAATGTTGCAAATACTCAACAAAAAATATAGTAATTACAGAACTAATCTGTTTAGTTTTAGTCATTTTACACTTTCATTTATTGACACAAAATATACGACACATGAATATCATGCATCAGAATATCATTTAACTGAAGCTCTTGTTTCACAGATATTTATCTTACCGGTTGAAGATTCTTGCATTTTCAACTCATAAGGCTGTTTCTTTTAAATGGACAAAACTTGTTAATTGATCATTATAAAAATACAAATAATTTTTTAAAAACTGTATTTGTTAAAAATAACTTAATTTAAAAATGGGACATTTGATGGAAGATCAACTTGCGCCTCCAGGTCAATTATTACCCTACTTTCTAATCCACACAAATTCCTACCTCCATCTACTTATTACCTATAAATTAGCAATGCTGTATTCAAGTATTTAAGCTCCGCAAATCACTTATTTCTATCTTTTTAGTGAGTATTTCTTATTAATTATATTGACAAATAGTGATTGAAAATGCTCAAATCTACGATATGATTGCGCTATGGGATTGCGCTCATCTGATTCGGAAAAGACAGTTAAACCAAAAATAAAAAAAACTTTCAGTGACTTTTTCCCAACAGATAATATTCACTGCTGTCACATAACCACATTTCCTTGCAGAAGGGTAAAAGTAGATTATGGCAAGAAAAAAAAAACAAAAACAACTTTAAATCACTGGTTAAGAAACTTATACAAAATATCTGAAGGCCAGTACAAATTTGATGAATAGTCAGTGTGTAGGGATGTCTCTTTCTTTTTCCAAAAGAAAAAAAAATTCAAAAGAAACAATAACGTGATTCCTCACCAAGATGTCAGTGCCGTTATTTGTGTGGGCTACGTTATTACTTGGAGGCTGGTTGAAATACCCGTCATTTAACGCAATTTCTCCACATGCATAACGTTGGGAGGAAATATGGAGGACGACCCAGAGCACAGTGGAGGGGCTACGTTTCCATTCCAGCCTGGAAGCATCGTGGAATCGCACCGAATGAGATGAAGTATGTTGCCGAGGAGAGAAATACTAGAAGATACTAGGTCCAGTGGGCTTCCCTACTGGACCTAGTACTACTGTGACCAGATCTGGTTAAGCAGAACACAATGGATGGATGGAGATACAAAAATGGAAAGACAGGGGAGCACATCTTGTGTCTGAAGCCGTCATAATGCAGTGTCCATGTTATAACTTTGTGCTTAAAGAGATCGTTTACCTTCTTCGTGCTGACAGACCTCCGCAGTACTCTCCCATTGGGTCCTGTCACCCGTGCATTGCTGCTGCTGCGAGAGGGCAGGGTGCTGTTGGGTGCAGGGCTTGAATTGGTACCCAGGGGCTTTTTCTCTGCAAGGTTCTTCTGTGATGCTACGTTGTTGTTCTCGTTGAAGCTCAACGACTTTTTGTCCTGTGCATTTCCACTACTCAAGCCGTTATACTCGCCACTTTTAATTAAGTCTAGAAAATCCTTGAGGACCGACTGCGTTCCAGGATCACTCAGCCAGTTGAGAAACAGCTCGTCAACCTTTACTTTGAGAACCGGTTGGAGAACTTGTGGTGACGGCATCTTGCTGACTAATGTTTCTCTGAAGGACGAAACTGTGTAAGGGGAGGAAAGTAGCATCAGTGTCAAAGCAAAACACATTTTTTTTTCAGAAAAAACAATTAACATAAGTTCAAATATCAATGTTGTTGAATGAGACAGACGAACACATCTACTTTGAGTTTAAAGTGAACATCTAACATTCGTAAACAATATCGAATTTTACCGCGAACTTTCACTCTATATTAGCCCACAGGGAGAACGTATAACATGAACCTGCACTCTACTCTCACAAACTGATCATTTAAACTACATTCTTGAGCACAACAACACTTCAGCCTATTTGAGATTCACCTGAAATCGGCCCCGTAAGGTACAAATTATAAACCACAGTTTAGAGAATATGTCTATTAATGATGTCACTTGGTGAAAATAAACTCCGACTCTGTTAGCTACATAGCTTTGACATGCTAATGCTACCTAAACGAACATACAAACCTCACTGTGAGCGGACGGTAGGGCGAAACGCTCCGGCATCTCATTGCACTACTTTTCCTTCATGAGCGACACTGCATTTACATACAGTTGGAGCAAAATAAAGCTGCGGTCCTGACGCTAATTCCTGGAAGTGAAACACGGAGCAAATGGAGCAAATAACTTTTAAGATCGCGTTCCCCTGGTAACCACACTAGACTATCGCGAGATTTTTTCGAAAAGTTCGCTCCCGGTGATGAGAATTCCGGTGCTTTTCTGGGATCTTAGCTTTTGGCTACAATCACTGACAAGAATCGATTTTTTTTCATCCTTTCTGAGTATTATTTCTGCCTATTATTCATCTAATACCTTCTTTTTATTATTTTAATTAATGTGACAAAGTCTTTATAAGAGTAGACTATTAATACTATGAAAAGGAAAAATACTAAATATTTTTTGTAATATTTTCCATATTATTTAATATAAAAAGCAGAACTGAAAGCTTAAGCTAAAATGAATTACCAGTGTCTGTGCAGACGGTTACTAGCAAGTATGACTCCCCCAGACAGAGGCATCAAATACCACTCCTCCTTCGCCACAACCTTTTCTTTTTGCAATATCCTGGACCTCATCAGTTTTGTTATTCTTGTATATTCTATTCTATTCTATTCTATTCTATTCTATTCTATTCTATTCTATTCTATTCTATTCAGCAATAAACATCAGAGCTGCCCTGTTTGGTAACATAACGAGCTAGCATACTGAGCTGGCTCAGTCGCGAGTGACACACCTGATTGCCAATCATTCACACCTGTTAAATGGAAAGCCAGGAAAACACGGATAAACTTCGTTTCTTTGACCATTTGGATTCCCTGTTCGCCTTTAAACAACGCAGGGGAAATACTTAAAGGTACATTCCAGGCACTGTGTTGCGAGCAGCTAATTTAAAATCTTTAAATCTGGAAATCTGTGTTTAGCCGTGTGTTAAATTTGACGTTCTTTAATTCATGCTGATCCGAGACAGTGGCAGCTATATTTAAATTGTATTAATTTATGATTATTTCAGATTTTCACGGTGGAAAACAAAGTAGACAATTTTAGTAGCGGTGCATAAAACTAAACTACATTATGAGTGATTCTCAAATGTATTTTTAAAATAAATATAACCTCATTAAATAACAAGCTTTTCGGATGATAATAATCATTCTCACCCATTGCACCGATTAATAAGACAAAGACTGTTGGCAATTACATTTTCATTGTTACGTTTGTGGCTGGGAAAGGTAGTGTGTGTATTCAGTTCCCACCTGTTGGAACAAAGTTTTATTGCAATTACACGTGTGAATCCTTTGGAATATGCTTCTACTGACATTACCATCTAGAGACTAAAATCAGTGCCCAAACTAGGTTCTTTGCAAAATAGCTCATGCTTAGTCAGGCGGCATGAAGAGAACAGCAATTTTCAGGTCTTGCCACAGTTGGATGTGGCCTGGATCTCTGTGTCGTCCAACCACATGAATAGTCTTTTAATCTAAACTACACCCTGGTGGGTCTTTTGTTTTACTGGCAGGCAACCCTTCGTCCCAGTCTCAAATCTTTTGCAGAAAAACTTCTTGCAGAACTGACCTGTATTTATTTGTTCCCTTCTCTGGCAAACATTTAACAGGGCCTCTTATGCCTTTTTTTTCCTCCAGCAATGTCTGTGTTCTAACAACTCTTCCATAAATACTAGATATATGCAGTCTGCAACTAACAACCAGTAGGTGAACAGCTTCTCCCATCTGAGCTGTTGATCTCTGCAACTCCTCCAGAGGTGCCGAGGGCTTCTTGGCTACTCCTCTGATTAATGTTCTCCTGTAGCTTTTGGTGGACAGCCATGTCTTCAGATGATGAATTTAACAGATTTCTGTGAGATGTTCAAAGCTTAGGGTTTTGTTTAATGATGCAACCCTGCTTTGAAGATCTTTGCAACCTTATTCCTAACCTATCTGTGGTCTTTAGTCTTCACGATGTTTTTTTTTCACTAATGTTCTATCTAAAAAAAAAAAAACACCCTTTGAGGCAAAACCAGTTGGTATTATACTGAGAATAAAATGTATTCAAGTTGACTTTACTTCAAAATGAGCGGACTGCTTAAGGCAATTGGTTCCAGTGGATTTAATTTACTCCTGGAGATTCAGTAAAGTCTGTCCTTGTAACGTGACGGAAACTGAAAAATGAAACGGGTATGAATATTTTGCAAGGCACTTTACGCTTGTCTCGTTTCCACAGTTACATGACATCAAAAATTCCTCCCACTTAAAATGAACATCTACATCCTGTTATGTTTTTTAATTTATGTCTCTTATGCAAATTAAAACTCCATACACAAACTGCTCATTACCACAATTATGTTCAGGAGACTAGCTGTGCACATTTAATTTAATGTGTCCTCTTACAAATTTTATCCAGACTTTCTTTGCATGGCTAACAATAACACATCTGTACTTAATTCCACTCTCTTTTGTGTTTTTTTTTTTTTTTTTTTTTGTTGCATTTCTTCCAAAGTGGCTTGACAGAGCACCTGGTGTGAGCGGAGCTGGAAATCCTTATTGATTACTGCTTTACGTAAGTGGTCTCTGGCTGTATGGCTTCCTCGCTGTATCCTCTCCCGGACTGCAAGAGGGCAACAAAAGTAGAGGTCAGTTTATATAATGGACACAGTATTTGACACCGGCAGAGAGGAAATAAAATTTATATTCTATATTGGGATATTTCATGCCAGACAGATAAGCAGGTCATTTAGGTATGAAGAAACATTTGGTTTCACATGATAACGGGGCCCTATCTTAATGGCACAGAAACAGTTTCCCTTGGAATTATTTTTACTTGCACAAGCGCTGCAATCAAAAGCAACAACTTAATTACTTTGTGTTTCTGTAAATACAGTGTTGCTGGGCAATTACACTTATCACGCAGCCAACGCAACAAATTTTGTCCAGACTAATTTGTCCCCTTTCGGTCATGAGAAACAACAGATGTAAACACTACTTTTGCTTCTTTTCTTTTTTGTTTTTTTAAAAAATATATCTTTACGCATTTATGCCTCTGCCTCTATTTTGAACATAATCACTCAGTTGCAGCATAAAAGATGCCTTCCAGAAATTGTATTTTGAAGCGAGAATGTTACCTTTGAATAAAAGACAGTAGCGCAGTTGCGAGGCTAACTTTTCTGGGCTTGTCTGTCACTGTTTTTACAGATGTTTCTTTTTATTTTCTGTAAGAAATACATCAGAGACACCCATTTTTCCAAACCTCCACCTACCTTCTTAATAACCCCATTCAAAGTGCCTCTGGCCTTGTTGTTAAGTGAAGATTAGCAGTGGTTCCACAGTTGTGAAAATTATTGACTGCATTCTCCTTTATGTGTCCCTTGATAGCGCAAGCAAATCAAATCTGAAGGATTCAAAGTTGTCTGAGGCGCAACATGTAATGAGAGCCCTCTTTGTTCTGTACAACAACCCCGCCTCACATGCATTTTAGAGCCGGATCAATATCCGAAATGAGAAGAGAAAAATGAAGGTCTCGAAACTTTAAACTTTGCAACTTTTCAAAGTGTAATTACAGTGTACAAATAGGATTTTACCCAAAGCGGTGTGCATGTTGTCTTATTTTTTTTTTCTTTTTCCTCCATGCCTTGAAGGACATTTCAAAGCTTTTAGCTGAGGCTGAAACCACAGGGGGACAGCTGGTTAGCGTAGGAAAAGCGTTAGTGAAGAGTTCATGTGTGCAGCTCTCCTTTACTGCTGTCAGCTATGCTATACGGGCCCTCTCTGAAGCAGATGATAAGCAATCCGCTCTAATAAGGAGAGCTGAAAATGGTGCACTTTTCAGATTTGGGGGGATAAAAAATAGGTCTTTGACATTGTATATGTTTAGGGTTTTATTGCATTTCTTCTAACGCAAATTCCCATATTGAAATTTCTTCTTTTTAATTGGCTGAAAATTTACAAGTTAAAGGGAAAACATTCTTTGGCAATATTTACACGTAATATTTGGCATATTTAATGAGGAAGAGCAGTGGGCATATAAAGGGTTAAGCAGTTTTTTTTTGTATTTTTAGAAGTTAAGCTTACATTTAAAATGATTGTTTGACATTTATCTTCTACATGTATCCCTTATCCTATTGTTGCATAATTAACAGCCTGTGCCTAATTTGAAAGTATTCACACCCCTTGACAGTTTCAGGATGTTTCATGTTGGCATCACTAATTTCACAGTGTACTTTATTGGGATTTTGTATAATACAGAAGCACAAAACGGCACATAAATATGAAGCAGAGGAAAATTTACGTTTGTTTTTCTAAATGGGAGAGTGCCAAGAAGAAAGCCATGTAGGGGATGAGGCAACCATGTGGAAGAAGGTACTCTGGTCAGATGAGACCAAAATACATTTTTACTGTACATGCAAAGCACTTTACAGTATGTGGTGTATAACTCGAACAGTGCCCTCCTGAGTGCACTATCCTTACGGTGAAACATGGAGGTGGCAGAATCATGCTGTGGAGATGCTATTCTTCCACAGGGACAAGGAACCTGGTTGTAGTTGATGGAATAACCAGAGGTTTACATTTCAGTAGCATAACAACTGTGAACATACAGCCAGAACTGCTTTAGAATAACTTGGTTCAAAATGTATTCAGATTTTTAACGGCCTAGTCAAAGTCCAGGCCTAAATTTATGGAAAGGCTTGAAAGTTGTGGTTCACAGAGCTTGAGGTATTCTACCAGGAATAAATTTAAAGTATTTTGAAAACCACACATCTTATTCCTTCAACTTCATAATAAGGCACTACATTGTGTCGGCTTATCACTGAAATCTTTGGTTGTAAAAATGACAAAATATAAAAAGTTAAAGGAACATAAATACTTCTGAAGGCACTGTAGCTTATGTAGTTCTCCAGTTCAGCTACAGCCTCGGGCCAAATGAATTTTGTAAGAATTTGTTTTGCCACCTCTGCCTGAACCTGTTCTTCAACCTTTGGTCAAGCAGTAGATTTTGTTTTGTTTTTACATTTTTGAGTGAGTCAGAGATAAGCACAAACATTTAATCATTAAAAGAAATTAGCTCTACATCTGTTGCAGATTTCCCAAATTAAGTAGTTTTTACAGATTTCTCAGAAGATATGTAGAACGAATTTAATCCCATATTGTTTATCCATTTACAATTTAAATTTATGTACAGATACTTCATTTTTACAGCACATACACTATGCTGCAAAAATTGTTAACAGAGAAAGATGTATGTCAGCTCATTCCTAAAGCCACATAGATCATGATGAGATGTCCCAAAAGTTTTTACATATTCCCCTTAAAGTACTATTTAACTAATGGTAGGTTGAGTACTTCTCTAACATTTTGCAAATGAATTCTTCTGGGAGCAGTGTTTTTGGAGGCGGATTGTTCTCCTTTGGTCTGCAATCCAAAAACATTATTTTGAAATTAGAATTTCTTCATCTAATCAGTCTATTTCTACAGCCATAATATATACTTGTGTTATAATAGCAGCTAACCCCCCCCTTAATATGTCAACAATGCAATTTTCATGACATTAAGACTAGCAGGTGTATAAGCAATGTAGCTTTTTAGGACTACAGAACAAAGACTATAATTGACCAAAAATGAACCACAAAGTGAATACAAAGGTGAAATTAATGCTGACTGTGCCTCAGATGTTTCCTGCAACTTTTGGTCGTGGGTTGTTATTTAGTGTTTTATCTGGACTTAGAGGGAAACAAATCTACTGAAAAATCTTCAGCAATTTGAAACTCCCAAGCAAAATAAAACTGAGTATTAATCGTAATAAAATAAAATGGAGTCATTTTACTTGGTGTATGTGAAAAGAACATGCATAATCATAGAAACTATTTTACAGGACAGAGTTGAAAAGTTGTCAAATGGGATTGAAGTTATCTGAATCTGAAGATATAGATTTCAAAATATTAAAAGGACAATTTGCTTTCTTTTTAAATGAGGTTCTGCTAAATATGCTCTCAGCATATTTATTTATTATAAATGCCACTAGTAAAAAATGGCTTATCCAAGACTAAATTGAACTTCTATCATTGTAAAACAACTTCTTTGGCAAAAACATAAGTTTTAGTTAAGTGATCACTGTTACCAACCTTTAATTCATTGTTAATCCAAAGTTGTTTTCCTTTTTTGTTGTTGTTGTTTTACATAGAAGTCTGATTATTTTTACTGGAGGAACTGGAGGCTGTGTGTCAACAAAGACCTTCCTGTGTGAAACACGTCTTAGAACAGAATATATGAAGTTTTTCTTGTCAGAATAACTGTCTCAATTATTAGTAAAGTAGTACATAAATCAATAAGATGATGTTTGCACAAACTGGTATGACATTTATGACATTCGAAATGTTTTAAGATGGTAGAAGTCTGCTTTGGTTCTAGCTGCTTTCTTGTACTAGCCGCTAGCTTGAGCCTCTGCGACAACTAATCTGGAATTATGCTAAATGAGGATACCAGGAGAGTTAACTGCTGCAGGCGAGATATTAACTAGTTTTAGTCTCCAATCGACCCTCATCTCCAAAATCATAAATTAGTTCTATCTTTTTAAAGCTAATGCTAGCTGAACTCAAAATTCCCACTTTAACAATAAAATTGTTCTTAAAGCACACAATATTTTACAGTGTTGTATACTAAGTATGAATTTTACTGACAACATACACTTATTGTTTTGTTTGAATTTTGTCATCTGTGTATTTGTACTGAATTATGCAATACATAAAAAATAAATAAGTAATTCATTTGAATCCAAATCTGATATGTTTACTATTTAATGTGATATGTTGGCCATTTGAATCCACTCTTTGGTAACTGTAATGTTGATATTTAGTACTTTAACACATTTGTGGGTTAAAAATGTAACCCAAAATGCCATAACCTAAAGCTCCAGGGTTACAGATAAATCTATCTTAGATCCAACGAGGCGAAAACCAGCTGTTTTTAAAGTGTATATTTATAGGGAACAGAAAAATCAGGTGGTCTCTTACTTTTTACAGTAGAAAATTATATTTTCCTATAACAACATTTTCTCAGTCTTAACATTCTCAGCGTAAAATAAACATTGGTTTAATAAATTTAAGGTTAAAGAAATTTGATAATTTCACAAAAATACTTCATTGTTTTGTCTTCCAGAAAACATACAGTATTTTTTAGCACATTTTATTTTTGTAAGTACCTTTTCAGTAATTAGAAGCCATCATTTTACCTTGAGTACAATAACAGACAGTTACTGTTGCGTTTGTAATTTTCATAATATTATGACAAAATATTACTCAGCAAGAACAGGTGTATATGTAGTGTCTTTAAAAAATTTTTAAACAAGATTTATAACCTAGTAAGCATGAATTAATTGTGCGTGGCTATGATGCAAAAATTATTATTTACTGTGCCTTACCCATTTCCTGTAGCTTCTGGTAACAAGTTAGCATTCAGGGCAACAATTTAAATGTTTTCATCATCCTAAAGCATCTTCTCTCTGCATCTCGACATTGTGGGAAAACCATCAACAATTACAAAAATGGAAAATACATTTTGTTTTAAGACCTTAAGCAGAATCTCATCTGAGTGTTTTTCTTCTCCAAGAATGAAGTTTCCAGCTATTAAGCAGGCCTGTGACTTTCACCGTGATTCAAACTGTAATAAACACTTAGGTACTTATGCTTGAGCTATACTCCTGAACAGTAGACTTAATTGTCTGTGTCCCACTGTGCACAGTGTCTGCTTTATCTCCAATAATAGCCAGACATTGTTGAAACAGTTGTTAGCATAAAGCAGAAATCTTACAAGGATATTGCCAGTCTAGTGATATTTTGGCCCAGAAATCGCTTTGATCTTTGCCTTAAACAGCCTCCGTTTGATAAGGCTTTCAAATGAACCGTGGTGTGAACCTCACTTTCCCGCCTCCCAAAATGGCATTGAGCAAAGATGTGCCTGCTCGTAAGCTCTTTCATAGCTACCACTTTTTTTGTATCATTATTCTTATTTTTCCAGAAGAAAATCACAGGCACTAAAAAAATCAAACTGTCTTCAGTCAACATTTAGATTCCTAATATGCTGTGCGAAGTCGAGGCGCGAAGGAGGAGACTCCTTTCATTAGACACTTCACTGAGGCTGTGAAGTTTGCTCCCTCCATCTGAGATGACTTTAAAAGAGAAACAATGCCTCTGCCTATTGGGCCTTTGGAGATTTTCTCTCTCATCACATATTAATGAAAGAGGTGGCATGTATGGAGTTGGAGAGCTCAGGCAGGAATAGTTGTGAGGATGCCAAAGAAAGCTCAGTGCATGTTCGCAGATATTTAACATATCTTCTCGCTCAAGAAATCTTAACTTTAACACGAATGTGCTTTGCACAATTTGCACCTTTGCCCCTCAAGCACTACACAAGAACGTATACTGTATAGCAACTGCCTGAAGAGGGCGCAATTAACCTGAAATGCCACCTGTCACCTTTCTCACTCACTTTCTCATAGACAGTGCACAGAAACATTTCACTAAAACACAGATGTCTCATGCCAGTCACACATTCAGTAGGAATCAGAGGTGAATTCGTGCCAGTTATAATGATCAGTGTTGTACATCTGTTTCCAGCTTCGTCTTTAATGAGACAGGCCCATCATGAGCCTTTTGATATCCTCTGAGGGTCACAGTGTGCAGACACGTTAACGCTCATAATTTGCAGCAAATCAAGGAATTTTTCTGTTTTGTTTTGTTTGTTGGGACAGAGGATCACACCAATTACCCAGTTGTTTATTGTTTGCTATTGTTGTGTTTCGCTGCAGTCGAGTGATATCTGGATGTCGGCCACGACACCGCATCGGCTCTGAGTGGAGGGGCTCTTTTGAAGTCTTTCATTTCGTCTTGCCATATTAGCTGCACAAAGTGGCCCTAGACAACATGCTGCCTTCGCTTTCAAGATAAAAAAGAAACGAGCATTACATCACTTTGTAAATAACTTGACGAATTCAGGAAATTGCAAGTAAATTGGTAACCTAACAAAAAAAAGGAAAAAACAACTAAAAAAAACACCCACCCATTTGGAAAAATGTGTTTCATCTATTAATTTGCCTCAAGATAATAATCTTTTACATAATCGCTCGAACATGGGAACAAGAGTTTGGGTTCGATTGTGGGCATATGTTGCAGGCTGCAGACAAAGCTCCCTTTTTCCCCTCTTTTTTTTCGTCTCGGCCTCCCTCCAACCCCACTCCGATGGAACGGGTGATTCGCGAAGGCAAGAAAACTCATGGAAATCAGCAAGGCCTTCATTATACCAAGGTCATTACATCTGGCTTTTATCCTCCTCTGTACTTATAGGGAGGTAAGGGAATCCTATTCCACATCACCCAAGGCCTCACCTTTGAACACACATGCACCGCCTTATACCCGGGCCAGCGTTTACACACACACCCCCCCACACACACGCATACTCCCTGTTCCTCTTTCATTTGGCCTCCTTGGATTTCATCATTCACTTTTACATCACATTAGTGCGGCGTGTTCGTGGTCGGCTCATCTGAGAGAGAGAGAGAGAGAGAGGAGGGCGGCCTGTACATCTGAATGAGACTGAATAATGCACGGCAGAAGGCTTGCAGGGTGTTCGCGCCGCTACACCGTATTTACAGAACAGCTAAAGAAATTCTATGCATGAAGAAAGACGGCTAGGCCGTTTAACATCTTGGGTGGGTTTTACATCACTACACACACACATAAAACTGCTGGGTTTTTTTTTGAAACCAGATGCCAAGTTTAGGCTGTTGGCACAAGGACAAATGTAGGGTAGTTTCATCTAAATGTTAAGTCACAAACTCTACCACAGCTTAAAGGGATCCTCATCAATCCTCACCGAGCCATTTTGAACTGTACAACAATCTGATCAGACTTCATTTAACTTCTTAAATGGAATACAATTAGAAATAGTGAAAGAGTTAATGACAGAATTCGAGAGCAAGGTTCACTTAAAGGTGCAATAATGTGTATTTTCCACACAGATAATGACATTTTATTGCACAATCAAGTAATTATGTTACCTTCAGTTGTTACAAAAATGCCGTACACATCAAACATGATTTAAAAGTAGTACAAGGATAACAGCCTTTGTCTCTTTAAGAAGCTCCTGATCTTTCCGATGCTCCAGCCACAGATAATATGCATATGTAAAGTTTTACCAACCAGACGAAATGCGTCATATTTATTATTTGTTTATTATTCATTTTCATACTGCGTTACTTTTAAATTGGACAGTTAGTGTGACTGGAAACACTTTATATTCCATTCTCATTTTATTTTTCATCCACAAAGGTAATAGGTACCACATCCAGGTTATGAGATTTTCTTTTCTCCCTGCTTATTTACTAGCCTGTAATATATATATATATATATATATATATATATATATAAAACATTTCTTGAAAATCTAACCCAGTACACTGGTTCAATTGGGATCTTAAATAAACCAGAGAGCCTATTATTTGATCCAGCTGGATTTAAAAAAAGATTGATTTCAGCCCAGCAGTCTTTACAGCGTAGACCTTACAAGGTACACTAAAATGTAGGTGGTCTCTTTTTACTCTTCACAATAGAGTACCCTATTATGTTGTTTTAAAGTAAAATGTTCTCATTCTTTGCATCAACAGTTGAAAATAAACATTATCAATTGAAGAAAATGTGGTTTTGTGTCTAAAATGTTTTTCAATGCTTACTCTCTGAAAAATATGAAGTATTGTGAATAGATTTTTGTTTTTATAAGGGCCTGCTCAGTGATTTGAAGGAATAATTTTTCTTACGTACAATAACAAACGAAGTTGCTTTAATTAGGCCATTATTTTCAAAGTAACCTAAACCCACATTGCAAAGGGTAGAAGGGGGGAACGCTCCACTTTTAACGTTAATATTTTTAATGGACGTCACAAGACAGTTGAGTCTTAGTCAACAGCACAGTAGAGAGAAATTTTAAAAGAGGAAACATGTGATCATGAGGGAGGGAAAGTGGTCTCTTAATGTGCGCCAAAGATGGTGTCTTCTGTCTACCTCGGTGTCTGCGACAAATTTGAGACTCTCCATTTATCTGATCCCACCTAAGAAGTGGCGAGCATATTAAAGTGAAGCTGTGATGGCCGAACGTTTCTTATCGGAGGCTGTGGTTCTCGTCCAGGTTTTGGGGTGTTAACAAAACAAAATGTATTTTGAATTTATGTGCTGATTAGAGTAAAAAAAAAAACAAACAAAAAGAAATCCCAAACAGGTCCACCGCAGTGCCTGCCAACATACACTGGCCTTCGTGTTTGATGCCAATTTCATTTAATCTTTAGGTGGAGCTTGGCATTTCTGTCCCGAATCCTTGATCCTGGTTCACCTTACCGGAAAAGTCTCTAGCTGCCGTCCAAAGTAAACAAGGTTGTTCTTGCACCCCCTCTTGTTGGAGGCTCACAGGCTCTCTGCTTGCCTCTAGGTAATGGGGTTTCTCTGTTATGCTGCCCAGCCACATTAATTTAACTATATTTCAAACTTCAAAATGAACGCTGAGGTCTTCATCTGTCCTGGATGAGAAAGAACGGAGAAATCTGTCTTAACAAAACACCACATATGGTGCCTTACCCTGGAACTTTTTTGGCAACGACAAAGAAAAATGTATTTCAATGGGGTTTTATGTGATAGATCTATTTGAAGTAGGTCATAATTGTGCAAAGAAAGAATATATCTTTCATTGTCCCTCAGTAGTGAAATTCAAATAGAGAAATTAAATAAGATAAGCTAACTCTGGAGCAGCTACAAGGATAACAGCTCTGTTTTGGGAGTGTATTGACAGGAGGACAGCTATTATTAATGCAGTCTTAAATCTGGAGTATATAAAAGAGCAAGATTTTTGAATTGTTAAAAGGAAGCCATAAGAAACCCGGCAGTGTGGAAGGAGTTGCTCTGCAAATGGGACTGAAATTTAGGGATGTTTTTTTTAATACACCTGTTTCGTAATGCCATGTCTCAACTGTGTGTTGTGGTTTTAATTTTTATGTTTATGTCCAGTGAGTGCATTCTTTGATGTATTCTTACTACTTGTCTAGTCCTTTATGTGCTTTTAAATAAATAAATCTGAAGGTTTAAATCTGCAAAATTGATGTGTGTGGTGGAAAACTAAAACTTCAAATATGCCACCACTCACAGCAAAACATGGTGGTGGCAACACCTTCATGTAGAGGTTTTTTTTTTTTTTTTTTTTTTTTTAGCAGCGACAGCTGGTTTGAGTTATTGGAAAGCTGGTTAGATCCTTGGAAGAAAACCTGTTAGAGATGGCAAAAGACTTGACATTGGGGTAAATCTTAATTTTCTAACAGGAGAACAACCATTATCTTAAAGTCAGAGTTACAACTGAAGGCTTACAGTGCTCATGAAAAGTATTCACTCTCTTGGATGTTTTACCCTTTTTGCTTTTAAAAATTATTCATGATCAACTTTAATTTTTTGTAAAAAAAAAAGTACCCTTTTAATGTCAAAGTGGAAACTGTTTTTTTTTCTTTACAAAATAATGTCAATGAAATAAAAAATATGCAACAGAAAATAAGTGGCTACATAAATATTCACCCTGTTTGAGGCAGTATTTAGTAGATGCACCTTTGGCTCTAATCACAGCATGGAGTCTGGAGAGGTCTCAGCCAGGTGTGCACATCTGGACTCTGCAATTTTTCCTCCAGTCTTCCTTGCAAAACATCCCTTTTCAAGTCCAACCACAAATTATCTATGGGATTGAGGTCTGGGCTTTGACTGGGCCACTTGACAACATCCACATTGTGGTCTTCAAAACATTTCTGTGTGGCTTTAGCTGTAGTTCTCTTGCAGATGGAAACAAATTGTGCTCTGGGATTTCCCTATGTTTTAGTGCACTCATTTTACCTTCTACCTTTACAAACCTTCAAGAGCCTGCTGCTAAGAGTATCCTCACAGCATGATGCTGCCACCATCATACCTCACAGTAGGGATGATCTGTTGGTTATGATGTGCAATGTTTGCGGTTAATACATTTTGTAGGCACTGTAGATCAAAGTGTTATTTCATTAAAAAAGTCCAAAACCTGAATTCAGCTGAGGATCTGCTGACATTTGAAAGTTGATGTGGGCAGACACTCTCCATATAACCTCCATATGAGTTGATGTTTGATTTTTTTTGTTGATTTGTCAGAAAAAATGCCTTAAGTACAACTACGTTTTTGGTTGTAATGTAACAAAATATGTTAAAGCTTAACATTATTACCTTTGCAAGATCCCATAGGAGTTCACAAACATCAGACAAGACTGTTTTTGCTGTAACCTTTTCCAGCAGCACGAAAACAATGCTCTGCTGTGTTGCTCTCGCCGCTGGATGTTTTATGAGAAGTGAAACAAATGTTCGCTTTTTTGATTGGGTTTGGCAGAAGTGCTCAGGAGACAGCCCTGGAAAAGGACGAGCATTAGGCACCTGATCGGACAGGATCAATGGGAAGCAATTAGATGATAAGTCTGTGACCGTACGGAGGCCGAGACCTTTTCCGGCAGACGGGAGGGAGAGTGATCGAGTGAGGGAGATAAACTGTTTAATGTCTGAAACCTGAGCATATACCCTCTTCACACGTGTGCTGATGAAGCAGTGTCGTGCAGTATTTATGCGTTTGTGATTATGTGCTTTGCCTAACACCTATTGTCATAAAGATGTGCGATAATTATGGGAGCAGGATTTTTTCACAGCAGGGGAAAGAAAGGGGCTGAGTCGACAACAGGTTGGGCCTCCCTTTGTGTCTTTGTTTAATCGCTCAGCAAAATTCATATTCATGCTCCCAATGTGTACACAGTGGCACACATGATTTAGGTTGCATGCATTAGCAGAAAGCCTCACAAAGTCACATTTTGTACTCTTGTAATGCAAACACAAGGCAAAAGGTAACAGTAGAGCTAGGTACTTCACAGCAGAGGTAGAGTCTGCTGTGAAGTACAGCAGACTCTAGGAGCAGGCGTCTTGTTATTTCTGTAGTATCCCTGGGAAAATGGTTAAGATCTCATAACGGGCTGATTATTAGGCTAAACCAGGGTGCACTGTGTTCTGTGTGGGCTGAAAAGACCAGTTCTGACCATTAGCGTGCCTCCTGTGCCCCAGGTCGAGACTACAAAACCATCTTGAGCATTTTTTCTCTACTTTATGGGTGTAATGATGTCACACAACACCTAACTGCATACTTAATGCAGCCTTTGTGAGGTTATGTTTTGATTTGCCTGTTTATCTGAAATACGCCTCATTTCAAATGGATATACACACAACGCAGTAAAGTGCCTTTTCTCCCCTGCTTGAACCCTCTGCTGTTGCTCACGTCCGACACTAGATGGCTGTCTGAGCTGCGTGTGCTTCTCAGAGAGAGTCTTTCTGCTGCTACAGGCCTCAGAAATGCACATCCTTTTTGTTAATAATGCTTCAAGACACCTAGGTTATGAATACACAGACATGTCACCCAGCTTCATGTTTTGATGTTTGAATTTGTCAGCCCTTCGTTTGTTTCATGAGGTCTCGAACAATGGATTAAATATGCTGTCATCAGAAGAAGTTAGCCACAGATGCACACACACGGAGGTGAAAGGGCATTTGAGTTTGTTTAAAAATAAACTCTATGCTATGTCATTTTCAATCTATGCCCCACACATCTAGATGTGTTTTTTAGTGCTTCAGGTAAACTGACAGGACTGAAAACAAATTTTGATGTGAAAGGCACCACTGAACACATTATTTATCATGATCGTTTTAAATTGTATAATTATTTAAAGTCATCTACCATTTATGGCTCATCTGTATGGGATTTTGCAGAAAGCCTTTTGTAGTTTCATTATGTGTGGTAAATGCAACCACACAGAGCACTTGCTTGGATTGACTTTAAAGACTGTCTTTTTTCGTCCTCGTTCAGAGGCCTTCCATCTCTCTGGCCTGAAGCTTCCAAACCGCACGGCCGGCCAGTTCGCGGTGGCCCTTTTATTATGATGTCAGCACTTAGCTTAAAAGAGCATTCAATATCTCCAGGACGACCATCACAGGAACATCAGTGGGATAGCACACAGGCAACAACCGGATGGCCATTCCTCATTGCCGGTCGCTTACCTTTTTTTTTTCTCAATCATTGATTTATTGGAAGCTGACAGAGTAATTGAATTTGGTAGCAGTGATTATCACAGCTGAACAGGTTGCCTGCTTTTTCCAGCATCTGTTTGCAGTGGTTCACTTTGTAATGGAGTTTTGTGGCTGCTGGATATTAGCCATTAGATAGATGGATAGATATATCCTATAACTTAAAATCAGAAGGTCAATCATAATTCTCATCATCCTACAATTTAAAAAACTGAAAGGCTGATATGAATATGAGTGGTATAATTTAAAATGTCAAAGTTAAGAACTGTCATAAGACTAATGTTTTGAGAGAGTAAAAGTTTCCATCTGTATCTGGCCATACCTAGTTTAGAGACATGGCTAATGCTAACGTTATACTTGCTGTAAAATGCTTATTAGCCCTCAAGTACCATAGATGTGGGTTTAAAAGAAAAGGTCAACTTTTATAGAATGGTTTTTAAAAGTTTATTACTATTTCTGTAATATTTCATTCCCTGACTCTACTAGGAGTGCTAGAAGTAAATAAAGTTAGAAAACCAGTGGGATTCTGTAGTTATTGTGACTACAAGCTCATAACAATGTATGTTCTCTTACATTATTACATTCAAATAAATAGAGAACATGCTCTGAAATGTATATTTTATGTCTCTTTGTGTTCAACTGGTTCAAGAAGATACAAATGATCAAATGCGCTAATAAATAATAGAATTCCAACTTAATAGGGTGCTGCTGTTGTTTCAAACAACAAAGAACATCTGACTTCTCAGTGCAGTATGTCTATTAGTTGCCCATCTACATAGGCAGAAACAGGTAAGAAGAAATTTAGGAGGATGAAAACCAGACAAGAACTGTATTTTTCCTCCACGTATTTCTATTGTAACTGTGCAGCTTGTTACTGCTATCATATATTTTGTTTTATTGCAGACTGACTCAGCATTGATGCATGCACACAGTTTAAAGTTTTAATTTGCGAAATTTGTTGTATGTTTTCTGATTTCTCTTTAGACTCCAAAATTTAAAAAAACAACAAAAAATTGCAAAGAAAGAAGCTAAAGAAATCCAGTAAATTCAACTTAATAAGGAAGCAATTGAGTGAGTGAAGGAGATCTTAACATGTCATAGACTAATTTTCAGAACTTTTAAACAAAGTGATGTAGACTTTTTCTCTTTTGGCAAAATACTTTTAAATTAATCCACAATTATTCCTAATGTAATAACTTCAGTAGCTTTGCTTATGCGAGGAAGATTTTCCAGTGGACAGATATAACTGTACACCAGAGGTCTTGCATGCAGGCCCTTCACAAGAGCTGGAGGCCAAAAACATCTGATGCATTCAACTGGTGTTGGTTTGTTTTCTGACACAAAAATACAGAATCGTCCAGGATTTGAGTAAATTTGCGAGATACAGAAAAGAATCAGTTCTGAGAACATATCTTTGTTAAGATCTATGATCATTCCTCACCAACCTCCATCTATTTGCAGCATCTCTGGCTCCATAATTCATGCAAAATGAAATGAAAACCTTCTTAGCAATATGTAGATTTCCTTATGCAAAACAGCATCACCTATGGTGCACCGACCGCAGCTAATGCCTTTGATCAGCATCTCTGACATTCTCTAACTACTGAGAAGAAAAGAACTTAAAAATTGTAAAGGCTCTTAATTGAAGTGAACATAAAAGAAGATACATGGTGTTAATTGGTATACGCTAAGAATAATCTAGACCTTGGAGACCACTGTCCCTTACCGCTCCCCCCCTTCACCACAACTCTGCCAAAGTGTCAGGATTTACATCTTTAATTCAAGATTTCCCCACATTAATTACCTTGCAGGCAGAGAAGTGTGAATCACTTCATTTTAAAGTATAATAAACATCCAAATAGCCCCCTCCCTGCTCATCCATGAATATAAATTTTGATTAGAGTGCAAAAACACTCTTCTATTTCTTTAAGGGGAGCTGAATGTGGGCTGGGAAGATTTTTATTTTGTTAGTTATATCCTAACTTGAGTCTTTAACCAAAATATTTTACAAATGTGAGACCAGAGAGAGAATGATACAAGTAGGGAGGAAAATGTATAGTGTTTTAAAATTTTGCAACAAATATGATATCGTGTCTGTGTGAGTTCTGTGCAGTGAACAGCGGTTGATGATTATGAGAAGAATACGGCGGCCTCTCTTTTCCTTCTCAACATGATGAATGGGACAAACTGAGTGGCAGGATGGAAGTGGGAGGATCCACAGTGACACACATAGACACAGACGAGTGCAGGAACATGCACACACAAATGCCGACAGACAAATGACCCTCTGATGGAAAGTGAAGCACTTTGAAGTCCTTAAATGCAGCACAAACACACCTCACACTGTAGTATTATAGTGCCTGCACTCATCTGCTTTTGTTTGTGAGTGAATTTTTTTTTATCTTGTAAATAGGTTCACGAGAGGATGGTTTTTTTTGGGTAAATAATGAACATCTGTTATGATTTACTGAAAATTTTTGAAAAGCATCCCAGAGTGGCTTGAAATTTATTGAGTTTATTAAGCCCCAACAAGCAATTTATGTAAACACAGTTCAAACGAGTACAGCTCCTGTACACCTTACAGTCTTTGCTTTTTTTGAAGCGATTTATTTTGGGAATTTGTTTTAATTTATTGGCTCAAAGTGCACGGTGCTCTGTGTTAAAACTGAATTGATACAGAAACCTGCAGGGACATATTAATTAAAATAGCACTTTAATTAGCATTCCGCTGTGACCTAAAAGTTGAATATTATTAGAGCTGTAACCCTCAGCTGCGATAGGGGAAAAAAAGAAAAGAGAGAAAAAAAGCTTACATGACGGCAAAATTGAAATTCAAAGAGCTGCAGACAATGTACACACAGATCAAAAGAATAAACGGGGAGAAAATAACACACCAAGAAGTTTTACATTTCCTCATGAGGGTGAAAAGCAGCAGGCTGGTACGATCCTGCACCCACATAAAACACCCACAGTCAATTTTAAGTAGCAGGGTATTTTAATCTGCAGCCTGGATACAAAGACTGACTGTAACTTAACACTGAAGGTATTCTGGAGACAAAATGTGCTGTTTTTTCTGCCTATTGAAGTTTAAAATAAGGGCTTAAACAATGTTTACATTAGGGTAACTTATGCTTAAAAAGCAAAAATTTAGAGGTTTACATGAGCCAATGTAATGAGCCAATGAACTCTAATTAAACGTGTTTAAATAGAGTTTTTATTCTGCCATGTTAGTTTTTTAGTAAATTAATCTAGATTATTGATTATAATGTATCATAAGAGCTTTAATCTAATAATTATTGTTAAGCAAATATTTTTAGATGTGTGTTTAAACATAATTGTGCAAAATACATTAGACATTACATAGGACAAGTACATGTGTAAATGCTTTTTAAATTAATTTCATGATTAACTTTATTTCATACATGACACATCATGAATATTTATTTCAGACACTATAGTTTGATTGATGGCCTGCAGCCCAATAATCCCATCAATGGCAATGCTAACCTTTCCCAGTAGTTTTGATGGTTAAAGCTGAAAGACAAGATATTTCATTAAAACTAAATTGACTCAAAGTGATTGCTTCTAACAATTTCTGGTTTACTATTTTAAAAGATTAATTTAATAAGCTATTTAACCATTTGAGAAATGTTATAGAAATATTCCTTTTAAGTATGCAGTTACAATTTTTGTTTCCTACATTTATTCATATGTATTCATTAAGTCATTCATCATATGAGATTAATTTGACCACCTTTGCTCTTCAAACCTTCAGGAAAACTGACAGAGCTTTTCACTTGCTTAGCATCTATTTAGATTTACAAAGCGGTGCCAAATACATAAAGTAGCCTTTGAGAAGTAAAATAACATACATTGAAGCAAAACCTTTATGAAATAATTCCCAGAAATTGACAACCTGATGTTTAAATATGCATTGGTGTTTTTTAACCAGAACATGCAGCGTCTCTTTGATGTATTTAACTTTGTTCATAAGTACATTTATGTTCAAGTGTAATCCTTAGGTTTTCTTCCTTTGAATAACAAAAAAGATTCTAGGGTTTAGAGCCTTGATTGAATTTTATGTTTAATGGTTTCTCATTTAGGACAGCTTTTAAATTTTGGGTATTTGTTTCTGGGAAACAGCAATCTAGTTTAAACGTATGGCTTTGATGTAACTGGATATCTAATGGTGCATTTTATCAGATATATTAGTTTATTTAAGTTGGTTGGTTTCCTTGCTTGGAACCAGCTTTTAAAAATTATCCATAAATATGAAAAACTTTTGAGGTTAGTACTGTTCCACAAGATGTTTTGCTGCTTTCATTGTTTTCCATAATGTAATGTATTCAGGCATTACAAATGTATTAATGGGATCTAAAGGTGATTAAATCAAAAATATTTTGTGGCAATTGAGTCTTGACATGTTTTTGAAGTATGCATGTAGTTTTTTTTTTATTTTTATTTTTTTTTAGGTAATGTTCTACATATGTACCATTTAGTAGAGTCCTGTTCACAAAGGACCTGCAATTGTGTGTCCTCCTCGTGCTTAAGTCATTTGGTTTGCTCATCAAATTGCAGATGAAAATCCAGAGGGAGAGACTCGCCTGCATCCCAAGAACTTTACAGAACATCCTCCAGAACTGGGAGATGAACTGTGGCCTTCTTTCAGAGACGATGTCAACAGGAAGTCTGTGTAGGCGAAACATCTGTCAGGACAGGATCTCTTCCAATTCTTTGGAGGAGGGGAGCTCGATGAGTGGAACCAGGTGAGTCGTCTTGGAGAGGCCATCTTGTTTCTCTACTATGGTGGCGATGGTGGTAGGTGGTTTGATCCCACTGCCTCTGTCATCTTATCCAAGGGCAAGACACTTCACCTGCTGGTGGGGGTCAGAGGTGAATCTGTGCATGAATGGGTGAATGTCTGAATGTCGTATGAAGCGCTTTGGTTTGTTTTTTTGAAATTCTCCAGCTTCACTTCAAGACCTAAATGACACAACAGGGCAATGTTCCAAACAGAATAAATAAAATAGATAAAAGAAGCAAACCTCATTGAATGTTGACTAGACCTGACCTCAACCCTGTTGAATATGTATCAGTTATACCTACATGCACTGTCTGCACAAGGAAACCAACCAATTTAAGTAAGCATGACTATTTGTGGTGAAAGGAGAGGTTTCTTTGACATTTTACTTGTTGGAAATAAAAAAAGATTTAATTTCAAATAGCTATTCAGAATAATGCCAGAATGTTGCTATTGACCCTGTCATGATCTAGGTAGGAATCCAGGCTTCTAAGTAGAAAATTGTCTGTCCAGAAAAAAAACCTAATAAAAATTACAGTGCAGCCTCTTTAAAGTTTTTATTGGTC
Source organism: Xiphophorus maculatus (assembly GCF_002775205.1). Classification (NCBI taxonomy): domain Eukaryota; kingdom Metazoa; phylum Chordata; class Actinopteri; order Cyprinodontiformes; family Poeciliidae; genus Xiphophorus; species Xiphophorus maculatus. Next base: position 9,308,923 of record NC_036449.1, read on the forward strand.
TAATAAGACACCGGCAGCATTGAAATTTGTATTTTAACGATTGTATGAAAATTTTATTGTCCTTTCAAACCAGTCAATTAATTTGGGCAAAATAAAAGGAAATGCATATAAAACATAGATGCTTTTTAAAATAACTATTCAGTGTCATAGCAGGTTACATATAAGATGTGTGCACAAACACTTGAACAGGTGCTTATTTTTTGAAGAAAAAACCCTCAAGAATATTTCTGCAAACAGTAATTGACAATCTCATCACTATTTACCATTTACTCAAATGGTTCTACCTGCAAAGCTCTAAAAAAAATCCCTTTCTCATTGGTTGCAATTCAATACCCACCCCCTCTCAGTCATATTAAAGTATAGATGTCTTTAAAATTCTGATCTACAGGAAGCAGATCTGAGGTTTCCATTGCTCTGCTGGTTGACACCACACTTGAGGCTGACATGTTTCATCATCACCACCTGAGTTGCTACCCTAAGCGTCAGGAGAACCCATATCAACTCCATGACTTGCTCCTTAAGCCCTGCACAGGTCACGGCAATCAAAACAGTCTTCACAGGGGTCAGCGCACGCCACTCGGCTCAGCGTTACCTCTGCTTAACCTTGAGGGCTGTATATGCTTCCTCTGCATCCCTTCTGGGAGCCTTTCATACGTAGCCTTGCCTCGCACGGTCCAAACCGCCCGTTTTCCTTGTTGAGGGCCTCCAACGCTCCTCCTGCAGCTCTACAAGCGGCCGCGCTCGCATGTGTCCCTGCAGTGGTCCGACATGCCAGCCGGCAAGCGATAATTATTCATTAGTATTCATTAGTGTGAGGTGCTGGCCGGCGCGGGGCTCATGTTGAATCAGTGTTCTGACGAGGCCTCGGCCCGGCGTGGGTCAGTGAGGAGCCAGTAATTAGGCCCACCAGTCAGGAGGCATTTTCCTACGCACAACATGTGAGCTTTGAGAGAGACAGAGAAAGAGGCGGCAAAACCACCGGGAGAGAGGCTGCAGGAGGAGAGAGATAAAGAAAGGAGGCTTGAAGGAGAGAGTCGATTTCCAGAAGAAAGCAAACCTTGGCCTCTTTGCTTTTGCAGCTGAGGTTGCGACCTTTCTCCATCAGTCACTCCATCACCGGTAGAAACGTGAAATAACCTTGGCCACGCTTTGTTATTCTTGTCCACCTTCCTTACTTTTCTTTGAAGTTTATTTTTCTTTTTATCTCCTTTTTCTCAGTCTTCCCCCATCCTACAAAAACAGCTACTTGTGTATTTTTTTTACAGTCCATTCAAAAGCATTGATGCTCATTGAACAGTTCACAATAAAACAAGAAACTTAAATGTGTGTTATTTGCAGGACTAAAATCTGTTCTGTCAACAAGTTGTCCCACATAAGCTATGGAACCATAGTAAGCTATGGATTTCCTGAATTTGCTGTTTTTAGGTGGAAATCCAGGTCTTTTCAGGTTTGAGTCAAACACTTTTCCATTTCCTAGTTACGATTTAACATTAATGTCCTCTAATAAACATCTGAGGCCTTCACAGAACAACTGGATTTACTTTGAGATTAAATCAGACTCCATTTAGTTATTGGGCAATTTTTGCAGGCAATTAGTTGCATTAAATTTTAATGTGGGATTTTCAGGGTAAGGAGGGTTGATTACAAATTAATTTTGTGCATTTTTACATTTTTTTAATTTAAAGTTATATTTTGTTTCCCTCTTCACGTTTACTCGTAGGTTTAAGACCATAGTTAAGTTAAAATGCCATTAAAGCCTATTGAAGTTTCTTATTGTAACGTGACAAAGTGTGAAGTTCAATAAGCACTTTTCTCAGGCTTTGAATTTATTACCTTCTGCTGCTGGATTCTGCTTATTAATGGATCTTTGCATGTCACGTGGTCGATAAACGGCAGCACTTATCACTTACAGAAATAATTGCGTAACGTTAACATGACAAAGTGCTCGCCTCCCAGGAATGCCGTTTGTATTATAAATGCGAGCGAGGCCTAACCGAATTAATCTAATCAGAAGATAATTACAGTGGCTGGAGCAAAGCTGGACTGATTCATCAAACTGTTTCTTTCAGCCCCCGAGCTATTAAAGCAGGAGATTACAAACCTGAGTTAAAGGCATCCACGGCTTTCAAAGCTGACCGTGCCAAAGCTGTCAGGATGTATCTGACAGAGCTCATACTCTGACTGACAGCAATTGAGAAAACAACGGGTCAAGTGTGGAGCTGCTGTGAGACAGGAGCTAAGATGGTGCAAGGCCTGTGGACCCAAATCCCTGTAGGGGCGAAAGCTTATCCTGTCAACAAATAATGTGATGTCAGTTTAACCTTGAGTAGAACAAACAAACACAAAACTGCTGACAGCCACTGCTTTCTGTTTTGTTGCGGGTAGGGGAAGAGGTAGCCTGGTCAACAGATTCTGGTCCTACACTATTCGCTTCGTACGGAGGGTCTTGGCTCTCGGCTGTTGAGAAACAATCGCTTCCTGGAGGTGTTGAAGTTTTAAATGTTGTCCCAATCGCTAACGTTTACCTGCTGTGTATGCAATGTGCCAGTTTGACGCTAAGAAACTTGGCCATCCTCCTCTGCGAAGAGAGAACAAGCTGATCCGAACAAGCAGGTAGTTAATGTTAATTCAATATTAGGCAGAAATAATCTGCCTAGTTTATTTCTGCCTAGTTTCATTTTTATAAATTAATTAATCTGCTAGTGGAACTAGTGCGTTTTCATCAATATTATGGATCATTCACTTAAAACAAACTCCTATATCTTGCTGAAAAGTTACTTGCATGTTGGTTTTGTCTTAATTCAAGTGTACTAAGATATTTACTTTAGAAATTATACTAGAAATACTAAAGATAGTATTTCTGTTATAAGATTTGGTGTTTTTACAGTGTAGGGGAAGAGGGCGAACCCTCCTACAGCGGCGCTGTATCCTGACATAATTCCAGATTAGACAAACTACTGCGACGAAAAGCGAACCAGGGGACACCCTCCTTTTGGTAAACACCCCTTTCCTCTTCCCCTTCATCCCCCACCCCTCCTATTTTCTTCTTTCCCCTTTGGGTTCAGGCGCACACTTATTCCCCTCCTTCAGATTTATGGCTCTGGCATATAGGTGCACTTGACAGCTATCAGATTGGCATTGCAGAGGAGGGAGATAGCAAAGTGAGATGGGGTTAGCTGGGTAAATCTATCAGGGCTCTGTCCAGGAGGAAGAAGAGTATCAAGAAGAGTGTGTTTGTGTATGCGGGCGTGCCCGCATACACAAACACACTCACACACACTGTGAGTGTGTGTGAGTGTGTGTGAGGGGGGAGAAGAAGCCAGGGGAGAGCAGAAGAAGAGGGGAGAAGAGAGAGATGGGCTTGGTGGGGCCCCGCTGAGCACATAAGCTTCCATGCTGAGCACAGCTCTGGCTAGCTGACAGTTGTGCTCAGCCTTCACTGTAATAATGAATAAAAGGAAACTCCCTGCAGATTACACATCTTCCGTGTTTTGACATTGACCTTAATACATAATTTAACCACAAAGCCTGAAGAGTGTGTAACGAGATAAGAGAGGACCAGAGGATAGGAACAAAAAAACAGATGCAGGGGCCTAAAACATACAGACCAAAACAACAAAAACACCTCTTCTGTTATGGCTTTAATATAACCCAACCTGCAAGGACTAGTGGAGTCTTTGCTAAATAGAAGGACAATTGAGGAAATATCCTTGTGCCAGAAAATTTGCTAAATGGGTGGCAGCAGAAGAGGAAAATTACGCGTTTGTGTGTTTGAAAAATGGCGTGACTTTTCCAGCTTATCGAATTCCCAATGGGAGGAGGAGGTGGTGCTGTTAAACCTCAATAGAATAGTAATATGCCATCCGGTGTTGATGTGTGTGTGTGCGCCAGTCAGCCCCTGTTTGTACGCCTCCCATACAGTGTGTGCAGCTCTGCACCAAGTGTGTGAGTGTGATATCTGAAAGGGGTATTTGTCACTGTCAGTGTCACTTGGTGGTGTGTGTATGTGGCTTTGTTTTTTTCCAAGGCGTTTGAGCATCATGATGCCTTGAGTGACTGCTTACAGCAGTATTTGCTGAGCCAGCACTCTCCTCCGTGGGTTATGTCACTCCAGTTGGGGTCACCATGTCATCCAGACTGCCAAGAAGTGTGATGTTTAGCCAAATTCCCCAGGGAGGAAAGTACCAGACTCAGACAAGTCCTAGGCAAATATCTCAAATGTAAGCTTAAGAAACGATGAAAATAATCTTTTAACTAAAGTATTTGGATTCTATATCGCTATAATGTGACTTTATCTTATTCAGTGCCATGCTTATTCATTTATATCCATTGAACTTTGTATCACATTACAACCATAAAGTTCAATGGAACAGTTTGAAACTGTTTTTACAAATTACAAGTGGATGCATTTTTAGTCATTTTGCTGTAAAATTCCCTTCAGAATTCACCAAATCAGTTAACATAGTCCACCTGTGTGTAATCTGATTAAAGTATATTTTTCGACAAACATAAAGAGGTCAGGGATAAAGTTATGGACTAGCCTAAAACAGAGGTTATTAAAAATAATTCTTAAAACTTTAGAACTTTCCATCATTTAGAATTGGAAAGAGTAGCGCCGCAAGCTTTCTATGAGCAGTAATTGGAGAAGCTCAACATAACTCTAGTGGAATAATCTATTAGCATTAGTTAGCATTAGTTAGTCCAGCACTCCACAAATCTTACCTTTATGTAAGAGCTGCAAGAAAAATGTATAAGAATACATTTTAAAGTCGACCAAATGGACACTAAACACGTGTGTAAGAAGGTATGATGATAACTTAACCTTTTGCCCCATTGCCCTTAATACACCACTGGTAGTGTGAAACATGATAGTGACAGCATCATGCTGTGGGACGCTTTTGCTTCAGCGTAGACAAGGAAGCAGATCAAAGTCTCTGTGCAGCTTAGTGAATATTAATATAATCAAATAAAATTAAATGCTGCTGGATATGTCATTATCATAATTTTAAAAAATTGACGGGGAAAAATAGATTATGACTGTATTTTCTTCGCCCCAGTCAGTCAAAATGACAGACAACGTGATTCTACAAAGTATTGACACTTCAGGGCCTGAAGATAAATTCATGCCACACTTTTCAGATTTATCGGTAAAGAAAAATGTAAAGCGAGTGTCCTTTTCCTTCTACTCCACAATCTGCTGGTGTAGCACATAAAATCCCAGCAATCTTAAAAATGACTAGTTTTTTCATTGCCCTGTGCATTGTGATTTTCTTTTTCCAAATGTAAAATATTCTGCTTACAATTCCTGCATTAACAATCGTTGCTGTCTAATTAAGGAGATGATTACATTACCGGTGCTCTGAAACACAGATGCAGATATTAAATATGAATTAGAGAGGCCGTATATGCCCTCCTCCTCCCTTCGCTCTCCCTCATCCTCTTTAACTCCTTTCAAACCCTTTCGTCTTCAGGCTCCACAAAGACAGACTGTTCTGTAATTGAAGCGCCATGTCAGAGTCGCCTTCCTGTCCACATGTAGCCCTCTGATTTGCTCCGCTTCTCATTAGTGTCATAATTACCTCCGGTTGAAAAGCGAGGGGCTCGAGCGAGCTCCTTGTCTGAGTGCTAAGGTGAAAGTGCCGGCCCGTGGCGCTCTCAGTTGGAGGAGGTTGAGGCTGACCTCCAAGCCAGCAGGGGGCAGTGGAGAAGTTCAGAACCAGGCCTGTGTGCTGTCCACAGCTGCGCTCGTAGGCTCTATTTAACGGCTACATGCTGCTTTCTGTGGTAACAAGCAGCAGTAAAGGGAGACTAATTGGTTAATAAATGAAACATGAAAAACTCCCGGCTGGAGTAAGAGTATCTTCTCCGGCTGCCATCTTTTTTTTTTTTCTTCTTCTTTTTTAATTTTCTGTCTCTTTCGTTATTCCCTTTCTTTATAAACATGCTTCCTCTTCTTTAATTTTGTCTCTATAAGACTCACACACCTGACAGTGTGTCTCCAGGCCTTGGCCGAAGCCTTCAAAACTCAAAGAGCTCTTGAGGGGATTTACTTGGCTGCATCATAATCCTGAACGGGCTCCAAAGCGGTCCAGCTGGGTTGCACATCTAGTAAATTGTTGTAAGTGTATCTGAGCGTGTGGAGTGGTGCCATCATGGCTCAGCTACCAGCGCAGAGCCGCTGCTATGACTGCGATGGCACTAGCACTTTGGTGCCTTGCCATCAGGCTATCCTCCAAGGACGGTGTCAAGACAGAGCAAGTCTCTGGATCTGGATGCCTGAGAGTGTGCTGGATGATGCAGGGCGGTGCTTTACTTCTGCAGCAGTAATCTAATGAGCCTGTAAACACACTCATTTGACATCATTAATTGGAGGGAGATCAGAGACCCAAAGGGGTGTGTGAATGTGTGTGTGTTGGCGTGTGCATGTGTGGGTAGCAGTTGGAGGGTTCTCCCATCAGAGAGGGTTCTCCCATGATCAAAGATTTAGTGTGAAATCCCTGATTATGCGACAGAAAGACACATTAGAGGCTGTTTTCTGCCAAGCTGGGAGTGTTTGGTCAGTGCCAGCAGCAGACCTTGATTTTAGCTATCAAAAACCAGACAAAAAGGGCAACCCTCTGTTTATGTTTTTTAAACAATAAGTACAGACATCATAGTTGAAGGACGGGGAGTTTCACTCGGACTGGGTATTATTGGTTCCTGAAATTTTGCCTCAGCGGTAAACACATGGAGCTGTATTTTGACACTTGGTGACAAAAGCTTCAGTTTGCATTTTCAACAAAGTTTTAAGTCCTCCACATTACTGTCGCAGAGTGTTATTCATTAGCTCTAATTGTGCTGCCATACTGTTTCAATCACATTTGTCAGCTGGATATAAGCTGGAGGAAACAGAGGTGTAGCGCTCCAGTTGCTTGCTCCTTTGCTGTGAGTGTAGCCCAGTCCAGTCCTTAATGATCTGCCTACCACCCGCACAATGGCCCGCACCGCTGTTCGCTTTCATTTACCAGTATGCCAGTCTCTGAATTCCCCTCATCAGCCCTTTGTTCGTCTCTGTTTCATGTTTTTTTTGGAAAGGGGGGCTGATTTGAATGGTGCATCTCTGTATGGGATACTTTTGAGTGAGTAGTTTAGAGAGACAGGGAGAGCAAGAATTTTCTCCACTGCAATGCATTATGAAGATTTCACTTTCCGCCTTTGATTCTGCACTGACAGTTATCCTTCAGCCCTCCTTTAAAGTCCCACTTTCAATCCCTAATGGCTGTCATGTCGCTGCGCTCTCTGGACTCTTACTCAAAGTGTCATTGGCATAATGGTCGGCAGCCGTTGGCCTCTTTTGATCATCCATGCTGTGTGCGAGAGCAACCGGGGCTGAAGCAGTGAGGTGCATGAGGTGTGTATGCGTGTGGGCGTGTATGTGTGTGCACTGCTTGCGCCTTTGCTTGGCTGCCACTCCCAGGCAGAGCTCCACGACCGGAAATCTAAAATTCACTTTCAAATAGTTTTTCTCCTGTTCTTGGAGCCTAATAGCCAAGCAGTCATGTGTATGCGTGTGTCGGGGTGCGCGCGTGTGTGTACTCATTAAAGCAATGGGGCAGCTTTCTACTATGTCAGCATCTCAGGTTCTCCCCAGTTTGGCTCTCCCTCAATGGTTGTGAACGCTGCAACAAAGAGACGAAAAGCCACAAGGCAGTCAGAAAGACTGGGAGTGAGTGTAAAATCTGTTCTGTTTGTGTACGACAAAGGAATACACTGGTGAGGAGAGACCTTGGACGAAACTCAGCTTAAGTTGAAAAACCTCAGCCTACCTTCACACGTTTCAAGCAGCCTCGGCTCCAGACGAGTTTATTGGCTTATTTTGGAGGGGGAGGGTAAATGAGGTTTTACTTTAATATAAATACATGAACAAACCTTAAATGATTGTAAAAAGTACTTTCTTTGGGAAAACAAGCAGCAAGAGAAAGTGAACTTAAAATTTGTCTAAAATGGCATTGCTTTTTAAAGTAAATATTAAGCAAAACAAAAAACATGCAGCAGATTTAGAAAATACTGATCTCACTGGTCCATAATTAGAAATAAATGTTGTGTTTTTTCTATTTCCAACCTTGTGATAGTTGTCCTCTGTCATAGCTCTATATTACAGGACCTCTCCAGCACTGTCAGAGTCATTGTAGGATAGAGAGAAAAAGCAGGTAAATGGTCCGGTAGGTGCAGCTCATTTGCATGTCTTGGCAAATGGCAAGTGTCGTGCAGCAGCTTGATCATGGATCACTGGTAACACACTTTCTGTTTGGTGTAACATATCAAGTCTTTTCAAATCAAACAGGTCGAGTTGCAGTGAGGTACATGAGTCACTGGAGCAAAAAATCTGAGTCAAGTACAAAGTATTTTATGATTTCATCTGGACCTGTTACCCTGTTACCAGATAATGGATGGGCAGAAAACAAAAGGTGGATGAAACCTGGAAAACAAGTGATGAAACAAACAATATGCACAAGAGCTTCAGTCATTTTTCTAGGGATGGGTTGGTTACTGCTATCAGTATATGCCAAAGATTTCAAAAAAGATATGTGGTCAAATTTGCAAAAAAAAATTAAAAGTCCTTTTACAAGACGCTAGAGAGAGTGCAGGAATCACCAGTATTTTCTTTGACTCAATGGCGCATAGAGAAATGGAGTGCTGTTCATTCACCCACCTGTTGCTTTCACACTTAGAAAGCTGAAAAACGTTTCCAAGACACTCCTGTCACTTGAAATAAAAACTAATTTGGCATTTCGTAAACATTTCTGGATTTACTATTCTGCATTATGTTCAAATAATACGGACTGAAATCTTCTGTTTGATGGAGAGGCGGGAACCACATTAGAGGACGATGGATGTAAAGCTCTGTTTGAACCTATAATGTCAACTACATTCTCAGATGGTAGATTCATAAATGTAATTTCACAAATGTAACATGGAATAATCAGGATAAGAAAGGTGGGAAGCATCTTTTGTGCTAAGGTTGTCTATACAATAAATATTTTTCCTTCTACTTTTTGTATATGGAGGCTGCCTTTCTATCCATTTCGAACCATTATTTTGATCTTTTTTACTTTTAAAACACCAAAAATATCAAACTATTACATCACATTAATGGGTTTCTACAGTTTGAACTTTGAAGTACATTTCATGGACGCTGCAGAAGGACGTATAGCACTAAATTACTGACCTACAAAGCATTTCTGTTATGGAATCTCCACTGAACTTTTTCTTTGTTGTTGCTTGAATAAACTTCTGCTTTTCTGCGCTAATCGATTTCCTTTCGACTCATGTGTTTAATGCATGCTTACTCACACGCACACACACACACTCCTACCTATGCAGCCCTTCCCTCCTCCTCTTACCCACAGAGGGATACAGATCAGAGCTCTCGGACAAGATCGCCTGTGATGTAAAGTTCTGGAGAATAAAAGATGTCTCTTCCAATAACGTATTTCCTCCATGTATTGAAAGACGTGTCAATTTCAGTTACACCTGGCGCTGCTGTTGGAAAACAGAGAGTTCTTCGGTTGCGAGAGACAAAGCCGTACCAGTCACTCCCCACCTGAATGACTGATACATTAAACATGCGGAAAACAGCAGGAAGACACGGGGGAAGAAATATTCAAAGACAGAAATAACACATCCAAAAACAAACAACGAAATGAAAAGAAAACGAAACGGTGCAATACAGTAAATGTGTCTGGTGCTGAAAACTAGCATAAAAGCAAATTCTTTCTAGGAACAGAAAGCATTTCACTGAGCCAACCCAAGTGCCACCAATATCATTTTGTGAGTGCATAAAGCCCCAGGTAGTATCTGTTTCCAGCTGCCAAAGAAATCTATTTCTGGATTTCTGTCAATTTTGAGCCTCACACATATAAGCCCTTAGTTTTTTTCTTCCCTAAATGCTCCTTCGCCGAGGCAGGTGATCACACAGGCTTCTCTAAGGAAACCAGACGAGCATCTCTGCCTTCTAGTTTCCTGGCAGGATCGTTGGAGTACAAGCAGTCGCATAGAGGAGACGAACTAAAAACCCGGAGATCTCAGAATGCTCATAAGATGCTGACACAGCTGCCCAGGGCTTGGCCTTTTGTTGAAAATTAAATTAGGCAAGCCAGAAGACACCTCAGTCAGCAAGACAGACAGATACAAGGGGTCCTATAAGGCAAAAGTGCAGAGAGGAGTAGAGTCTCTGGTCTTCTTTGTTCACTGCTGGACACATTAAGACTCCATTAAGAAGGCCTGGCACACAGGGCGATGGCTGTCTCTGTACAGACTGAGCGAGCAACTTATTAGCAGACTGGAGCTTCTGCTTGCTCTTTTATACTGTCTTTTTCTCTTCACATTCACACTCAGGCTTTCTATGCCATAGCTGAAAGTCCTTGCATTTAAAATGAAACTTGTAAGATAACTGTTGTTAATGTTTTTGAATTTGATCCCTTATTTTCAATACTTGTCATGCAGACTAACCCTAACCCTTGCCCTAACCCTATCCATAACCCCCTTACCCTAACCCACACCCTATCCCACATGTTTTTAAGTTTGCACAAATCACCCTTTTAATTTAAAGCAAAGACTTTGATGAAGGCTAACCAAGTACAAGGCTTTTTTATTCAGAAACTGAATATGTCGAGCATCATTTCACCCACGTTCTCTACCTCTAGGTAATCTACCCACTGAGTAATTTCACTGAATGAAGAACAAGATTGTTTTAACCAAAAATTCATCAGATGCAATGTTTGGTTCATTGTAAGAGACTGATTGTTATTTTATCATTTTGTTTTTCATATGAATTATTTTTGGTTTGGTCTTTTAAAATATCAAAATTTCCACATAACTATATTTTGGCCTGTCTGTTATTTTTAAATATCAAATGATTGATGTTTTTATCAGTTATTTGGTACTTGAGAATCCTTTTATACCTAATCCTTTTTTACTCTTACTTGCGTAACTTATTAGACGGCTACTTTTTACTTGAGTTAAAGCACTCTTACTCGAGTATAAGTTTCGGGTACTCTACGCACCTCTGCTTATACCTACGGGCAGCCTAGCACAACCAATTAACAGTGATGCTTTTGGAATGTCAGAGAAAGCTAGAGTACCCGGCAAGAAACCATGTACACGCACGGAGAAGATGCAAACTTCAGGCTCAAAGACCAGAAAACTTAATTTCCTCACAATGACTCTGGAGACACATCAGACTCTAGTGGAGGGAGTGTTTTACCTCCCGAGTGTTTTTTTGTGGTAATAAATACAGATGTAGTAACCTAGATGCCTCATACTGTCCCCAGTTGATGCTATTGCCCCAACTACTTTGACCCACTGGGACACCCGGGGCATCTGGCACTGGAACACTGACAGATAGGAGCTGGAATCTGCCACCACTTGGTTTCCCAGATTATATTGTAAAGTTCTTCTCAGCAACTTGAGAGTTTAAAAAAATTAATTAGTAGAAAGTCCCCCCCCCCCCCCCCAAAAAAAAAATAAAAATCATGCTCATACAGCTGACACACAAATCAAATTTAATGGTTTCAAATAGTAAAGCAGTTTCCAAAAAAATTAAGACAACAATAAAAATGGTGCACGCAGATTAAATGTTATAATTTAAAGATAAAATGTTAGACATTTTATAATTATTTTCGCTTTACTTCCCACACTGGTGAGAGGAATTACTTCTTACTGCACGCAGATTTCCTCATTCAGTTTTGTATTCTTTTCTTTTGGTTAATATTTCTAACTGTGCTTTACTACAAGTATTTTTTCTGAAGCTGTACTGAAGGTATGCGTTTTCTTTTAATCAGCCTACAGCCTCTGTTGCCAGACTTGCATTTAGTTTACAGACTTAATCTTAAGTGTTTAGTAAGGCCTAAGGGAATCCTTGTTAATAGATCCTCTTGCTTAGGGCCTCTGGATTAATCCTTGCCATTTACCACTTCCTTTGCTAGTTTTCTAAATACTTGCAATTAGGTGGCTGGCAGGGCATTTTGTATCACTCCATGTTCTGACCACTCCTCTTTTTTTTTTCTCCCTGCTAAAATTTTGGAACCGGCAGGAAGGGATGGGGTGGATGTGGGGGGGCGACCTTGGCGTTTATAGAAATAGCCATGAAGGGACCTTGGTGATTCATCTTCAACATCTCTCCGGATAAATCGCTAACTTCACAGTGAAATGATAATTAACTCCCAGCATCAATTAGCATTCAGCATGTAGAAGGATAACGAGAAGCCAATTACAAGAAAATATACATAATCAATTATTTATTCGCTCTTAATTACAGCGAGTTTTACGCTGTTACAGCCGCGGCAGTTCAATTAATGACCTTCAGCTATCTTCATCTGAAATTGCGGCAGAGCAGAGGAATTTTGCCAAACCCCCTTGTGAAGCATTTGTACTCACATGTGTGCACAAACTCAAAATAAAGGAACAAGGGGAAGGCGAAGGAGAGCAGCAAGAAAGAAGATGTTGTGAGAGAAGGGAGACGATGTAGGAGAGGAGAGAAGAGACTGGCACTGTCTGTCAGTCAGATGCCCAGAGCTGCCGGTGTGCACGATGTCACCCACACGACCGAGCCGTCTGTCGAGGCCACCTGCCTCATTATGGGAAATGTATGCATCTGGGGCAGGTTTGGCTGCCTGATCCTCGGCATGGGCAGGAAAAATGGCACACTGGCAACTATTACTGCATTATGTTAGCAAACTGTATACACCAAGAGCCAAAAGATTTCTGAAATAGCCTGGGAAAAATGACGGAGCTGACCTCCTTAAGTCTAACGTTGTTCATTGGCAAACCTTTCGGTGTTTACTGGACAGCAACATCAAGAGGAAACTAAAAATGCATACATGATCAGTTCATGAAACGCTTTTTTCTTAAAAGGAAATAATCTTATTAAAAGCTGACCAGGCCCCATGGGAATGTCCTCTTTTCTCTCAACGTGGAACAAACCGATCACACCGGAAAACTTTCTCGCCTGTCCATTCCTGCCCCCCCCCTCCCCATCCACCCCACACACTCTGCTCCCGCCTCACGCCCATACCTGGCCTGAATACCATTAGACCTAATGGAGCGCGGTGTGAGGGACAGCCAATCATGATGGCGTCCCGTCAGTGACACCGACATGTATCTTGGTGCTCATTATCATCCTTGAACAGCGCCAATTTACATCTGATGCTCTGACTAATTCTGCTCCAGTGTTGTCAAGAGGCATAGGAAGTGGCCTGGCCGTGATGACAGCGCGCTTGTCAGGAGCCCGTGGATGGAGGATTCCTCGGGGCATGATTTAATGCCCATGTCAAGCCCCGCTGTCAGCCTTTCTCTCTCTCTCTCTCTCCCCCTCCGCTCCTTCTCTCCATCCAGCCATTAAGATTCAGCCAGCGGAGAGATGGAGCAATAGAGCTGGCGATTGGCCTGCTTAGGATTCACACTCTGGGCAAGAAAATAACACACCCTTTTTCACAAGTGATTACCCTTTCTCTGTAAACTGCAATTAAGGCTGAAAAAGGAAGGTGGTAAAGAGGTGATGGGGAAACAAAATGTGCATGACCACAAAGTATGGGGAGGGAAACCTTGAGTCTTCCTCCCTTGATGGGTTTTGTAGCTGTTTGTTTGTGTAATTTCCATGGAAAAGTTTTCAGCAGTGCGCTGGGTTGTTTTGGATTTACTGCCCTCTCAGCCTCGCTTTTAGCGGAGCGATTACCATACTGCACGATGTCTCTGGATACTTCTCATTTTACTATGCAACCCTCGGTCGGGAGCGAGTCGAATTTCTGGTGCGCTTCTTCTGAGTTTGTTTAGAGGGAAATTTCCGGAGTTGTTAACCACACGTTTTGGAAATTAAAATAAAGCTGCTCCTGTTTTTTGCATGTGCATTTGTCTGTGCTGCTGAGAACGAGACAGATGCTGCCCGATTGTCTGAAACAACACTCAACTTGAGACAAAACCTGACCAGCGTTGGCCTCTGCCAAAAGGTCAGAGGTGACCAGGCCACAGATGGCTAATCTAGACAGAGACAGGAACAAGATGCATATGTGTATGCATTGTCTCTGTGGTTTTTCAGCAATGTGTTGTGGCAATATGTTGCCTTTCCAAACTGTTTTCCCTCTGTTATAAGGCAGTGATGAATGATCTGAGATGTTGCTCTCTGCATTTTATACAGAGAGTAAGAACATATGGCTCAGTTTAGTGTATCCTTGTAACTTTTTGAAGACTTTGGAACACAGGATGACATATTAAACAGGTTATTTGTCATTTAAATTGTGTATGCTTTTTATTTAGTGTGGCCTGTTCGTGTTTTGGCTCTGCTGCACATCGTCTTTGGCCACATGAAGTGAACCTCTCAGCTTCTGGATTAGAAATCTGCCAAAAAAAGCAGGAAACTTACTGCATGATAGATGTTATCCCAATGAAGAGTTTCTTTGGTATCGTTTAGTTCAGTAGCTGGCAGACTGAAGGTATTTGGGGGTTTGAATTGTTCTCATCTGTTGCTCAGGCCAGTTAGCAAAGGCTCTCATTGTTGTGGTGTCTGGTCTGAACTCATGTCTGCATTTCTCATTGTGAATGAATGAAAAAGTCTTGAATTTGGTTGCAAAGTAAAAGTCAAACTGGCACAATAATAGGAAAAACAAGCTCTTTATTGACTGTTAATAAGTGGATATGAAGTACCCTGCAGATATATTTTTTGTAAAGACAAGAAAAGGAAAGCCCAGGTTCTTAGCAACAAACAGTGTAATGTAAAACAATGGACTAATATGTGAAAACAGCTAAGCATGACCACTGCATCATGGTGGATTACCCATGATGCTGTGGGACCTATGTCATTTAAAGAGGATATGGGAAGAGTATGGCATCAAGAACTCTTCAAAATATGAAATGTTACATAAAAATCTGGTTCCTCTGCCAGAAAATATAAAATGTGTCCTCACCAGGTCTTTCAACAAGATAGTGGGGGTACTTCCCACGTAAAGAAATATTTTTTTTCTGTACGAGATTATGCAGCTAAATATTTATTTCTGTTTTTACTTTGTTGTCACACTTAAATGTTTCAGATCATCAAACAAAAAGCTGTTTTCAATGGATGATTTTATGCATTACGGGGAAAAAAAAAGCTATCCACACCAACCTGGATCAATGTGAGGAAGTAATTTCTCCCTAAACCTGACAACTAGCAACAACTGCGATCTACCACTGTGTGATTTTGTCCCATTCTCCTTTGAGGAGACTTGCAGGGCGTTCGAGTCTAAACAGTGTGGTTAAGGTCTACATCCAAATTTAATGGAAGTCCATACTTTGGCTAGACCGCTCCAACACTGGGTTTTCTGGTAGGGAGGGGCCTATCTAAATTTGCTGACATTAATGACAGTACAATTAAATTGAAAGGGTTAGAAGATTTTCTTTAAATGAAGAGCATGTCTGATAGGTATTTTTCCTTTCGAACCTATATAAAATAAAGAACCACAGACAACGTATTATGAATTTTATAGCCAAGCTTTTGCAAAAGGAGAAAACACAGAGAACTGCTCCTCTGACCAGTTCACCATGTGTTCTGAAACTCTGCAGTAGAGCTTGTCTTTTTATTAACACAAAACAAAAGCAAAGGGGGCTGGTGCTGATAAGATTAGGAGCCCCCGAAACGAACACAATCAAACACAGTTTTACGACTAAGGAATTTCTACCTAGGGGACAGTCAGGAAAAACAACAAAGGTCGTAAAACTTCTGATACAATCAACTAGCAACCCAGTTCCTAGGTGTGATAACTAATCAAAGGTCTGAGAAACACATTGTTAACTGTTTCACATGAAGATAAACAGACAGTTGTGACTTCCAGGTCAGTTCATACACACATAAGGAAGAGAATCACTTTAAAAGAAAATCACAATGTTCTTTAGACTGAATGTAATCTAAAGGAATAATAAAATGATAATACCAAAAAATCTCTAACAATGTCAGCATAACTTAAGTGTATGATTTAAGAAAAAAAATCCCAATACTTCCTGGGCAGACAAGACCAAAAATCACATGCCTGTCTGTTATGCAAGGTACATGTTTTGCTGAAAATCAAATACCTCATCCCACTATTGCATATGACTGTGGATGACTGATGATTCATACTAATTTAGTCATTATGTTGTACTATACTGAAGTCCACTGATCTTAAAGGGTAGGATGAGCCCAGAGTATAATTCTTCTGCTGCAGAGAAATAACATTTAACTGTGCCTAGAAGAGCTTTAAAACCCAAGGAACTAAACTGTAAGGAAATAAACAGGCACCTGGCAAAAATGCAATGTGCCTGAGGAGTTGCACTGACAACAAGGCACAGACTAACCTGTGCAGTTATTATTTTCAGTCTGTGGTTAACTTTCCATCCCAGGATGGAGACGGATGGATACTCAGAGTGCTCCTGTGCGTCTTGGAAGAGAACTATTGATCGCTGCTGCCTTTGGTTTCAGTCTTCATTAGCTGTTCTGCCCATGAAAGCGTAACTGCACAGATGGTAGAAATGACCCCAGCTCAGTTTGTTGAAGTGTGGGTAAGGCTAACATCCTGAAGCCTCTTTCCACATGGACATAGTTTTTTGTATTTGCGTTGTTTAGTGCTAGCGGGCAGCTATGCTAACAAATATTTTTATATGCACAGATATATATCAGGACTCAACAATTGCAATAATAATGACGATGATGCTCTCTGGATTATGACACTTCAGCTCTCGGCTCATTTGCTAAATTGTGTTTAGTGTTGTTTTTATTGCAATCTTCATCTGTGCTTTCTTTTCCCACTCTCCTTTAAGAAGATACGGGATCATTAGCCCAGGACTGTTCAGCCATGCACAGAGGAAGAATGCCATCAAAGTTGTCACAGAAAATGTCCTTGTTCTCTAATTTATAAACAAAAAACACAGATTTCTCCTTTCATGCGGCTTCTTGGAGATAATTATGACAAGATGAAAGCAGTTAAATTCCTCCCTCTGTTCTCTGCTCTTCAGATGGTTCCCCCATTGTCAAAAATGGAGATGAGATTTCATGTGGCTGTCATTGCCCGTGTCCCCGTCTCTCTCTCTCTGTCTCCCTCCCTCGCTCTCATGTCTCCTCTTCCTTCTCCACTCTGTCTTGCGCTGCCTCGCCGCCTGTCTTGCCGTTTCACTCTTTTTTTGTCAGTTTCTGTTATTGAACTCTGATATTCGAATCTGCGATCCTTTCAGAACTGCCAATCAATCAGTCACCATCTGTCCCAGAGGTTGCTGTTCCCTAATGGAAGAGAATGATTAACTTTTATCAGCTCGCTGATTTATATGGTTTAAAGCTTTAGTGCACAATCAAAGGGACAAATAAGTTCTCTCTTGGCAAGCATATGTTACTCTGCACATTCTCGCACACACATCCCTGTGTTGATGGGATGTGTATAGACCTCTCTCTCTCTCTCTCTCTCTCTTTTTTTCTCTCACATTGCACACACTCTAGTGCACTGAAAGTGCGTCATGCCATGCTGTGGTGTCTGCTGCTGTGTGCGCGTGTGCCCTCCCGGGAGGTAATTACCAGAGTAAATACAGTAGAGGCTGCGGCTGCTAATTTATGCCTGATTGTTGACAGCCAGAGTATTGTTTAACATGTACAGAGAGGGGCCCTGGGTGCTACTTTTCATGATCCTACTTGTAAGTGTGTAATTGTGAGTTTGAGAAGAAAAAAATAAAAAATAACAGGGGACAATTTTCTGCTGCGTATTCTTGTTTTCTTTGACTAACCTCTAACCTCTGCTGGCATCAACAAGCCGATTCAGTTGAGATTTTAAGCACACCTGTCTTATTTTCTCCTGTGTCTTTTATATCAGCTTGGGTTGTGTTACATGGAAAACTGGTGTTCCATTAAGGGTTTACTTCCTCTAAGGCACACGTGCCAAATTCGACCCACCAGAAGTTTTCATGTGACTCTAGTAATACAACCTTCAAGATTACAGTCATGTGCTTACATATAGTTTTACCAATCAAATCAGCAGTTTTGTCTGTATTCTGCCAAATTAGATCAAGGTGAAAAGATTTTTAGTGTTATTTAATTTCAAGAAATTCTTATCAAATGCAGAGACAGCCATTTATTAATATTTTAACAGTTTAATGAGAAGTTTTATCAAAACGTTCCACCACAACCAGCCCTTTAAAGATGTTCTTGATATTTATGTGGCCCAAAATAAAAATGGATATGACACCACTCCTCTAAAGGTTCAAGTTTAGTTTTTTGTTGCTTAAGTTTTTGTAAGAACTGAATTGTCACTACTTATAAACCATCTTTAATTAATAGTTGAAATGTTATTCATCAGTGCATATTATCAAAAACAGCAAACCTGTTCCCATTCACAACTTTCCACAGAGTAGTGCTTTGTCAGCAGTAAGTGGGCTTATGAAAAACTTTTGTGTGAAGCGAAGCCAAACATGATCCAGCTTGGCCATCAGACCGAAGCAGTCAGAATGACAGTGGGATTTATGGGAGACTTTCAGGGGACAGAGATGGTGAAATTCAAATTTTGCCTCAGAGGATTCAAATGAGGTCTCCAGTGCAACAATGCAGCAAATTATCCCAAAGCTGGTCTGCCAGCCTTCTAATTAGGACTTTGTTGCTGGCTCATAAAGCATGCGCTGAGTGTTCCCAGAATATTTGCTGCCTGCACATCACAAAATTGCTAGGAACACCTTTTGCTTATGAAGACTTTCTGGAATCCTCAAGATAATTGTATGTGTTTTTTCAAAGAGAGCAAAAATGTTGGTTTTGTCTGGGTTGTGATTATCCTTGTTATTTTCTATTGTCTAAGTTAGCTCTTTAGTACATTTACATATGTTTCCCCAAAACTGATGTGTCTCTTATGATTTTCAAACTGTTTCTTGACACTTAGGTGCAAATGTTACATATTAAGAAAAAAAAAACCTTTACCTCCAGTTCCTGAGAACATACCCTAATGCTAATCTGGTCATTTTGAAATGAAAACACTTGAAGCTTGTTTTGTCTTGAGCTAACAAAAGTTTGACCTTGTTGATTACAATTGTAGTCTCACTGTCTCGAGATAATAAAAGGTTTTTGTTGTACAAACAGTTATCTCATTAGCATAATAACAAGATTTTAAACTCATTTCAGTGTGACAGGTTTTATTATTTCATGTTAGAAAAAAAATGTAAACAAACCATACATTGTTCCATTGTATGTAATAAGATGTCAACATTGTTTTTCCAATTGTCAAAAGTATTAATATATTATTACATTCCTGTGTGTCGTGATTAGAGATTTGCTCTTTCCTATAACCTTGCCTTGTAATTGTAATCACAACTCGAGAAGTTTATGACAACTTAGGAAATAGTCTCCTAACTTTAATATTATCGTCTTGAGATAACACAATAAAAGGTTTGTTACAATCAGTTTCACTCTCGCATTATCTAGAGATAATAAAATGTTTTTTGTAGTGATGATTAAAACAAACTTAACATATTTCAATCATAGCTCTTGTGATGATGGATTCTTTTTCCTCTCAACTCCAGACAAAAGCTACCCTAAGCATTTTAAACATTTGAGCTTGCTTGTTGAAAATGAAAGTTTTAAAATGTCCTTATCTTGAGATGCTTCATTATCATTATACCCCAATAACAAGATAAGTTTCCTCTGCATGTAAAGAAAACAATCAAAATCTCATTTTGGGAGACCGTTTCATTATCCCTTCATTGAGAGAAAATGAGAACTCTAGTTTGCTTTGTTGGTTATTATGAACAATTTCATGTGATGATTTCAATGCCCAAATTTGTGAGATAATGTTTCCACCCACAAATCGTGACAGTGGCACTGCCGGTGGTACTGTATGAAAACATCCATCATAAACCAATTGTATTGCTTTTACAGATTATCCCTCAGTGCCCTGATGCTATAGTAGAGAAGGATGAATCTGGGTGCAACACAAGAACTACTCAGTTGTAGCCCATAATCAGCTTCCTATCTAAAAACATTTTGTTTCATGAAATATTGAGTTGTTTACCTCATGATCTTGAGCGAAGCACACTAAAATGAATCACAAGCTAGTGCAGCCTTCCTTGCTTCCATACATTTATTATGCATAATCACTCTGAACATTACTTCACTTTCTTGATTAATTTAGTTTTAGAAAGTCTTATTTTACATTATGGGAAATAGGACACTAAGTAAATACTTTCCCACAGTTATCCAGACTTGCAAGATGCCAAAAGCAAATTCTTTCAAGACGTAAGACGATTTCTAATGTTTGCAGCCACTAGAAATCCTGGTTGCACAGTAAAGATTGACTGTAATATAAAACTACACTTCACTAAACCCAACAGTCCCACAAGAAGCATAGTGATGGCTGCATGACAATAAGAGTTGCTTTTGTTTGGACGGATGGAGCTAAATACATGACAATTCTGCCAAAAAGAAGAAGGAAGTTTTACCCTGCAAAAGACAACCAAAAAATACAACCAGAGCTACAATGGAATGGCTGAGATCAAAGAATATTTATGTATTCACATTTCTCACTAAATAAATGCAACAGAAATTGTATAGCATAACTTGAAAATAGCAACATAGCCTATATGCAATTGTTCTGACTGTCAGATATTTAGTAAAAACGCATGGGCAAAAATGTAATTTTCTTGACATAACCTTAAAAGACTTCCAACTACTAGCTACAGTGAAAGGTAGTTTGTTGTGAAAACAAATGCATACAAGAGTTTGAGTTTTTGGGAAAATGATTGCACACCATTTATTATTTTCCTACTCTTCACAACTGAGTGAAGAGTAGGAAACTCTTCACTCAGAGAAGAGTGAAGAGTTTCCTACTCTTCACTCTTCTGTGGTAGTCAAACGCACTACTCTGCGTTTGACTACCACTGAAAATTCAAATACAATGCAATGCTGTTTGTGGCTGTAATGTGACAAAGTGGTGTGAATAGCTTTGCAAGGCACTGCCATTGGTTTTATTGATAATAATTGGGAAGCAAATTTTCTCCAAAGTTGCTCAAACAAGATTAAAATCTTCTCCTTTCTGAGTCAATTTCTGGCTCCAAAATTACCTCATCGCTTCGCAAAGATTACTTCCTTTGAAGCGCTTCTGCGGTTGCACAGAAATCCTCATCAGCTCACCACAACCACTTTCTATTGACTTTTCTTTTGTCCCTGAAGCACACAGTTGTTATCAGATAGGCCAGCTGCCGTTGCTGCGCGGCTTGAGGGGCTTTCAGCGGCTCATAGACACCTCATGAACCCACGAGCAAGAGAGAATAAAGACTTCAGCAGGCACTGCTGTGTCTCAGTTTTGTTCAAATTATCTGCAAAAAAGTCACTTGAATGGAAGTGCAGACGCTGCCACCCAAATTAGCTTTGAATGAAGTTAACTCTTGCTCCAGAACTTTTTAACGATAGCCGAGGTCTATTGGAGATATTGGGTAGTAATTCATTAATAATAAATACTAATGATCTTTGAAGTGTCCGGCTGTTGGACTTTAGAAGCCCCTAGTGGGTAATGAAGCCAGTGGAAACACCTTTGAGGTACTGGTGGTGGGGGGGGAGCCGACTGAAGGAGACACTATGAGTCTTTGTATTAGAGCTGATTGAGCCGGTCTGCGCCCCGGCTTCGTTACAGCCGACCACTTACACGCCCCGAATTCTTCTGAGGAAGGCCGCTGATGAATTTGTTTAATTGAACGTAAATAATGAATTCCCAAGGAAGAGATTTGGCCCGGTTGTAATTGCCAAAGATCAGAGTCCACAATACAAAAACTTCAAAACGCCCGAGCCAGGCGGTCGCTCGAGCCGTAACGATGACTTCGAAGAAAAAAAAAAGAAATAGTGGGGGGGGGGTGATGTGCGACGGGGTGGGGGCGCAACAGAGGAGGAGTAAGAGACGGAGATGGAGAAAAGAAGTCGAACTAATGAGGAACAAAGACCTAATGAGTTTCGCGAGGAAAATAAAGTGTTTCCAAAGTCGTCTTTAAACTTGGCGAGATGAAACACGGGAGCGGCAGTTGTTTTTGACAGCTAGGGACAAGATAGGCCACAGCTCACAGAGAGAGGGGTAATTCCCTATTCCTTTATATTAGCCGCGCTCTCCCTCTCCGCGCTCTCTGCTGGGAGCCGGCTCATCCCTCTCTCCACTTCCCGACATTGATTCTTGAATTAGACTGTTTTATTGAATAATTAATAGGCCTTTTCCCATGATTGATGATTTGCATGGCTTGAATATTAGCTTTTCAATCAAACCCAGCTTGTTCTAATGTAACCATATTGAAAACATGTCAAACACTGTTTACCCACTTTGTGCGCAATGTTGTCTTAAGTTCTGGCTGCCGAGGCCTCACAATGCTCAGCGGTGGGGAACGGCCTTGTCGGGGAATGTGGCTCAGAGCTCGTTACCAGGCCCTGGAGCTCCGACACCCTCGCTGAATATGCATACATGCCCACGCATTCGTATACATGTGGCTTAGAGGGGCCCGGCACACAAACTCACACGGAAAACCACATGGAAACGTACAGTGAGCATGCCTGCTCATACCATCCCGTACAAATATACGCTAACCATCCCTTATAGAAGTCTGCACTGGAAAGTCACCAGTTTCCCTCAGGAGCCTGTCTTACAGTTCCAGTAGCTTTACTTTGACTGGCAGCATTGCCAGACTGGGAATAGATTGTCAGGCATATTGCACCCAACGTCTCAGCGCTATATCACAGAGAGAGAACACATCAGTGATGGGAGAGACACATGCATTAAGATTCCCTTTTAATTTGACTGGGATTGAAGTTGAGTGCTAAATTTATGGCATCATCATCATCATCTTTCCCCTGCACAGGCTCACTCCTCCCCCCCCTCTACACCCACTCCATACCAGCCAAACTTGTTTTTTGTTTGTTTCGCTCATTTATTTATTTCCCCCCACCCACCCCACCTTATTTATTCATTCATTCCGAGAGTCCGTTTTTCTGAGAGCGTGTCAGAGCGTCGCTCGGCGCATGAAAGCACTTTGCGTGGCGTTGTGTCTGGTGTGTTTAGACAGTTCCAAACATGTGCACGGTTAAATAATTTACAGCAAAACTGACTAATGACAGGCACTGATCATGTCGAGACGAGGCGGCCTGGGTGACTGCTGATCAGGGACAGAGGCTGTCTCTGCTCCTAATGCTCACTGATGCAGTTTTATTTTCTTTCTCTGTGTTGTGGAATTGGTCGGATTGAGGATGTGTAGGGAAAAGAAAATATGCTTGATTGCTGTTTCTGAAATAGGAAAAATTTGATATTTATCTATATAGTATATCTATATATTTATTTGTATGTCTGTCCACAAATATGGAGTGGAGGGATCCGTCCCAGGACAGTTGCAAGAAATTGATTGTGAGTTTCATTCATCACTTGGGTTTTGTGTGTGACAGTTCATTCATTGTGAATTCTAGAAAGCTACGAGCTCGGCATGCTTAAAATTCCCAAGACACTTTATTGGAGAAATGCACATGAACCTGAGTGCTCTACATGATTTGTTTTCTGTTGATATACTTTCTCTCTGTGATGCATAGTCGTTACAACTACTGGATCTAGTAGTATTTTTATTTTTTCAAATCCAAACTTTTTATCTTGCATAGATGGCCGAAAATAGAAAACCGTATTACCTTTTTTAAAATCACCAAATTCGGTCACTTTTTATGAATGACTAGTTTCCAGTTTAAAAACCTTCCACAAAGAGAGGTCCACTTAGTGTCATTTAAAAAACAGGATACTTAAAACACCGTTTTCCATATTTACAACCATAAATAGAGTATTTTGATTTTGAGAACGCTGGGAAACTCAAGCAATACAAGTTACTGAATTGCAGAAAATTTTAAACTTCCTGTGAAATGTAAAATATGCAGTTCCTCAGGACAGATTTCATCGGTACATTCCCATCCACATTTAAAATGACACAAATCACAGACAGCCACACTGCCATTTAGTAACTGTTGAAGTGAACGTGAACACCGTGTTGAGACTGAGGCCTTTAAAAGCGTCTCAAAAAAATTCAACATCAGTCATTCCTCTGCATTGAAAAACTACTTTAGAGGACATTCAAAACAACTACCAACATGTCCAAATGACTAATCAAGTTCACCACAGAATTTCGTTGTAAGGTGTGCAAGGAGGAATTGTATTAATTCAACATCAGAATAGAGGAAATGTTTGGTTTTTAGCTAAATTCAGCATCCAAGGAAAGACCCTTATCCCAACTCTGAAGCATGTAGGTCAGGGGTCTCAAACTCCAGTCCTCGAGGACCGCAGTCCTGCAACTTTTAGATGTGCCTCTGCTGCACCACACCTGAACAGAATAATTAGGTCATTAAGGCTCGGAGAACTGATCTACACAAGGAGGAGGTAATTAAACCATTTCATTCCAGTGTTTTGTACCTGTGGCACATCTAAAAACTGTAGGTCTGCGGCCCTCGAGGACTGGAGTTTGAGACCCCTGATGCAGGTGGAAGTGGTTTGGGGATAGCAGGACCTGACCAGCTCACCATCATGGCCATGAATGCTTGAGAAACATCTGAAAGGCTGTGAATGGTAGACCTCAGTTCACTACAGTTAGTTTTTTTTTTTTTAGCACCAATTCACATATGTTCATCAGAAACCCAAGCGCAAAAAGGAAATATGATACTAGATTGTATTTTCCCCTGATTATTAACCTCGCCAACATTTATTTGGAATAGATTCTTCTTCTGCTGGCAAACATTCAACAATCTTTATTTCTAAGGTGGTTATAAAATAAGCCATTTTCCAATTATTTAAAAAGGTAAAATGTTTTGAATTTTGAAACGTTTTGGAAAAATCTAATAAAGTAATATTTGACTTGGTGGGTTTACTTACTTCTTGCGTCTGTTTTAACCAGAGCAAATGAATATTAAATGTTTGCGGAAAATGGCACAATTTCAAAATAGTTTTTCTTTTCCCTTCCAGTACATTTTTATGAATTAAGTGCTCATTTTTAAATAGATTCCTTCAGTCTGGTTCAGGGGAACACAATCTTACAGAAGCAGCCAATTAACAACAAAGATATTCTACGAAAACCAAACCAACATTAAACAAAAGCACATATAGCACAATAACAACATTCCCAACCTCAGCTGCTCTCGCTATAAAGGCACCTTGAAGAACAGGGCCGCTCCCTGGGGCTTACAGAGTATCTGATCTATTATGCAAAAAATCATTAGGCTAAATTAAAAAGCTGTTTGAGGGTAACCAGATCCTTTAATGAGGTCAGCGAGCAGAAGAGCAACATTAAAACACAACCCCAGAACAGAAACACAAGACAAGAAGGAGATGCAGGCCATTGATTATCAATCATCCAGGTCATTATCTTACACACTCTCTCACTTTTTTCTCTCACACATGCACACACACAGTTAAAGACACATCCTCTCACTTTTTCCCTTCGTCTTTATTTACCGGACAGGTAAACATTTTATTGCCCCGGTAATGTTGCCTTTGTGCTTTCTCACAGCCTCACCGGTCAGTCTGTGACGATGACTGCGGTAATCAGAATGGATTCAGCGTCTCCTGGAGGAAGGCGTGTTTGCATTTAGGTGGGCGTGTGTGTGAGTGAGTGTTCAGGTTCATCTGACAGTCTTGCTGAGAAGACATCAGTTTATTTGGCGTGGTGGAGCGGCTCTGTTTATTTAATTGGCCGCGTTGAATTTCAAGTGGGCCGCAAATCTAAAAATACAACCACAATGATGTTAAGGAGACGAGATATAGTAAAAGATGACAATTATGTTAATACAGCTCGGTTTTGATAAAGACGTACACTATCATGCGTCTGGCTTGCCTCCAAATGCTACACATTAGTGGTAACAGGGTGGGAGAGGGGTTTGTGTGGTGAAAGTGAAAGGACCAGAACAAAAACCTAATCTCCCTACATTGATTCAGAAACATTGTTTGTACAGTCATGCTAATAAATGCTTTGGCAGTGACAGATGTTATACTTGTCTTCAACATACATTTTTGTCCATGTTGAGGAAGAATTTAAAACGATTAAAATGAAAGTTTTAAACCTTGTTATTAGCAAATATGTGATTTTTGTGGGGCCAACATTTCCTGTTTTAAGCCTTCTTGTCGATTACTTCTGAAATTTCCTCTGGCATGCTGAATGTCAAGTTCTGGATCAAACCCTGACTGATGGCGACCAATCATTGGCTTTTTGGTGGTTGAAGTAAATTATAGTTTGTTTGATTGTGCTTATCCACCTACTTCTGGGGAAGTGACAATAAGTACTAGGTGATTTTTAAGATTTAGGCAAATTGTTATAAGTAGTTCCTGATGTTTGCACACTTCTTCGCTTGCAGTGTTCTTAGACAGGAGTGGAGCAATGTGCTTTGCTGTTATCACAACACATAGCGATGATAGTTTCCTTTTAGACAAATACTTTTTTCAAGCTGTTTGTTTCAAACAGATTGATTAAAGCAGAGGTTCTCAAACAACTACTACCTGTCCAGGTATGGACAGGTATAACCAGGACATACCTGGACATATCTTTCCAGGTGGTCACATCTCACCTGTGAGAAGCGTACTGCCAGGTGCAGGTATAACCAGTGAAGGTACAACCCATTAACTTTCTGCTTAGTGTTTTGGCCTCGTGTATTTTCTCTATTTACATTTAACCTAATCATGGGAATTTACACAGAAACAATAAAAACAAGGGCCTGAAAATACTTCTTGCACATGTATTCATGTATTTTTGAGTAAACGAGATGACAGTGTTTCACTCAGACATCTTCTTTAGATCAAAATACAAAAAAAGAAAGACAAACACATGAAATGATATAAATAGGATGAATTCCCTTTATTTTATTACATATAATATGTAACAAAGTACACAAACCTTAGATGCCAGCTGTAACCTTGTTCCTTTGGCTCAAACTGCATTAAAAAGGAGGGCAGAAAAAGTTTTGTTGTGTATTTCCATTCCTTTTCATTCATTGAGTGGAAAAGAGATGCTTTTCTCCTTCCCTCCTTACCTATTTTGCCGCTCTACTAGTCATTCTCATATCTGTTATTTATCAAAAAGTCAACTCATCCACAAAGTTGTGTTCAAACTAAAGAAGTGGCACCCACTGTAATTAAGGTAAATATCTTTTTTTTAAAAGACAGTTCCACTGTCTCAATCCATTAAAAAATCAAATCTGCTTTTTTTTTTATCTTAGGCTCACACTAGCTTAATTTTTATCTGACTACTTGTGACCAAAGTCAAATTTAATTCTGTCTTTTTCCTAAATATAGTCAACTGAAAAATATTATTTGTAAACCATTGTCCTCAGTGCCTCAAAAAGCTGACTGCCATTTCTAATAATGACTGTCAACAAATATTACAACAAAACTAAATGTCATGGACAACCTCAGTGATCAAGATGCTGTGGAGTAGTAGGGATAATTGTGTTTTTTTAAGTTGTAAATAAGAACAATTTAAACCACAGTGTAGATTTTTCTAATGAATTTTATGTATGCATGCCATGAAATCATGATATTTATACTGTATTAAGCTTTTAGAGCATCGTATCACATTGGAGAGGAAGTCAACACATTGATTTAGCTGTGAATGATTTATCTGTAAACTTTAAGATAATTTACTGTAACGTAACTTTACTCCAGATATTTATCAAAACATGTTGTGATGTGACGTCTCGATATAAAAAGAAAGTCTGTATCCTCTGCTGTGTAAGCCATGTCTTAACTCCCGTAATTTCTCATGTGTGCATATATCTGCTTACATTTCTGTGTGTTTAGAAGGTTGATTAAAACCCAAAATAGCTACCTGGTGATGTATCCAATCAATCACTGCCGGCCTCTCCGACCTCATGATCGCTCTTCTCTCCTTTCCTCCCCTCTCCCTGCCGTCTGACTGACTGCCCGTCTCTATTTTCTCATTTGGTATCATCTCCACATCACCTGGTCGTGCTCTGGGGACGGTTTTGTGCGTGTCTGTCTGCATCAGTCGACCCCTTGACCTCAGGGGAGCTGTGTGAGAGGTCTCAGTCTGGGCCTGTGTCAAATGGGACGGTTGGCACGACTCAGTCGGATGCAATTACGGAGGCTGTGTATGGTGCTGTCAGTGCACGAAGCGAAGGGTTCCGGGTGGAGGCAGGAGCTTTAAATAATGGAGGAGTTGGCACTCACCGGCGAGCGGCAGCCTTCGGATGCACGTAGCTGCCCTGGCCGTGATCACATCTCACCTGTGAGAAGCGTAGTGCCAGGTGCTGGGTTTATAGCAGGCTGTTATTATGTTACTCACAGGTTTCTGTCACTGGCAGCCGTCAGCTGTAGAGGCAGCGAGACCGAGCGGGCGGTGATGGCTGAAATACCTAGAAAGGACACGCAGCGCTCAGTTCATAGGCGGCAATGCTTTGGGAGCAACAGTTGTCAGTTGATCTGAGGACAATTATTAGAACACCTGCTCAATGCTTTTGGTAACATGCGGTCCTCTTT
Source organism: Xiphophorus maculatus (assembly GCF_002775205.1). Taxonomy (NCBI): domain Eukaryota; kingdom Metazoa; phylum Chordata; class Actinopteri; order Cyprinodontiformes; family Poeciliidae; genus Xiphophorus; species Xiphophorus maculatus. Next base: position 9,337,410 of record NC_036449.1, read on the forward strand.
CTGCCTCATGATCGCCTGTAAAGGCTTTACTGACGCAGCCTTCCATCAACAACACATGCCGTTTGCTTTTAAACCCAGACTGCTTTTTCATTCAAATACATATAGATGTGTGTCTGTTTTAGTTAAAAGAACCACCAACAAAAAATATCCCTCGCATAGTTTCCACTGTGAAACAAGCTTTGAAATCAACTTTTGATTGTGTCTTCAAACTGTGGCTTGATTGGCAGACGCGTGGCAGCAGATAAGAGCAAGGTGTGTTTGTTTGATTAGGGGTTGTGTGTGAGTCGGCGTGCTGCTAAAGTCGCCCAATGGCTTTAAAGGGTGTTATTGTTCTGTGTTCCTCCCGTTTGACTGTAATTGAGCGCTTCTGCGGCCTAATGATTAGAGGGTCACAGAAGTCGAACCCTGCTCCAGCTGTTCCCCTTCAATCCCTGTGCAGTCCCAGTCACAAATGAGAAAGACCAGTGGGACCCCTGCCCTGCCCCCTTCCTTCCCCTCACCTCTGGGATGGCGTTAATGAGTCGTGCCTCGCTCTCTTCTTCTGTCTGTTCCCATCTGCCAAAGTTTCCATGGTCCTGCTCTGTTTCAGAGTCGTCACTGATTCCAGAGACATCCTACAGCTCCTGATGTTGCAGCTCTTCTAATGATTTGCCCACAGGAGGCTGAAAACTCAAACATGCATCTCAGCCAGCGAGGACAACAGCCAGCTCTGTGCTTTTGTGTCCTTTGGATCTCCTCAAAGCAGCGCAGTAGTAGGTTACCTTCACACACTGTGATCTGAATAACTAGCTCATGCGGTGGCTGATTTGTTAGAATAATCACTCCAAGAGGAAAGATGCTGGATACAAGTAAAACGTCCAGGTTCTTACACTCTAAAAGCTGCTGGGTTGCAAACAGCCCAACTTGGGATTTTTTGTTAACTCTTTCCTGGCTTTGAGCCATAATACTGGCAAATCTTTAAAACACAGTGCATTTGAAAAGTATTCACAGTGACTCCATTTTTACACATTTTGTTACGTTGCACCCTTATTCCAAATAGTCTTAAATCAATCTCCTCACTATGACAATGTGGATTTTCTTTTTTTTTTTTTTTGGTATTTTGAAAAATGTTATTGAAAATAGAAAACCAAGAAATCACATTTACATAGGTATTCACAGCCTTTTCCAATGAGTCTCAAAATTGAGCTGTTTCCATTGATGATCCTTGAAATGTTTCTATAACTCAAATGGAGTCCATCTGTGGTTAGTTCAGTTTACAGTGCAGGTCAAAGCCCAAACACCAAGCATGAAATCAAAGGAATTGCCTGTAGACATCAGATACAGGATTGTCTTGAGGCACAAATCAAGGGGAAGGATCCAGAAACATTTCTGCTGCTTTGAAGCTCCTGGTGAGCTTAATGGACTCCATCGTTAGTGAATGGAAGAAGCTTAGAACCAGCAGGACTCTTCCTAGAGCTGGCTGGTTCTTGGTTCTGGTGACCAAGAACCTGACGGTGACTCCGTAAGAGCTCTAAAGTTCCTGGATGGAGAGTAGAGAAGCTTCCAGAAGAACAATCATCTCTGCACCACTTAGGCCAGTGTGGTGGAGTGACCAGAGGAAAGCCATTCCTTAATAAAAGGCACATGGCAGCCCATCTGGAGGAGTTGAACAAAAGGCACATGAAAGACTCACAGGCCATAAGAAACTAAATTCTCTGATCTGATGAGACAAAGATTGAACAGTTTGGTGCAATTGCCAGACACTATGTTTGGAGAAAACTCCACTATCCCTACAGTGAAGCATGGTGGTGGCAGCATCATGCTATGAGGATGTTATGCAGCAGCAGCAACAGGCAGACTAGGCAGGATAGAGGGAAAGATGAACGCAGCAATGTACAGAGACACTGTGGAGGAAAGCCTGTTCCAGAGCATCTTGACCTCAGATTGGGGTGACGGTTCATTTCCCAACAGGACAACAACCCAAATGCCATAGCTGAGACCTTAAAAGCTTCAGAGTCACTCTGTGCATGTTCTGGAATGGCCAAGCCAGAGTCTAGACTTGAATCCTTTTGAACATTTCTGGAAAGATCTGGAATTCCAAACAGACATCGCCATCCAACCTGAAGGAGCTTGAGAAAAACTGCAAACAAGAATGAGCCAAACTGATCAAAGGTAGGTAAACTAAGCTTGTGGCTTTATATTCAAAGAAGACTTGAGTCTGTAACTGCTGCCAAAGGTGGATCAACAAAGTATTAAGCAAAGTCTGTGAATACTTTGCTTAAAAAAACTAAAACTTTTTTCCACATTATCATAATGGTGTGTGTGTGTGTGTGTGTAGAATTTTGAGGAAAGAGATTAATTTAATAATAAGGCTGTAAAGTAAAATGTGGAAAAAGTGAAGCCCTGTAAATACTTTCCAGATGCAGTACATGTTGTATTGCATCTGATGCAACAAATGATGTTTGGGTCAATATGCTCTTTTAGTTTGTATTAAGCAATGCTTTCTTGGAAACAGTTATTTGAAACTGTGTCATGGCAATTAAAAAAAACAAAAAACATATTGTGATACATTTGTGCCATATTGTCCTGCTCCAATCTGTAGCACATTTGAAGAAAATTCTGAATAAAGACTTAAGTTGTTAAATGTTGTTGTAAAAGTGTAGATACAGCAAATACTATCACAAGTCCAAAGTATATCACAATATTAATTTTAGGGCATATTGTCAAGCCCATGTCTTAACAGCACAGAGAAGAGAAGATGTTTTTAAAGGAAGCTTCTTTTTTTTCTCCAGGAAGCTACATGTTTCTGTTTACTGTCTAAATGTTATTTGCTGGAGCTCAAGTTGAATAGTAATACATATTCACAAGGGGTTTTGTTTAATAAAAATAAATAGGCTTATTTGAAATTAAATTAGCTTCAAAAAAATGGAAAGTGAAGACATCACCCAGGAAGAAATAAAAGCAAAAAATGATCAGTATGCAAAAATGGCAGATTTTTAAATAATTTTTTTATTCCCTGGTCTGTTTTGTTTTGTTCAAAGTAGAACCCCTTGTTTTTTTTTATTGTGAGATACAACAAGGCTATTGGAGTAGTCGTTAGAAATACATAAACAAAATAATGATTGTACCATATTTATCAGATGTTGCTATTTATTGCAAGGAAGCTGTATTTTTTTTTCTATTTTTTTTTTTTCATCAAACTTTGGCAGCTCCACGGAGAGTAGGCCGAGCTGCTTTCCCCTCATGTCTGCCTGCTTAGTAAATTCACTTTGCCGCAATCGAAGGAGCCGCAAGGTTTTGAACCCAAACCGCAGTTGAAAGACTATACAGTTGCGGTTGCATGTGACTTTGAAAACTGGAGTCTTTCTGCCGTTTCTGAAGGGAACAGTGACATGACAGGGAGCGGGGCTCTTAGTCTTGCAGTTTTGTTTTTCTGCTCAAAATCAAAGGACACTGCTTACTTTTTTGGCCTCAATCAGCATGCAGCTGCTTTGGTGGTGGATTGCAGGTGTAAAAACGCTGCTTTTTTTCTTGCATGCTGTTGTACATTTTCTTTTTCTTTTTTTTACGAAAGGATATGATTTTTGTAGTTGTTGACAACAAACAATAAAAAAGGGCACATTTTGACAAACATTTGCCTTTTTTTATCTGATGCCAGATGTTTGTTGAGCAAATGCTTTGCTGTGGTATTGGCTCATGCATAACATATACTAACCACATAATACACCTTGTGTTATGGCTTGATTTCCTGTTTTATAAAACACGAACCCAAGAAAGGGAGCGAGTATGTGTACTATTGATGTTTAGATATCATAAATAAAGTCAAAGTCACTGCTGGTAAATATGTGTAAGATAAATAATTTAAAAAAAAAAGCTAAGCTGGAATTCTTCTGGCAGCTGTATAATCTCACAAAAACCATGTAGGAAAATCCATCCTCTTTGTCTAAATACATTTATTTAAGAGAGAGAAAAATCCTAACTACTATGAAAATCGGTGCCCCAATTATCAACATGCCTGGTTAAATTTTTTACAATTTTTTTCTGAAAAAAAGTAAATAATGCATTTTTTTAAATGTACAGTTTATCGATACAAGTATCTATGATGTTTGAATTTGCAATCTATGACCTCCTCTTTTCTAAAAATAAGATGTTTCACAAGGCAATTTTACCTAGGCTCTCTTCAAAATGGGTAAGGCAAGAGAACATGCAATAGAATTAAATCACGTTAATCTTTATCTTCATGAATCAGAAAAGGGATTTCTTTCAAGGCCTAAAAAGGCTTGTTGCTGCTACATTTATGTCTTTACTCGGTTAAAGTGATGTGATTTATACATACAGTGAGCTTCTTCTCAAATCTAACACTTTCTGAATATTGTTTGTCAATGAGCTTTGAGATCCAGAACTCATTTCAAAAGAGTTCTCCGTTGCTTGTACTTGGAGACTGAGGGACAAGCACTTTTTTTTTTACAAGGCTATTTCTGGTCACATGCCTTCATATCTTCAGTTTTTGTTGCCAGTATGAACAGTAAGCCTTTTCGTAAGGGACGTAAAAATGTCCAATACTTAATGTTTGAAAACTGCAGTGAAGGGTCAGGGCATCCTGAGGTCAGCAAGTCTCCGTTGCAAGCATTTGACACAATCTAATGGTAACTAGTTGTGTTCAGGGTATACCAACACCCCCCCCCCCCCCCCCCCCCCAAAAACCAACAAACAAACAACCTTTCCCGTCCTACTGTCACAAACGTAAACGTAGGGAGTTTGCTAAATGCTAATTGACGCTTACCTGGGAATTTGCACGGAGTTTGTCCAGATATGTCTGGCGTAAAACAAAATGATGAAACCATGAAATGGCAAAACACCTTATGTTCCCAGCTAAGCCTGGTGGAAGATCTATAATGGTGTGTGTCTGCTTTTCTTCCAAAGGAATTCACGAGTCTTTGAATATCAGGAAATTTAAAATAATATCTGGTGTCCTCCACCAGAATACTGAAAATGGATAATCAGTGGTTCTTTAAACAAGGCAACAGTCAAAAACACATGACTAAGTGAACCTTCATCTCTGTACAAACGTAGAGCGCATAAGAGAGCATCCAACACTTTGGATAATGTAATTGCACTGAAAGAAAAGGACGAATCGTTCTCCCTCTCAACGTACTCCCACCATGTGAAATGCTCTGGGAGTATAAGGACTGTCATATTGACCAACGAAGTGTTGACATAAGTGGTGTCAAAAATGGTGGTACAAATGATTTGACACAAAAAATACTTTTCTTCAAATGTGATTATTTTCCCATTGAATTAATGTGCTGAAATTGAAGGGTAGATTTTTATTATTTTTTTATTTTTTACACATTGCTTAGTTTGAAATTACAACAGTGCACTAAAACATTTTTAAATGAAACACTTCTTCACCAGCTATGTCAATAAATGTGGAGGGCCCTGTACAGCTACTTTTTAAATCTACGATATTTCAACAAATTAATACCATGTCGGACTGTTTCTTTTACAGTATTAAGCAGCTTTACATCAGGAAACAATCAAGATGAGCTCAAGTGAGCTTTTGCTTCCACGTTAGATGAGTCATTTGTCAAATATTTTACTATAAACCAGGTTTTATTGTCAGATCTTTGTCACTTATAAGTATCAAAACATCTTGTCTTAACAAAGACTAATCTGCAAATTGTCTTCAACAATGCAGCTGGACAAGAAGAGTGAAGTCAGACACCAGAGTTGTTCCAGCTGATGCTCAAACCAGAACGAGTCACAGCAAATGAATGAAACCATTAATCAAAACGTTCAGACATCCACATCAGGTTAGCATATCTGCGACTAGTGTTTAATATCGGCGCTAAATTAGTTTGGCAAAGGGGGGTGATTGCTGTCAAAAGTTAATTTTTAACAGAAGGTAAACATTTTTAAAGGAAACACTTAGGCTGCACAGGTCTGAAGATGTGAGAAATGATTGGAGAGTGGAGGGGAGAATAAAAGTGGGCGGCCAGTGAAGGTCCTTTTGGTCCAGGGCTCCCTACTGTGCCGCACGTTTTTCATTTTCCACCGAGTTGAAAAGATCAGGTAATTGAAAAGGAGACAATCCAGCAGCCATGGCTCCACACACGCCAATGAAAAGCTTCAGAGCTATTAGAGTCCTACACTTTGGGCCCTGTCTTTTGTATTTCTTTCACACGGGGCTTCAGAAAGAAAAAGAGGGTTTAAAAAAAAAAAACGGCTTCATAATGACAACACCTGAAGAGTGTTTTCCATCAGGCCCATGCATCATTGTCAGAGCGGGAGATGAAATTGTATTGTTTCTTTTTGGATGGGCATTATCAATAAGGGGGACAGCCGGCTGGAGAGTGAAGGATGGATGGATGTGTGAGAGTGTGGAAGAGGTGTTGGGCTCTCTAAATGCAAAGTATATTAAAATGTAATAAAAGTCAGATGTTCGACGTCCTCACACACACCTCTTCAAATAATAGAAAACTTGGCTCTTCGAGACTTTTATTACTTTGTGGATTCTCTTCTTCTGGCCACTATTTGATGATTTATGCTTCGGGCTTGTCCTGGCGATCTCTGAAAAGTTCTGTTCCGCAGAAACAAGCAATAAAGAACCGAAACGACATAAGTCAATGGGTCGATCTGAATGCATAAAAGACAGAAAATGAAGAGAAAATCTGACTTGGAAAAAAAGTATACTGTTCTAACTTTTCCATTTCACCTTCCATTACAACCACAAACAAGAATGCATTTTATTGAGGTTTTATGTTACCGACCAATAGAAAGTGGCAATTGCAAAGTGGAAGACTTTCAATATATTTTTTAATTTTGTTTGCAACAATAAAAGTATCTGCCTCATCTTGAAATGCTCTTCATTTGAAATGAACACTGCAACACCTTCAACAATGAAATGTGGTGGCAACATCATGCTGTGGAGACGATTTTCTTCAGCAGGGAGAGAGAACCTGATCAGAGCCGATGTGAAGATGGATGGAGCTAATAAAAGGGGCGAACCTGGAAGAAAACTTGTTGGAGGCTGCAAAAGAGGCTGGGGCAGAGGTCCCCCCTTCAGCTTGACTACGACACTAAACACACAGACAGAAGTGCAATTGAATGGTTTTGGGCTTTTTACAAAGAATTGGGGGGGAAAAGCTGGCAATGAAATGACACTAAAGTCTTACAGCTTTGTTTAAACTTTTGTGTGAAGGGGGCTGAAAAGATGAGCACTCCACACTGTGCCACTCTTGAGTTTGTCTAACATAAAATTAGATTTAAACACATTAAAGCTTGTTAACGCAACAAAATGTTAAAGGGCTGTAAACCCTTTTAAGATTATTTCATTTATTTATCAATGATAAAGCTACTCCCTGATCGTATAATCAGATCTTTTAATATACTCTGTGTTTTATGGCTTTGTTTAATGCAGGAGAAAGCCAGGTAAACACATAAAAATGTATTGGGCTGCACAAGAATGTCTGAAGACTTAACATGCATGTCGTATTGAAATTCTTCGTATTTTTGGTGAATCTCATTTTACCAAACATGCTCCCCACATCCCCCCCCCCCCCCCCCCCACCTCACCATCAGACCTTCCGAGTGGGATTTGTCCAAGATTAATAGTTTTATGATTTATAGGCTGGCAGCGTGTGAGCAGTGCTGCACCTCCAAAACAGCCAGATATACAATTATCCGCTGCTCTTGCCCTATATGAATGCCATTTCTCCGGCATCCCTTCTTAAAAGAGACATGGGCCATTTGTCTCCCTCGCTGCCTCCTCACCCAGGCTGGTAATAAGCCATCTGCTGGATCTGAGCATGAAAGATTAAAATGATATACAGTATGAAAGCTCTCTATTCAGTTGCTAATGTCCAAGATTCGGGGATGCAGAGGCCAAAGCTGTCATCTCTCTCAGGAAGAGGTAATTAGAACTCTTCCTCCGAGGGGCGGCCGCTGTCTCCGCTTTAGCCTCACGCAGAACCCGGCCCCCGTGCCGGCTGCCACCGGCCAAACCTCATTTAGCCGGCCAGAACAATGCCCGACCAAATGTCTGCCTAATCCCCACAATCCTTTGTATTCATTGAGGGCTGGTCGCATGGGCCTGAGAAGAGGACCCTGCTGCTTGTGTGTACTTATGGACGTTGGCGTGTGTGTGTGTGTGTGTGTTTTAGGGCAGGGGGTCAACTTCAAGCCCACAGTGCTACAGGGGAAGGCGTGTGATTATTTCACTCACTGTCATTATGTTTTTGTCAGTCTAAGTATGTCTGTGGGAATAGGAATGGGTTTGTGTGTGTGTTCATGGGCACGTTTTTTGGGTTCGGGGCGATCGCTTATAAATAATTGGATATTAGAATGAGACACATTTGAGATACGAGTTTGATCTACATCTGAGAAATGGTGCAAGAGGAGCGAAGTAAATTGGCCTCATGCAGGAGGGGACAGAATGACTACACTGGACGCTTCTGTGGAAATTTTTATAACGTCTGTGTTGTTTTTTTAAAAAAAAGATTTTATTTTTTAGTTTTGTGTGGCTGTTGGTGTTTTACGGGCAGCTGTCCAACAATACGTTTACCAGACCTTTTAGCTAATGTTGCTATTTGCTAAATGAAATATTTTGGTTTCTCACATTTCATCACATATGTGCAGAGAATTTTATTGAAATTTAATGTGATAAACCAACATGTCGTAATATAGTATTTACTGAAAATAAAATAATTATTTTTTTCCCCTAAAAACAATGTAGGAACATTTTGGCTGCAACTACAGGTAGACACTTTTTATGCCCATCCTTGTTTACCATGTAGCTCAGTATCAGTCTCGCTTATTCATATCTAATGTCAAGTCTTGCCATAGATTCTATTGCGATATAGACTTTGACTAGACCATTTTAACCTTCATGCAAACTCGGACATTACTGTTTTGACTCAACACTGGACTTCCCTTACAACATGCACCTCAGTAGCCTTGCACCATGAGCTGGCAAGGTGCCTCATGCTTATATTGCAGATAATCATTTAGCAGTAGTGACTGATCTTAAGGTTAAGCGGGAAAACTTGCGGCAAAGGAACAGACAACGGGAACTCGAGACGCCCGCTCTAACCACTGCACCACGTGACGCCTTGTTGGAGTGTTGGTGAGGCTACAGAAAGGATATGGTTTCTCTGAAACTTGATGGCATTTAACCAGATGTTAATGGGGTGTTTGTATGTATTTGAGTTTAATTTTGACCACATGTGGGTAAGAGAAAACTTGCAAAAAACTTAAACGTATTCACAGTCACACATAAACATGGTTATGTAAGCTGCAGCGTGTGCATGTAAGCAGTTAAAAGAGGCTAAAAGAGATAGAGGAAAAGATAAAATCTTCAACATTTTCAGATCGCAATAGCGGTTAACCCTAACCCTGAGAGGAAGTGGAGGAGCTTGATTTTGTTTTTTCACAGATTATCTGTCTCATATTACACAGTCATGACATTGTGACAGTTTCAAAAAAACATTTGTGAAGTTTTTAAACTGCAACTTTAATGATCAACATAGACAGGAAACCAAAGTTCATTTGGATCCATTTGGGTGTGTTCTGTGAGTCGTCTGGGTTGTGTGAGAGAATCCTACAGAGTTCATCTAGTAGGTAAGCCTTGCTACCCTCGGCTCCACCTCCACGCTTTAAGCGATGCATTTCTTTGAGAAACTCCCAGTTCACCTTCTTCCATCTCAATCCTCCGGACCAGAAAAGAGGTTACCCCCTCACACGCCCCCCCCCCACCCTCTTCCCCAATCCTGCTTTTAGCCTTCTGCTCATCCTTTTTTCAACAAGAGAGAAGAAAAAAAAGAAAGAAAACGTTCCCCTCATTCTCTTTCTCGTAATACAAACCTCAATTATGCATAAACTTGTCAATTTGGCCGTTCAAAGAGGAATGACACGGAATCCAGTGGAGAGGGCTGTCTGAAGATATATCTCTGACAGCGACAGCGGGGAGCTTAATGCATGTCTTAGTGGCTGTCCTGTCTTTCACACACACTCCCCATGTGACCCGCCCTCACATTCATATTATTAAACATATCTGATAGAACTTAAACCCAGTCAGCAACTGAGATGCCATGATACACCCCCCCGTTATATATTTTTACATCTGCCAGCTCCAGTGCATGCTGCTGGGCTTCATTGTTAGTCGATCTTGAATGATGCTGCCTGCAGGACTTCATCTCAACTTGAACCTCTCAAAGAACAGCCTCCATAGCTTCTTTCTGCTATTATTGTGCAATCTATGGTGAATTAATGTGTAAACGCTCGAAGCTTTGTTACATTTAACCGTTTTCCCATTCAAAGTTCTTCTTCTTTATGTTTAAATGGGATTGTGAGAGAAAGACCACCCCAGCCTGAGCTGTCGTGTTCTCTCCACCTTTCCATGTACTTTTTTTCTTTCATGTGAGTCCAACTGTACCGTCCATGTGGGGCGATGTGAGTAAATGGTTCTGTCATGCCTCCTGAGTGGATTAAAGTGGCCTTCAATTACCTTCATCATTGACCTTATGAAGCTGGTTAACTGCAAAATCCTTAACCCCAAAAGCAGTGACTGAACAAACACTCTAATTCGCTCAGAAACACCGAGGGTGACAGGTACACATTTGTGTTCACAACATTTTAAAGGGGGTGAAAATGAATTGGAAAGATTTATAAAGAAGAAATAGGTTTAGTCTGAAATAATGCATTCTGGAAGTTTAGCTCTTTTTTCCGATTTTGGTTGAGATCAAAGCCCGGTTTCAGGTCTAATTAACCAAACGAATGCAGATCCCAGACCTTCTGGCTGCAAGGAAGGCCTTGGAGGGATCCCTCGCTGGAAATCCAAATCAGATTTAAATAATTAATTTGACACCTTGAGCTCCGCAGAGAAAGAGGGGCTCCGTGTTGGAGTTTAGAACAATGTCACTGCCAAGTGTAATGCTGTTTGTCTCCATGAAAATTAGCTGGAGAGAAAGCAGCCACTCCATTGTGTCGTCTCCTCGGCAGATCATGGGACGGGTGCGCTCCTTTGTCATGCTAACGGAGAGCTTTAAGGGGCCTTTGGTAAAGGCCTACGGCCAAGGGCTCCGTTCCTGACTGGGCTTGTCTGAGACGAGCAGGGCCTGGCTCTGGGGACCTGGAGCTGGGGTCATTTTATGGTTTTTAATCCTCTTAATCCCCGTTAGAAGGGGCTTGGTGGAGACAAATCCACTCCCAGAGGTCCTTAGGATTCAAATGCTGCGCTTGAGCAACTGTATCATTTGATGACAACAATGGCTGAGGATAGGGACAGAAAGGGCGATGGACAGAAGGCTGAAGAAATAAAAAGAAAGATAAAAATCTATGTCACGATTCAGTGATATAGATTTCTAATTTGCCCTGTGGTTATTAGCAGTAACGTCTTGCATGTTTGTCTGGTGAGTTTCTTATCAAGGTGGATAAACTGTTTTGGATTCAAGACTCACATAAACTATGGGTCTAAATCTCATGCTAATCACCCTTATGTTGCCCTGTGGTCCATTTCGAAATACCAAATGGTCTTGATTCTTGCATGAACCAAGCCAGGGGTAATCCAGAGGGTCCTATTCAAATTAATACACTGTTAGCCTCATCTTGGACAAGCTCACTTCATTATCACTCAATTAAAAGTGCATATATGAACAGCTTAGTGCTGCAGAGATTTTGGTATGTCTAAGCTAAATGACCAAACACTCAGACCAGGAGGGATTTGGACCACAGCAGGACATACAAGCATAGGAAGTGAATAAAATGGCTTATATTACACTAACTCATCAGAGAGGTCATGACTGTTTTTTTAATAAATATTTGACACCTGTTAAAAGGATATTTGTGGAGTATTTTTGCTTGAGATGCAACACTCAGAGATTTTCCTTGTCCAAAATACAACAGAGCTCTGACTTGTCGATACCAATTTCAGCCAATTTAGATTTTTCTTAAATCACTGCAATTACAAATAAAATAGTTTTTTTGTACTTCCAAGGAAAAAAGAAATGTTTCTGTCTTGATGATAAAATGTTTTATAGTAAAATAACAAACTGACCTTCTGAAGAGCAGCCTCATGTTACAGGTCTGACTCATTGAAAATCTACCAATATTAAAACAGTTAAGGTCATGGGATAGATACTATATTTATTAATAAAATCCAACTCCAGAAAGTGCTGGACATGTTTTATGTATGCAGAATATAGACCGGGAACATTTGACCTCAAAATGCACAGCATTATATCTCAAAAGTCTCAATTTTTGTCAAAAAGAGCCTTTCAAATCCTAACTTAATATTTGAGATATTTGAGATTAATAAAAATGATTATTTTTAATCATTTCTATTAAGTCTTTTATAGTTATTTATTGTGACTAAAATAGAGCTCAAAGTAGTCCCTGTTTTGAATAATTATTAACTGTTTCCATAAGGACCGTAGTCCCACCGTGTGAGCATGAGAGAGCAGGTGGTGTTACACAGCTCCACAGATAAACACTGTTTCTCTATTATTGTCTAAACTACAGCAAAAATCTAATTCAACTTGCTTTAGAATCTTATAAAGTTTCTAGCGCGATTATAATGAAAATCAGTTCTCACTTTAAGCATCAGTAAGTATTCCCTTCACTGTGACGTGTGCAACAAATCGACATTTTCTCATCTATAACGATCAGTACCACACAGATCTGTAGCATTGAAAAGAAAAATACGGTAATTTTGCTGTAACACGTTCAGCTTCCTGTTATTTGTTGGAGTCTCGCTACATTTTGAAGAAAAGGCCAACACATCTCTATGAAAAACATAGTTTTCTTTTTACAAGCTTTTTGCACTTTTCCCCTTTCCTTTGATTTCATTTTCCAGCATTTCACTGATACCGAAAACAGCCGAGCCTTCCTCTTGCTGTAGCAACTTCTGCACCAAAGACTGTTGTTGTCGACACAATCTTTTTGCCTTTATGTGTGGTGCGTTCATTATTCAGAAAAAAAAAGACTAAACTATAATCAGACCATCACCATAAGTTAATTTATAGCTTTCGTACAACGCTGAAGAGGCGTTTTCTTCTAAAACACGATACTATATCACATTGAGTGAGTCGAGTGAAGAAACATTTCCACATTTTATCTTTCCATGGTTGTGTGTGAATGCCAGAATAAGACCAAACATAGTGTTTAAGTAGTGAAACGGTACACTGCCTCTAAAAAACACTGAATTGTAGACAGTCCTCCAGCTTCTGTCATGTCTAATTGAAACAGCATGACAAGGGATGGTTAAGTTGAGTCACGATGGCCCGTGGCTCACCAAGGAACCCAAACTTAGCCCAGAATTCTCCTTTTTGTGAAAAATGACTTGAGACAATACGAGTTTGTGGTAAAACATTTTGGACAGCTCAAACCAAATGACTGAAAGATTAACAGGAAAGAAAATGGTTGAAAAAACAACAACAAAATATTTAGCTACTATCAAATTATTAAATTTGATAGTAGCTAAATATTTTTAGCTACTAAAAATATTTAGTAGAAGTTAAATTTTTTAACTTCTTTTCTACATTTTTCACATAATTGAAATTTGTTTCTGCTCCTGGTAATTACTCTGAACCAACACACACTTATTTCAGACAGATCTCTATTTCTCAGCTCCTCCTTTCTGCTTCTTCTGCTCAGATTTGCCCACCTGATCTTTCCTTGCAAATAGTACCCAAAGTTGAGTATTGGACTGAACACCTTTAGCACTGAACCCTTGTGTGGGAACAGGCTAGCTGTCTGTACACTGCATATAGCCTGCAGCCAAAGACTGAGCAAAACAACAACCACAAGTCTGGCCTGTCTGAAGAATGCCAGGACTGCTTAGTGGTTGGCAGCCTCCAACACACCAGGGGTACACTGCTGTCATTTGCAGGGAAGGAAAAGTTGAGATCCAGAATTCCTCAGACAAGGCGCATGTTATGTCGAACGAGGAGAGTAAACCGCTCTTTACGTTTGGATACGCAACACTGCGCTCGGATGATGATAGTCTGCTTGTAATTACTTAATGGCTAACATCCTAAAACGAATCAAAGGAAATGTATACAAGCATAATATATTGCTTTTTCTAATAAATGTACATTATTTATTTATTTATTTTTTTAACATTTGCTTAAAGTTAGTTCATGTAAGAAAGTATATTCGCACAACTACTGTGTCCGGACAAAAAAAAAAAAAAAACAACCATGTTTTTAGTAGAAAGGAGAGAATGATCTTTTTCAGAATAATCTGCTGTGACATGTTATTCTGCAGCTTTCATCCCAAAATGAGAGCTGACACAAGCACAATGAAATGACAACAAAGAACCAAAAACATGTTTTGTCAATTTTGCTATTTCAGTTTCAAGTTAAGAAACATTATGGTGTGCTAGTCTGTGTAGTTATTAACAGCCCTAATAACTATTATCTATACAAACTGTACATCAATGTTTTTCAATCCATTTTGTACTTTTAAACATTACAGATACCTTTGAGATTTCATTGCACAGTGTGAATTTTTTTTAGAAGTTTTTTTTTTCTTTCTTTTTCTTTTTGCACAGTTATGCCCAGTGACTAAGCTTCCCGACTGACAGTTTGTAAAAACTATACTGTCTATGATGATTCAGGGAGTGTAAGTATAAGTGATAACTTGTGAAAATGACAGAAGCTAATCTATCTGATGCCATCATCTATCGCAAACTCTGGAAAATTATTGGATTAGTGGAGAATCTGTATTGAACATCGCTTGTTTTTACACAAATCCAAGATGGTGTCAGTAAACATCCCAAGATCATACGAGTAAATCAAACCTCCAAGTCTGAATGTTTTTACCTCGGGGGGTTTTCTGCAATCATGTCATATGATTAACTCGAGGAATTGTATCAACTTAGCTATAAGCTCAATCATAAACATTTCTTCATGATCCACCGAACTGAGATTTCACCGTCCACCACACAAAATTAAACTTTGTCCTTAATTTTCAAAACAAATCTCACAATGTGATTGGCTTTTTCCAAGTCAGAAGTTTAGCTTTCCTGCAATAGAGTTACCCTAACTAACCCTCCTGAAGGCCTGTAGTGAGAAGATTCCTTATATTTGAAAATTCCTTGATCATGTTATCCTCTGCAGAAATACAGGTAGGATAAAAAAAAGTGTAGATTGCATTTGCCTTCTGATGGAGCACAAAAGATCCTTTCACAACTGTTGTTTCATAAACAGAAATGTCATTTGTAACTCAATTCCAGCTGCTGATGCATTGTTTTACAGTGTGGGCTGTTTTGCTTTTATCTGGACCCGAGTCCCGACGTTACATGCTTTCATCAGAACTTCCTTCACCACCCTCACGCTTCTGCAGCCTTTAACACAGACAAACGAGGCCACAGAACCCATGTAATGAGCATGCAGCATGCAAGGCGGACTTCACTTGTTTCTTTCCGAGAGTGCAGCTGAGGGGGGAAAAAAATGCTCGTTGTTGTATGTACATTGATGTGTGTTTACGTGTGCACTGACAGCCTTTGAGCCGCGTTCTCTCGCCTTCGCTAAAAAACGCTTCGGGCACAAAGAAGCCTTTTCCCCCCTCTGCTCCTGAGCACAGGCCCTGCTCTCGCTGCCTGACAGGAGCTGAAGGTAAGCACCGAAGACATCCTGACACATGCACGTAAAAGCACTTTTGATGCGTGGAAAATGGACCACTTTGCGGCGTACAAATAACAGCACAATGTCAACAGAATGCGAGGAGTCCGACGGGAGGCAACAACACAAGCCAGGTTCAAATGATATTACAGCAAACAAAACACGAACGTCAACCACCAAAGGCCCTTTTGGTTGTCTGCCTCGATCTTCACGTTGTTTTGACTTCATCTGTGTATCATGCCATCTTTTTCTCGGGTGATGGCTCCAGCATGCATTACATTACGGGGGTAAGGTATGAAAACGCACCCAGAAAGGATGAAACGAAAGAAAGGGGTCAAAGCCTTTAAAAATAAATTGCAAAAATGACACTGCTAAAATCATTTCTACTCACATTCTGGGTTTTTTCTAACTAATTAATTTAGGCACGAGACTGTGTGAGTTTCACACTCGTTGAGCTATCATGCTATCATTTTTAATTGAATCTATGCAAAAAAAATGAGTAAAATAAAATACAGAATATGATTTTACAGCTTTATTATGTAAAATAAAATCCTATTGTTGCTAAAACTATGTAACATATTTGTTATTGCAGTTAGTTTAGGCATCAAAATAAAAATAATAAAATATTAAATAACCTAACAAAATATATTTAAAAAAAACACTAAATTGAATACTAGTTTTCATCAAATTATTGTGAAGGATTTCAGCTTTTTTGCAATTCTTCTCTTCAGAATAGCTCAAACATATTGATTTGGTACCAGCTGGTTAATTGGTTGACCCGTCTATTCATTTTACCAGGATCCAGTCCGCTGTGTTTCTGACAGCTTGCCAACCACAGCTATAAAATACTTAATTTCCTATGAAACTGATGGGTGTTACCCATTTAGTTTTCGTGATGTTACTGTCCATGTGATAATATTTCCAAACAGCCAACATTTTCTATCTAACAATTGGGGTGAAACTGTGGGGCGCTACTTTCAGCCAGCTCACCTGCAGTGTGTAGTCACAGGTGAGCCCTGCTCCGTACAACCAGAGAAAACTCTGCTGTAAACGGTACCAGGGATTTATTGTTATTATTATTTTTTTGTAATGGCAACTTGCCATACCTTGATACTGGTAACCAGCCCATGTCAGTATAGTTGCTGGAACACATTAGTAATGTAATATATGATTGATAACCATGAAACAAGTCAAATTCCTTCCCCTGTCTTACCAATTGAATTCTGTAAGAATTTGATATTATTTTGAGAATATGGCAGAATTGCTGACATAATTTTATAGCAGAGAAGTAGCATTGAAAAGCTTTGCAGATTCACAATATGAAGCCTTCCTGTTCTAGTCTCTGCTGGGGGTTTCCTGTATGTTTGTTAAGTTTCCCTGTGCAGGTGTAGATTTTCTCTGTTCTTTCCCTGACTACCGTTTTTTCACAATACACCTGTCACTGCATGAAGTCAGTGTTCCACAAACACAAATATCACTTGAAAAATAAACATCTTCTCACTTTTAAAGAGGCAACTTCAGCGATTACGTTGCATCATACATGTAAACAGAAAACTATTACTTTCTATATTCATAATATTTTTCCAACTAAACTGGTAGTTATTAATGGTGGGGGAGAAAAAGTCTGTCAAAAGTAATCCCAGCAATGTCGGTTTTGAGTGTTTACAGACACAATCAACTGAAGGTTTTATTTATCACAATAAATCACATTTTTTATGCATGATTATAATTTTTTCACACAACAAAGATGAATGATACAATCATCTGTTCCTATTCTTAGGGTAGTCAGAAGTTTTTGACTGGTCCAGGGTGTTCCCTGCATTCCTCCTGTAGTGTGTTGACAGAAATTCAGGCACAGAACGGGACTTTGTGGATATATATAAAGAGATTTGAAGGGAACTTGATGACACGGCCTTTACAATTTATGAAAGTGTCTACAGGAGCATTTGTAACTCTATTATTGCTGCGTAGAAAAGAAAATCTCCTGTCATTTGGGCTTTCTATAACCTGAAAGTATAAAAGGGGGGAAATCGGCAGACCTTCAGGCAAATTCTCTTATTCTGAATTATAAAGGATTATAGTAGTAACTGCACTTTTTCCGTTATGATGATTATTTTGTTTGCTTACTGTTTCAGATTCTCTTTAAGGCATTATGTTATGCAGTGTGTAACTCCTCCTCATCTGTTTTTTTTGTTGTTGTTTTTTTGGTGTGAGGTGCTTTCGGAGCGGGCCGGAGGTCAGGACCCAGAGATGCTTGCAAAGATAACTGTCTGCTTTAACCCAGGGCTACACCTGTAGGTCACTGCAGGGGGATGCTAATCCCTCCGCCGCCTGATAATACTGATGATCTGCATCTGAGACCCTCTCCCCTGAGATCTTGCAATTGTGTGTGTGCGGGTGTGTGTGTGTGTGTGGTTGAAGGGCTGACAGATGAGGCAACAGGGGGCCTAGCAACCCGTGTCTATGTGTGTGCATCAATGTATGTGTGCGTCTGCAGCAATGGGGGGAGGGGAGAAAATTTATTGTCATGTCTATATACATATATAAAGGCAGAAAGCAAAAATGGAAAGTTATCTGGTCCATTTTTCTTGGCTCTACTTTCAGATAGGCCTTGCATGCTCAGATCCAGAAGTGAGGAATTTGTAACCTATTTACATGGAGTCAAGAAGTGGGGAAATGGCACGAGCAGGTGGTATCTCACACTCCCTCCTCCCCACGCTGCAGACAGATGTGTCTGACAGCAAACATCCCCCAATCCTCTTGTCCTCTCCTGGGGTTCTTGTTCACTGTGTTGCACTCTTGTCTGGAAAAAAAGACAAGCAAATAAAGACTTCTCACAAACTGTCCTTAAAATGAATTATTATCATTTAGTTCCCCACATTTTTGGCTTTTATTGTTGACGACAAACTGATGGAGGAAACGTTTAGTACCCTATAACAGTGAATACATTCAGTTTGTAAAGTCTCCATGCTAATACCTGCCTATATATTGCACACAAAAAAACTGAAAAATGTAGATATGGTTTTGCTCATATTGATAACAACAGGCGGAGCTTGGTCTTTTCACTGATTATCTCTGTCATATTATACTGTCATGACACGTAGGCAGTGTAAAGTGTAAAAACATATTTTTGTACAAGTTACTTACCGGAGCTTTAGAATGGAAACCAGAAAGATATGGAAGAGACTGGTAAACTACCATTTAAACGAGTAAAAGAATAAGTAAAATTGGAAAGACTTAGCCAATGAGCTACTCCACAAAGTTACATGTTAGCTGCGAAACATCTACGTGAAGCAAAGCAATTAATTGGCTGCAAGTCTCAGCAAAATTTAACTGTTGAAAATCCAACATGGGACAGAGGTTGCAGTTTTCCAAAGAGCACATTGACTGGCTTAAATAGAAACTGTGCTACTAACTGATGAAGACAAGATTGTTCTTTTGGGATTTCTTATAATTTATTTTTTTGATCTGTCTCATTCTCTTGTATTGTCCAGTTTTGTTTAAAGTCTTTTCATACAGACTAATTAATGCTGGTTCTGAACGAGTCACCATAGGATTTCTCATCAAATTAAAGTCTGTCTGGTAAAGTAAGCAACCATTATGAGCCCTGGAAAGGAAGATGAGTGCTTTAGGCTAGACACCCTGTTCAATCTGTGTTTGACACTCTAAATTTAAAGTTGTGAAGGAGATGCTTTCTGAGTTGATCTGACAACAGAGATGGCTAATAAAGATTTCTCATCAGAATGGCTAAAAATACTCTGGAAAGAAGCTGAACTGCTGATGTTTGGAAATTGCTTCCTCTAAGTGCTGGACCAACAGGATTTTTCAGTTTTTAACCAATCTGGACTGAATTTATTTATTTTTTAGTCAGCATCTAAAATACTTAGAAACTCTATTTAACAGAGAAGCTTTAAAAGACAGTTTGTTTCTAAAAATATATGTAATAAATGCCTTTGTTGACTAAAACGTTCGCCTCATCTGGTTTTCTTGAACTCAGTGTTTTTTATCATCTCCTCTTGGGAGCTAGATGCATCGTCACACCCCCAGTAATGGATTTGAAGAAATCATAGCCTTACAAAAGGGAAAAGTAATATTTCTAAATGTTGGTAAACTAATAATTGTAAAACCTGCAGTAGTGTCATTTCTTTCTGTTCTTTAGGCAGGAATACCCACTGTCTTTCTGACGTGTAATTTCTTTTACTGACTTTTCGGTAGTCTTAGGATCAGTTTGTTAATTTATGCAGAAATAGCTTCCATAAATCCATCAAATACCAGGCCTTGCCTATGCAGCCTTCAAATGTCAGTGAGCAAACGGTAAATGTAACAATCAAGCAAATATATAAAAAAAACAATAAACTGCCATTATTGTCATGACAAATCACAACTCACATCATGATCTTTTTTTTCTAATAAAGATAAATGATATAATGTCGACAGTCAGTGTGTCCAGGGTTCACCCTGCCCGTCATCCAACGACTGCTGGATTTAGGCTCCGCCCATCTGCAAAAATCTAATGGATGCATGGACGCAACCTTTTAAGAATAACAATGGAGAACACAAAAAATCCTGATCTTATTTACAACCACGAACTTATACTCACCAAAAACATACTTGAACCTTGTGTTCATAAAAATTTTTTTAGGTGACTTAAATTCTTCAGAATGACATGTACTAACTAAATCTAAATCTCCTAAGAATCTGTAGGATTTTCATCTCTTAGATGAGTTTTATTTTTTGCATGAAGGCTAATTGGTTTTTGTACTTAAAAAAATGCAATAAATACGTCTTTGACAATTGCTACTTAGATATCACAACAACATGTACCTCAGTGATAATGTATAACAATGATGTTCCTCCCAGCATATTAATGCTGAAACTGTTTACTATCATGCTGACAATTCAACAAACAGAATTAATAACTACAGCAGAACCTTTACTCCAGAGTCAGACGTTTTCAGGTGTGGTTTTCTAAAATCTTAAAGGAAACAGATCTCAATGAAAGGTTGACGTGGATTTGAGAACGAGGTTATCTGATTCGGTGTCCATCTGGGGAAAAAAAGAAAAAAAAAGTGATTGGGTCTGTCCTCAGGCTACCCAGCCCTGTGCAAACACACACGTATGGAAAAGCTGTTACCGAACAATAATCGTATTTCACCCAAATCACTGAACACGCATCCACATTTGAAGGTTTCATCCCAGGCGGCTGTTTTAAGTTATTCTGGATCGGATTTTAAGCGCGCAGAGCACGAAAAGTGTTTACTTTCTTCATTGAGGCGCAGGATAAGTTGAGAGCAGAAGCTAAGTGTACTACAGTCTATGGCAGAAGAATAAACATTTTCCTTTATAGCCCGAGGACCCACTTTTCATCTGTCAAGCATCTTTTAATAATTAATCTGTTTAATACACACACAGCATCTGCTGGGTACAACTCCCATCCTCCCATTCAAACTGACGAGCACAGCTGCCACTGTTTGGGTCTACTGTACAGGTCTGGAATATGATAAGATGTGTTTTTTTTTTTGCCCTCGCAATGCACGGACAGAATATTGCTATGCATCCTGACATACACAGAAACACAGAGACGTGCACAACTTGTATATGCACACACTGGTTGTACAAACTAGCATACGTTAAAGAGCGGGAGCTCTGACTGTGGGCCTACTTTCCCTATGTATTTCTCCTTGGTGGGCAAGTCAAATGGGGATTGTGTAAATTAAATACATTTCTTTTTCCGGCACCACAGAGAAATGATGCCAGATTAAGCCCATGAATATATACATGGGCCAGGGCTGACCTGTCTCCAGACGCCTGATTTCCCTGGAGGGGTGCTGACATGGTGAGGGGCTCCAGGGGTGTGTAGGTGTTGCGTGATTGCGTGTGTGTGTCGAACGGTGCACCTCTGACAGAGGTGAGGAGATCCCCTGAACAGGTCCAAATTGAGCTTAATCTCATTCCTCATTGTGCTGGAACAGGAATGAAATTGCACAATTGCACTTTAATCGACGATCGAAGACCCCCTCTCCCACTCCCTCCTCCCCTCTCTCTTTCTTTCCTTCCTTTTATGTCTTTTGCGCTGTTGCTCTCTTTGTGTCCTTGGCCTTACATTAGGCACATGGGCCGTTGGGCATGCTTGCCTGTTAGCCCATACTTGATCCTCATTGGGTTTTTTTTTCTTCCTCCTTTTTTTTGTTCCACTGGATGCATCTAATAATGTCTTTTCAAGCAATCAGGAGGTTAATGCAGTAAGGATAAGGGCAATCATAACCCTATAAGAGCCATCCGGAGCCCCGCTCCATGTTCCTTGACCGTCTAATCCTGGAAGATTGGAGCTTCGGGAATCCCGCGTTGCATCCGTGGCACTGGAGCGTATCTCCGTCATGGTCAGGAAGAAATCCATCCATCCCTTGGGGGTTGATTACACACACAATCATTTGTACCACACAGGTGTGTCTGATTATGTAAGGTAGGGAACCTTCGTAGAGCTGAATATCAGCTTTTGTTTTGGGACATTTCCATAGACAAAGCATTTTTATCCATTTCTTTCAGAGCCACGACATCTACTGGTTTTTTTTCTTTTACTTTGACTGCTCATTGCCCTTAAAATCAAGCAAACCACAGTTTCCAGGAGAATAAGGTTTTAATGGTGACACATGTGAGACATTAAAAAACCTCTATGTTGGTAACCACAACAACACATGCTGCAGTTTACTGCTGCAAAGCCTTAAAGGGAGAATTCAAGATTTTTAAATGAGGTTCTGTTTTGGTCATTAGCATATTTATTCTTTGTTTTTTATAGTTGATATGCCTCATGCCATCTTCATTTTGTACACAGTATATCCAGACCAACTGATCATACCAATGTGTGAACTGGTAAACCATAGTTACATTTGAGGCGACATATCAGTGCTGCATACCTGTACCTCATCTCGCTATAGACCGAATCAAAACTGTGTAGTCTAAAACTAAGAGACAGACAAAAGATGTCTGTTTATCAGGCAAAAAATATCAAACATTTTAGTCCGGTCTTTTATTCCCACTTGTCCTTGCAGACCTTGCTTTTGGACTGTGAGAGGAAGCCGGAGTACTTGGAAACCCATGCATGCGTTGGGAGAACATTTGAACCCAGGACCTCCAAGTTGCTATGCAATGGTACTACCAACTACATCAGCCCACTTGAGACTGCCGTGCATGATATAATTTAAACATTTGTTCTGTTGGGGTAATTGCGACAATTCATTTTACAATCCATTTTTTGGAATGTTAATAACTGAGATTAATAATTGAGATATTAGATATAGAACCAACACACACTTTAAAAAGTGTCGCTAAACACTTGAGATAAAACGTTCAAGGTTTAGAGGCCGAGCAGAGACAACAAGACTATATCACTATAGATTAATGACTGTTTGTAATAGACAATTCACCAAAGTTCAGCATGAATTAAATTTCAAATCAGTATACACTCTCACATATAGACTAAAAAAAGGTCTATATTTAGCCTAAAAATCCGGATTTAGGTGTGTTCTGATGTCACTTCTAGACCAAATACAGAGATTCTAGGATAAATGTGAAATACTTACATATTACTCAAGCTATTTGCATTTTTAATATTACTATTTACACAGGATATAGCAGTAAGTAACAACACCTCAGTAATTATCTTCCTATGTGAAAAAAACCCTTGAAAATTTGACACCATTAGTCCAGAGATCTTGTAAAAACTTACAGTGAGCAAAAACACTGAAAGTCAATGAAGGTTTTTAAGAGTATTGGACAGAATTTGCTTGGACGGGACCCACTTTTGAAACCCGAATTGCTTTAGGATTTTAACTTCACCCTCCAGTGGGCAACTCAAGTGGGTGTATAATAAATTATGACACCTACAACTCATGTTAACAAAATTTCACCTCAAATATTCCCAAACAATCAACTCAGGGGAATATTTTAATGTTTAGGAGGATAAAAAGCAACCAAATCAGATGAAACAAGGACTCTGTTTACAAGTTGAAACTTAGCGTCTAAGTAGCTTGCTTTGTTTCTCTGTCAGGAATATGAACAATAAATATATTGCAGCTTTCCACTATCAGATAGAATCTGTCAACACAAATAGCACAGTTATTTAAAAAAAATGCTTTCCTGCAATGTTTTTTTTAACATAATGATTTCTACAGGAAAAATAAAAAGCATAAGCTCATAATGAAAGAAAATCATGTAAACATGCACGAAGCCAGGATCTGTCCCTGTTAGACATTTAGAGAAAGACGAAGAATACAGACACTTGAGCCATGTACAGTGTGTTGATTTGTTTCTCAAGGTGTTGGAACAAAACAATGCAACAAAGGTTCCCAAGGTGCTGTATCTGAGGTGGATGTACTCATTATGGCCCATAATGAAGGGCCCTGCTTACCGCTGTGTGCATCTACTCAGCAACAGTGACGACCTACGCAGACACACACAGACACACATATATGCATGCATACTCATACATACCCAGGCCAGGCTGCTGCCAGGCTGTCAAGTCCAAAAATAATTAGGCATCAAAATGAGTTTTCCTGTTTTTTTTCTTTCTTTCCCCCCCTCCCTTGTTCGTTTTATTCATGTGCTGGAACTCAGGAGACTGGCTAATGCAGTTAACATGCTCTCATCATGAATTTTCATTACGCCATTACATGGCTACATTACAAGAGCGGGGAAGCTGATGCTACAATGATGCCATCAACATGCACGCTTAGACAGAAACACACACAGGAAAACCCATACATCCATGCACAAACACATGCATGCTCTACTTCCCAGTGGTGGGACATTGATCATGTAAACTGATCAGCCAAAACACTAAAAACCTCTTAGCTAATAATGTGGAAGTCCTGCAACGTTGCCAAACAAACGAGAGATTTCCCTTCAGATGGTCTGTAGAACCAGAATAAAGATGTCAGAGACGAGTCGTTAAAGTCCTGCATGATGCCAGTTGGAGCATCTCTGGGTCAGAATTGATTTGGAGCTCTTCCTGCAGGTGTTTAAACTTGTGGTGGGACACAGGGTGTAACTGTACGTTAAGCTCACAAGGCGAGACGAAATATGATGTTGTGTTTATGAGAACTTCTGAGGAAACCAAGAACCAAACACTGAAAAATTGTAAACTGTGTCTCGGTTATCCAAATATCATAGACTAATACAGTCCAGGTTTGAGTCTGCCTTCTGTGGTTTTTATGCATGTCTATGAAATAGCAAAAGAAACAGGACATTCTCCCTTTTTGCATTAGTGTTTAATTAATCTAGTTCAGGTTTAATCAATCCAGGTATTTTAACATTTAAAATAAGTGAATAACTAAATATCCCAAGTGATCTATGCTTCGTTGTTGCTTTTGCTGCTGATCGGTTTCAACCGGTACTAAATAATTGATAGTCAACCTAACGGCAATTCAAGAACTACTTCCCTTCATTTCAAAATAAGAGTCTCAAAAATCGATATAATAGAGTGTCAAGGTTAAAGTACTCAGATTAACATCCATCCATCCGTCCGTCCGTCCGTCCGTCCATCCTCCATCCATCGACAACAGGCAGGGTACATCCTGGTCAGGGTGTCAGTAATCATATGCAGATATTGCGTCATTGATCTGTAAAAATATATATTTTTTTATTATGATAGGAATTGGGCTTTATCATGGTAAAAAAATAAACAGCTGGATGATGCTAGTATGTTTCTTTTGTTTCCTTGATTGTTATTTTTTTAACAGTTTTTTATAGTTTGTTTCCACTGTTGCGTCCACAAGAATGCCATGTGTTAATATATTTAATATAAATGTGATCAAATGTTTACAGTTTAGCTGTACCGTCATGCTACTAAATGTACTCTCTGGTGTACTGAAATAGCCCATTTCATGATGTGTGTTGTTTTTAAGAGCAGCGTTTGTGTTTGTGGTGCTCTGATGGTCACAGCTCTACAGCATGTTGCGTTGGGTCACAGTGAACCAGGCATCAATAGAATCTGAAAGAAGAACCCCGACCTTTTAAGCAGACAGCTGGGTGTTTCAAATTTTGCAAATCAACCCCTTTATTTTACACTTAGGAACTTTATATGTGGTACTGTGCATCAGACAGCTGCCTTTCACTCACAATTATTAAACACAATAAATAAAAATGTATCTGTGTCTAACTTGGCTTGCAAGCTAAAAGTAAATTTTTATGTTTCAATAAGGTAATGATAATTTTCTTCTACCTTTTTAAACATCTTCACAAACTATAAATCATACTGTCATTTATATACTTGCCGTTAAATCATAAATGTCCAACCCATCCCGTAGGGTTGATACCGTCACACACTCAACACTTCCATCTATGTTAACACACATTCATGCGCCACTGCTTCAAAGGGATCAGCATGTGTCAATAGGCAACAAGAAAGTAAAGGCAGGAGTGTGTGTGGGCGTGTGTGTGTGCTTCTCTGTGCAAGATGGGTTTTCTATTGCTGATTTTCTCATGCTCAATTACCCAAATCCTCCTGGGCTTTAGTGAAAGTAAACACACATCAGCTGGGCTTGGTTTATTTCAGTGTCTGACTGCAGCCTGGAAGTCAGGCATGCATGTTCGATAAAACTCTGGCACACACACTGCATAGGAATATTCACAATCATGGCAATAGAACCTGTAGAAATCATTATTTTAGCTCTTGATTAAAAAGATTCATTAAAAATCAACAGGATATTAGGCCAGACATAAAAAGCCTTAGATGAGATGTTCATTATCCTTGGATTATAATATTCCCAGTGCTGCTAAAAAGTTAAGAAAAGTCTATCGCTGTGACAGACGAGGCTTCCTTTGTTACCATGCCAAGGCCCTGCTTCCCCTGCAGCCCAAATCATCTGCCATCCTTCCTTCCTCTCTCCGTCTTCCTTTTTCCCCTAACAGGTATCAGAGTGTGCATGCAACATGCCGTCCTCTGGTTCTCATGCATGGTGTCTCTGGTGTACTTATTGATTCTTATGAATAGACTATTGATCTGAAGCTTGAGCCCATTAGACCGCTATTAGATCCCATCTAAAGTCAGTAATGGGACCAGAGCAATGTCCTCTGGTGAGACATGACAACTCTAAACAGTAAAATAAAGACAGACAAGAAGCTGAAGGGAAGAGGAGTGCTTGAGTTGCTTTTCTGGTTAGCCACTCATCATGTAAAGATGGCCGTTCTGAGCCAGTAAAGGCGGCACGGCAGGTGGCGTACTCATCCATTTTTAATGCAAAACAATTCCAGATCAGCAGAAGTCCTAACAAAAAAACAACGAGCTGCAAACTCATTGCCAGTTTTCCATAATATTGTTTGATTTATCATATATACCTGAAGAAACCTGTTGGCGAGAGATGGCCTTACAATCTATAAGGTTTGAAGAACATTGCAAGTTAGAGTGGGCAGATATCAGGTCAAGCAGTTGGAGGCTGTCGGACCTCTACCAAAGACCGGAGGCTGACAAAGTATTAAAATATGAACTCCTTTTTATTTGTCTCCCCACCCTCCTAATGACTTTTCTTTTTTTTTCCAAGTTGTGCTGAATAAATATTTCATATACATGAAAAGTTTTGATTTTTCAGAGTTTCTATTTCTTTAAGCAGGGGTGTGTGATCTTTGAATAGTGATTTTTACCTTTGAATGTTTAGTACTGTAAATATTGTTGAAGGTCATTCAACCCAGATTTGTGTTTTGCACAAAAAAAAAAAAAGTTGCTAGTAATCAGTAATTGGCAATGGCAAAGATCTGAACAGAAGACCTTCTTGCTGTAAAGCAACCTGTGCGCTGGAGTGCAACGCAAGTTCTTATCCTACAAAATAAACTGTGCACTCTGAAAAAATAAAATGTGAGAATGCCGTAGATTCAGTCTATTTAAGAAAGTGGCAATAGAAAAAAGGATAATATATATATTTCTAACACTATAATTTATCCAAACATCACATCTCCTCCTCTGCTGCCCAGTTGTCCTCCTCCCTCTCTTTCTACTTCCGAGCCGCCCTGCGCGATTGTTCATCTTCAGAGCATCCCTGTCCGCCATCCACGGCTGCAGAATTCAACATTAGGAAGCTTTCCGTTCTCTGGTGGAAAGGCTGCAATGACAACGTCTGCCATGTTTCACTCTGATCTCTCCATCAGTGTGAATAAGTGTAGCGCCGCGCTCCCTCAGACTGTCACTCACTCCCTTTGGGGAGACACACTCTGCCTTATTATCCGCGCCGGGATGGACGCCTTCAAATGGAAATGGTTGCAGATGGATGTCGATGCACGAGCGCACAAATACAAACACACGTGTTGTGTACGATACGCCTGCCTCTGTCGTGTACACGCGTAGCGGCTTGCGCAGACACAATGTTGGAATGTCTCATTTAAATCTATTCCACATCGCGCACATACGTCCCCATCACTTCACAGGACTTCAGATTTGTTTTCTGTAGGCTTATCTTCATGTTAACCATCAACGTCAGAAGGACTTTTCAAAAGCTGGATACAAACATACTGTAGTGTCATGATTTAATACATTCATAACAAAAAACATGTATATTCCCTTTTATCTATTTTATCTGTATTCACTGCCGCTGGAGTATATGTTGGTACTCCATTCAGGCATTATGACTGTGGTTTGGTACGAATGAGGTATGAGTTAAGTACATTTAGAAGCTGGTAACAGAAAGTTCATCTACAACTTAAAACTCCAGACTTTATGGTGTTGTAGTTTGCAGAGCACTTTTAACACCGGCTGTTTGTTTTCTACATGATCTCATCATGTAGAGGAAATTTGTGGAGGGATTTTGGTGTTTCCAGTTCGTTGAGGCTTGTTTCTGCACAACTCCTCGGAGGTCCCTGCTCAGTGTTTCCATCTGGCTGAAGTCAAAACTTTGACTAGACCATTGCAATGCATCAACTGTTGTTTTCTAGATATTCTGGTGTAGGTTTGCAAGTTTTAATTGTGAATATTGTCTTGTTTATGAACCTAAATAAGCCAAGTTCTGGTTGTATAGCAGATGGCCTCACACTGCACTCTACAATAGTTTGGGATGATGAGGAATTTATTGCCTGCTAAGCAATCGTAGATCATCATACCTCCACCACCATGGTTGAGAGCTGGAAAAACATGATTTTTGCTAATATTCTGTGTTTAATTTTCACCAAACATGCTGCTGTGCTTTATGGGCAAACATGTCTGCCTTGATCTCATCTGCTCAAAAGACAGCTAAAGAAAGTACAAGCTCTCCATTTAATGCAGCATCTTTGGGTGGATTGACTTGCTTTGTCTTTTAGATTTTCTTTGAGCATTGGATGATTTGACCTTAAGGTGAATTTGCTTGGAATATGCACTCTTGGGGATATTGACAACTATTTCAAATAGCCTTACAACCCTTTGCAGATTGATAGGCAGCAAAAATAACTTCTTTAAAGGATTTTTTTGGGGGGAGGTCAGGGGTTCTGGACCAGCAAATGTCTAATTTGCCTGCTTTTATAGAGCTGATGAAACTTACTGATGATCTGTAAATCAAAAACAGCATCTCTGTGCTCTTTCTCCTCTCCCGTGGTACCACATATGTTGTTCTTAGATTTTTGATGCTCAACGTCTTACTTTCGTTTAAATAAATGAAGATACTGTGGATTCTTTTGTGTGTTTTGCACAGTTGTCGGTGAATCATTTTTGAACCTTTTCCTGCCTTTATATGTAAAAACCATAAAACTGAAAGGTAGTGCACCAACTGTACTTTAGTAAAAAAACAAGATTGGTCGTGATCTAACTAGCTCAGTACAACTCTGGTTAAAATGCTTGCAAAAAACGTTTGATTTAATGAGGTTTTTGTGACAAAACGACAAAAATATTTAGATCTAGCAGAAATACTCTTTGTCCTCAAAAGAGACATTCAGGTCATTTAATTTTAAAGCTTGGTCTTGTGTGTGCAACTAGTTTTTATGAGCTGTAAAACTGCGTGCCGGTGCAAGCCGACCTGAAGTGCAGTCACTCATCTCTAACTGACTGCATCTGTTAGATCTCTCTGTCTCCCATGTCACATCAAAACTCTTCATTATCTCCTCCCCTGTCATTTGTATTCTGACTGTTCCTCTCTTTGTTATTAGCCAACTCAATACGACCTCTCAATCTTACTCTGTTTGTCTCTCTGTCACTCGGCTCAATCTGTCAGCAGCCGGTGAGGCAGCGTGACGATTTCTTAATTACTATTGTGTTTTAAACAATCACTTTAACCACAGACGTCTCATCAGGCAGGAGAGACAGGGAGCGAAAGGGCACACTCTGACATAAAAAAATTATTCTTTTATGATTCGTCATTTGAAGAAGAAAACAACAATTTGTAGTTTTAATATTCTTCTCCTGCCCTTCGAATGCCTTCCTGGCACAGGCAGGAACAAAGCATCTCCTAAATATAAGTGTAGTTTAGTCAGTCGGAAAGAACAGCAGTAAGACTAATAACACTGTTGTGCTTATTGCAATTATATATATGTGCATAGGAGACCAAAAAGGATTGGAAGATCTATGTTGCAGTTCTTTTAGTTTAAGCAGTAATGTTGATGCCTGGATATTAGACTGTCCATCTTAATAGCAAGTTAAAGGGTGGGAATTAATCACACTGCTCTGCCAGCGGTTATTAATCAAAAATAAAAGCATTTTGACCCATTCAGCTGTGCTTCACAACTACCCAACTAAACAGTGTCTATCTGTAGCTGCAGGCAATCTCCCTAATAATTTAGGTTTACAGATGGTGAAATGTAAAGTCTGGATAGTGCATTTTTGTAAGCCGGTCCTCGGAGGCCCATGCTGTTGCAGGCTGTGGTAACCGTAGCCGAGGCCCTGGCCTCTTAATTACAGTGCACGTGAAAAAGGAAATAGGACTGACTTAAAACAGGAAGTTCATATTACTCGCTGAGCCTGGCGTTGTCAGCAGTGATCGCTCTCTCTTCGTTAGTGTGTTTTTTCACCACCCTGAGAAGTTCACGCAGTCCCTGCACCTGCGGTCCGAGGGAGCCAGGTGTCTGGAGAATGGATGGGTTTCTTCATGCTCCATTTCGACTGTAGGCTCTGCTTAAGAGGAAGTCCTTGGACCCCTGGAAAGGAAGTCCATGCTGGTTCCAATTCTCATATTTAAAAAAAAAAAGAAAAAAAATTGACTTCAGGCAATCTACCGGTACGGAACCTTGCAAAAACAGTGTGCACCTTGAATTTTTCCACATTTTGCCAAGTTGCAACAATAAACCAACATATTTGTAAGCAAAAAGATCTAGCAAAATGTGATTATCCTGATTTAATATGAGTATATATCCAGCTCTTCGAAGCATTTTCATGCAATTATCTTTATGTATACAGGTTCTGGTCGGAACCTTTGTTTTTGTTCATTTCTGGTAGTAAATCAGACACATAACTGATTTCCGGTAACAACAGCAATGAATGTCAAAGCTGCTTTATTGGTCCACAAGGGGTTATATTTTGACTCCAAAAGTTTTCATATGGGACCCTGGAAAATACTATTGTTATGTGTATGTTAGGCAAAGAGGAGTTGGTCTACCAGCAAAGCTAGCCAAGCCTAAAATAGCATCTTAATGCTAAACATGGTGCAGCATTCACAGACGTCCCCAATGCTAACAGTCATTGTCAACAGTCCACATTTCTAAAGAAGTATTTCTTTCAAAGTAGTTGCATGAATGATAAGTATAATATACCACTTTGCATCAGTCTGATGGTTGAATAACCTAAATAACAGATTAAAAACAGTCTGTTGTTGAGCTCATATGCCATGGTGCTTATTTTGATGACATGTAGTTTTTGATTAAAACTCAATTAATTGCAATTAACTAATTATGGACCCTAAATAATACTAAAAAAAGAAGCTTAAATGTTCAGAGGCACATCAGTTCCTTTATAGTCCCAATTTTAACATGCAGCAAAACATTTGGACAAAATTGGCTTAATTTCCAATCTGAAAATGGAAAGAGAATGTCACGAATAGCACACAAACCTCCCAAGACATGACTCTCCACCTCAGCTGGGAAAGACGATTATGGAAACTGGAGAAGTCGTAGAGACCCGTAGTTCAGGTTGGAGAAACCATTTGTCGTCCACTCCTCAAATCTGACTGTTAGAGAAGAGTAGGAAGAGGAGAGTTACTGCTGAAAGCCAAGAGCTTTTCAAGTGTCACATTCAATAGGGGGTTTATGAATACTTTATCAAGGCACTTTCTGAGATGTTGATAGATATCAAAACAGGTGAAGTAACTCTATTCTATTTTTTTCCCCCTACCCATCTTTTACTTTTTGGATGATAGTTTTAGGGGGTGACACCATCTCCACCTCCACCGCTCTCAGCAGGATGGATGCCCTCCTCCCTCTCTCTCTCTCCCCTGCCTATGAAAAGAAAAGTGTGGTCGAGTGCTGCGAAGGTGATCACCCTTTTGTTTAGTCTGAGCTCCATCACAAGCCCTGTCAGGCCCAACAGACGAGCAGACAGAGCAGTGACAGGCCCACTAATCTGACAGCTCCTCCACATCACAGAGCCATCACTTCAAAGTGGCGGGAGCGAGGCGCTGGCGGTGAGCGATTGACGCCACTTCTTTGCTCTGCCGTTTTCATTGGTATCTCTATAGCGCCTCTGACATGCTGCACACCAGGAACCTTCACAAGGAGCGTTCAGGAGGAAACGAGGGGGGAAACGGGAGTTAAGGGACTCCCCTTTGACTGGTAACCTTCCTGAAGGATGAGTGTGTGATACATCAGGAGTACATGACAGACTGTTTAGAAGGATTTGTGTTTTCCTGCTTGTGCCGTCGAAGGGGGTTTTGAAAGGGTGTGCAGGGTCAAATAACCGACATTACCTTTCTCTGTAGTTCTGACATCGATATTATATTATTGGAGTCGTTTGTTTTAGTGGCTGATGACGAGCCGAAAGTCTAATCTTAAATTTCATCCAACTATTGTCAACAGCTGCTTTATCCATAAAGGCCAGTCCATCAGAGTGACACAGAAGACACGCAGTCACAAAAGCTGGAGTACCTGGAAAAAACCCAGACATCCACATGGAGAACATGCAAACTCCAACCAGAAATAGCCCAGGACTTTCTTGCTGAAAGTGTATTATAAAGTAGGCTACTTGTACAGTGTTAATGCTACAATGGTATGCAGACTATTATGAAATATGTTATTTACTGAGGCTCTAGTAGAACACATAGGGAAAAAAGATGTCAAACCAAAAACTCAAACAATTCTATTAAATGTTGCAAACATCATCGGACACATTTTATAGCTGTCTTGATAATTCACAGTACACACGCAAAAAAATAAATGAATAAAAATACACTGGCAAAAAAATGAGAAAGTTGCAGACCTCTAATCTTCTTTTAAAAACTATATTTTTATTTAGCATTTTGTGCAAAGCAGATTCGCTAACTTCAACATGGTTGAAAAGTTGCTCTAGAGTCACAATTTGATCCACAAAATCTGGTCTACGGTGGTAAACTGAGGGTTGGGGTCTTTGCCCCACGGCAGATTTTGACTCTTGGCAGTAAGGGATTGCAAGTGTTGCTTCATGATCCCTAAACAAATGTTGGGGATAGTGAAGCAACACTATCCCTATCTCATCTGCTTGGATGAGAAGTGAATTTGCAGCCTTGTTGTTTCATCTGTCAAACTAAACAGTCAAAAGTTCTGATTACATGCTGATATTCGGGTTTCCAGCAGAGATGATGAAGGTGTTTTTTCCTGGAAGTCAGATCGTTGTCCTTCTTTGAACTCCTGGCATCTTGTTCCACGCTATTGTTGTGCATCCTGCCCATTCATTCATAACTTACAAAAAATAAAAAATCAAACACCTGAAGACTTGTACAGCTTTTACCTCCGTTCTTGACTCTAAAGCATGTCAACACGTGAGGTCACAAGCGGCGCTTATGTGGGATGTGTGCGGTGCTCCTTAACCAGATGGTTAGCCAGATGCAGGGCTGTCAGTTGTCTGACGGATCACCTACCGCACCTGCATGCAAAATCAAACGCATTAAAAACAGAATGGCATTCTATTCATAAAAAATATATATTTTTTAAATCACCTCTGATCTACATTTCAGTAGAAACTATCCAACTGCAAAAATAGCAGTCAGGGAAACCCAAGAGTGTAAACATCTCTTTGCATCTCCGCTTAATGTTGGAGTAGTACAGCGAATGTATATGTGAGTTTTGGGACTTCAATGAGGTAATGGTCTCGCAGAGCTCTGAAGTGCCCCGAGTCCATCCAATAATGTAAAACAACACTAATTTGAGAGAGCTGCTTCATCTCTGCATGTTAATCAATAAACTCATTACCTCTGGTGCTTAGTGAAGGATTCCCCAGTGCCTGCTCACTGATGTAGACAGAGAAAGAGAAGCAAAGAGGAAGGGAGACAGAGATGAGGGGGAGAGGTTGATTATAATTACAGATTTTAGCAGCCTGTGCCTGAGCATAACCTGCTCATTACCGTGAGTAAGTGTGTGTGTGTGTTTTCTCTCTCTGTGTGTGTGCGTGTGTGTGTGTGTGTGTCGACCCTGTAGCCACAGAGCTCCCCAGTTCCTCTTTCTGCAGGAGAGCAAAGAACAGCCGACACAAGTGTCCCATTTAGAATATAAACATACAAAAACCTGTTATTTCAATTGACCTTCGTCACATCAAGCTGTCAATGATCTCAGCTCTGTACTCCTCACCGTTTGCTGCTCCTCTTTCTCCAAGGCGGACTGCATGGTAATGAACTTTTGGTTCGGAAGAGGTGAGAGCGAGGAGCGAAGCGGGGGGGGAAAATGATATGCCGGGGAATTTAGCCTCCCAGTGTTTCTGGCGTGGCTCAGACAGCCAGCAGCACTTATGGAAATGGACGCAGCTAAGGGAGGCTTAGAGGCTGTTGCTGCTGTGTTTCCGTCCCTTTAAAAAGTCCCAGCAGTGGCGAAGTCGGACGGATTCGCCTTTTCCTTTTAGCAAAACTATCTTCCATGCTGTTTCTCTCGCCATTAAAGATGTGATCCCTCCTCATTTTGCTCGTCTTCACACAACTTGAATCTTTGCGTTTTCCGTCTGAGTTGCAATTCGCACGTGTGTGCTCAAATATGTTGCCATTCGTCAGCGGCTGTGGGTCATTATACTATATATTTAGCTGTCATTGCACTGTGTCCACCAGGCATCCCCGGCCTGCTTCCGCCTTCGGATTACGAGATGAGAGGCGTTTCTGATTGACTGAGCCATCGGCTGTCACACCGCACACACATTAGCACAACTCCCCGAGCCGTCACTGTTTATCCACACACTCTGAAGGCATGTTGTGTGAAGGGCTGAAACCAATAATTATGAATTTAATAAAAAAAAAAAAAGTAAATAGAAAAAACTCTTCCTCTTTCTGTATCGGAACTGCTGTCGTTTAAATCGTAGCTGATTTAAACTGCGCTGTCCAGCTCTATTTTAGCATGACAGAAGCAACACTGAGTCATTTGCTTTTTTTTTTTTTTCTTTCTCTTTTCTTGCTTTTTTGGAAGAAGTAGCGTCTCTAAAGAGCTGAGATGAAGGTGATCAGAAACTATAACGCCACAAACAGTTTTGGCTGTAAAGGAAAAAAAAAACAACAAAAAAACAAACAAAAAATCAGCGTTCTGGAAAGCTTGACTCCTATTTTTTTTTGTTTGTTTACCACTGTCAACGCGTGAATAAACGGTGAGGTAAATGGAGGTAATGGAATGTATAGGTAAATATCAGCGCACTTTGAGGCTTAAAACGACGCTCTCATTCTGAATCCATTAATATTCTGTTTAATACGGCTAAATGCGGCTAACTGGTTTTAACACTAGGAGACAGTCTCTGGGCCGCCTGCGTCGGTGCTGCCAGCACATCCACAACATCAAATCAACGGATGGCGAGGTCGTAATGGACTGTGACAGGCAGTCTGCAGTCAGTTTAGATGCTCCTGTTTTTCCACGCAGCTGCATTAGGCCTGTAAGCAGCAACGCACAGTTTGACTCAAATAAACTTCTTCTTCTCCTCCTTGGGCTGGTCCAGGAACGTAGAAAACACGCTTTAGGTTCATAAAAATCTTCTGTCATCAAGTTAAACAAACTTTTTCACGTGTGTCTTTGAAACACTGCCTTAGTTGACTTTAACTAACGTTGCATGTCATTAAAAACTGTTGCTTGTTGTGATGGACAAGAACATGGTTTGTTTTTTTTTTGCTGACTGTAAATCAGTCAGTAATGAAAAGGAAAAGCCGTGGCTCCATGAAATTATTGAACTCAGTTCAACTTTGAATAAATTGTAATGTTTTTTGTGTGTATTTAAACAGTTTAAGAGCCCTTTAAAGGACTGTTCGGACATCACTGGATCACAAGAAACCAAATAAACCTATTCGCTACTCTCTTAGCTACCCTTTCACAATTAATTTTGTCACTGTGGGACGAAAAAGTTTTATTTTCATTCTCTTCTA
The DNA here is from genome assembly GCF_002775205.1 of Xiphophorus maculatus. Classification (NCBI taxonomy): domain Eukaryota; kingdom Metazoa; phylum Chordata; class Actinopteri; order Cyprinodontiformes; family Poeciliidae; genus Xiphophorus; species Xiphophorus maculatus. The sequence goes on from NC_036449.1 coordinate 9,373,462, forward strand.
TAATCTGACACAGATATCGCATCTGCTCTAAGATATTTACTCACTTCCGCAAATATAAGAGTTTTCTGTGCTTCTATCATCAGCTTAAGGTAAGAGAAGGAAACTCCATCACTGTTTTGTTTCTATGAGCTTAATAGCTGCATGAAGGCATGCAGGTGAATGCATCACCGCACAACATTAGCATGCCACAATAATTTCAACCTGTTTCAGGGCCCTGTGAGCATACTTCAGTCAGAAAGAAGAACGATCAGACAAAATATTTACTTTTACTGATCACGCAGAGGGGATCAGACTGATGAGCTCAACCTTTATGTAGGATTTTTGTATGAGCAGCATGCTGGGATCATGTTCTAAACCTTCTTGGGCGTGCCGTGGTGGCGTAGTGGTTAGCGCGACCCATATTTGGAGGCCTTGAGTCCTCGACGCGGCCGTGGCGGGTTCGACTCCCGGACCCGACAACATTTGCTGCATGTCTTCCCCCCTCTCCTTCCCTGTTTCATGTCAGCCTGCTATCACATAAGGGACACCAGAGCCCACAAAAGACCCCATGGAGGGGTAAAAAATCAACCTTCTGAGCCACTGCTTATATGCACATTTTGGAGGTGTGTGCACATGGAGATATATATGTACAAGGGGACTACGCATGGAGTGTTTGTATTGTTGTTTTTAAGTTTGTTTGTTTTTTTTAGAGAAAGTGCATTGATCCTTTTAGCTCCTCTTTGTTGCAGTAACAGGAGTTTAAGCCATTGTGTTAAAATGTATAAACCATTACACTGATTTTGAGTTCTGCCAGCTAGGCTGTGAGTCTGATGAGATTGTTGCCTTAGCTTGCGGCTAAGGCAACAATCCCCTCATATTTCCAAGTTGCAGATGACCATGACATGTAGGAGGGAACTGGGAAACAAATGGTCAATCTACAATTATTTCCTCTAGGTTCCTCCACAAAACCCCTTGGGCCTTGATGTTTCGCAACCACGAAAAAGAAAATACCGCAATCTCGTAAGTTGAACATCTTTAGGAATCAAATTGCTGCTTGCAAAATACAACCAAGTGCAAGGATTGGATTGTAAATAAGTGAAAATGCATGCTAAGTACAAATTAAAACTTTTGATTTGAAGCCCTTCAGTGATTTATAAACTTAACAAAGTCTATATTCTACTTTAGAGCTGGAATGATGGATTCTACTTTCCTATTTTTAGCGATCGATCATCATGAAAATGTTTTCTGGGATTTCGAAATTCTACCTCTTAGCTGTTCATACTCCCTTTAATGGAGCAGATATATGCCAAGATATTATCAATAAACTACATAGGAAATTTCAACAAGAAGTGGTTTGCTGAAATTGGTTTTCTGCTAAACCTCCTCTGTCCTTCTCATCTGCGTTCGTCCTCGACTGAGAGGTTTCTGGGCAGAGGAAGCTGGCACTGTGGGGACATCTGGACACAAGCGGGGAGCTTCCACACAGGCAAACTGCAGGGACCACCGTGCCAGAGAAACAGGCCCCCAGATCTGACGCCAGTGTTATGGTAATGTGATTTGTTAATTTGGTGGCCCTGTTTGAGGGAAATCTGCCACCAACACCTGTCACAGTTTCCAAAGGCAAGGACACATATCTGCTGTGACACCGGTTTCATTAAATAAACCAAGCAGGTCCCCCGTAACAGCATTTGGTGAAAGGCACCATCAATTCTTATAGATTTAGATCACAGGAATTAGAGATGACACTGAGGAGCTGCATCCCACTGTTTCACAGACGCACTCAAGTAAATGTATAACTCTTTCTCTGCCTTTTTGCTATTTTTCTCTCTCTCTCCAATCCATGCTGTTTGCCAATGTGAACGTGGAGGGGTGTGTGAACTTGGCAAGTGCATTTTCATTCTGTCTCGCAGCCTCTCCCCCAGAAAAGATGGCGACTGATGTATTTTTCAGACACAGCTCCACAATCAAAGAGGCTCTTGTGGCCTTTCTGATGCGTCATGTAAATTTTATAAAGCGCGCGGCGGAGGAGAGTCGGAGAGAGCAACTGCGGCTCTGGAAAGCCTAACGTCTGTTTGCCTTTTCCTCTGACAGGCTGTCTTTGCTCCTGTCTGTCTTCCTTCCCCTCCACTTACTCGCTCTTTTGTGGATCAAGGCTGGTCAAGGAGCATCTCACCACAGGGCCCAATGTCAGACAGAGCGTGTGGACGTGCGTGGATGTCAGAGCTCAACCGGCTCTCAGGAAATGGAATGGGTGGGGGGAGGAAGATACCAAGGCTCGGAACTGGCCACAACCGCACAGCCTAATATTGGATTTGCATATTGCAAAAATGTGACATCGCAGGGGAAATGTGTGTTTCAGCTTCTGTGTCGTGTTTCTTGAAGAAACTGTCTTGGACAGGAAGTGAAGGCCCGCACATATTTTCCTCAACTGCAGTTCTGGCAGCTCTTCATCTTAATGTGTGCTTTTCTAATGATTGGATTTTTCTCAATGAGCATATGCTCTGCATTGCATCATAAGCTTCAATTAGACGTGTTGTGATTTGAATGTCTGTGCGTGTCAGTTAAAGTGTGTTGACTCAAAGCAGAATAAATAATATGCAGCTTAGCAGTTTCACCTTTATTTTTGTGAAATACCAAACATTTTTTTGCTTGTTTTAGGTTTTATTGACACTAGTAGCCATTATTTATTAGTAGCTGGACAGAGAGGGAAGGGGGAGACAAGCAGCAAAGATCCCAGTGCCGGGAATTGAACCAGGAGACAACGGCGTTGAGGACAGCAAAGCCAGCAATGGCTACTGACAAAATATTAACAGTCACAAAGCACATAGCATGAATTGCAAAGATATTATTACCCTTGAACTTGTTTCTCAATTTATGCTTAGAGTTTTTGTTGGAAGTAAACATTACTTTGATGAATTACAGGCAGACTGAATTTGTCACATGGCACTTTTGATTCTCTTGGTAGGGAGCCGGTTTGTTAAGTCTCCAAACTTTCACCTTTCAGTAGACAATTCTATCGATGTTCTCCTCTTTGTTAAACAAGTCTCCATGTAGTTCTTTATCATAGGGGCACACATTTGAGGAACAAGAGTTCCTTGTTGGTTGACTAATGTTCTGTCATCTGAGTGTTCAGTTAATTTTTTATGCTTTTTTTTTGCCACAGAATACTATAAAAAAGTTTTGCTACTATCAACTTCAAGTGCAAACAGAATTTAAAAAGCAAATGTAACATCGTTTCTCTTCGAAAACCAAGATATGTTTATTTTCCAGTGAAGAGTTGACATTGCCAACAGACTGTAAGGTGTCACAGCTGTGGCTTAGCGCTGTCAGCTTTAGAGACACTTTACCTCCCAGTTTAACCAGTTAAACCGAGAGCCAACAGTTCATATCTGCACCACCTCGTGTTCTCAGCTGCCACGTCCCTCCCCGCCTGCCTGGCATGTTTACTGCTAAATATTGATAGACATCTGGAGTGCCACTCATCCCCCCTTCAAACCTTCAGCATCCCAGTGAAGTAGGCCCAGCCCTCTCGACAGCGTGTCAAACGTGCGCACGCTGACACGCGTGTACTTGAAGGCACCTGGAGGCAGGCGTTTGGCATCACTGGGATGCACAGCCTTGGGAACACAATCAGTCTGGTAGAGAAAAAGAAATGGCCGGTGTCTCAAAGGCAGGCAACTCTTACTGTAATTGCATAAATATGCCTCCCTTTCACGATTAATACAGCAGCTACATGGTAAAGTTGATGTTAGTAGGTAATATTTGTACACACAGAAAGCTACAGCGGCATGTTCATCTTTTTTCATGTTTCAACAACCAACTTTGATGTATTTTAATTTGACTCAATGTGCTAGACCAACACAAAGCAGTGCATTCTTGTGAAATGGAAAGCAAAGGATGCACAGCTTTCAACTTGGTTTTTTCCAGTGAAAAATTGAAAAGTCTGCCGTCAATGCTCAATAGCAGTCAGCTATCACACACAAACAACGTCGATATATATCACTCACGAAACGGGCGTGTGTGTCCATGTGTATCATCATTAGACACATTGTGGCCATCAGCATTTGTGCACATGGGAGACTCTGAGCCAATTCAACCATGTTGGGAGCAGCAGCTTTTTTCTGCACGGTCCAAATCAAAGCGGGGACAGAAGCAGAATGATGATCCCGGCAAGTTGAGCCGACGGGCTCTTTAAATCCACCGCAGACAACAGCGGCTCAGGCGGCGACCCTGCCCCACACCCTCTAATCGCCTCAAATGAAGTCGAGAAGGAAGCACAGAGCAGCTCTCCTGTTCCGCAAGGTGCAGCGGCACTTGTTTGTGCAGAATGTCTGGCAATTAAAAATAATTGGGAAGCAGGTTTGCTCGGGAATCTTCCAAGAATGCCAGTTATGATCTAATGAAGCTTCATTAGCCATGCTGAAAGCTGAGAGCGCTGTATGACAACGGCAATTAGCCAGGATCATAGGCACAAAAAAAAAAAAAAAAAAAAAATCATTAAATAAAAAAAAAACAAAAAAAAACGACCTCGGCCAAGATTAGCTTTTCACTTAATGACCAATTCATTAGCTAATTGATTTCTTATTAGTTACAGGCAGAGACGACTGTTTGGGGTGCTGGTGCTGGTAATTAACACAGCGTTTACGCCATTAGTCAATTGCCCAATTTTCCAGGAAAACAACTTTGGAGGGGAGCATTGCTGGAGGCTTAGGGACCATTTGCTTTTTCTCCTCCAATTTTGTTGTCTCCTTTACATTGGGATGAGAATCTGTTTTCAGCTTTGGACTTATTAATTATTACCTATTTACCACCTAGTCTTGGTTTGCATGTGTTTGTTGCCTGCAACTATGAGATGAGACGGGCAGATGAAGGTGAGAAGTGATGAAATAAGAGGAAAAAATGATCAAGAATTGCTGCACGGACTTTCAGTTTCTCGTATTTGATTTGACACTTTTCGGCTGCACCTCTGCGCTGCGTTAACCTAAATATTAGGTGTGCCATATTAATTGAGAAATGAATTAGATTAATTGTGGCCTGCAGCTTGTGAAGCCGCTGTGGTTTTTTTTTTTTTTTCTTTTTCGGAGGGTCTTCTCACTTCCTTCAGCCTTGAGTTAAAATGGACCAAGATGGACGGATGAGAAGTGACAGGCAGCTCACCGACTACTGCAGCTCACCGAGCTTTCAACTAACAGCCTATAATGACAGCAAACAGCAGAAATATACAAAATTTAAATTAAGACAGATATGTACTGTTATTTATTTTTTTAAATGAACTCTGCTTTTACTTCTCTTTGTACTTTTTAATCATCTAATTTCTTTTCTAAGTATTTATTGCATTTTGGTAACTGAAGAGTGCCTATAACCACCATGACACCCTATGTAGTACCTTGCCAAATAGTCATGCCTCTTGAATTATTTTCACATTTTGTACACATAACAATAAACCCAAACAACAACGGCCATTTTAAGAAAGCACATATACTTGATGGATGAATGTTACGTCACGGGCAGGTTATGGTTTGCGTAATAACGGGGAAGACATACTCAACAGATGACACGTAGACGATCATTGACACCCTCCACAAGCCATACGTGAGGTCATTTCTAAAGAGGCTGTATTCACATGTGTTAATAGAAAGTTGGGTGGAAGGATAAAAGTGTGGTAGAAAAAGTGTGCAACAGCAAGAGGAATAACCGTTTCCTTGAGAGAACTGCCAAGCAAAAATCCATTCAAGAATTTAGAGGCGATCGTCATCGACTAGACTGGAGCTGGAATAAACGCCTCAAGGGCCACTATACGAACAGATGAATCCCACATATGGACTACAAATGTTAGTCTTTCTTCATGTCAATCCGCCCCTGAACTAGAACCAGTGTCAGGAGTGTCTTATCTTGGCCACGGAGAAAAAGAACTGGCCCGTTGCTAAGTGGTCCAAAGTCACTTATTTCTTCCTTCTGCTGGAAAGCTTTTTGGAAACGGCGATTTTATTTTCCAGCAGGACTTGGCACCGGCTCATTCTACCAGACGTACTAAAGCTGGTGCAGTGGCTATGATGTTGATGTGCTTGATTGGACAACAAGCTAACTTGACCTGAACCCAATAACTTAGTAGTACTGTAAAAGGAAGATAAGAAACATGACATGCCAAAGACCTGCAGAGATCCACAGCTCAGCTGGAAGAATCTGATGACAGAGCATTTAGTTGTGCACACCACAAATCTGGTCTTTGTGGAAAAATGGCAACAATGGAAGGACAATAATGCTAAGATTAGTGTTTTTTTATGTTGTTTGTTGTAATTTGTTTTTGGCATCACGAGATGTGACCTATACTGATTGGTTTGTGTATTCTCACACCATTCTTTACTTTTTATTGTGTTTTTTGGGGGTTTTTTTTATTGGCTCTAGTGGCCTTTATTTGAAAGTGGGTAATGAGAGAGATGGAAGGCATGCGGCAAAGGTCACCAGGCCGGAAATCGAACCTCCGACAGCCGGATCGAGGACTAAGACTTCCTTATGTGGGTTGTGCTCTCCCCCTGTGCCACCATAGCACCCTACTTTTTACTGTGTTTTTTTTTTTTTTTTTTTGTGCACAAAACTTGGTAGCACAAAAATTTGACATATTTCAGACAAAGCAAACAAACAAAAAAACATTTTTTGTTGGTGGTAATAAAAAAAATTGCATCCACGTCACACTGAGCGAGCAAAGTAGTATTCATTTTTAAACACCTAAAATGATTTTCCATATATGGTAAGGATGACTGATTTCAAAATGAAAGTCATACATGTCTTTGTCCTCACTAATCAAACATTTTCAATATGTGTTCATTTTATTTGTTCTCCAAAGCTTCCACCTTTTTTTATTGACCTAAAAAAATATTTTTGGAGAGGCCCAAACTTTGAGCAAGAGCTAGAGTGTAATGATTTACATCAAAGAATATTCATGTTTTAAAATGGCCCAGTCAAAGTCAACACCTCAACCTGATTTTAAAAATTCACAACTGCTTTCTGTATACTTTTATTTGAAGCCTTTTTGGAAATAACAAAGGGGGAAACTTTATGCTTCTAGATGCGGATAATTCTAAAATAACTTTTTAGAAAGGGAATTGTGGAGTGGGTTATTGATTTGCCCTTATTTTCTTGTCTTTTCTCCCCCAAAAAAATGAATAAAAATTTGTGTTAGTCACATGAAAAAATCAGAAAAATGTCAACACATATAAAATTTTTTCTTCGCAAAGCACACTAAATGACATTCTGATGGTTTGTTATAAATAACTTAACTTTTTTTTTTTTTGTGCTCAATCTTCTTCCTCCTTGTCCACCAGCATCTGAATGCACCGCATGCACAAAAGATCGCCCACCTTTCACCGCCGCTGAGACTTCTCCCATCCCAACCGCGGAGCATTGACAGCGTGCGTCTTGTCTGTCCACCGCACATCCGAGATGTCAAAACTGAGGCGCGCGGCGATAAGTCAAAAATACTACATGCCAGTCTTCGCTGTGCTCCTTGTCTACATGTCATCTAAAACACGTCAAGCAGTGTTTAAAAACCAACAAGAGGGCGGACTGGAGTTTTGTCTGTAGTCGCTGGAGTTCTAGCCTCTGTCTCTTTGGAGGCGAGATGAAAGATTCAAAGAGATGAGATGATAGACACGTCTGATGGAAGAGAGGCAGTGATTTGGCCCATCAAAGCCTTCCTTCAGCCAACAAACACAGCCTGCGGCGCATGCAGGATCAGTCCAAGCGCTGAACGCGCTCGTGCCCCTCTCCTGAACGGGAGACCCGGTGTTCACCAAGCCAGCTGTACTCAGAGATTCAGGGGAACAGTGTGTGTGTGTGTGAGGCTGTGTACCCGTGTGTTGTAAAATTGACACGTACATATACACACACAGAGTACAAACCACAGACATTTGGGGGCCTGGTACACCTTCTTTATAATAAAACCACGCACTGACCTCTTTACAGATAAGAGCTTTGTTTTTTTGTTCACCACATCTCACCTTTTCTGATTCTAAATGTCTGACATCTGTTCCCTATTTATCTCCAACTTTTCTTCCTCACCCTTTTTTCTTATCCCTCATGTCCACTCTTTGCCCCTCGGTCTCTCCGCCGTCTGTCAGATCTTCCGCTCTCCTAATTAATTCTAATGAAGCCATTTATCAAGGACCGCTCTTCCTCTCCATGCCACAGCATAAATCACTTTCTGCTCACGATCCTGCTCCTCTTCCTGCTCCCTCTTTGCGCTCGCTGCGGCGCTGTGAGCCGAAAGGTCTGCCTCTGCGGCTCTCCCTCTCTCCAGGCCGGGGCCTTAATTGTGTGATTGAGAAAGTGCAGCATCACTCCATTAAGGGCCGTCTGCCTCGGATGGCCACCCTCGGGCTGACACCAGAGGGACCCCTTATAGCCTGCTGTGGTGAGACATGCACACATATAGACACACACACAGACACACACACACACACACACACACACACACACACGCAAGCAGGCGACTTAAAACGGACACTTATTGTAAATGGGCCTCATTGGTCTCTGCAGACGTTGTTAACATGTCTGTAGTAGCATGCTTTTTTCTCTCCCTCTCTCTCTCTCTCTGCCCCTGCCAAGAGGGAACTCGATCCATCTCCACATTCGCGAAATTAATTTTTCTTACGAGCTTGCGGCTGACCAGTGCTGCCTGGTCTGAGATTTATTTGCTCCCATGATGGTCATTTCAAATGGACAGAGAGGAAATATTTAACTGAATTCACACTTGCTGCATCTTTATTATGTCTTACTGCGGCTTGCAGAAGTATTCACGCCCCTTGGACTTTCTCACCCAGTCTCGCTTTACAATCGGCGTGTTGCACTGGGATGTAATTGATAGCACAAAGTAGGACGTAATTGTTAGGACATGTTGAAATAAAACATAGGGACGATTCTTTGACCTGCATCCGCTGAGATATGCTTCTACCAGCTTTGCACAGACAAAAAAATGTCGACATTTTGACTCGTTCTTAGCGACACACTGGATCGATCACATGCGTTTGTATCAATCTTGAAAAAGAAAAAAAAAAAACATGGTTAGCTTTGACCAAAACATTCCTCTGGCTGTATTTTAACACGAACCTTCATCCGTCTCAAATCTTTTTGAATCCTCCAACAGTTCCCCTCAACCCCTCCTGTATTTAAATCCGTCCATCTTCCCATGTACCATCACAAGTCTCCCGTCCCCTGCTGGAGAAAAAACCACTGTATGGTGTTGCCACCACCATGCTTTAATGGTTAGAACCGATCTCCAAACCTTGGAACATTTTCTCATTTCCTAACCCTAATAGCTGTCCTGTCAAGTGTCGTCCCCCACCCACCACCTGAGCTGTTTGTTTCTGCCGCTCCTCCAGAGTTAGGAGGCTTGTTAGGATAGTTGTTCTTTCCATTTTAAGGGCTTGAGGTAATGTTTTCTCTCCTACACAACTTGTTGTCAGTGACCTTTCTGGTGTGTTCCTTGGTCTTTTGTTCATTCGCTGGTCTTCTCTAACAAAACTCTTACGCCTTCATTTTCGGATTCTTGCGTGTAAAAACTTTTCAAAACTATGTACCGTCTTCCTTCCACTTCCCAATTATGCTCTACTTTATGTTGGTGTATTTTATCCCAATAAAATACGCTGAAGTTTGTGGTCGTAGCGTGACAAAATATGACAAACTGTAAGAAGCATTAAGACTTTCTCAAAGACACCGAGGTCTTCTATTTATGTTCCCAGCTGCTCCCCTTTTTGAAATCTTTTCACTGGTGCACAGACAAGAAAAAGTATGCAATTTAGGATTTTAAAGCCCAATAAGTGAATTCCCTTCTTGGCATCTGAGGTCACTGAGCTGTGTCCCTTCCAAAGAGGGTGATGCAAACCTGATGCAACAGGATAGGACGTGTAAAAAAAAAAAAAAAATACAGACATGTCTAAATAATGTATAAATGATACATCTTGTTAGCCTCGACTCACAGGTTCAGTTGCCGTCTTGCGCGCCAAATGATCAATGTCCTCCTATTATCCTCATGCACTCTCTCCAGTTCCCTTCGCGGTCCTCTCCGCCTCTCCCCGGGTCTTTCATGTTGCCCTCTGGGAGCCAAACAAAACATGGTTTTCTACTGCAAATAAGGAGCTAAAACACCATATGATCAGTCATGCATTATTTCTGCGCTATCGATTCGCAAAAGCAAAAAGAATTGTTGCAGTTCCCCCTGGAGTTTGACCACAAGCATTAACCGATGCTGTTAAATAAACACATCCGTTTCTTTTTTTTCCCTAAGACTTTTGAGCAAACGATTTCCGTTAATGAGTCGATTTAGCTAGAAAGTATGGGCTTGTTATTGAAAGAGCGGTGAGTGAGCACGATGTTTGATTCTTCAGCATTGTCTGTGGCTTCCTGTGGCTCCCATGCAAATCTGCAGCACATTTAAGGGCTTGCTGTCAATTGTATGCCTTCTCCTGCTGAAACTAGAGGCCTCAGTGCCCTGTGGGTAGATAGCAGTTAGGGAACACACATGGAAAAAATAACAATCCAAAATGGAGAAGCAGCATATTCCCAAAGCAGCCCAGTTAAGTGTGAGCTAATGTTCATCACACTGTGGTATTTTCATGTAGATTTTTTTTTTTTTGCCCTGAAAACCTTATTTAGATGGCAGACAAGGGTTTTGAACACACAACAGCCTGTAGTCTCTGTGGACCATACAGCCCTGCAAAAAAAAAAGAAAAAAAAAAAAGGACGCAAATGAAGGCAGCAGGCAATATAACAACCATGAGTTCCTCACACCCGAAGACAAGCCAGAGGACTCTAATAAACACACACACACACACACACACACACACACACACACACACACAATCACCATCATTAACACGACAGTATGTTCAAATATCCTCCATCCTCGTGGGAGAAGGTTGAGTTTTTTTCTTACCAGGGGAAGAATCCAATTTTCTTCTTCCTCTCAGGTCCACATCTGTACAGCAACGCTGAATCAAATTTAAGTAAACCACTTTATTACTTTTTTTTTTCTTCTCATTTTGGTATTTGCGTGTCCCTGAAGAAAAGAAAAAAAGTTGATGATGTTTGGAGATAAGCGCAGCTCTAAGAAAAGACTTTCATGTGTGTGGGAATTGAATTAGAATCTCGCTGCGCAGCATTTGCTTTTTTAAAGTTACCTTTTTTTAAAATCCTTTTTTCCCCTTTCTTTCTCTCTCGCTCTTTTTCTCCCTTTCTTTCTCGGGGCCAACTGTAACATTTGGACTATCACATCTGTCTTCTGTTAAGGATTTATTCAACTGTGGTTCAAAGAGATGATTTTTTTTGTGTGTTTTTTTTTTTTGAAAACCTGTCTTTCAATGTCTTTGACTTTAAGATAATTCTTAACAATATAATCGAACAGATTTATTTCTTTTTGGAAATTATTTCAACTGAAGGATTTTCAAAATCATTTCCTTCTCGCACGTGGAACAATTCTCTGCGTCGCTCCAAAAATTCAAGATTTACATGTGTTGTAATTTGTCCCTTTACAGATGAGGGACTATAATCCTGCAAGGTGAGCAGGTCAACGCTGTGACCTCCGCCTCAGTGGGGACTTGTGCCTCCATCTCCATCCACTCCCCCAAAACGGGGCGACCCTGACCCTCTGCATGTTCTCTCTTCTCAATGTGAATTCTGACAGACTTTAGGGATCCAAACCGTTCCACGGGCCTCCCCACAGCTCTGAAGTCTGGCTGTTACAATATTACAACCCCTGCCCAGATGTGTAAATCTTATGTATGATCAGCTGGGGGGGGGATACACTACATGTAATCTGCGATTCTTTTTTTTTCACCTTCCCCCCTCCTCCTTTCTTCCCTCCTCCAGGACAGACTCAATGACATGGCTGACGTCTTGATAATGTTCCTATCAGCTCCAACAAGAATGAAGAAATGAGACTCATCGGGACTCTAGTTACGAAATATCGAACAGGAGTGACACAAGAAGGTGCTTGTCACACTTTGGAGAGGAAGGACAAAGCAACCTGCAGGTTACGAATGAGACTATTTCAATATGCAAGTTAAATGACACAGAAATTAACTTAGCATTATTTAGATAAATGCTCACATTTATTTATTTATAATATTTTTTGTCTTTAATAATAATAATAAGAAGAAGAAAAGTACTTTCCCCTATAAAAAATTAATGAGCAATTTAATCAAACACCACGCGCAGATTCATGTAGTAGAAAGGGGCGGATAAGACCGGAATGGACGGTGAGGTGAAATCTGATTGAGGGCCCTTTAAGAGTTATTTTTTCTTTTCTTTTTTTTTTTTTTTTTTTGGAGGGGTGGGAGTGGAGAAAGAGGGACGAGGGGAGGGAGGCGGAGGGGCGACTAAACTGTAGCGACAGCGCCGCTGGTACGTAAGGAGCATCCCTCTCGGATTCCTTCTGATATTCCTCCAGGCTGCTCCTTATTGGACAACAAATCCCTCATGCCTGTGAGAGACGGTTTGTATACGCGATAAATATTTAGAGAAGCTGAGGAAGCTGTTTACTTCAGCACTTGTATAAGAAGCAAAAAGTATTGTAAAAAGAAAAAAAAAAAAAAAAAACCAAGACTGTAGTATTGGTGAAAAATTGAACAGATACAGCGCTGTGCCTTGTCTTCTTTTAATTGGGGCGCCGTGTTCATCGTTCATATGAAACAGGCTGCAGGCCTTCTGGCAACATGGTTTATTTTGTTCTTCTGCAAGGTTCGGTTGCAGTAAAGAACCTGAGATATAGGTTTGTTGTTGAGTGCGCTGCTGAAATGACAAATAAATACACTACAAAAAGGAATCTCTGGGGGGTATTTCATATATAAAAAAAAATCACTCGAATTTAATTCAGCATATTCATTTGTAATGCAATATTCAATAACAGTGAAATACCAAATGCATTAACCGTGTCAGCTTGATGCCGCGTCACAATTGAATATTTTAATTAGGAGCTTGAATTTTGGTTCGAGCAACTGCTAACTGTTCTCGTTCATCATGTGTAACACTGAGCATTTTTCTGTGGGTTGTGCTATGAGTAATTATTTCAACTTTCAGTAATTGATAAGGGCTGTTATAAGAAAGAAAAACGTCATTTCCGTGTTGGGACAAGAGTTGGAGGTTTTTGTCCAGCGCTAGCTAGTTTGTCAGGACAGCTAATGCTAACATCAAACTAGCTGAGTTTCTTAATCATATGTGGTTGTTTCAAATGAATCTAAGTTTCTTTTAGTTGATTTACATTCTTAACTTCTGCTCAGAAATATTGATTCAAATCTAACCAAACAATGTATGCGCTTTTTTTTTTGCACTGACGGCATTGCTTATTTTATGAGTGCACTGTAAAAACTCATTTTCAGCATAACTGTTAAATTGTTCAAATTTTAGTCAGATATATTAGTTTGCATGTGTATTGTGAAATAATGGCTACAATCTAAAATTAGCTACTTTGTTAAGCTAAAAAAATATATCCTTTCTTAACATATCTACTAGGATTAAACAGAAATTCTCGTTTGTCTTGTATAGTGTGGAGCAGAGAACAGTAAGACTGTTATATTTATATGAGATGTATCAAATGAATATTTCCCCGTAGCAACGTTACGGGACAAAAGAAAACATTTTTGTGTTGGTATCCAAGCTAAGCTAGTTTAGCGGTAGCGCTAATGCTCTAGTCAAATTTGCTAACTAGCTAAACCCTCTTAATCCTGAGGCAGATGATCTTGATGAAAAATCACATTTTAGCTGTAATTGTCTGGAACATTTTTTTTTATCTGACCTTGTTAGAATATATTTCAACACGTCTCATGCTTCATGACAAGCCAGCTCTTATTTTTGTTTCTTTTTCACATGACCTTAATAGTTTGATAGAATTGAACAAATGAAGTTGAATATTAGGTTTTAAAAAGTTGTTGTAAATTGACAAAAAAAAAAAAAAAACGTCTAACCGTCTTTCAGCTGTTAAATTTGCATTGTTCCTTCCACAAACAAAATACGTGATTTTTGCTGATTAGCATCTTTTGAGTTTGGAAATGTTGATGGAAGTACAACTCATCTTGTAAAATTGGAGAAGCGTACAGGGTACAATTAAGACTATGTACCAACTATACACACGATAAAATTCCACTGAAAAATATGTTGTTAATATCTACATTTTGTACAGAAAATGTTTTTATACTTTCTGTGTACAGTGTTATCATTTTTTGTTTCATTTTTATTCCTGATTTCACTAAATTTGCTCACTAATGTAAGAACTAATGTCCAAAATACAGGATTAAACTAAATATAACCAATTTTAAAAACACACTTTGTACCACTGACCTTCCTGAATATCACGGTAAATAATTTCTAAGTTTGCAATGCATGCATAGTTTACTTTACAAGGTCTATATCTCTATATATAGAGAGATAGATAGATATATCTATATAGATATATATATATATATAGATATATATGACTTACTGGTTGAATTCTAACCGCTTGTTTTATCAGTGCACTTTTGAAAACTATTAGAACAAAAAAATAAAGTATACCTCTTTTGGAAAAACGGACGGAGACTCTCGCACGCAATTGAGTTTGTCTGCGAAGCAATATGCAATCACTGAAGAACAAAGAAAAACAAAGAATCGCTTTTACATCATGTTGCATTTTTTTTATTTATTTATTTATTATTTATTTATTTATTTTTTCTTTGCCTCCTCTTTTTTTAATCCCTATTCGTGGATTATTTCAGTTCAAACGCCTCCTGAGCGCCACTTCTATTGTGGGGAACGATGTCGCGGCACACGACCGGGGGAGCGCAGATTTGCGTCTTAAAGAGGATTTAGGTCTATTAACGACAAAAAGGCGCAGTTCATGGCACAGGGGGAGAGAGAGAGAGAGAGAGAGAGAGAGAGAGAAAGAGAGAGAGGAGAGAGAAAGTTCGCCTTGTGCTTCAGCCCCGCACTGAAGTGCAAGCGGGGCTCGCTGATAAATGGAGAGACATCACACCGAGTCATTAGAGAGCTGAGATATGAGGGTTTCACCGCGGCGGGCCGCTCAGGGCGACAGACCCAGGGGAGCGCGCTCCTCTCCCGGCCTTTTGTGCCTCTTTGCGGGCTGGACTGATGAACAACGCAGATAGCGTTAAGGCCATTACGGGCTCGCGCTCATTCCCCATGAAAATCCTATAAAATAGAGAGAGACTTATTTATTTATTTATTTATTTATTTATTTTTTCACTGCTGGTGTCTATTGATTTTTTTATTTCACATTTGTAACGCGGAGGATTATAGGAAAACGCTGAAAACAAATAAATAATTGGTTTAAATGTATAACAGCCAAACGGCAATTATTACATTCATATGATTTATTTCCCTGAAATAAAAATATATTTTGCATATTTTTATTAGCATTAGTATTATTTATTTATTTTATTATTATTATTATTATAAGTATTACCCTGGTAGGAAATGTTTGACCTCTATAAAGGAGCCAGTGCATTTTTGTTTTTGTTGCAAAGTGTTTACATTCCCATAAACATTGAGATATTTCATTTTCCATTGATGTATTTTTCTTCTCTTTTCCTTTTTCTTTTTTTTTTTTTTCTTTGCCTCCGCTTTCATAAAATCCCGTCAGCCGATTGGAGGATTTTCGGGTGGCTTTTGTGGCAAAAATAATTGATCAGCTCAAGGAAACGAAGCGGCAACTCAACAATCCGCTGCGTTTGTATCTCCCAATCACCTTGATTACATTTTCTCTGAATTAATTAGACGTAACAGCCATAACGCAGCCTGCAGCAGGAGTGAGGCACCGTGGGCATTTTAATGACCCCGTAATTCAATTAACCGCCTCCGTCAGTGATTGATTTGCGAGAGAAGAAGGAGAAGAAGAAGGAGAAGGAGGAAGGAAGGGGGTTTAAAAAAAAAAAAGAAAGAAAGAGAAGAAGAAAAAAAAGAAAAAGCTGCTGAAAGTTGAATTCTGCAAAGCAGAGGCGGCCTGTAATTGCCCAAGACACAGAGATCGGAGGGAAAGAGTGGGTGTGGGTGGTGGTGGGGAGGACTGGGCTGAGGTGGCCGTGTATAAATAGTGTAGCTCTCAAATACACAGCCACAACAGCAGGAGTGATCTCACCTCCTCTCCACCCTTTCTATCCCTGTCGCCGCTGTCAGCCTCCGCAGAAAAAGAGCGCAGAGCCGTCAGCAGCAGCGGCAGCAGCAGCAGCAGGAGCGGTGCAAAGAAGAACAACGCCGAGCGACCGCACGGTGGATTTTGTTTCTCACCCTCTAAAAGACGCGGACAAGACGAGGCGAAAAGAGGCAAATCAAAACAGCACAAAACCCGAAACAGGACCCCTGCCTGAGCCACAGAGAGGCGAGCGGCCATGGAAGAACTTACGGCATTCGTGTCGAAGTCTTTCGATCAGAAGAGCAAGGAGAGCAGCAAAGAGAGCATCACGTACAGGGAAGTTTTGGAGAGCGGCTTGACGCGGGCGCGGGAGCTGGGCAGCCCGGAGACGAACCTGCAGGACATTACGGACACCAACCACTGCCCGGTGCACCTCTACAAGGACCACGTGGAGCTGGAGAAGGAGAAACTGAAGGACTTTAATGTTTCCCGGGCGACTGAGGGTGAGCCTTTTTGTTGTTGTTGTTGTTGTTTTATTTTTTATTTAATTTTTTATCTTAGTTTGTTTTTTTCTTTACAAAAAAAAAAATGAAGAAGAAGAAGACGAACAAGAAGACGAAGTAAGGGGGAAAGAAGCCGTGTTGTGTCGGCGAAAAACATCTCGACATCCATCCGCTGTTTTTGCATCGGAAGGAATAACATTCAGAATCAAGGGCGTAAAAAAACAAACCAATTTAAATGTGGATTTGAACGAGTTTAGTTGAAGGGAAGTTAAAACCTTATTCGGAGATTGTTGCACATAGGAGGAGGCGGGCCCTTCGCTTGAGCAGCGCTTTAACTATTTCATGTTTTTCAGACATAATTTTTATTAAAAGAAGAAGAAGAATTTATGACTCCAGTCGTCTGTGTAAGCTGTTCTATAATGCGTTTGAAGTAGTTTAACGTATAAATTACGATTTCAAAATTAAGTCTTTAGCAATAATAATAATAATAATAATAATAATAATAATAATAATAATAATAATAATAATAATAATAATAATAGTAAAGAGAAACTGCATTTTTTTTTGCAATAATATGCGATCTGTTTATTTTTTAAATTTCTATTTGCATGCCATATCAATATTCTCGGTCACATTTTATATGACTGCAATTTAAAAACTTCAGTTGTAAATTTCATTACGGTGTTGACTTCACGTCCTAATTTTATTGTGTGTATCCATCCGCGCTCTTGAACGCTTTTCATTCCTTTTTCTGCAGCTCCCAGCTAAGTCACGTATAGTTCGTCATTAGTCGTAAAGTGAAATATCTTCTTTGGCATTTAGAAAAATAAATAAATGAAAGCGACTGCGCATGTTAAAATGTCTGTAACAAGTTTACAGGCCTTCTGGAGCTAAGACAGTGAGTGACCATTGGTTCCAAACATTTACTTCCCAGTTTTAACTTTTTTTTTTTTTTAAGGATTAGCTTCTCTCCTCTGTTTCTCTGCACCTCGTTGCCATCAGAGATGAAAGAAGGGGATATTTCACTTAACGAAGCTTTATGTAAATCAATTAGCGTTCAGTCTGAGGAAGGAACAGTTTCACGTAAAGGAACTACAACCTGCAAAAACTAAAATAAAATAAATAAATAAATAAAACTGCCACTGAGCAGATCAGTTATTCAAACAGCTGACATCTGTGTAATAGTAGAAGCAGTGACTTCACTGTGAAAGAAGAAAACCTGAACTGGGGCAGCTTTTCAGGGTGGTGGCGTGAATGTCAGGAATACTTTTTTTGTTTGTTTGTTTGTTTGTTTCTAAAATTAAAGAAATCTGATTTTACAGAGGTGAGTATTTACTCTTCTTTCTTAATGTAACCCTCTTTTGTAGCTCGCTCTCTTACGACACTTACATGGCCATGTGACGGATTTACACGTCGCTGGCATTACACACACTGCCTAATGGAGGCTGGAAATGCAGCCACAGGCCTCATCCCTCAAGAATCAGGCTGGTTTGTGTGTGTGTTTTTTTTTATTGTGCTGCATGGTGTCAAACTATCAGGCTCCATAAGGCCTGATGGCCCCCATAGTTTTGGCTGGATATGGCACCCAATATTGGGAAAGTCTATGTGGCTTTTAACGCAAACGTGCGTGTGTGTGTGTGTGTGTGTGTGTGTTTTGTGATAAAACCCACTCAGTTGTCCTCCTTTCTCCGCATCTTTCCCAACAGGAATATATGAGTGCAAAGAGAAGAAGGACGACGTGAAGTCCGAGGACGAGGACGCGCAGGGCAAACTGAAGCAGCGGCGGAGTCGCACTAACTTTACCCTGGAGCAGCTCAACGAGCTGGAGCGGCTCTTCGACGAGACGCACTACCCGGACGCGTTCATGAGAGAGGAGCTGAGCCAGAGACTGGGACTGTCTGAGGCCAGAGTGCAGGTGAGGACGGGAGTAACCGCAGTTTCTTTTATTTAAGAAAAAAATAAATAAATAAATAAATCCTCATGCATGTGAGAGGAAAAAAAAGGGGGCGATTTCCACTGTAGTGGAACTCAACATCATGGCAACTATGGTCAGAAATCGTCCCGACTCGTCAATACATGACGAGTCGGGAGTGAGAATGTGTTGCAACTATTGCTGCAAGCTCTGGTTAATTGTGCCATGGAAATCTGTGTGCACTTTAATGAGAATCGTACGACTGCCACACAGTAACGCATAGAGTTGACTTTAAAAGCAAAACCTGCAGTCAGGTTCTGAATTAATTTGCCATTAAAACGTGCGGGAAAATGTAGCAATATGTTTGAAAATGAATGTTTCAGTAATTTTTTTTTCCTTTATAATTTTGTCAAAACACAATTTTTTGTTTTTGTTTTATTTATTTATTTTCTTTTTACAACAAATGTTTTGGGCTACTCG
The DNA here is from genome assembly GCF_002775205.1 of Xiphophorus maculatus. Lineage (NCBI taxonomy): Eukaryota > Metazoa > Chordata > Actinopteri > Cyprinodontiformes > Poeciliidae > Xiphophorus > Xiphophorus maculatus. The sequence goes on from NC_036449.1 coordinate 9,392,450, forward strand.
TGTTTTTTAAAATGACTCAAATTAATAACAACATGAGCATTAATGATAATAGTAGTAATAATAATAATGAATTAGAAATGTAAAAAAATAAACTCCAAAACAGCACTTTGACGCGCTCTAATGACGTTATATCTATTTCCTGTTAGCATGTTCTTCTACTTCGTCTCTTTAGTTAGCTTAGAACATTTTAGCTTTTTAGCCCATGTGTTCGGTTCAAATTTAGCCTATATAACAAGGGATTAAAGCTAAGCTAATTTCAACTAAATGTAGACAGATTGTTTTTTGTTTGTTTGTTTTTTTAAGAAGATGCGACCATTACATGTAAAATGTAAAAAAAATTAAAATCAGTGGCTATCTGCGTGTTTTTTTAAAGACATTCCCATGTTATCTAATAAACAGCTGTTTATTACTCACACGTCTATTCCAATTAATTGTTATAAACTGATGTCAGAACAAGTGACGACAAAAAACAACAAAAAAACTCTATACCATTCCTGTCAGATATAATACTCCATGCAACCCTTAGGATAAATTCCCATACAGGCAAAAAAATAAAAAAATAAACAACTTGGAAATATTTAGACGTGCATTTTTTTAAGCTTGCGTCCTCTGCAATGGGCTACAATTATTAGAAATATTCATTTACCCTTATAGGTGGTTCATTGGTTGCACTCTGTCATATCAAAGCAACGTGATTTGCTATGAATGACCCAGGAAGTGAGGAGCTCTACTGAACTCACAGCGGTAGGCCTGCAGAGTGTTGGAGGGAATGGAGAAAAAAAAAATAATGATAATAATAAAAAAAAAAAACTCCACAACAATGATTAAAATGAATGAAGAGCCTGAATGGCCGCTTCAAGGGACGCGCTCTTATGTCAACTCGTATCCCTCCTCATTTTCTTTGCAATATCTGCCACCGGCTTTGATGTAGTGTCCCCATAAAAACAGATTAGAAATAACTCGATTGTGGAAGCAACTCTGCTGCTGTTCAGATCTATCTAATCGGATGAATAAGCCCCATCACAGAGCTTTATGAGCGCGGCGACTGCACCACTTTTGGAGCTGAACACTGTCGGACCGCAGTTGACAACGCGATGCGGGGGTGAAACTGCCGTCCCAGCTAATACAGTGTGTTCATTAGAATAATTTACGGCGTTGCATGCGGTTTGCAAAGTCACAGCAGTCTTAGTGTTTGTTTTTTTCCCCACCCGTCGCCACTTCAGATCAGGTGGATTGCAAGCGCACAGAATTCGCCCTGGAAAAGTCTCAGAAAGCCCCCCTTTTCTCTTCTTGCTCTGTTTTTATTTTATTTTATTTTTTAGTGCACCCTGACATGTTTTTCTACAGTGTCGTGCAGCAAGGGTCGTTGTCTCGGCTGTGAACCTGCGCTCCGAGCAGCTGTCAATGAATCTAATTGAAAGTTATGAGAGCTTGGTGAGGAGCAGGCAGTAATTCGGTTAGGACTAATATCTCTGGGTTTTCTGGCGCGCCGCTAAATTAAATGTCATTATTCACTGTCTCTAATAAAAAATCAAAAGGGAAATGAGATTAGGGTATTTGTGAAGCGCATCATTGAGTGGCCCTTAATGAAGAAATAACTGTCTGAACTAGTGTAGTTCACTTTGCTTAACATACTGGCGCGTAATTGGAATTGATCCGGGGCCCGTCTTAATATTAGCCTTGATTTATCTGAAGGAGGGCTGCTGCGTGGATGCAAAAATCACCTGGGATACTGATAAACACGTCTGTACCGCTGAAGAGCTGATCACACACACACACACACACACACACACACATACACCCCCACACACCCCAACACACCCCCACACATTCCCTTCCTCTCTCACACAGCACAGTCTAAATAATAATATAATATAATATAATATAATATAATATAATATAATATAATATAATATAATATAATATAATAATTATTTATTTATTTTTATGTATAGCCAGGAAAATATTCCAAGATGTATTTTTAAGGCGACAGAGTTTTTATGTTCAAGCCATTTTTCTTCCCTCCGTCACTAATGGCCCCGTTTATCGACTGTCCCCCCAAATCCCCTTCCCCCCCCCCAGCCCCCCTGTTGCTGCAGCAACACCCACGCATGCACGCGGCTGCGTTGCGCAGCTGGAAACGGGCTGGTGGCGCCCTGACTGTGAGTCGTCATCATCACCAAGTCTGCCGCCTGCGCGGACCGACCCGCTAATTTCGCATCTGTAAATGATAATCATTGCGGGGGTCGAAGGGGAGGGGAGATAATGTTATTCAACGAGGCAAATTAAGTTGACGGCGATTAACAATGCAGGCCCGCATAGAGCCCGCAGCTTTAAAAGGCAGGCTGGGAGATGGTTGACGACACGTCATCACAGTGATTTATTTGTTTATTTGTATTATTATTCAGTTGTGTGATCGTGGCATCTTAGACTGTTAATCTTCTTGTCGTTCCTTTGTAATTTTTTTTCATTTAATTAGCTGTTGTCCTAGACATTTTTTTTAATTCTATATATTTGGTTTTAATTTTTATTTTTAGAATTCAGATATCTTTTATGTTTAATGAATGAATGAATCAATCAATGAATCAATCAATCAATCAATCAATCAATCAATCAATCAATTAATCAATCAATCAATCAATCAATCAATCAATCAATCAATCAATCAATCAATCAATCAATCAATCAATCAATCAATCAAGGTAATTTGTGTAGCACACTTCAGCTTCAAGGCAGTTCAAAGGGCTTTACGTCAAAAAAACACAAAAATATAAAGTCATTAAAGACGCCACGCAGTCAACATTTGAGAAAACCAGGAAACATTTTACATTAAATGCCATTGTTTACATGTTGCTACATTTTGCTAAGGTGTACTGTTATCCCTCCTTTTCTTCTTACTCACATAGATTGTCTTTTAATAGTCTTAATAGCATAAATGTAGCATTCATTGTAAAACTAAACGTTGTGGCTTTTCCTCTTCTTAACAGTTTTAATGCATTATTCTCCTCTTCTTCGCCGCAGGTCTGGTTCCAGAACAGAAGAGCGAAATGTCGAAAACAAGAAAACCAAATGCACAAAGGTAAATGAAACCTCCAACACCTCTCAGCTATTTCAGCCATATTCTCCACGTGATATTATTCAATTAAGAATAGTTTTGTTTTTTTTAAAGTTGCTTGTGATTCAAGATTTTTTTCTTTGTATATATTAATGTGCAAAAATTTGTGACCTCCTCATCTCACATAACAACAACTGTCTGGCTGCCTGACAGACATCTTTCCCTTCTCCCCAGGTGTGATTCTGGGCAGCGGCAGCCACCTGGACGCCTGCAGAGTGGCACCCTATGTCAATATGGGCGCCCTGCGAATGCCCTTCCAACAGGTAGGCCATGCTTTCAAGATTCAAAACATGAATCGCGAATCATTCAGGGAGTGTGTAAGCTGAGGCTGAATTTACTACTACTACTACTACTACTACTACTACTACTACTACTAATAATAATAATATAATAATAATAATAATAATAATAATAATAATAATAATAATAATAATAATAATAATAATAATAATAATAATAAAAAGAAACACTTCTTTCTTTTAAAAAGACGTTAGGATGGGAATTGTTGTTTGCGTGGTGTTTATGCGCGTTAATATTTGAAAGGAAATTAGGCGAGGCCTGGTTGCTGGTTTAGAGGTTTTCAGAAAGCGACAATTTCAAAACCGTAGACATTTTTCCAACATCCTGTTGTTCAAAGTGCTTTTAATTGGAAAATGCTGGAGCGACCTGGGTCTTCTCCAACTCTGTGAGGTATGGAATAAACAATGTTCCCCCTGCAACACCTGTTGCTGCACGCTGCTGGTCAGATGGCTGAAAGAAGCCTCCTTTAAAGAGACAAATTTGGCTGTTTGGAACCATTCCCCATTATGAAAAGCACAGTCAGTAGGTAGTGCCATTTGTGTTGCCCTGTAAAGATCAAAACAGCAAAACGGTTTAATACTTTGTCCAGTGAGCCATTTGAGTCAATCTAAATTAGCAGCGAGTTTATTTTAAATATTCGCCTAATTCTGTGAATAAAAATAGCACAAAATACGCTACATTATATCTGTAAAAGTAAATAGTAAAACATTTTTTACCATGTTTTAAATAAGATTTTTTGGAGCTATAATTTCCTGTGTTAAAATTTTCCGCTACAGCCATGAAACTGTGGGGTTTATTTTACTCAAGGTTATATCATATTGCCAGAATCTCACACCAGCCTTAGAGGAAGTGGAGACAAAGTAGACCTTCTGCACTTTATATATAAACATGCATATATGCAGCCGCTTCATGCTGAACGGAGAGGCAGCACATCAGAATTTGGTGCACCTTTCACCTCCTTCCATCTCATCTCTTAGGGAGAGAGAGAGAGAAGTAGTGGACACTCATCTGATCAGGCGCTGCCGTGGTCCTGCATCCGAACTGCTGTGTTGTCTGCTTGACCCTCGTGAAAAGCAGCGGCCTAATTAAGCCAACAGTGCGGCAGGCGTGAGCACATAAAAGGGGATGATGAAAGCGGGGGGAATGGAGTGGGCTCTGATGGATATTGGCGTTGAGCTGCGCTGGCAGGGGCGGAGGCTCGGAGGCCTGCATACTGAGAGAGGCGCGCCGCGTGAGGCTGAGACCAACTGTGGGCATGCACAGATGCAGCGGATGGCTGGAGGTTCGCAGGGGTGAAGGTCTGAGGTAGATCCTCATTACCTTAGCTCTCCAAAGCAAGGTTCTCATTGCGTGCTTTGTGTGTCAAATTACAAATGTGCAATGGTGTATTTCACAAAAAGACACACAAAGATTGAAAGTAGAGGGTTTTTTTTTATATGGTTTCAGTAGGTGTTGCATTTTATTTGGAAGTCTGTGCATGGGCGACATGGACTTAATGTTTCACTCGTGTTGCATGTATGGGAAGTGCAATAAAAGAGATGATAAACAGCATTTAAAAGTTCATTATTTTAGTTAGTGGTATAGTTACAGACTCGTATGCAAACACTACTCTAAAAGTGAAACTTAACTTATGCCAGATGCAGTTAGGCCCCAAAATTATGATTACCCCCTGCCAGATTTTGATATACCAACATTTTTATTCAACCAAGAAATTTTTTTCCTATTGAGAATGAGAGGGAAATCTCTTGAAAGGTACCAAAACAATGTAAAATGAGTATCACTTTTAAAAACAAGTATTTATCTGTTTGTATTTCGATTTTATTAAAAAATATATATATAAATTCTCCTTTGCATGCAGCAGTCAAACACATATTGTAATTGTTACCCACTGTTTTTTCTGTGTCATTTGAATGATTTCTCTTTGGTGATGAGCTCAGAGTCTTTGAATTTGGAAATCCTCCTATCAATAACCCCAATTTTTTAGCTATTTAGCTATTTTAGCTATTTCCCTATCAGTTTCAAGACACTGACAGTATTGTTACCTTACTTTTAGTCAGGAGAATCATGTCAACCAAATAAAAAGATTGCTTACAATATAAATCTTCTGAAGGTATGAATAATTTTGGCCTCAACTGCAGCTGCTTAAGCACATTAATTTCACCTCTAAAAACACATAATAATGACATCCAGTCATATTTTCAAATTATGTATACAGTCATGGAAATTCAGGGACCTTAACAATTCTCACTTTTTTCAAACGTCATTAGCGTTTATTGTTTTCACAATGAATTTTTTATTTTATTTTATTTTTTTTTTACCACCGTTTTTTACTGATTGAAATTTCCCATCCCTGCTGCGCAAGTATATTTATTGGGGTGAGTTTTGTTGTCTGCAGCTGCTTTTGTTTGGGATGCCTTCAGCAGGATGCATTTGTGGTTCAGACTCGTTTTCCCTTTCATTTGCCTTTAACGGCAGTAATTTTTTGGTATTTGGCGTGCCAAGTTGAAAGGAAGCAAAGTGAAAAATAAATATTTAGTTCGAGCTAAAAAACTTTCGCCTTTGCGTTGGCTAGTTCTATTTTGGTTGGAGAATAAAGCGTGAAGTACTTTAGTGACTCTCACCCTCTTTTCTTCTCTTTTCTTACTTCTTTCTTTCTTTCTTTCTTCTTTCCCTTCTTTCCTTTTTTCTTTCTCTTCCTTCTTTCCTGTTTCTTTTTTTTTCCCCTGTGGTGCTTGAAATACACGAGAAATGGCAACAGGGCTCAGCTCTCTCCCTCTGAAGTACGCTGATGCTTAATTTTCACCTACTTCTTATAAAATAATTGCCAAGAATGTGAAAACTGATATCCTATGCTCCTTATGGTTTCTGGTTCATTTCTTTTTTTTTTTTCTGCTTGACTCAGGGATATGTCTGAATAAATATTTATAACTCCAAATGTGCAAATGTCTTTTTAGTGCAAAAGTTGTTTATTTATGCAATCGAATACATAATCAGGGTAACAAGCCCGTGTGTTGCAGAGTTAAAGAGATCTGTTCTGGGGTTGTGGAAATACTTTGATTCCTGGCGATTAAATTGAATGTGGTGTCTGAGAGCAATGTATGATTCATTAACTTTTAGAATAGCTGACATGAAGAAAGGGCTAAAGTGTCGACAGTGGCCCTCTGCTATTTTCTTAGAAAACATACCGTAAGCAACAGCTTTGAGGGGGAGCTTAATAGCGTCAGACTGTGAAACCTAAATCCTCCGCTCCTTTTTGCACACATGCTGACTAAACTCCCTGTTTCTGCTCCTTCTGCAGGTTCAAGCACAGCTACAGCTGGACGGAGTCACCCACTCCCACCCTCACCTGCACCCTCACCTGGCCGCCCACGCCCCCTACCTGATGTTCCCGCCCCCTCCCTTCGGACTACCAATTGCGTCCCTCGCCGACTCGGCCTCCGCGGCGGCGGCGGTGGCGGCGGCCGCCAAAAGCAACAGCAAGAACTCCAGCATTGCCGACCTGCGACTCAAGGCAAGAAAACACACCGAGGCTCTGGGACTCTGACCCCCACCGGGCTGCCCCTCCGCTCGCCTGATGCCCATAATCGCCTCTCACACAAGACTGGGCCTGTGAAACTGGGCCGTGACACTCATGAGCTAAAACTAAACTAAAACAAAAACACTGAGTGAGAATGAAAGAGAGGAACACATACAGAGAAAGAGAGAGAGAGAGACAGAGAGAAGGGGAGTGTGTGTGGAAGGTGGGAGGGGAGGGAACAGTGGAGGAAGAAAATAAAGCAGAAGGAGGAGGAGGGAAAATTGTCACAAAACCAGCTGCCAAAACAAACCACTTGTAGAGAACGGTAATTAAATACCAGTGAAATCACCTTTTACTTTTCGCCCAACAGGCAGGACTTCTGCGGGGCCAGTGGCTCAGTCCACTCCAGGCACAGATCACATCCCAAGGACCGTACAAACACATGTGGATGTCTGTCTGAGGGCCAGGCCGGGGAGGGGGGCCCCCCGTCAGACCAGAGGACGTTAGAACAAAGCAAACTGGCAGGGTCGAGAGCAGAGACTCACTGCCGCTGGCTGCCGTCTCTTTTGACATGCAGAGGGGCTGAGCTTTTTTTGGGGGGGTTGGGGGGGTTCGGGTAGAGAAGGAGAAAGGGGGGAAGGTGGGGCAGGCCCACACATCACCTCACCAAAGCTTTGGAATGGCTTTCACCTTTCCACCCTGCTCAGTAGTTTAAAGAAGAAAAAAGAAAAAAGAAAAGAAAAAAAAAAAGGCCATATTTTTCTCCAACCACTGTGTCCGCTGCTGCTGCAGAGTGCATGAGCTCTAAATGGACCCCCGTCTCCCACCTGACGCAACTTCTCAACAGCTGTTTTTTAACACTGCCGTTCAGCAACACCCCACCCCACGACCCCCAACGGTCAAAGTCAAAGGTCTCCATCCCAATCCAACGTCGCTCTTCTCGTGGACTTGTGTTGTGTTAACAAACGCAACAGTTTTCTATATATTATTTTGGTTTTTTATGCTTCGCTTTGGGAGGGGGAAGAGACGTTGTCGTGCGATGCTGGACTTGTGATGGCCGGACTCGGGTTGAATTCCTCCTCACGGTGCGCTCTCTCTCTGTCTTTATTTCCTTCTTGTTGTGTTGTATCTTGGGCAAAAGAAGTGAAGATAGCCTTTGCACTTCAGGTCTTGTACGAGGGTGTTTACAAATGGCACTACAAGCAGATACTACTTTACTAATTAAAGAGGGACGGGAGGGGAGGGTTTTGATATCATCACGACGAACAAAGGGTATAACGGGGATTCCTTTTTGTGTTCTGCTTTTTGTAATTCTGAAAAATATGAAGAAAGCATCAGTCAAACTGAAATGCAATTGTGTGCAGTTTAAGTGCAATACTGTAAATAGCAAAAAAACAAAAAAACAAACAAAAAACAAAAGTTAAAACAGCTAGCAGTTAATCCTCGATGACAAAGAAACTTTTTTTTGGTTTTTGGTTGTTTTCCATGCACTGGTGGAAAGCAGATTTTTAATGGCAGTGCATATTTTATTTCAATCAAGAAAATTCAATCAGGTGCCATAATCCCACATAATCCACACGTATTCAGACATTTTGTTTCAAGGGGCACATCTGTCTGGGAAGACATGAGCACAGTTTTTGGATGCTGCAGAAACAAAAGGAAAACAAAAACTAACTTATTCTAAATTATGAACAAATCAAATCAGGGTTACAACTCAAAGCAGGCCCTTGTTTTCAGAATAATTAGCTTAATTTTGCATGGGTTTTTTTTGTTGTTGTTGCAAAAATCAATCCTTCCCAGATAATCCAGACTATTTTTAACTGTTTTAAACTAAATATTACAATTAAATTCAAAGATTTTTTTTATTTTATTTAGAAAAATAACACTGCAGCACCAAATATGTAGATCATTTTCAGATCTATGTATACCTCCAAACATTTTCTACATTTCCAGACCTCCATTTAGAAATGTTTATCTATGTCTCCATTTTAAATTAAACCTATGGGTGTTTTATTTTATTTATTATTTTTGTCTGAAAGTTTTATGGAAAGATGAAATAGCTGAACTACAAGTGTACATTTTTACATGGCTTTGCATTTATTTTTGTATTGTTTTTTTTTTTAAGTGTTGAATTTGAATTAGGAGGCGTGGCCGTAGTGCATTGTTTGCCTAAAAAAAAAAAGAAAAAGTGTTAAAAAACAACAAAAAAACCCCCCAACAAACCGGTAATGTAGCGTGTCTGAGTTTACAAAGATTTCAGGGACGGTTGAACTAAAACAATTCTCCATGGGATTCGTTGTACCCATTCAAATGATTTTCATTTCATATGCAAGCATGCCTATACATGAGTCATCGTACAGCTGTTTTTGTTTCCACCCCTTTTTGAGTCACAAAAATATGAATGTACATCTTGTACGAGTAAAATATCAATAAAGCTATAAATATTTGTACTTGAGTTTTGAAATAATTTTTTTTTACTATTCAGAAATATCTGACTTTGTGGAGAAAAATGCGTTGTAACTTGGAGTGCAATCAGACCTTTGCTGGCTGTTACCGATTTCCTATCTGCGTACTCTGATTTTTTTTTTTGGATAGATGTATTTGTTTTAAATCCAATAGAGAATGAAGGAATTATAAGATTACTCTTATATACGTATGAAAACATATGTCCCTATCTTATTTTATTTAATAAAACTTAAAAAAGCACATTGAAATTGATGCTAATGGTCCGTTTCTAGACTGAATATGGAAGGAATGTTCAGTTTGTTGGTGTTTTCAAATCATTTAATGAATTGGGTGGGGAAAATAAAATTTTTCAGAATCAAAATGAATCAATGGAAAATTGTCCATTTCTGATCTCCACTGAATGACTGGTGCATCTGTAGTTGTGCCTAATGAAACAAGTCCAATATATGAATTAGGAAGACCGCTAACCATATAGCAGCCTTTCAAAAACGTGGATTTTTTTTTCTTGTTGCAGTTTCTTTCTGTGTCTCTGTGCCAGCCTGTAGTCGAATCTCAGCAACTGTTGCAATCTGAGGATCGATATCAATGTCAGGCTGACGTTCATGTGGGTTCTGTTTTAGCAGACACTCATTGCATGCACTCTGCAACACTTGCCAGCAGAGCAAATTGAGTTGCTGTGAAGTCCAGATGCAACCCGATTTGCTCTGTTTGTCAAGCCGGATGCAGAAAGAAAACGTGTAGAAAGTACGGCCTTAATGTCATCAGTGAAAGACGGGGTGGCTGCAGTCGGTCAGGGAAGTCTGTGAGCGTGGACGCTAAATAGATGGAATCGCGCATGCATTCTAAAAGAAAACGTTTTATTTTTTTTGGTTTTGTTTCTGATGTCAGCAATTTATTTTGAGAAGTTCACGAACTGCAGTAAGTTGAAGCCGGCACGCCCCATCCACTTGTTCTACCTGCACATGCTAAATTCTGCCCATCTATTATAGCTGGACTCTGTTTTTTAAGTGTGTTAACTTCCTCTGGGAGCCTAATTCCAGATGTGTGTGTGTGTGTGTGTGTGTGTGTGTGTAGAAAGTAATTACTCCCTGTGCTATAGTGGGTTATTGTTTGAAGCTTGTACACAGAATTAGCCCAAATGGCGTCCTGTTGAGTGTGGTACCCCCAACAAGGTCGCTGCGCCTTTAATTTATACATCTGTGCTCATACATCAAGATTGAGTGATATAGCTGCAGACTGATGGCTCTGTATTTACCCGCTGACCCCTCTGGTTGGGGCCTGGTCTGGAAATAACAGCATCCTTTTATGTGTGCTAATAATTAGCACAGCACACACGGCCATCCATCAGCCGCCAATGAGCCATGTGGCTGCTTTGTCAACATGCTCGAGCACATAAAGCTGTTTATGTTGGCCACAAGTAACAAGTACACAATAATATTTTAACGGAGACGGGGCTGGTGAGGGTGTGTGGGACAGACAGTGTGAGCATGGGGGCATTTAGTGGCTTCTTGTTCTTACTTTATTTTTAAATTAAAATGAACTTCTGCTCTATGTTACCAAATGGATTTTCCTGCAGTACTGGGGCCATGTTAAACTATTTGTACTTCTTGAAATTGTTTGCAGTTTTATTTTATTTTTTTTTTCCACATTGCAACAGACTGCAGTGTGTTTCACCGGGATTTTATGTGACAGACCAACACAAGGAATCTGAATGAAAATGGTTTTTATCAGGGCTATGAGCGTTTCATATCAGTGGATATCGATAGTCATTGATTTTTTGAAAAATCTGAGATACTGCCCAACTGGTGACCTTTCCTGTTTAATCCACAGTTTTCACTCCATGCTGTTTTGTTTTAATTTTTAAGCAGTTATGAGGCACGGTGGTGAAACCTTAAAGTGATGATGCGCAAGTTACTCAGTGGGTTATTCCTAGGTAAAGACTGAGTGAGTTATTTGATGGCAGCAACCTTGTTGAGCTGGTTGAGTGGCTAATACCTTTCCTCTGCGTACATCCCCCAGAATGCTGTGCGGTTCCTGATCGGAGTTCAGTGATTCTATATATTGTCACTTTCCTAAAATAACTGCCTAAGTCATGTTTTACCAAAAGCAATTTATTATTTTTTTAACCCAAATTATGTTTTGGCAAAAAAATTACTTGTGTCATTATTTTAATGACACAAGTAATTAAAATACGAAGTCCCTCATACGAAGTCTTTTAGGAAGATATATATATATATATATATATATATATATATATATATATATATATATATATATATATATATATAAGAATATTCTATCAAACATCAAACATAATAATTATTGATATTGACTATGTGTCTATCATGATGCATATTATTATTGATTTATTGTCCACCCCTAGTTCTTAAGATTAAAAATCTGACATGTTTGAAGTGATTCTATCCAAGTCCATTTAATCTGATACCCCTAAATAAAATCCAATGCAACCAATTGCCTTAGAGCCGGGATGAGAGATTCATTTTAATCAAGATCACAAATGTTCTCACAAATGTCCGGTGGTAGCAGGATGTATTGATAAAGTTACTTATCAACAGACTGTAAAATTATTAACAGTTTTCTCTGAATTCGATGACAACTTCTTAAAGTTAAATAATAAACATCTTTGTATGTTAATGTTACTTGGCAGTACGCGGAATAAATACTTTGATTTGATTGATGCAGCGATGGTAAATGCACAACTGTTAGCTTGAAGGGTCCATTTATACGGCCCTCTAGAGCCTGGAGGGTCACATAAACCTTATGGCAGGTCAGAATTGGCCTCCAAGCCTTGAGTTTGACATGTGAGCTTCAGAGGGTTTCTAAAAGGTAAATCAAATTGACCAATGCATAATTTAATCTTTAGTCTAAATGCTACTGATCTGTGAAGTCATCTGATGCTTGCTAGAGAGTATTACAGTGCTACACTGAGAGAGCAAACACAGCTGGTTAATTAGTTCTCAGGGATCACAGCAGAATTCAAAATGGCAGCCCTCCCATCAGTCTCTCTGCTACATCCAGAAGTCCACCTATGTCCACCTAGGTTAACCTTAACTATGTTAACCTAGTTAAGCCCCGCCTTCTCAATTTGAATCGGCCAATCACCTCAACCTTCAAGAATGAGGGGGGAGGGAAAAGAAAACAAACTTTCACACAATGTAAACACTAGCAATTATTTATCAATAATAAAATAACAGGCAAACATTTTGTGTATGTAAATGAACAAATCATTAGTCATGTTATTTGTTTAATTACTTTCAAACTTCAACCAATCAAACTCCAGCTCTTACCACTGCACTTCTTATAACAGAGCTGGGTTTGAGGCGGTCCTCCTCTTTAGCAGGGACACAAGATGGCTGCCACAAACGACACACCCACAAGGTAACAAACATTTCAACCACACACACACCCACAATGTTCATTTACACACTCTAGAACTAAAATGAAGATTTGAGGAAAACATATTGCTTCTCAACAACTAGTGAACAAATGGCATCACGAAGAACAAAAAATCACAGCAGGCAGGTCAAATATGAGGCTGTGGGTAGGTTAAAGCAGGGCTAGGTTTCAAAAGAGTACCTCAGTCTTTTTTCATCCCATGAGCAGTATTCAAATTTTTACGCGTAAATGGCATCCAGGCTGGACAAACGGAGCATTAATCAGAATAAAAAGCCAAGAGGCCTCCGGTAAGCTGCAGACGTCCACAGTTCAGTTGGGAGGATTTATTAGCTGTAAAACTATTTATTTCTCACTCTACAAAACTGACATTTATTAAAAAGTGTAAAGACTAAAGCAACATTAAAAGAGAGCTATAAAGTTTGAAATGGTTATGTAGCAAATTAAGGTGTTTTGGTCAGACGGGACCACAATTAATTATTATTTTTTTGCCTACAAGTCGTGGCAGAAAGCTAACAATTCACATCACCACAAACACACTATCCCTACTGTGAAATCTGCTGATGGCAAGATCATGCTGGATTAAGTTGCTAGAAAGATGGAGTTGGGAGGAGCTAAATGCAGGCCTGGAATGAAACCTTTACGAACTTGCAACAGACTCAAGACTGGAGCAGAGACTCACCTTCCAGCAGTACAACACTCCCTGAACACACAGCCTGAGCTGAGACGGGAGTTAGGTCGAAGGATATTCGTGTTTTAAAATGGCCCAGTCAAAGTCCAGCCCTACATCCGACTGATAATCTGCAGCAAATCATGAAAACTGCTGCTCAGAGACGCCGCCTATCCAATCTGACTGAGACTGAATGGGGGGGAAAAATGTCAGTTTCTAGATGCGCAAAGCTGTTTAGACAAACCAGAGAAAGGGTCGACTCAGGGGGGTTGAATGCAAATACATGCCGCGCTTTTTCAAATTTCATAAACACATTGAAAAACATGATAAATTCTATAGCACGTTTTGTTGGTCTATAACTTAAAATGTCAATAAACATCATTAGAGTTTATGGCTGCCGTGCAACAAAAACGGGGGGAAAAAAAGTACGATTTCTTCAGCACGGCCATGTAAAGTTAGACAACCATTGATGATTTCATGTTTTAGCATGAAAGAACACATTAATTTCCAGTGCCTGTTTTGATCTCCAAATTATGCTGCTGATCTGATTTTCCTTTTTCTTTCCCCTCTCCCCGCAATTTTCCTTTCTCTCCTCGATCTGGCTGCTTTGGGAAACGAGCCGCCTGAGCCAGGCTGCGCGAGAGGTCAAGTGCTCAGAGGTCACGTGAAAATAGTTTTTATCACATTTCATTCTCATAATCCTCTTTGAAACGTCAGACACAACTATGATCAGATGGAATGTGGCCCGCCGTAGCCTCGGCGTAAAGCTCCGGCAGGCACCGGCAATTGTGTGAAGTGACAGGCCCGTAACGACGGCGCACATTCAACTGGAAGATGTGAAGTCGGAGATTTTTGTCCTGCTACGTCACAAAAAACACGGACGGCGGCGAGCGTCGCCTCCGCAGCCGAGAGCCTTACGAGTTCTTCGTAAAACAACTTTGCGGTTCTTAAATCCTCCGGGTAAATCCTGCGCTGGCAGCTTCACTTTTAGCTTGAAGTGAAGCCACCCAGAGAAACCTCAGCTGAAAACAATCGAGCCGAAGTGCTGAAGTCACTCCAGTCGGCCGCGGATCAAAGGCCTCCTTTCATCCCGGTTTGTTTGGGCTAGACTCTGGTTTGCTTTGTTGGCTAATGCTCATAAATGTATCTGGAGTCATCAACAGTGCAAAGCTATATTAAAACTAACATTTTAAGTCTGAGTCAACACGGCCTCTCTGCAGTGAAAGTGGAAATCATCAAGAACTTGGAGTTCCAAAATAGAAAAAGGGGGGAAGGAAAAAGAAAAAGCTTAAACAGTGGGACGTCAGTTCACATACCGTTCAGCTGTTTATGTTACACTCATTAGTCGTTTAATTTCAGTTCAAACGTTCGGCCTTTGTTGTTGTAATCCAAGCAGATTATAAAGTAGAAACACAACATTTCTTTCAAACGTCAGCTTGAAATCAAACCCCGATATGTCAGCAGCTACTTTTTGTTCAAGTTTAAACTTTGGAAGGTATTTTAGGTTTTCCTCGACGCTACGGATGATGCTGCTAATGGTAGTTGATGTGTGTCGTAGCCAAGAGTCGCACCTTCGTGGAGACAGGTTCCATGGGAACTGCTGATGCTGCATGTATAAGCGGTCCAAGTACACGTGATGGATGGGTCATAAACTGCCCATGCTATTTTGTTTGTCTTATCATGCTAAAAGATAGAAGATTAAATGGCTACTCCCTCATACGAAGTCAAGGTATTTATCTACATCACCGGATTATTGACAAAGTCGATCAGTAGTCGGTTCCAAATGTGCCTCTGTTTAGTTACATGACTCAAACAATATATTTTGAAAAAGTTTGAAGTGATCCCTAATGTCTTTATGTTCTGTTTTCAAGGAGCGAGACTTTCTTTCATCATAATATTGATCAGTAGTTCGGCTAATTGTCTGAAGGAGGCTTTTCTTCACTCCAAGAGAAGATGGTTTTCTTTTTATCCGTTTCAGTTCTTGTACTTGAATAGCTTGAGGAGTTTCTTTTTGATGTTAACTCTTTTGGTGTTAAAAATGAGTCAATTTGCTTCCATTTTTATACTCAGACATTGACATTTAGTCCCAAATGAAGCTATTTCATGACTGCAAAAACCACTATTTTGCACAAAAATGCATAACTATTAAACTTGAGCTTATCTTCCCACATATGTCAGATTGGTCCGATGGTTATGAAGCAGTATCCCAAGTTTTGAACTTTTGACAGAGCATCAAGGGGAGAAGCCACCAAGATACCCAGGGTAGCTCTGGAGGAGCTGCAGAGATCCACAGCTTGGGTGCAAATGTGACCGTTGTGGAAGTGTCACAAGCAGAAAGTTACTGAAAGACAACAATAAGAATTTCTGATTAATGTTTGCCACAAAATAATATGCAGTCATATTGCAATGATCTCTGGGAAAGTGGTTTTGTGTTTTGCTTTATTTTGGTATTTCATAGGTTTTTATACTCGGGTTCCTTGTTCTGTCGGCCATTTCTCCCATTTCCTTGCCTTCCCTCACTGCCGCACCCTGCTGCTAATCAATGACCTGATTCTTGTTAAGTAATAAACTCACAGCTTTAATATCTCTGTTGATCAGGTCTTTCTGATATTCCCACCATCCTGGTTCCTTGTGTTCCTCTTGTGCTGTGTTATTTTGGATTCCCACCAGACTTTAGTTTTTAAATGTCCTTTTTAAAAATTCTAATTGTTTATTTTCATAAATTTTTTATTTTTTGTTGTTGCTTAAAGCTAATGAAAACGTGACATTTAAGATGATATTACATCAGACCATTAATTAAAAACATTTTCATACATGTGGACTTATTGAAAAGTTTAATATCAGCTTCAAGGTCTCATTTTCAAAAGGTGCTATTCTGTCTATATCCTAATTTTAAACGAAGCAGAACGTTTTCGTGATAAAACCTCAAATTAAAGTCTGACAAAAATGATTGGCTTGTGTCAAGTGACATTTCCCTTAAAATAAATTCCTCTGTCTTAAAGAAAATAAATACACAATCCACCACCGTTTTATTTTCCCACTTTTTATTTAATTTTTTTTTAAACAGTGCGGATATGGTATAAATAAACATTGAGGCCAGGGTTTGAATTGTAATTCCATTTGAAACGTCGTTTATTGATGTACTCACTAACAAACAGAGATGTTTTAAAAAAAAAAAAATCTGTTTCTTTAAAACGTCAAATCTCGTTGCGGGAGTCGTCTTCAAAGCTATTTGTAATTACACAACTTCAAAATAGCATTTAGACAACAAATTTACCCTGAGAAGATCATCGCTGCATATTAATGTGATCAATAATCACAACCAGACGGGAGTTTGATTTCCAACCGGGCTGCTTGAATCACGAGCTGCGTTTTCCTGAAGGAAACCCACTTCAGTCCCACCACAGAGCGATACAGAGTCAATACTGTTCAGCTTGTGGGCACAAACAGTTCAGGTCATGTTCATATTGGCAAAACCTAATCTAAACAGGAAAGCAAATCTGATTACGAGGAGAAACTCAAGCATACGTCAAAAGAAAAGACCGTAAAGTGCCCCGGCGGTAAATTCCAGGATGATGATTGACTGGCTTCAGCTCAGATTGGCAGCAGGTCTTCAACCCACATTCGTCATAGCAGAGCATTCTCATGTGGTACATTTAACAGACAGGGAGCAAACGTGTCTACTGCTATTTATGATTATTAATGAATCACCTTCACTTTACAACATTTGAAATCACACTGGCAGATATTCCCATTAACGGTACAATAAACAATAAATTCATATCTTTTCACATACTCACTTAGGCAAACTGATTTCTCAGTCTGGACCGAAGGACAGCAAAAAGTAAGGAGAATTGTTTTACTTTCTGGCTAAAAAGTTGCGTGACTTCAATTCTTAAAACTGTGTCATCTACCTTGACCTTTGCTAAAATCAAAACATTTTCTCCAAATTAATGATGAATGAAGGGAAACAAGTCAAAAAGGGGTGAACAGGACATGTTATTCATCTAAATGTATACGTTTGTTTGGTCTACAGTAAGCATGCTATGCACGGTTTAACTTGAAAATGAAAGTCCACCTGCTGCCTGGAAAATGCAATTTAAGTCAACAAGAACATTTAATTGGTTTTAACTCAGAAACTAAAGTTCCTGAAGTCGATTTAAGAACAAGAGACAAGTTGTCTAAACTTTGTTTTTTAAGTTCATTAATCTTGAATTGTGAGTTTTGGTTTAATGCTGGTATTTAAACCCAATAATTATTTCACAATATGCAAGAAAAAAAACCTGGCTTCAGCTAGTTAAGGAGCACACATTTCTCTATTACTTTTACTCACAAAATCAAATTAAAAGCATTACTTATTTTACTTTAGAATAATTTAAATACTTGTTTCAAATTGCCTGAAGTAAATTTCTGATTTGATGATGAATTTTATTAAACATTAGGTCACAATGGATTCTGCTGAAAAGCATTTAGTGTGAAGAGAACTTTATCCTCAAGCATAACACACTTCCATCTGACGCACGGAGCAACGCAGGATTCAAAAACATGCCGCTAAGCATTCTGGGAAATAGTTCCCACTACTGCCTTTTTCTTCTGTCAGTTATTTTTAAGTGCTAACCTAAAAAATCTAGTTTTTTCCACTCTTGGAGGTCTGACAAAATTAGTAAAAAGTTAACACAACTTACTGCTGTAAGTTTATATTTCACAAACTCACATTTAGGTTCAAAATCTAAAACTCGCTAAATTTGCTTGACTTAAAGAGTAGAAGACAGTAGACACAACTAAATGCGGCTTAAATCAGTGAGCAGTAAGTACACACAATGTGTAACAAATGAATTAAATTGCTGTGCTGATGATAATCTCGCACAAAACATCATCAAAGTGGGAACTGAGATTCAACATAAATCCACCTTAAATACAAAAGGGATCTGTCGATACATGCTAGGGGCGTTAAAAGTTGAAATACATTCATCCATTATGCATAAACAACTTGCACATCATACACTTGTTGCAACGTGGCACTGTGACTTCTCCGATCAATCAGTACCTGAAGTCATCAAGACGTACAAATGACACAAAATGCATTCAACAAATCCCAGCCATTCCCCTGACAGCTTCACTGAGTTTGTCTTCCGGCACGAAGACAGTCTAATGTTATATAGACACAAAAGTGACCTCTCACATTACACAGAGTTACGGGTGGAGAGCAGTGCCTTCAGGAGAGGTTCTGGACTCCTGCGCAAAGAGGAACTTGTGCCTCGCCCCCAAGGTGAACAACAGGCCAATATTTCACACAATAAACCCAAATGGGTCTATAAATTGCCCCAGGGAAAGGTAGCTTTCCTGATTGGTAGTCATCTCATGCTTCCCCCAGTGTTTCATACTCGTCTGACTTGTAATCAATAGCTACACATGCATCCTCTCAGCCAGGCATGCCTAAGGAGTAGATGTCAGTCAATGGCAACCTTATAAATAGATCGGGCTGCATGTGGACACATGGATGCTTTCCTCGTCAATTGTGAAGTGCAACCGTCCAAACTGTCAGCTTATGTGTTTTTTCACTTAAAGTTATTGCAGTGTGAATGTTGCAGAACTGTGCAAGTAAAAACAACAAAAAAAAAGAAAAAAGGAAGAAAAAAAAAGTTATTCTGTTTTAAAAAATTGCTTTTTTTGTGCAAATATTGCGTTATTTTAGTAAAGTAATTTAATTTGCACATAACATTATCTTCTAAGCTGTTGTGAGATTACACCTGTTAAGGTTTTACTGGTGGCTTTATCTGGCATTTACTAATGATATATAGATCAACTGTAAACTTATAATTTGATTGTTTTCTCTTTTTCATGTTTCCTTTTGGCTATTAGAGAGAGAAAAAATGTTTTTCTCTCCAGTCGCCTTGGTATTAAAGGTATGAAACCTTACTGGCCTCATTGTTCAGCTTTGATTACAAGGCTCCAGATCATCATATATTATACTAAAATTACCAAAGAGCACAGGATGTTTACTTTTCCTAGCCTTATATTAGATCACGTCAAACTGGTACAGTTTTAAAATTAAGTTAATAATAACGCAACAGTCATAAATAACCAAACAGGAAAAGTATGCATGATTTCAGCACAAGTAACTATAACTCATTCTTCCTAGAGTGGGTTCCCCTTACTGTAAATGTATAAATAAATTATTTGCTTTTTCTGATCTTTCCCAAAAGTTGGGAGCAGTTTTAATTTTCAACATGTAAAAAAATAAGAATTTGGCAGAAGTTCAACTAGGAGCTCACTATCAGGGATTTCAATTATCCCAAACAGCTGAAACATTACAGACCTCTATGACCCAATATTATTTTTAGAAATGATTTAACTGTTTGGTTTTTGTACAGCATCCACACATAACAACGGAGCTTTAAGGAATCTGCCCGACAACGTTTTGCTGCTTCAGGACAGACATTAACAGGATAAATCTGAAGGTAATTTTCTAAGTTTGCACTCTACTACCACCATCTTTGACTGTCACAATGATGTAGTTTCTTTCTGAAATGCTGGTTGGTGACAGGGTGCATATCTTCTAAAAAGCTGCTCTTTAGGCTTGAGAGTACAAAGCAGATTGTAGGGGTCATCAAGATATTTCTTAATAATTGTAAAATGACCGTTTGTGTTCGTTTTGTTCAGCCAAAGTTTTGACCTTGTCGCTCGCCCATCGATAATGTTTTTTTTTGCTTCATCTATCTTATTTCTAAATCATAATCTTTTGACCTTAACTGAGGTGCTTCAGATATTGTTCTGGGTACTTTTCTGACCTCCTGGATGAACTGTTGACGTACTCCTTGAGTGATTTTGGACACTCTTGTGAAGGTCTACCACAGTTCCAAGTCTTCTTTTTCAGTCTCTTCATGCCTTACTGTGGTTCACTGGAGTCATTTCTCTCATTTTTTCATCTGTTCTTAAATTTATTTAGATTTGTAGTTGGAGATGCTTTCACCTTCTCTCTGTTGTCAGGCAGGTTTCTTTAAAATGTCATTATTGGGATCTGACAGGCCTGGCAGTAATCAGGCATGGGGTGGCTAGTGTAATTGAGCTTAACTTTCCAAACAATGTTCCTACAGAAAACTATTTCATATTTTGATTTTCACAGCACCGTACAACGGAGGAAAAACATTTCGGTCAATATCTTCCACCTTTAAAACGTTTAAAATCTTCAGAAGGAAATTCAAATAACTAAAAATGAGGCGTTTTTTTGTTGTTGTTGAATAGGTTTCGCTTGGCACATGTACTGAAATCACATGTTAAATAACATGAAAATGAATCCTCTAGATTTCTAAACAGGAGGACATGTTGCAAGCAAACCCCGCTTGTCTGCTCAGAAACACTCACATGTATCACTTCTTAACTGACATACTTTTGTTCTGGTATCTTATTCATAATGTATTCATTTATTAAGTATTCATCTAGCCAATACAACAGTTTAAAAGCCCTAAATGATTCATAAGCCTGTTATAAAGTGTTAAAAATGAATCAGTCGTAAACAAATGGTGTTGCGCAGCGCGTGGACGTTTACATCCGGACTGTCGTGGCAGCGATGATCATCCCCTTGTAAAAGAGACATCAGCAAATGAAGTCGGGCTGCTGTTCGCTTTGAAGATAGCAGAGACTACCTAATTATCTTTATTTACAGGACACTTCTGAGTGCAGCGGCGTGTTATATTTCTGTGACAAATTCAGTTAACAAAATAAACATGATCATTATGATTTTCACCTCTCCAGCTCCATTCTGTTAATGCAGCTGCTTTGCCGGCAGTCAAGACGCCGTATGCAAAAATACATCTTTTGAAGTGAGGGGCAGATCACCCCATCGTGAGTTATTATAACTGCGTTGGAGGAATTTATAGAGTGCTATTGACGGCTGCGAAACCCACAGGGATGTCGCGCGCGCATTAACATACTAACAAAAATAAATCTACTGTGTAATCAACCTCGGGAAGCAAGGTTTTTCTTTCTTTCTTTTTTTTTCTCGCAGCTTTCCTTTTTGTCTGAGCAGAAAATAAAGCCAGGAAGATAAAGTATCACTCGCGATGAAGCCAAATTCCTTCCGTTATGTTCCTCTCCCCACGGGCGTGTTAGGCTATATTTATGAGAAAATTAACGGGATGTGATTTGAGTAGAGAAAGATTCCGTGAGTTCGGTTGTGAATGGAATAGTGCAGCTTCAAAAGGAGAAGCAGAAAATTGGCTTGTGTTAATAATACGAGTCGTGCTTATTGAATGATGACGAATGCGGCCGGTCAGTGCGGTGTGATGCTTCTCAAACATATTCATGGTTCACACAGAAAATCAACATCTGTTTGGTGAACCACCAAGGCACCGTTTGCACCGTGCCTCGGACAGGTGTTCACGCTTTCGCATTTAATCAAATTAAGATTTATTTCATTATTATGTTGGTATTTTATGTGATATACCAACATATAGTAGAACTTTAGTGGCAGAAAAAAATAATACGGGCTTGCAAAAAAAAAAAAAAAAAAAAATTTGTGTACAAAAATCTTTGTATTTAGCCCCTTCAGTTCACACTGAATAGATTCTTTTACTGTGATAAATCCATAGAGCCTTTGTAGTATCGATCTACCAAGTTTATACATCAAGAGCAAAAGATTTTCACTCATTCTTCAAGGTAAGTAAGATTGGATAGACAAAGTCTGTGTGCAGCAAATTTAAAGGTCCCGATTTCTAATCGGATTGAGATATTAATGTACATTTGTTTTAGCTTTACACATCTATGTCCTGGCAGACATTTGCAGTTGTGCCAAGCTCATTTTCAGCAGATGGGCAGACTAGTTCTCGGTGAGGTTCTCAAAGCCTGGTACGCTGTTTTCTAACCTAACCCAACGTCTTCCTTCCTGGCCTGCCTGAGATTTTCCTTGGTTTTCTTGATGGAGTTTGTTCACTAATTTTCTCTAACAAACTTCTGAAGCCTTCACAGAGCGGCTGTGATTAAATTACACATTGTTTAGGGGTATCCGGGTATTGGGGGATGAATACAAATGCACTCCACAGTTCATATGCTCATCTTGCAATGTCTCTTACTTATAACAGGTGGATTGGAGAAGGACGTTCCAGAAAACAAGAGGTACAAAAGTGACTATGCGCCATTTTGGTCACAGACCATCAGGAATCGTTTAGTGTTTTCCTCTTCCTTTACAACTATGCACCACTTTGTCTTGGTCTGTCACATAAAATCCCATAAACAACACGTCGAAGTTTTACGGTCGGAGCATAAAAAATGTGGAAAAAGTTCAGCTGGCATAAATAGTTTTGCAACGCCTATGTTTATTCAGTCAGACGTGCAAGAAACCACAGCGTTGCCGCGAACTCTTTGAATGGACCAACATAGCGTGGCTCTAAACTTGATGAACCCTTCCTCCTCTCCGCTGTTGTTCTGAGATCCAATTAGGCATACGTATACTGCACAGCGCTACATTTAGAGGCCAGAGTGCATTCTTTTTTTCTTTTCTTTCCCCCCCCCAAAGGGAAGAGGCGTGGGAGAAACACATAGTGGTTTACCCGCCAACACACTGCACTGGGTATGGTGCATATCAATACGAGCAGCAACTAATAGCACTGGCTGCAGGTATGGCTCTAAACATCAGAGAAAGATGAGTGCAAAGGTTGTTTCATCTTGTATAGATTTTATGTGAAACCAGCAATTGCCTCAAAGAGAGATTAAGTGATAAACCAAAGAGTGAGAATCATACCGAGTGTACCACGGCGTGCGTGTGTGTGTGTGTCTGAATCATCCATCTCTGTGTTTTGTGTGTTGTATACTTTGCTGCAGAAGTATAACGGATCTGTTTGCAGCAATCTAGCCTTGTCTTTGAAATTGTTTGTGTGGGTCCAGATCCCTTCGGCCAGATAAGCACAGGGCTGTACTGTAGAGCTCCCTGAGGAGGTCAGACTTTCTGAAGGCCCCCTCCCCTCATTTGTGATTGCTTCATGCGATAGCACCCAGCAGGCCTGAGAACGCAGGCCCAATGTTCTGGATGGATAGTGCCATGAAAGAAGACAATTATCAGGCAGTCAGCGAGGTCTCCTAGGGTTATAGTTTTAGTCAGATTATTTATTTTATTTTTGGAAGCAGAAGCTTTAAACTTTAACAGCCCTGGGGTTACTTGTTTCTTTCTTGATGTTGTTTTGTTCTTGGCTGTGTGTAATTGCGTGAGGGTGTATGGATGGGAATGGGGCTTTTTGATGATCTAACTGCCTATTATTGAATGTTTTCAGGCAGTAATGCTGTGCTTTTAGGTTTTGTTTCAAGGTGGGGTGTGTGTGCGTGTGTGTGCAATACTAAATCAGCTACACAAAAACCCATTCTCCATACTTCAACACGTTGGACGTACCATGCACACTAAAAGCGCCTGGGTTAATTATGTAGCCCAAATGCTGGGATCATGCTGTTGGCACAACCAAACCAAAGGTTGTGGGGGAGGGAACACTGACCTAATGGTGTCAGAGAAGGGATTAAAAAGAGCCTAAGCGCACCATTTTGAATTTAACAATGACCCGTTAAGACTTCACTGATCCTCTTCCACAAAACGAAACACCAACTGGTAAGATAGTAAAGTGATGCTGTGTGATAATGTTAATGTCAGAAGCTTATGACTTGTTTGGTTCCACCCTGGAAAATGAGTTTGTATACCAAAATATAACATTAGTAGATAGTAGTTAGCAAAAGATGGCTAACTACTATCTATGAATGAGTTTCATCATTCATACAATGGCCAAAAACGGGTCATAAAGTCGACATAGGTAGGCAATATAGTGTTAAATGCAGCCATAAGCTACTTTGCTGGGTATTCCTGCTAAATCTCTTTATAAAACAAATAGCAAATCAGCTAATCAAAATGGCTGATGCAACTATGCATTTTGATTTCATGTAGATAGCTTCAATCGGAGCAATGTATAATAAAGAAGGGGCTGATCTCCTGGGATTTTCACACACTATCATCTCTTGAATTTTTGGGGGAGGGGGGGAAATCAATGGAGAGCCTGCTAAAATGGCTTGCTAATGTCAGAAATCAGTGCAATAAAACAACTCAAAGAAAGAAAGTATAGAGAGTACCAATCAAAATATATCACATCTTAAAGCAGGTGGCCTTCAGCAACAAAAAAAACACACAAGATGTAACCCAGGTCATCTCAAAACAGCTCTTTGAGGGTACAATTTACCCAAGCTCATCAAACAAGAACTTTAACTGATTGGGAAAATGTTTCCTAATCCGATGAGTCCTGAATTTTGCTGCAACATTGATATGGTACAAGTAGAAAAACTGCAAAAACGACATGAAAACATGGATCATTCTGCTTTGTATCAACTGTTTTAACAGGTGGTGTAATGGCGCTGGGCTATTTTTATAGCAGACTTTAGAGCCATTAGAACCAATTGGGAATTATTTACATGCTACAATGAACCTGAATATTGCCCCTTCTTTATCACTGCATTGTGCCCATGTTCTGCTGCCAGCAGGATATTTCATGGCGTCACCATGACAATCATGTCAAACAGTTTCTTGAACACTGAAATGTCTTCACTGCATTCCTGCGGGCTCCACAGTAACTCCACCTTAATCCACTGGTTCCGAGCCTTCAAATTCAGTTCCCACCACTCGGCAATTTCGATGTTTTTCAGTTGCATAATGCCCTAAATTAAATGAATTGGTCATTACCAGGCTTGTGAAAATACTTGATGGAATGCTGAGGAGGTATTGCAATTACTGGAATTAGGTGTTCTGGAGGAGATGCACGAAAACATGCTGAGCAATGGGCATTGAGCAGCAGGGTTGGGGAATGTTGCCATAGAGCACCTTTTGGGATGTGCTGGAACAGGAGAAGGCTATCATGGATCTGCATCTATCCGATCTGCTGCAACACCTTGAAGTTGTGATGTCAATATAGACCAAAATTTCTGGCCTATGTTTCATAATCTGTTTACAGCTCAGTTGTTTCCAATGTCTGAAGTAGTGTTTTGATGTAATTTCAAATGTAACTTGGATTGTTCAAGTTATATTTTGACCTGCATTCATTTTGATAAATGCAGGAACGCAAGTTTAAAAAAAAATAATTTTTACTTAAAAAAAAAAAAACAGAAATTTTTAAAAAGGACTCAAAGTAGATGTAGAATTACAAAAACTATGACCCAAACAACTAACAAGGTGAAATATAATACAATCCATTTCAGGAGACCGAGAGTCTTTGTGGTCTTTGCCTGCTTGATAAGTCGCTGGTTTAGTATTTTTCATTTTTTTAGTATTTCCTCATCAATAGTGTTCTGTCCACAATTCGCTCTTTTACTTTATGACTCCTAGACATTGTTCTCGTATCTTCCTCTTTGCACGTTGATCCAGGTTCTTACGTACTTCATTGCGTACTGATGAGCTCCTCAGTTTAGGTCCTCACTCAGCTGGATTCACCTCGTCACATCACTTCTACTTCCTGTACTTCTGTAGCATCAAACTACGTGGAAAAAAAAAAAAAAAAAAGAATCCTTTTTGGAGGATTTTTCTGCAGGGTAGCTTTGCTTTGTGTGTTTTTCAGACACACTGAATGAACTAGCTTCCAATGCATGTTTGTTTACGCCTTGTGGCATGCTTCAGGCCATGAGCTAAACTGCTGGGTGCCATAGTGCAGCACAGAGCTGTATTTTGGTGTGTACTACATTAATTGCAGTGATAATCCTAATGATACAAGTTAAACGTAATATTTATCCCCTTGCTTTAAATCTGTTAGGATGTGCAAACGTTTAGCTGCAGCATCCACTCTAGGCGGGTCTCCCCGTTCGGTTTCCGTGCAAACCTGCATTTGTGCCACATTACTGCAGATCCCCATGCACACATTGAATAATGCGGCTTCCTGTGCAATCAGCCTCACTGCTGCCTCCCGAGCAAGTGGCCCCACATCTCCTGCAATTACATTTTTCCTCTGTAATCTGGCTCTTCCACCCAAACGAGAGCGGCCTGAGTAATTTGCACAAAGATTTGCCAAATTAAGAAATGTAATGGGCAAGAATCCGGTTCGCTCTCTGCCGATTATTGAATACAGCAGCGCCGAAAGCAAGCCTCACTTTTGTACCCCGTTTGCTTCCCGTGGTATAATCACATTCACGTCCCAACTCTGTGAGCCCAAATCTCTCGCAAACATAAAACAAAGGTAGTCATCATGACAATCTGTAATATTAATCGGATTGGGTTAAGTGTGTCTCTCGGGCTGGCTCCCCCCCGCTTTCCTTTTCAACAACCTGTGGCTGTGTTTTAATCTAATTGCGCTAATTTTATATTCAAAATCAGGACCTTGCCTTCTTACGCTCCGCACCCCCACCGCTACGCTTTTACGAATACCACCCTGTACTTCACGTGAATGTTCACAAATTTGTAAATAATTACTATCACATGGAAGGAAAAATAATAGGCGGCCCCAATACAAATTCACTAGCTCGAGGCGGTGTGGTAATCATGGAGGAGAGCGGGACAGGGAGAATAAGCGATGTGGGGTAAGGCGTAATCACATTGTATAACAACCAGCTGACAGTTTGAAAAGGAAAAAAGAGCTCCCGGTGAATAATGAGCAACTTTGTTCATAGTACTTATGACTATATATTCTACATCATTTGTCACTAACAACTGTGTGTTCTCGCTTCAGAACGCTTGTTACAGATAGTTAAAACAGACTTGCCACAGCCTAATAGATTCATTGTTCGTTTGTAAGGATGGCTCCTTACAAAAAAAAGAAAATCAGGTACATTTGTGTGGCTGTATGTGTTACTTAAAAGCAAAAGAAGAAGAAAACAACAACACACATGCTTTCTGGGGAAGTTGGTGACAGATTGGATGTGTTATCTGCCTATTAGCACAACAGCCCATTATCAATGTGCCCAGGTTACCGCGCCTGGCTGTAAAGCAATAAAGACAGCCTGATTCCAGCCACCGCCGAGTAGGAGTTCAGTGGCTGCCTGCGTCCTATCACTTTCAAATGAGCACCACAAATCACTTCAGCAGGATGCCTGTAACGGTAATGTGGCCATCAGCATATGAAAATACTGCATGTATGTATGGGGGGGGAACCATCCAATTTGCTGCCAGCAGATAGAAAGAAGAAACCCAACGATTGCACTGAGTGATTGTTAAGATAGCTGGCTGCTGTGCATGCGTGTTGTGTCTGCGTGCAACGCTGGATGTGCATGGCTTGTTAATACCGGCACAACATGTTACTGCATGCAACTCCATGTAAATAACTGTTTTTGTTTTGGTTTTTTTTTTTGTATGAAATTGTCAGAAAACGGACAGTCTTCTCTGCATTAATAAGCAAATCAGTTTCACAGCTTAACAAGGCAACCAGGAGTGGGGGGAAAGTTTGGCTCATGTGTTCATGTGCCTTCGGTAACATGCCTATGCGTTTGATGATGATGATGATAATCTGTTTATGTGTGTGGATGTGTGTGTGCTCATGCGGTGCATATTTTTGTGTAAACCAGTCCAGTGGTGACGAGGGTGTTTTGCACACACTTTGTTCTTCACACTGATCCTGTCCCAGGCAGAAGATAATTACAGTCAGTTCGGGAGAAGGAGATGGACAACACAGAAAGCAGTCTTGTTTTACAGCTTCAGAGGACGAGTCTAAGTGGAGGAGGAGGTGTGGTGGTAGGTGTTGGTGGGTAGGGTGGGTGGGTGACAGAAAGAGGAGAGACAAAAGCAAGAGATGATACCATTAGATGAGAATGCTAATTACTCCTCCTTGTATTGAACATCTGTCAAACCTCCCACTTATTACAATAAACCTAATTTTGTGCACCTAACTCAGGCATCACACACACACACACACATACACACGCGGGTGATTAAATTACATCTCATTTAATGGCAAGGATTTTTACTCCAAACAGCTGCGATAACATGACTTTCTCCAAATGACTAAAAGAAGGAAACAAAAACAAACGTTCTAATGTCATGCAAAGCAGTGGCTGATTTCACAAAAATAAGAATCAGAAAAAAAAAGAATCAGACTAAACACAGCCGGAGATAAAGCTATGTTTTTTTTTTTTTTTGTCTTTTTACGTTCGATTTATCACACACATCCTCACACCCAGAGACAGCATCAACCTCCAAACACCCTTCTCCCCCGCCCCCGCCTCACCAAAAACTCACCTTGAGGATTTACATACTGTACACTCAGACATGCATACGTGCTCATTAGGAGAGGGGGGCTTGTGCTTGCTATATTTGCTAGATGATGGTGGATGATACCCACCCCTCGTGACAAGAGATCTAAGAGAAATCCCTGCGTAAGAGAAAACAGCGTTGAAGGCTCCTAATATCTTTGATAGTGTCGTTATGGTAATGATTCGGTGTGATGCAAAATTCATGAAGTGTACCTTGCATTTGAGGATTGCCAATACTTGTTCTCTTGGCGAGGAGGAAGAGGGGAAGGAGGAGGAGGAGGAGGAGAATACGGAAAACGTGTTACAGGAGTCGTGCATGCATGCAGATGTTGTTATGCTTTTGACCTAATTGTTTTTCGACAGTTAAGCGCAGCTAAATGACTTTCATGTGTTGGCATGTATGCACACGGAGGGGGAATTGCTTATTACTTTCTTTTTCGGCTGTTTGGCAGGGAGCTTGTTGAGAGAAAACATTGCCTTCCTAATTATCGCAGCCATTAGATGTATTAATTTTCCCAAGCAAACATGCTTGAAAAACACTGAACAAAGACACCAACAGTAGAATTATTGTTACTTCCCAATAAACATCTAAGCTTAGCCGACGAAGACGCAAAAAACTATCAGAAGGGTTCTTGCAGAGGAAACCTGGACCATTCTGTCACTTCAAAAAGTCCCTGCATCTACCTGTCCATCACTGACAGTTATGCGAATGGACTCTGTCTCTGATAGTGTGTGAGTCTGTTGTGCGTGTGTAGTGTGTGTGTTTGTGTGTCTAAGATCTCTGAGGAGTGTCTTTCAAACAGCTCTCCATTGAGCACTCATCAGTAGGAGGTCCAGGTCCATTGGAGATGGCGTATTCACTCGGAAATCACGCAGCTAACAGGGGCTGTCAGCCAATCAGGACGTTTTTGATTTCTCTTGAAATCCACACTCACTTCAGATTAACCTGGACTCCGACACAGGCATCACAATGCGGTGTGATTAGATGGCTGCCGATGCTCACATCTGGGGAACAATTAGCCCAGACGCACAGCCGAGCCGCCGTGAACAGAAGCGACAGCGCTGTCATATTTGACAAGTGACTTGAGCTGTTCCATATTTAGAAACATTGAATCTACACGAGGGTGAAAACGGGTCAAAGACGTGCAAAGTGGAAAAAAAAGGGTCACTTTGCTTTCGGGAACCACTGGCACCTCACATTAACACATAAAAGAACGGCTCCAGATACAAATGTAAGGTTTAGGATTGAAAGAAAAGTCCATGTGGCAACAGGACTTAAGAGCCATTAGCACACTGCAAAATTTGCAAAAAATATTGTTAGGTTTTACAGAAGCCGACTTGTAATTCCAAACCTGTTTTTTAACCACTGCGTCCTTACAGTGAACCCTCTCAAGAACACAATCATTTTATACTCTGTTTGTGCTGATATCTCTTACATTTTTGGATAGCCTGGAAGGAAGCTTTGTTGCGTGACTTTAAATTTCTCAACAGAAGTGGCTTGAGTTGGAAAAGGGTGGCGTTTGTACAACCTTTGTCATTCTTTAGATGAACATAACTTTCAGCTGGACTTGGGAGTTTATAACTGATGGCTTCAGCACAGCTACTACAATTTTAAAAGTTCTGAATTATCGACCACAAACTTAAGATTCAGGTGATGTTCTTGTACTTTTAAACTAAATTAGATTAAATTGAAATGTCTTTACTATAGTGAGAGACTTTTCTTTTCTTGTGGAGTATTTGTAGGACCAAAGTCACTCTAGGACACTAATGAGATGCTAGTAATTAAGTAGAAAAAATGTCTGTCAGCTTGACGTTTGATTCATGCTGGAGCTAAGTGACTCTTTGAATCATTTGTTTCGTCGCACACTGTTATTGTTTGATGGAGGTGGGTAGTAATGAATAATAAATAAATACTTAGCTGACGGTTTTAAAAAGAACAAGCGGAATGTGTTAAATTTCTTTCAACGCGGTTTTATTTAAGGTTAAATGAAGATTTGCTTCATCCCCATCGAACACAGTAGAAGGCCACCGTCCCTGACACGGCAAAGCAGGTGGCGTAGAATAAAATCTGAATATTCACATAGTGTAAATATTCAGATTTTATCGTAAGGTGGTCCAAAATCAAAATCTTACAGTTTCTGACATCACTGTCAAAACTGCGGCAGCTCATTGGCTTATTGATATGCTCTCACAAACAAAACAAGCTAGCACCATAGCTAGGAAACAACAGCTTTGACAGAAGGTGAATTCGCACACCAGTTTAGCTAGGTGGCTAGCTCTGTTCCCGGCTAACAGGTGTTGCCATCAGCATATCATGAAGCCGCTTTGACACTTTTTGCTTTAGTACTTTTAGATTTGACACCGTTGTGCAAGAAAGGCATAAGAAGCTACTTTTGAGATAAGATGACTTGAGGGGAAGAAATAAAGTCACTGGAATAAGCTTCTGGAAGGCAGAGTGAGGTTTTGGATTTTAAAGACATATTCATGATGCCATACACGTAAAAAAAATAGCACCATCCCAAAAAATAGAAAACGTGGCATTTAGAGCCACGGTTCTTCAAATGATATGTACGACTTACTTTTCTTTCTTTCCTACTTACATAAAGTTTCTGTTTATATCATAGGTTTCTATGGATCTCTAGCCTAAAGAAAAAGACATAAAACTTCAGATATTTCACAAGATATTAACGTACATGGAAAAACCTTGTGAAAACCTTATATAGTAGAAAGTACGATGGCCACTGTAAGAAAGGCTTACAGTATTCAATTATGCCACATTAACTGATCAGTACATTATTGCGAGAGAACGAAAAAACCTACTGCTAGGTAACACAAGAGAAAAAAAAAATAATCCTCAATGTTCCCTACGGGGGTCTATAACGACTGCTTTGTTACTCAGGAGAAATAAATATCTTTTAATCAGCTAATCAAATTTAGCTGATCTGTAATGTAAAGCTAACCAGATAGGACTTCCTGGTAGGTGGATTTGTTCTGCAAACATGCAGTGCTGGAAAACATGAAGGTTATGTTTATTTTTACTAATTTTTTTAATCTATACATTCAATATACAAAAAAAAAAAAAAAATGCTGTCACTTTGGGATGTTAGCGGGTTTCTTATTACAAGTACGACACACAACTATATTTTGCATGTATGAATACGGTAAGCTGTAAAAGGAAACATATGTCGAGAAGTGTTCTGCGGGTGCTTATTTCCAAACCCGGTGGTAGTAAAGTATTTATTTTTGGTTTCTGGGCTCAGGATCTGTGTTGACACCATGTTATTGTTTCTCCTCTCTACAGAACTTGTTCTCACCACGCCTCCCCCACCCCCTCCTCTGTATCAGTTTGACCCTGCAGGGTCCAGCTGTGTTTGCCCACACACCTGTACGCCATTTTGCCCTCAAAGTTCCCACTATGGAAACACGCTGACTGACAGCTGCACTTCAAAGACCTGCTCCCTCTCCGCTGCTATGGTTATCATCTGTTGTCAGGAGCGGTGGAGACGGAGGGAGAACAAGGGAGAGAGTGAGAACCAGTCCCAGGCAGCCGGTTGTGTTGCGGGGCCAATTTAGATGATTGGCCTTGAAATGCAAGCTGAAACGGGCTTCCCTGTGTTCCTTTAAAGTGACCCGTGCCCGGCAGTGTAATGTAAAATTATCCTTGCCGTGTTTGTGTTGTGTCAGATGTGGTGACTGGCAGAAACTGTTAGTAATTGTCTAAGTGCTCCGGTGTGTCAAAGCTGTCCGTCACTCATCCCAGCCCCCCTCATCTCTTTAGTTCCTCCTCCTCCTCCTCCTTCTTCTTCTTCTCATAATATTTTCACTGAACTGCAGAGGACAAACTACTTTCAGTGATGGAGTTGTCACATCTGTGCTTTGGCTTGGAAAAATATTTTACCTCCAAGAAGAACACACAACCAAACTGACATGTGTTCCTGCTTTTCGGGAGCGAGAGAGAGAGAAAAAAATGAGAAAGGCATACGTGTTCTTTCTTTTGTTCTTAGATACTTTTACAAATTCAAGACCATGAGCTTCTTTTGTCATAACTCATTGAAGTCGGAGCTAACCTGGATGTGGCGTTGTGAAAACACAATCCCGACTAAATCAAATCTAAAAGAATGGCCATACGTACACAGTCTCTTTATCTACGCACCTGACTGAAGAGCTGAACGGAGCGTCATGAAAAGACTCTGAAATCAATCTGGGATCAGTTTCTTTATGCGAAAATTATTTAAAAGCTTTAAACGCGACATGATGTACTACACTGCCTACATGTAACACTCGGTGCTGGAGTGCAGCAGTATAAAATCCAAGTATAGCTTGTTACATCCAGAGACTGGAAAGTGCAGAATGTATTACAAGAGTTTTGTTCAATAGAACTGTATGCAGGGAAGCACATTTGTCTCATTTAGCACATACTGGAACACGTAGATTACATCTTTCAATACTTTTTGTTGTTAAAACATCCTAATTCCAGCATTTCAATAATGATAGCTGAGCTCACAGCAATTGAATATAGTCTTTTGACAACTTTTGCCTGGCTTAAGAATAAAGATTAGCAAATTTTTGAGATCACAAAAGCTGGAAATCTTCTGAATGAAATGCTAAATGCTTTATCGTGGTTAAATCTTAGTCAAAGGATATCTATGCATCATTTTTGAAGTATTTTGCTTTTGTCTTAACAAGAAACTGGATGTTTTGATTTCATGGGAGGCTTGGGATACATCTATACAGTATATACATTTATTGTGCTTTTAGCAGCGCATTTATTTGTTGCAAAGTGGAGTCAATAAGTGAAGCTTTTTAATTCATGACTCAATCTGAACTATTCTCTTGATCTTAGTGGGGGAACTCAAATGGACATTATTAATTTAGATCTATAAAAAGATTAGAATGAATAACAATAAAAAGAGCAAGGATGGTTTCTTATGGACTGCTCTAAAAAGTTTCTGCAACAAGTGTAGAAAAGAAAAAAAAATGTTTGTGTTTCACTTGTGAAAAAAAGCAAAAGCTAAAAACCTAGTGAGAGTAAATAAGAGTTACTGAAAAGCATCCTAATTATATATAGTTATACAAAGTGAGTTTTGATATTAATAGGGAAAATGTAAAAGTCTGGTACCAATTAGTCGTTTCTCACACAAGCGGAGACATTTCAATAAGGTCAAACCTGGGTCTCTTACATAAATATCTAACATCTCCTCCCACTGCTTTCTCTCTAGATGCATGCAAAGTCTTTCTGTTGGTAGATTGAAGAGTCCTGTTGCACAATCAGAGGCAGAATATTGCACATATTGTTAATACTGTAAGGTTACA
The DNA here is from genome assembly GCF_002775205.1 of Xiphophorus maculatus. Lineage (NCBI taxonomy): Eukaryota > Metazoa > Chordata > Actinopteri > Cyprinodontiformes > Poeciliidae > Xiphophorus > Xiphophorus maculatus. The sequence continues at coordinate 9,426,437 of NC_036449.1, forward strand.
ACTCAAACTAAAAGAACCACCAATAAATAAACAAACCTAACTAACTCTACCATGGAGTCGCTTTTACTTTAACCAGATCCAACCAGAGGGTTGAAATTCTGAAGTAAACAGCGCAGAGGCATTGCTTTCATGAACTGAATTTGTTTCTGCGTGTTCACTTGTGTCCATTGAGTTGCTGCAACACACCTCGCTCTTTGTATGCGTCACTAATGTATCTTGGGTCATGTTTAGTGTACAGTAATGCTCTGGCTTATGAGTTTCAGTGGGAGCAGCCATCAGGTTTGGGTTTGGGAGCTGGTGAGCGGGACCATTTACAGATCACCAATCCAAAACAAAGAATAGGAAGTTGGTTCTTGAAAGTGAAACCTGGCCCACACTTGCCTTGTTCATTGCTATCAATTTTCTGTTCCAGAATTATCCAGAATCCTTCGCAGTGAAGTGACCACATTGCTCAAGTTTTTTTTTTTTTTTAGAATACTTTCATCCAGGTAAATCAATATTTGCAATGAAGCAGTAAAAACCAAAAAAAAAAAAAAAAACACGAAAACACCGAATAACACATTTTTATACGGAGTGAACTATATATTAAGTTTCATTTTCAGATTTCATCAGGCTAGCTTGTTTGACACAACTTTCAGGATTTTGGTAGGAAGGCCAATTTTGCGACAATATACACAAACATCAGCTTTTGTTTTTTTTTAATGGGACGTGTTTGTGTTTTCTAACTACAACCCATCTTACCATAACCAGTTAGCCAGTCTCTGTAAGTCTTAGCTGGAGCCCAAATAGATTTAAGATTTTTTTTTTTATTGCACTCAAGGGCCGCTTGGTTCCCACACGTTTTAACCAGAGCTCCTCTGAACCAAACATTTATAATCAGTGGACATGGGGTCATCTCGACACCTGCAGCGTTACAATGTGTGGTCCGCTATTCAAGTAAATTTATATTAATATGAGCCTCACACAGCTGAGAGTGAAAGCAGCTGATTAAATATTTCCTGTTGCCCGACAGTGCTGAGTCATTCACGCGAACTGAAAGGTGTGTCCACCGTTATGTAAGTTCGGTTTTACGGCTTCGTTTCGCAAAGTTATTGATTGCCCGTGAAATACGAGGAAGATTTCTTTTTTCCCAATGAGAACTAATTCACAGATTTACGCTTTACCCCGAGTCTCCTGGCTAGGACTTGGGATGCAGGGCCGCTGCAAAGTCACGGCGCTCTTCCACCTCCCCTTCCTGTACAAACACACCTCCTCTGCCTTCCTCTGGGGAGGAGAAAAATCATTCATTATTTTAATGGGTGTCAAATATGTTTTCCAAATCTACTAAAAGGTTATCGTTGTAACACATGGACAAGTGCTTATATTTGAATCAATGTTAACTTTGTTACTTGGGAAATTTACTGCCTTCCCCGCTGACCACGTTGCACAAACTTAATCGGCATGTTTTCACAAATTGCAGCTGGAGGGTGATTTATACGGCTGGAGCGACTGACTGCTCTTTGATAGAGCCGGAGCAAAACACATATCTGAGAGGTGCAATGAGGACATAAGTAACACTCTATATTTTCATTTGAATGTCTGACACGTGGAGATTATGTATTGTTGGTGTTAGTACCAGCAGGGGCGTGGGGGAATTAGAGGTGGATGGCAAATTTGGTCATATAAATGAATGACATACGAGTCTGTAAACAACCTCTGGCGATTTATAGAACGAGAGCCGATGTAGTCGGACTCAGACCACATCCTTGCCTCTGGTTTTTTTTTTCTGCTCACCTACCACAGCAGGGATCAGGCCTTTCTTACAACAGTCACCACATAATGAAATAAAAGGGAGGGGAAAAAAATTGATCATTTATTTATAGTAAAAAGCCAAAAAGAAGAAAAACAGAGAGAGGCAAAGGGAAGAAAAAGAGCGCCGGCGTTTCTCCAGCGCCTCGGCTTCACTATTTGTCTTGGGTGAGTTAGCTTTATCTAATAAAGTGTCTTTGTATTAAGATGGATACTTCAAACGCTCTTTTGTCTCTATAATCACAGAGGAGGGAGGCAGAACTCACACATTCCTCGCTCAATTTATTATTAATAAGTACATCAGTGGGAGAAAGATATCCTGGGGACCAAAACACCCGCAGAGCATAGCATTCATCAAACGTAAACGAATATCACAATACACAGGATACAGAGGCTCCAATAACAGATAATTGATGAGAAAGGTCTATGGGTGCAGTGGATCACTGCTGGTGCTTATCATTATATAACATCGTTTCATAGTTTAGTACAAATGATGAACTGCTTGTTGAAGGGTAGGCATATTTCTGCTGCCTTCTGTGTGCAATTAAGCGGTCTGCTTGTGGCAGAGGGGTCAGCGTGTGATTGGGCTGCAGCTGGCGGCATATCTGCGTCCTCTGAATTCTCGGCGAGGACCCTAATCTATTGCAACCACGGCAATTACCCTTCTGACAGAATAACAAAACACAAACACAAACTGTATGATCACATCTGAGGCTTTTTTTTGTTGTTGTTGTTATTTGTAACCTCTTCATCTTCTGCGGGAAGGAACTTTGAATTTTGTTTTCTTTTCAAGACGCTAAATAAAATCCCTGTTCTAAACTGATGAAAGATGCAAAGCAGCATTCGGAATACTCAGATGTGCAGAGATAAATTTGGGGCTGGTAACGTTTGTAAGTGACAATGACTGTTCCACTCTACAAGACTTACGGGGCGGCAGTGTTCCAGATGACAGATGGGGCTGACTGAATGACTGTGAGAATAAGCCACTCCCCACCCGGCTACACAACCTGTGCTCTGGTGTCGGGTTTCCGGGAGCCAGAAGCAGCACGAACACGTGTAGCTTTAAGTCCGAGGGCAGGAATTCAATCAATAAAACTCGCCCCTTGACAAGATATACCATGTTACAGGCGAGTCGCAGGGAGAGAAGGTGAACCATCTGTTCCATTCTCTGCCATACTCTCTGTTTCACACGCCACTGTGCTCTGTTAATGTCCGTAACATCGGATGATCCCCTTTGTGGCCAATAACTCAATTGACGTTGGTATAAAAGATCTGCTTCTGTACCCCCTTTCATTAAACGATCGGTGATTAAGTTGCCTTCACCATTCAGGTGATGTAAAGCATTGCATTGTTTCAAACAAGCCACCTGCATAGATCTGCGAAATCCATGCAGGTGGCAGAACAAACGTCTCTACATTTGTTCTACTTTCTAATCACGCACAAACCGGATCTGTGAATATGAAAGGTGCCAGTTTAAAATGCCAGTTTTTGTGACGTGTTAAAAAAAAACAAACTAAGCTGTAAGGGCACGCCATTAAACCGCTACTTTGTTGAAACTTTGCTGATTTAGGTCTAATCTCTGGACGAGCCATTCCAAAACACGATCATCTTCTGGTGAAAGCAATCTTCTGTAAACGTGAATGGTCACTATGGGCTGTTGTGCTGACAGATGTAGTTAATTTTATCTTCATTGTCTTTTGTGTTAAGCCTGACTGGTTTTTGGAACTGCTCATAATTTCCGGTCAAAATAACTAAAACAGAAAAACAGTCCCAAAGCAGGATGCATCCACCATTTTGCTTAAGGAACATTGTTTTATCCTGGTGATATACCCTTGTTTTTACACCAAGTGTACCATCTGGAATTATGGCTAAAAAGCTCAGCCAATAAGTTTCATCAAACCAAACCACATTTTCCCACAGGGTTTAGGAAGAATTCAGTAGTATTTTTGGACGATCTGCTGAGCTTTTTTGGTTTTTTTTTTGGAACAAAAGGTGTTCATCTAGCCATGCTACTCCACAGGTCGGACAAAAGAAGTATACAGGAGATTAAAATCACATTAATCTCGCCCTCATTCATGGTCATGAGTTGTGGATGCAAATGGCCGAAATGATGTTTCCTCCACAAGGTACCTTACGGTGGCCCTGAGGTGCAAAGCACAACAACATTAACGAAGCACAATTACAAATTCAAAAACACAACAACATTAACGAAAACACAACGACATTAACGAAAACACAACAACATTAACGAAAACACAACACATTAACGAAAACAGAACGACATTAACGAAAACACAACGACATTAACGAAAACACAACACATTAACGAAAACACAACGGAAGAGGTATGTCCCAGTGGGAGACCTAAGAAATCGCTGATTGGACTACAGCTCGTTTTACTTTTGAACCGGAAGTTACTCTGGCTACAACGTGTTTTTTAATAACATGAATGTTCTCGGTGATCCAAACCTTACTACTGCTATTCGAGAGTCTTTTGACTCAGGACATACATATGAGGTGATACTGGACATGCTTCGGACCAACCACAAAGTGTCAGTTAGTATGCGTTCACTAAAGACTTATTTAAAAGAAGCGGGGCTACATAGGAGAGGCAACTACTCTCCACTTCGGGAAGTGAGGCGTGCCATTACGGCCGAGCTGAGAGGACCAGGGCAATTATTTGGCTATCGGACCATGTGGCAAGTTCTCAAACAAAAACACAACCTGTGTGTCAAACGTGATGTTGTAATGAGACTGCTGAGGCAGCTGAACCCTCAAGGCATCGCTCTGAGGACTCGCAGGAGATTTACAAGGCGCACCTATCACTCTATGGGGCCCAATTACATATGGCATGTAGACGGCTACGACAAACTGAAGCCATTCGGCTTGGCCATCTCAGGATGCATTGATGGATTTTCGAGAAGAATGATGTGGCTTGTTTGTGGGGCAACAAACAACAATCCTTCTGTCATTGCCCAGCATTATATAAACTGTGTCAAGAGTCTTGGAGTGATACCAATGAGACTACGAACAGACCTCGGCACAGAGAACGGGACTGTGGCAGCAATACAGTGTACCCTCCGCCATGCACATACGGATTATTATGCTGGCTCATCAAGCCACAGTTACGGATCATCCACAGGGAATCAACGCATCGAGTCATGGTGGTCTTTTTTCAGAAGAGGAAGGTGGGTACATATGTGTTTTTCAGATGTCAAGTACAGCGAAAGCTGATCACGGTCTGAAATCCGTGGAAGCATACAGTCTGAGTTTAAAAACGATTTGTAAAGTAGGTCCAAACTCTTCGTGTGAAAAACAAGGTTCTGGTGACTTTAGTAACATACAGTACACGTAAGCTCTACGTTAGTTAAGCAAATTTTGCAGGTTCTGCGGTAAGTACTACAATACATATTTGTGATATTAATTTTAATATTACACACAGGTGGGTAGAGTACTCAAAAATCGTTATGGAGTAATACACGTTACATACTTTTACTGTTTATAAATAAAGGATGAGGTGAAAGCTACTTCTAAGCTTGTAGTTTGTTTATTGTTGTCATGGCAACTCCATAGGAGGTGCCTATGGAGTTGGCAGTCACATAGCTGTCGTTTTGCCAGTTAACATGCCATATTGAATTAGTTTCAAACATTTATTTTCATAAGGCTTTATAGCAAATATTTTGTTTCCAAATTAGAATTTTTCATTGTTTGGTTACAGATGCTATACAAATTTTTAGTTTGTACTTGGAAAATTAGGATGCGATATTCCGTTTGACATAGATTTAGAGCATGCTTTCAATGTTATGGACATGGAGAAAGACAGACAATCTTTTAATCATTTTAATATGAAAAAGAACAGAACCGTTTCTAATTCAATGTATCCTCAGGTCTCAGTTTTGGATGGACTTGTTTGGAGATTTAAGAGACTCCGGAAACTTCAACGGAAGTGTTGAGCACCAGTGCTTGCTCAGATTCTGCTTCACCAGAGTTCTGCAGAAAGACCTGGATGAATGCAAAAATCTCTGGAATAACCACAGGATCCGGCCAAGCAGACTTGCATCATGTCCTGGGGGGATTCCAAACGAACTCTATCTCTTGCCTCACAGGTAATTGACATCTTCACAAATAGAAATAATGCTTGACATTACAGAATAATGCAGAAGTGTTGTTAGCACAAGTTAGGATATCTATTATCTACGTACAAGTATGTACAAGTAACCTATAGCTGTTAATGTATAGTGTATCACAAAAGTAAGTACACCCCTCACATTTCTGCAGGTATTCAAGTATATGGGATGACACCAACAAAATGACACTTTGACACAATGAAAAGTAGTCTGATTACAGCTTATATAACAGTGTAAATTTATTCTTCCCACAAAATAACTCTATGTAAAGGCATTGATGTCTAAACCACCAGCAACAAAAGTGAGTACACCCCTAAGAGGTCCCTAAGAGTACTCACCAAACGCCGCACACTACATCAAATTAGTCTGCATGGCTGTCACCCCAGAAGGAAACCTCTTCTTAAGTCTGTACACAAGACAGCCCGCAAACAGTTTGCTGAAGACATATCAACAAAGGACATGGATTATTGGAACCAGGTCTTATGGTCTGATGAGACCAAAATTAATTTGTTTGGTTCAGATGGTCTCCAGCATGTGTGGCAGCTGTCAGGTGAGGAGTACAAAGAGAAGTGTGTGATGCCTACAGTCAAGCATGGTGGTGGGAATGCCATGGTCTCGGGCTGCAGGAGTGTAGCAGGTGTTGGGGAGTTACATTTCATGAACCCGAATATGTACTGTGAAATACTGAAGCAGAGCATGATCCCTTCCCTCTGGAAACTGGGTCACAGAGCAGCGTTCCAGCATGATAAAGCCCCCAAACACACCTCTAAGACGACCACTGCTTTACTGAAGAGGCTGAGGGTGAAGGTGATGGACTTGCCAAGCATGTCTCCAGACCTAAACCCAATAAAACATCTTTGACATGTCCTCCAAGCCCAGGAGAGTTAAGGCAGTTTTGGTAAATAATGGTGGCCACACAAAATATTGACACTAGAAATCTTCACTAAGGGGTGTACTCACATTAGTTGCCATTAGTTTAGACATTAATGGCTGTATATAGTTAGTTTGCGGGAAGAATAAATTTACATTCTTATATAAGCTGCACTCAGACTACTTTTCATTGTGTCAAAGTGTCATTTTGTCAGTGTTATCCCATGAAAATATATACTTAAATATCTGCAGAAATTTGAGGGGTGTACTCACTTTGTGATACACTGTATAAGCTGTCACTGATAGTGCTCACTTATACTGTGTCATATAGCCAGCAAAACCCCCCAAAAAACAGACAATTACAAGTACTTGTACTAAATATATAAAATATCTGTCACAATTCTATTACTAATTATATTCTGACTTTGCAGATATGGTTCAAGAGATTGTGGATTTCCTGTTGAGGACAGTGATCTGGATGTTTTCCCAGAAGCAAGTCAGGTGACAGAGTTGTGTGGTGATAAAGACATCGAGGAATACCTACAGCAAGTCATGCAACAACATGGACAACAGCAGTCACAAAACTGGGAGTCAGCTATGGAACTGTATTTATTCCTCAAACACATAGCAAGGCTGTAGACACAAACAACCTGAATAAATTTTTTTTTATATTTTGTGTCCTGTTCATTTTACTCAAATGAAAACTCATTGTTAAGGTAAGAACATATAACATAAAATATTATCTATTTTTAGATATTTTCATATGATAGCAAAATCATATGAAAATCATATGAAATCATGCTGAAAACTGAATAAACTGCCACTTTAGAAGGATAGCCCTTCTAAAGTGGCAGTTTATTCATAGTTATCAGCTCATGAAGTCAACAATCCCTTTGGGCAAATTCTGTTATTTGAGACTGGTGTATGTCTGGTTTAGGCTCACGATATGGGCATTTGTCAAAGCTCTACAATATAAAATTTTGTATCATTTTAAAAGGGAATACACTCAGCTTTCATTTAAGCCAAGCTTCGAATCTGACCACAGCTTGTTAAACAGAAATAACACAAACTCTTTTTGCCTTACCAAGAAACATTGTTTTTAGTCCAGTGGTATCCAGGGACATCAGGGACACAAGAGTTGACAACTGAAATACTCAGACTAAGAAATCTGGAAATGTATACCATATACTGTTTTTTAGATTAGTCCACCATTATGTAATCCATAATAACCACATAAAAACATGACTGCATGGTAGTATAGATTTGGTACATTTCAGGATTTCTTAGTCTGAGTATTTCAGTTGTCAACTCTTGTGTCCCTAGATACCATTGGATTACAAACAATGTTTTTGGTTAGGCGAAAAGGATTCATGTTATTTTGTTTTAACAAGCTCTGGTGACCTGAGTTGGTCAGATTCAAAACTTGGCTTAAATGAAAGCCGAGTGTATCCCCTTTTAAGATAATACAAAAAAACTATATTATGGACATATTAGAAATGCCCGGACCGTGAACCTAAACCAGACATACACCACTCTAAAAAAAAAATACAGAATTTGCCCTAACGGATTGTTGACTTCATGAGCTGATGTCCCTTTCAAAGCTATCACTTTGAAAAGGACATCATATTATCTAATCTTTTCAGAAATTATGGCAAGGCTTTGCCACCCAGAAATGGAGAACAACATGGACCCTGTATTCACATTCACAAAATTAGCTGAATGCCAACAGCATTAGAACAAGACTGCCAAGAAATCTCTTCTTTCAGTTTCAGTAGCATCCGAATCCCGGAGCATTTTGTATTCCAAAGTCCATGTTAGCCCTAAAAGCAGCGTAAGATTCCAAAAGTGGCAGTTTCAGTGTATTTGCACAGGTGTTTGCAACAGGAAAGGGTGAATCACTCAAAAACTCAAGATGTGGGGATGGCATCATGCCTGCTGGTGGAATCGCTGTCAGACCTGTAGCAAACATCAGGACTTCCTCTAGACATACAGCAGTGTTTTTCTCTGAAAAATTAAAAACAATGTAGTTAATAGATAATGCATTGCACAAATGATTTATTTTTATGTATGCTTTCCTCCTAATAAAACAAAGGAAAAAAAACAATTTTAGAATAAAACACAATCCGTCCTTACTAACCTTCACAATCAAGCAAATAATCTGCCCAGAAGACGATAGTTTTGCCCTCCTTTTGCCGCCTATTGGTTCCTACTGGGCTGAGATCTGGTTTGAACATGGTCTCCAAGTCTGAAGCAGTCAGGGCCTTGGCAGAGAAACATAGGACTGGGGACAGGACACTGGAATGCTGTTGCAGTGCAGCGAAAAACCCCAGACTTGCCAGTCCATCTTTGAATCTGTTAAGGATAAAAACATACGCACTGCACTTTATTCATAGCATAGATATGAAGTATTCTAAGTCCTGTGTAAATGTGAACCACACTGTAGTACAATATGTCTAAAAAGAAAAGAAAATTAAATATACAAAGTAAAGCTAACCTTTCACAGTGCTCAAAAATCATCATTAAAAGTACAAATTTATCATTTCAAACTTTAAAAAAAAATGTTTTCACTGTGCAAAAAAAACAAAATTGTGTCATGCAACAGTATATTTTTAGAAATCACACTGAAAAATTATTCATGTGCCATACCTATGATTAATCTGACAGTGATTAAAAAAAAAATATATATATATATATATTTATGATGACAAAAGAAGATTATACCTATTGTACATAAAATTCTGAATGGATGATAAAAATGGTGAAACTCAGAATTTGGAAAGTATTGCTCAATATATTACAACATTTCACATAATTTTTCAGAAGGACACACAAAGAGGTTAACAACCAAAGATAAAAAACAAAATCAATTAAGGAAAGAAGCTTGTTAAATTTGATATCTGATCAAGTAATTTCATATCTATAATTTGATCACAATTTTTTATAACCAATTAGTTTTTCATAGTAAATTACAACGTCATGATATCAGTGGCAGGTGTGAACAACTGGAAATATGTCATTGATCTTGAGTATTGAGCATCGAACTTTAGAATAGTTTTAAAATCTTTATAACATAATATAATATTAATAGCTCACTGTTTAGTAATTACCGTTGAATGGCACTGTGGTTTCTGTCAAGGATGTACCATCTGAGATACTCCTCTACAAAAGCTTTCTTCTCAGAAATCTTCACACTTCTGAAGCAACCAGCAGTTTGGAACATCCCGCTGTTTTGAAAAATTATATTTAGCAGAGATTCATCTGATTCAGCTTCCAGGACCTATAAAACAAGCAGTTTATTATAAGAAGAAGTACAGAACTATCAATTAGACAACTTCTTCGTTATGAATACAAAAATAGCATAAACATTTTGTGCATTTGTGATTTCACATTTCTTGAGATAGGCTGAAATCAGGCCTTTCAAAACAAAAAGATTTGTCAAGCTTTGAGAAAACGAAATTACTATTTTGTTATAATAATTTCCTAATCTTAATCTGAACGTGAAAATAATCTCCAGTTGGCATACAATAAATCTATTTCCTAAACCTAGGTCATTTCCTACCTGCTTTAGAACTTTCCCTATCTCCTCATCTTGAACATCTTCAACAGTGGCGCCGAAACTTGGATTCCCTATCATGTAGTTGACCAGGTTCTTTGAGAGAAAATGTGGTGCCGGTCCCCCATGTACAATCGATACAGCAATCATCTTTCCTGCTAAAAAATACTCATCTTCCCTGGCAGCTGTTGTACAGAGCAAATTATTACTGTGGGTAATTAAATCTTAGATCTGCTTATGACAGACACATAAGCACATGTTTCTGCAAATTTTTATTTTAGAAGTACTACCACTTCACTAACTAAGGTTAGTTAGGTTCACTAACCCAAAAATGACTCACCTCTCGAATTGCACCCAACGTAACGAGCTTCTGGGGGTCCATCAAAGATAGGACGATTTCTCAGAATGGCCATAAGAAGCGTGAGAAACTCACGCCTCGGGCCACCTGTGTCCAACCCTTCCTCCAAACAGCCAGCATCATCGTTAAATTTGATGAACATGTCGTTCTTGTCGGAGTATGTGCTCCTCTGAAAGCCCCGAACAGCTCCATCCCACACATCAGTACGACATATGTTGAACCGGCTGACTTTCTTGTGGTCAATATTCTTGGCCAGTTCTGCAATAATATCATGTGGCTGCACGTTTGTTTGTCTAGAAAAAAATAAACTTATTTTAAAACAGTTGATTGATCACACTTAGCATTATGTAATTACGTTCAGGACCAGGATGCAGATTAATTTAATACAAAATATTAAAATTACTAACAAATGTTCTTCTGGGGACAGGTCCTGCTTTTTGTCTTCTGTAAAATATTCAATCTCATCATCATCATCAATAACAATGGGCTCAAAGAGAGTGGTGTAGTCTCTGGAGAAAAAACATGCACAATATAGATGAGGTAAAAAAAAAAAAAAGCATAAAGGTGTACTTCCAACTTTCCTTCACAAAACATTCAATTTATGTCAGAAATTACATATACAACATCCAAAGTACATACATTTACAATAGATGTATCAGTATTACTTTGTCATGATGACACTACAAACACACTTCTTTTTTATGACAGAAGCCCCTACACACCTGTAACAGGAGCTCTGGACAGTGAGACATTGACTGGTGCCTGGATTGTTGCCATTGTTATCCAAGTCCATAACCTGAAAACAGAGAAAAGACCAGAGTAAAACTTAATGATTGACTAACCTGCAGTTATTTTAATATTTAAATATTTTACTTAAAGGTTTGAGATAAAAATCTGTGGATTGTTGTGTGAGACAATAAAAAGTTTGTACCTGTTGTACTTCATTTGCAAGTACGAGATCCCCAACACCATTCCTTAGAGGACAATGAAAAAACATATTAATGGGTATTTTGAGCATATGCTGTCAAGGTATAAATTATGGGATCACCCAGTTTTCTTCAATGTCTCAATCATTTTATTGCACTGTAACTCCTCTGTCCGTCATCTGACTAAAACAGACATAACTTAAAACATGGAATGCCTAAAAGCAGTTTTGGCAGTACAATGCCATCTTTATAGAAGCAAAGGGATTTTACTCATTATCGCAAAAAACATGCAAAACTATTTGACAAAAGTTATTTACTGAAACTCTTGTGAACCTTTTTGTTATATTTATCTAAACAACTGTATACTTGTAAAATGTATAAGACATTGAAGAAAGCAAGGGTAGTGTAATAATTATTTCCACGCCAGTATATTCAATATTTAAAAACAAACATCCTGAAAAAAAATACAAATACTTCCCAGGACATGTTCCCATAACCACATAATTTAAAAATATCCACATTCAACATGTCACCAGTACATACTGTATGAAAATTCACTGAAGGCTATAATACTTTTGATACACACCATGCTATGGCATGTACCTAAAATATAACTTACTCTGTTTCTGCCACCTTTTGCAAAGGACTGCTTTCATCCATAGGTTCCCATGGCTGAAGAAAATGAAACACAATTTCACATAAAAACATCGGCATAGTCCTATGAAGCTTAGGTAAAATGCTCTTGTTGTGGTCACTCAACCAAATAAAAACAAAAGACCAAATACATTTTAAGTTGTACTTACCAGTGTATCAGCAAGATCAAACTCGGAGTTTTTTCTAATAATAACCTCTGGGTCGGAATCGGACGAGTCTGACAATTTTCCAACTGATAAACAAGGAAAAAAAGACAAAACAAGCCAATTTAACTTCTACTAAGTGATAGTACCGTGTTCGGTCAACTATATTACATTGTATCTGGAAGCATAAACACAGCACTGGTAAAAACTAATAACTGAGTGTCTAGCTATCAAGTTTCCAGGAAGTAAGTTTACATTTAGGAGCCAATCTACGTATACTTTTTACTTGATTGGTTCATGCCACCAATGCTTAATTGCACAGTTTTAAAATGTACATGTATTGAAGTTAGTGCAATGTGCCAAACAATACACACAAACAGCTGAGCTTACCTTCTTCAAAGTCCCTTTTCAAGCAGAGGAAAAGAGAGATCCTTTGGTATGACTTGCCAATTTCAGCCTTATAAGCTGCGAGAGTAAACGGTGTTTGTGTCCCAGGGATATTAATAACCTCTGTCCCATCTGGGTACAGAAGGAAGAAAGGTCCATCTTTTATATCTTTGTTGAAGTCCTTCATTTTTTTAGCAGCAAGACTGAGCAGAGGTGTGGCAGAGACATCTGGATCTGTTGCAAGCAAAATGGTTTTTCCACGCTGTGGCTTTAGACCATTCTTGTGAATGGTCATCAAGCCAATATTTATCTGAAAACAAAAAAAAAATTATGCGGAAGACTGAGCAATGTTTTGTTTTAGAGAATAGTCTGTTGTTTTCTTTTTGTTTTTGTTTTTAATTCCTCCTGTATTATGTTACAATAACATCCAAATAGATCCATTAACTATTATCAGTCATTTTCAAGCTTTTACTTTTGAACTGATGCAAACAAAACAATGATTGGAAAATTATTATGCAATAATTAATCAGTAGATGATTTACTGTTTTGACTTATCATTAACTGACAGTTTGCTGTTACTGTTAAACAATTATTCTGTATAGTTTTGCTACCTGGAACTTTCTTTAAGCAAGTCTATTATGGTACTTAAAAGCTGCTTGTTTTTGGTCGGAACAAAACCGGACCTACCCGAACTTTCTTTTTTTCCTTTTGCTTTAACCCCTTTTTCCCAAGAGAATACTTTTGTCGCTCCTCATTTTTCTTTTTTCTGTATTCAAGGAAGGTGCTGAGGGCTGGTGCAGGGCAGGATGGAACAGGCTGTTGTGCTAGAAGTAAAGAAAAAATGTTGCACATCACATTCATGCAAACAGACGATATGTATTACGAACGACACAAATTACTTAAGGCTGTAACGGACCTTAACGGACCACAGCCTTAAGCAGTGCCTAAGGCTGTAACGGACCTTACTATTTTTAATTTAATTTAATTGGTTTATTTGGTAGGGACAGACACACAGCGACATAGACAAACTGAACAAAACAGCAGTCTCATGTTTACGTCATAGTGCAATAGCAACAGCTAATTCGCAGCACTTGTTCCTAGATGGGCTTTTTCTATATATGGCTAATACCATGCTGCTGTATTATATCGAGTTTGTGTACTTTTAACTGCATTTACAATGAACAACTAAATAACAGTGGACACGGTCTGGAGACCACTAACGTTAGCAAGTTGCTACATCCATAAGAAACATAAATATTTCTTTATGCTTATTAACTTACTTGAACATTGTGGAGTATCTTCCATAAATATTTCCTGAAGTTGAAGCCTCTTGCCACAATTGCTGCAGAAGTTTGGTGACGGCTCAACCAGCTCTTTCCCGCAGTTTGGGCAAAACATTGTGACGGTATGCCCGCTTCTCATTAAAACGAAGCACACCAGAGTAACTTCCGGTTCAAAAGTAAAACGAGCTGTAGTCCAATCAGCGATTTCTTAGGTCTCCCACTGGGACATACCTCTTCCGTTGTGTTTTCGTTAATGTGTTGTGTTTTCGTTAATGTGTTGTGCTTTCGTTAATGTTGTTGTGTTTTCGTTAATGTTGTTGTGTTTTCGTTAATGTGTTGTGTTTTCGTTAATGTTGTTATGTTTTCGTTAATGTTGTTGTGTTTTCGTTAATGTTGTTGTGTTTTCGTTAATGTGTTGTGTTTTCGTTAATGTTGTTATGTTTTCGTTAATGTGTTGTGTTTTCGTTAATGTTGTTGTGCTTTGCACCTCAGGGCCACCGTAGTACCTGCATGCATCTGGTTAGGATGCTTCATGGAGGACAAGACGCATGTTGTTACATGTTTACGCACCATTCTCAGCCTTTTTCTGCCAGCCCTTTCATCAATCTTGGGAAGACGTCCAGCTTTGAGCAATAATTCCTGCACTTCGGGATTACTGTGTTTAATGGCGCATCTAATACCTTCAAAAATCTTGAATACCAAATAATGACTACTTTTGCAGAGCAAAAGTATTTGAAACAATTTAAGCGTGTCAAATTATGTAACATTCAAAGGAAATTGTAAAAGCGAGCAGCAAAGCCGAGCTATAATAGCGTTGCGGTTGTAATGGATGCTGAGCCCTGCCACCGAAACCAAAACATCAACCTGACTTCAGCGGACGTCCATTGTTCTCAGTCCACTTAAACTCTGTGCTTCAATTCAGACAGACAATTCATCACGCGTGGAGTGAAAAGGTTCCTATTGTTTCAGTGGACTGCATAATTTTTGCCCTCATAAGAATATGAATACTTCTCCATCTGTTTAGGATTAGCTTTCAACCCGCACACACTTTAGCTGCAAACCCCGTAGCCCATGTGAGACATCTACTGCTTAATTAAAAAGAAAAAGGAAAAAAAAAAGTCAGAATAAAATTACACCGCTATAAAAGAGTCTTGCCAACAATAACATTATCGCTTGACACACAGCGTGTCAGTGGGGGGAAAAAAAAGCAAAAAAAAAAAAAAAAAAAGCTTCATATCACAGTAAAGCGACTCGACCTTTGAAGAATGCGTGCGCGCGTGCGAACCGCTGATTTGAAAGCTTCAAAGATCGCTTTTAGGATACCACAAAAGAATAACCTCCGACACCCAAACAAACAAACATAAGGCACATTTAAATAGCGCGAGTTGGAAAAGTCTTAAAGCCGACTGCTTTGGTGCCGCTCGCCTGCGCCGCATGCGCGTCTGTCACGAGGAGCAGGGACGTGTCTGTTATGTGCGGTTTGATTAAAGCGTGATGGCTGGTGTCCAACCTGCTTTCCTGGGGAGAGCCGTGACAGCCAGCAGCAGCAGCAGCAGCAGCAGCAGCAGCAGCAGCGCGTCTTACCTGCTGCCGCCTCTGCGTGTTAGGTGATTTACGGCTGACTCCCCTCCGTTTATGTACTGCCTTATTTTCATTTCCACCCCGCTGAGTGCCAGGTTCAGAACTCCTGAAGAAATATTATGCTTTGCTGACAAAATGCAGTGACAGCCATCTCCCAGCCTTGCAAAGAGCGCCGGAGTGTTTAACAGCACGAGAGCCTGGGAGACAAGGCGAGGTTGAAGGCATCTGTAAGCACGCGCGGCCCGCTGCAACAAACCATTTGATCTAAAGCAGCTCTGAAACGGTGGAATGATGTTTATAGCCGAGTTAGAATCTACTTTCAATTAAAAAAATGACACAGGGTGGTGGGGGGATGTCTGTAAAACAGACGGTAAAATTTATTGAACAACTTTTACTGGGGTCTCGTCTGAAAAACACGTGGCGCACAAAATGAAATGTTTGTTTCGACAGATGAGTTCGCCTGCAGACACGCAGGTAACTTGACGCCAGGGACTTTTTCATTAACCCCGAGTTCAAACCCCCGCCTGGCGTTTCGTGCGTTTCGTGAGAAAGCAACAATTTGATGTAAAAAAAAGAAAAAGGGATGAATATAAATACCGCTGTTGTTCCTGCGCCGCCATGTTTCCTGTTCACTCCATCCTGTTTTCTCCTTTACGAGAAACTACTCTGAGCTGTAATGAGGTGTTGTAGCGTCCCGAGGCGTTATCATTTGCCACATTATTATTTCAAAAGCTCCGACAACAGCACTGTGTCTGATGTAATTCTCATGCATATGGAAGGTGCTCCAGTGACTTGATATGCTGGTTTTGAGGAGGGGAACCCATGCTTAGTGGGGAAATAAAAGAGAGAGAGAGAGAGAGTAATCACAAAGCTAATGAGGCAAACACGGATTTGAGTAGTTGGGTCCAGGCCTGAGACGGACACGCTGTTGTCTGTAATTAACCTTTAGCTAAATGATGTTTATTAAAGCGGTTCATATAAATTAGACGCCATTTGAAACATAATTAAAAAAAAAAAAAAAACAGCCTCCTCCCTGCATCTGAGACTGACTATAAATAAAAATTGTCATTGTAACCTAATCAAATTATAAGATACATTTTGGCTTGGCTGTCAGTCGTCTTAACACTCTATGTCTCTCTATTCCTCTCTTTCCCAGCAGATGAGGCAGAGCAAAGTGAATCCCCTGAGGTCCTCTCATCTCTCTTCAGGAGCTGCCGAGTCTCTTCTCTTTGTGGCACACCCAGAAGGATTAAGCGCAAATGGCATTCACATGATTTCAATAAGCTCAGGGAGACGAGAAGCAGCCATTCGGCGCAATGGCTTTCTTTTTTTTCTTTTGCTGCAGAGGACATAAAGCAGACATTGAGCAACTGCAGGGAACAGAGAAAGAGTGAACACACAGTTAATAACGTTCGCAATAACAGACTGGTCTGACGACAGTGGAATGGAAATCCACAGATGTCAAAAAAAAAAAAAAAAAGAGAAGAAAGAAAACAAGAAGGGCCCCCCCTGTAAGTGGTGATGTCATCTTGAAGGGCGCCGGACAGGGGGGTAAGACGTGACCTTGAGGTGACTGTCATAAAATGTGACTTCTCAAGAGCAAGGTCAGAGAAAAAAAAAAAAAAAAAAACTTTCCAAAAAGTTTTTTGGGAGTATGCGTACATGTGCACCAGGTAAGCACTGGTATTTTGCAAATATCTTTTTTGGACCAAGTATTTAAAAATATTTTTTTTTTACTTACGATATGAAAACATTTCCAAACACATTTTGCCATTTTATATCACAGTCAAGTAACTATGCTACTTTTAGTGAAAATTTTATACATATCAAAAGCAACTTTAAAAAAAAAACAAAAAACCGACTTTGCAGCACAGCCTCATCAGAGACGACAACGACCTGGACTACAGAGAGGAGGTGGAGCAGCTGGTGGACTGGTGCAGAGACAACAGCCTGATCCTGAACGTTGACAAGACGAAGGAGATGATCGTCGACTTCAGGAAGAACCGGCCCAGCCACGCTCCGCTGCTCATCAACAGCTCGGCTGTGGAGGTGGTCAGCAGCACCAAATTCCTGGGGGTGCACATCACAAACGACCTCACCTGGACTGTGAACACCACGTCTCTGGTCAAGAGGGCACAAAGACGTTTGTATTTCCTGCGGAGGATGAGAAGAGCACACCTGCCCCCGCCCATACTCAAGACGTTCTACAGAAGCACCATAGAGAGCATTCTGACCAGCTGCCTCTCTGTGTGGTGTGGAGGCTGCAGCGCCTCCGACTGGAAGAACGTGAGGAGAGTGGTGCGGACAGCAGAGAGGATCATCGGGGTCCCCCTTCCCTCCATTCAGGACATTTCATCCCAGCGCTGCGTGTCCCGAGGCAGAAACATCTGACTTGCTTCCTAATTCTATCAATCAATCAAATCAATCAAATTTTATTTGTATAGCACATTTCAGCAGCAAGACATTTCAAAGTGCTTTACATCATTACAAACACAGAATCACAATGCAATATAGAATCAATCATTAAGTCAAGTTCCATCAATAAATTTGTAATTGATTACATTTCAAATACAATCCTAAACAGGTGGGTTTTTAGTCGAGATTTAAAAGAAGTCAGTGTTTCAGCTGTTTTACAGTTTTCTGGAAGTTTGTTCCAAATTTGTGGTGCATAGATGCTGAAAGCTGCTTCTCCTCGTTTGGTTCTGGTTCTGGGGATGCAGAGCAGAACCAGAACCGGAAGACCTGAGACCGGTTTCTACCTCTGCTGAGAAAGAAAAAAAATCATACTGCCTGATGCTGCCCAACGACTTTCTACTTGCAACTATTCCAAAAAGGTCTTGTTTTTGGAATAGTTGCAAAAACAACTATTTTAATTAAGAGTGACTCTCCAAGTCGCTCTTAATTATCGGCGTGTGTATATACGTGCGTGGGCGTGCGTGTGTGTGTGTGTGTGTGTGGGGGGGTGTGTGTGTGTGTGTGTGTAGGCACCAGCACCCTCACAACCTTTTCTTTCCATGCAAGCAAAACAGATCTTCCCCAAAACAAGGCTATGGAACTGACAGTGGCTCACAGAAAAGTTGTAAAAGTTCAATTTTACTTATTTATCTTACTCTTTAAAATATATACAGATTCCTTTAATCTGTTAGGACTCCATCTTGTTAGAGAAGAGCCTATCAAGTGCAAAGGTGTGTTTAAAAAAATCTTCTGTGTTACTAAAATGAGACCAACCTCAACAGTTGCAGTTTCAAGTTAGTCAGCAAAAGTTCCCACTTCTCTGCCATCCTCTGTTTCTTTGGTTTTTGTTTCTTCCTGATCTCCTTCCTACCCTCTCCTTGTCCTGATCTGCCTCTTTCTCCTGTGTGCTTTTGACTAATTGTTGAGCTCTGTGAAGGTAGAATGACACCTGATGCTTTTTCCTCGCCCGCTCCTCCGCCTCTTCACACACGCCAATCCTGCAGTGTCAGTGATTTTTCATCGTCCTTGTTGGGGCCGTTTTATGCATTGTTTCCCTGATGCTGTGATTGATGTCAGGGGGCTGCAATCCGGCGAGAGGGAGGAGGAGGAGGATTGAGAGGCTGGATGCTGGCCGCCAAGTCCCCTCCGTCTCCGACAAATGTCGGCCGTGTGCCGCGTTGGGGGCCTCCGTTGTTTCGCCGGGGCCACTGCTGAGCCTGCTTACGCCACTCGCTCAGCCAGCCCTCATTTCCATTTCAATCTCAGCCTCATGAATGCAGAAAACTCTGGCCGAAAATTAATAACACCACGCAGGGGAAGAGCGACCACATGGGAGAGGGAAGGAAAGACAGAGAGAGAGAAAGAGATGGAGAGGAAGGAGGTGTTTGGGGGGGGGGAAATAGGGAGCTTGGTTCTTTTTCACCCCTTTTGTTCCTCCAAAAGTGCCCCTTATTTTATTTCCCCTTCTCTCTTTCACCAGGATCCTCCAATGAATGGCATTACAGACAAAGCCATATCCGGAGTGACACAAATTTATTTCGGTTGCAGCGCCATAGTGTATTTCCACAGAACCAGGGGCGATTTGTCTGGGGACAATTTGGTTTCCATAAAGGATTTAAATGGTTTCTGTGGAGATAGTGGGGTGAAATTTAATTTGTTTCTCATTTACTACAGCAGGTATGAAAAGGAGAAAAATTGGACGGCTGATGGGCTAAAAATTGGTGCTGTCCCTCTGCTGTATCCCCAAAGGACTAAGGCCCTGCATCATATAGATTGAGTTCAACCCTCCCCACACTAGCCCTCCACCCACCCAAGCCCTTCTAACCACAAGCCAAAACACACACGCACATACACACCCACACGCAGCCTGCCACCAGCCTGGAGAGAGCTGTAACCTTAAACCAACTTAAACAGTAACCTTTGGGGAGGCTGCCAATCACTCCTAAAACAACGTTTCCATCGATCGGCCTGTCTGCGTGATTTATGGGCTCATTTTACACTAATTGAGAATTAGAGGGCGGATTAGTGGGCCTCAACACTTCGGCCTGATATGCACTCTGAGCAGTGTAATCTGTCACACCGGGATGTCCGACACTCTCTGCCTCACAAAGGAGGCGAGGAGGGAGCAGAGCAAAGGGAGGGATGCAGGGCAGGGAGGAGGGGGGGGGGGGCTGGGGGGGCAGCTTTCTAATTGAATTTCCAGATAACACGGAAATTAATTTGACACCACTGAAATTTGACTACAGCTCTGCCGCCGAGATCCCTTGTTCTCTCCCCATTGTGAGATGTATGTTTTCTTCTGTTCACTTTCCTATCATCTTCTCTTTTTCCTCCCCCCTCTCCTCTTATTCATTCCCTTACTATTTTCTGCTGTGCCTAGCAAACACTATTGATCTGTATCACTTTGAGTAGAGGGCTTTTTGAAGCATGGACTTCCTAAATCATATTTGTGCTCATATTAGAGCAGTTCATCTGCTGCCGTGTTCACCTAGATAAAGAATATTACCTTTCATTTCTCTCATAAATTTTTCTCTCCGTTTTTCTTTGGTTTGTGGACGAAGGTCTTCTTTTTTTTTTGTTGCTTTTTTTTTTTTTTATCCAGCGAATGCATGGAGGGCGAATGCCCAGAGTCAACAGTTGGAATTAAATTAGGGTTTCGGCTCGCCGGGTCCATTGTCTGGGTAATTTGTCCCGTAAGTGGCAAAATGAAAGCACTCTCCATGGTTCTCTGAGCACCTGCTGTTGTGTCACTCATCGCTGCAGAAAGCACAAAGCCGGAAAAGGAGGCAGAGAGAGCGAGAGCTGTAAAGATCACACGTGTATTACTGCGGCATAATCAGCTCACATGTCAGTGTAGAGGAGGGGGGTTTGGGGGTCATGGACGTGAAATGACACAATAATCAACAGCTGCAAAAAAAAAACAAAAAAAAACGGGACCATTGCAGCTTGAGGGGTCTAAACATGCATGTTAAGCTGATTCACTGCTTTTAGCTTTAGCTAACTGTAGTACACATGCACAGCCGCGAGCGGCCATGTTGCTTATTTGGATTTTGTTAATCGGTACATCGAACTGCCTAAAAGTTGAGGGGAAATCTGAACAGTGTGGTGTGCATTTGTATTCTGCCAGCTTGAGTCAGCACTTTGTAGAAGCACCTTTCATTAAATTTACAGCCAGTTGAGGTGTGTCTCTGCTCGCTCTTTAGAAAAAGGTCAACATTTTTTGCCCTTTCTTAGACAGATTGTAAGGGGGGGGGGTCATGTGAAGAGTAAATTTCAAGTCTTGCCACAGACTTTGTTCTAGACTTTGACTAGATTGTTGAAACACAGATAAGCTAAACCACTGCAGTGTGTAGCTCTGGTTGTATGTTTGGTGTCTTTGGCCAGGTGGAGGATGAAACCATTCAGGACTCAAGCCTTTTGAGTCTCTTTCTTCTTTTCTTCCAGAATTTTCCTGTAGTTACGTCGTCCAGCTCTTCCAGAGTTTCTGTGGCCTTTCTCAGCTGCTGCTTCTCTGATTATTTGTCCTCCTGGCCCAGCCTGTTGTTTCAGATGGATGGCTGTGCCTTGGTTGGCTTGTGGTTGTGGCACAATCTTTTTTATATATTTTGGATGATGGCTTGTAAGACAGCATTGGATATTGTTTTATAGTCTTATCTCCACTTTGCACTTCTCCACAACTCGACCTGTCTGGCGTGTTCTCTGGTGTTTATGATGCTGTTTTCGCTCTACTGCTCTCCAACAAGACTAAAAATGAAAGCAGCTGTATTTACATGTATTAAATTACACTCTACTTCCAAATTGTCATCCTTAGGGAGTTCTTCTCACTGGATTGTACATAGCTGTACCGGAGAGAACAGGAATAAATTGATATGCACGCCACAACACAAACTGCTTATTCTTGGTATTTCCAAACAAAATACAGTGAAGCTTATGGTGTCATGGTGACAAAATGTGGAAACATTGAAGCTCTATGAATACTTTTGCAAAGCTCAGTACGTTTACGATCTCTGCTTGTGTTATTTCCCATCGATATTTGATGCAGTTTGTTAAGGTAGAATCAGAAGAATTAAGAAAATACTCAAGAGTCCTTTACTTACTAACTGCTGCATTAGTAAATGTCACTTTTACGATTTAATATTGTTGCATTTGTTACATTGCATATTTATATTCTTGTTTTGCTATTCTGATTTCATCCCTGCAGCTAGCTGAGCCGGAGTTGGCTGCTTTCATAATAATGAAGCCATATTTCATCAGAAAACGCTTCGTTTAAAAAGAAATGTCTTCTCCGAGATGTTAAAGAAAATGTTGAACAAAAGGACTATTTCCTCCCGTACGCAAACACAAAGTGCTGACTAACAACTAGAGTGAATTAAACCCTTTAGCTCCGCTGTAGAGAGAGAAAGCTTTTTGTGGCTTTTATTATGTGGGAGTTAAGTTTGCATGTGAGCTCTTAAGCAGCCTAAGATGCATTTATCCACATAATGAACTTTGGATTCTTGCTAACTTAATCCCAGTAATGCCTGCGAGAGTCAATTAGTGGGAACCAGATTCAGTGCAGTATTTATCTGAACGAGCAGACCTGGCAACCACACGCGCACCAGAACACATGCACCTTATTGACCATCTTCATCTTATCTTTCAGCTAATGGGACCATGGGGCCCGTCATCAACTGTGCTCTGAAAATATAGTGTTGGGTTTTTTTTTTTGTTTTTTTTTTTCCTTTCAGAGGAGCCTGTGGGGAGTTTTGAAATTGAGTAGCTGTTGATTTGCACCGCTAACAAGTCTTTTAAGAAGCTGATTTTATTCCGCCCTGATTGTTTCAGTTTATTATCGTGTAAGTGTGTTAACCCGGATTCTCCTCAATCAGAGCACGTTAGGATATTATCAGCTCGGCTCACAGGTGACAGCGTATTACGAGACCTGTAACAGATACCTCTGGGATCTCCATCTCCCCTGTGACAGGGTCTACTATGTGGAGCATGAGCTTGAATAGAGAATAATAGATGACAGGATGTGATAGGACGGGGGGCCGTTAGCAGACATGGTCATAGTCTACATTGCCCTTCTTCAATCTCCAGGGACGGGAACAGGTGTGTGTGTGTGTGTGTGTGTGTGGGAGCGTCTTTGAGCACGCATGAATATGAGTGTGTCCGACATGGACGGGCTTAACTTTTGCAGCAGCGCCAGTGGTGGCCACGCAGACAGCAAAAGTGCAGGTTGCAAAGGTCTCTATCTGCCTGAGACCTCATTTCTTATTCAGACCCACAGGGACTGGCGGCCGAGGTGGGGGAGAAGGGGAGAGAGGGGGTGCAGGGGGATAACTGAGAGGCTGATGGAGACTAGGTGACAGGTTGGAAAGGGCCATCAATAGATCCATCAGACGGGTAATTTGGAGCACGCTTAACATACATCAGTGGAGTCGCAGGAGCTGGTATCTGTCTTGTCGTGGAATCACAGTAAATAACAGTTAAAGATGGTGTCAGGCCTGACCTGACTGACCCCCCCCCCCCCCCCCCCCCCCCCCACACACACACACACACACACATGCACACACACTTCTCCCACAGCACCAGCACAGAGTAGCAGAGCTGCTCCACACTGATGGGAAGGCATTAACACATTGATTAACACAACATTCACATGCGTTCTTCGACAAACACCGGGACTCGGTTTACAAAAGCATCCATCTTGTCGTTTGAGATCAAATTAATATTTTACTGCTAGAGCGTCATAACGGAGGAAACGATTGAGCCATGAGAGAAACTTTTAGGTTTGGAAAATATTTGTTTTATCGTTGTGCAATACAAAAAGTTTCATATACTTTGACCTTTTTCCACATAGCATAACTTAAAAATCACAAACTTCCAATGGTTTTATTGGGATTGTACGTGATAGATCAACAAAGGTAGCACATAGTTTTGTTAAAGGAAAAAGACTAATGGCTTTCAATATTTTTTAAAAAACAAGATGTGAAAAATTGGAAGCCAGTAAATTAGTAATAGAGTTCACTTTAGAGTGATTTAATCTAATAAATGCAGCTGTTCTGTGAAGAGCTTAGATGATTGTTAAAGAACAACAGTAAAACCAAAATCTTAATTTTGTGTGTGTTGTTGGGACTTGTTGGTATATTGTGGAGCACGTTGAGACTTTTGCATCTTGAAAGGTGTTTTATAAAAAAAAAAAGAATTTATTTAGTAAAACTAACTTACTGCGGAGCAGGTCAATTTTAAAGTCAAATGTATTTATATTCTAATGGTTTTAGGGTATAAATACATTTTCCAAGCCTTGAACGCCTCATGGAGCACTCTTCAATCTCTCATATGAAAACAGGAAATATGTGCCACAACTTCAAATCTCACACACGTTTGTCCACGAGGAAGATGTTCAGATGTGACCAAAAATAACTTTCAGACCTTCAAAACTGTGCATGAAATGGAAAACTAACACTGTACATCATGTGGAGTCGATGTGAGATGGACGGACCTAAACGCAGGGATGTCCTGAAAGGAAACCTGTTCGTGCAATAGACGGAGATGAACAGGGTAAATTTTTTATGAACGGCTGACACAAAAAGTGGCAGGAGGCAGAGCCACAGAAAACGCTGCAGTAGGTATGCCAGGCCAATCAGTGGCGCTGTAACACTCCCATAGATTGTTTCAAAAAACACAGAACAATACAAAAAGGTGCCATGTTTGTCATTTTTGAGAATGAGGTGCCTGCTGGTTACAGAAAGAGATGGGACTACAATATCTTCATTTTTTTTAAAAAATAGACATAACATGCATGTACACACACAAATATGAAACCAATGTTTTGACATGTTTCCACTGGTGCCAGTTTTCAAAAATGATTGTTTCCGGTCTCCCAAAATGCCGGATCCATGTGGATTCACAGCCTAAATGACGAAACACCTTTACGGATATGTCTGACATCGTCTCCATGTGAACTGGGCCTTAAAAGTTTCAGTTGTGACCCCTAAACATACACAGAAATGTTAGAGAGGTTCAGTCAAAGTCCAGACTTAATAGAGTTAAGATTTGTGGCAGGATTAAAAATGGTTGGTCACATTAAATCTGACTAAGTCTGGTCTACTATTATATGCTGAATAGGGAAAAAAAGAAAATAAATGTTAGTTCTTAAATGTGCAAAGCAGGTAAAGAACCACTCAAGAAGACCTGCAGCTTAGTTGCAATGAAAGGATTGTACAAAGTACTGCAGTACAAAAAAATGTACTTTATAATAGTCATGTGGGTGCATAATACTGATGCTTTTCTTGTGGTATACTTGTGGTTGTAATATGGCAAAATGTAAAGAAAAAAAGTTCAAAAGAAGGTGAAGACTATACATATTTGAAGCCAACTAGAGAGATTCTGAAGATTAAATTTGGGTTAATCTCTATAGGTATTTAGGTATAATTTCTTCAAAATATAAACAGCCATTTTAGTCACGTAACAGAAAAAAAAAAAACCCCAACTGAACTGATAAACACCTCGGAGCATTTTTCATCGACAGTCAGAAAACAAATGCTGCGGGTGCTTTGAAGACGGTGTAGCACCACGGGGCAGGCAGATGAGCCTCATTCCCCGCGGAGGGCACGTCTCGCCGAGTGTAAAGGTTAGTGTATGTCTGTAAGAGCGTTCTTACAGCAGAACATAGGACTATAAAGGTGAAACACCTTAGGCTAACTGTTGTTCCTGCCACTCACATTCACTACTAACCCATCCAACGCACTGCCATCGACACTTAAAGGTGTCAACCCACATTTTTGAGAAATCAGCTGGGTAACAAAGAGGCATTTCACAGCATTAAGAGGTTGTTTATTCAGTTTAATTCACAGGTATTACAATATTTTTTATACTATTTAACAATCAAGACATTTCCAGATACATGAGCAGATTTATTTCAGTAGGCACACATTTGCTATATACTTTTGAAAGTCTAAAACAAACTGTTAAAAAAAAACGACTGAACTTTTATAGAAAAGCAGTTCCAGGAATCAAGTCCTAAAATAAGAGTTTGAAATTTACATTTAATTCATTAATTGAGAATTTTACAAAAAAAAAAAAAAAAAAAGGGATTAAGTTGTATACATTATGAGCTGGGTCTGTTGTTTGGAGAGGTATTGAATACTTGATATGAAGGTTTCACATCACACTACACTGATTACCAGATCAAGATTTAAAAATATGTATATTTTTTACGTATTTTTGTAAAATATATACTTTTGTATCAGGCTGTTTTTGTACTTTAACGTCCTTTTCTTGAGATGCCAGAAAAAGTAGCAAAGTGTCCAGAGTTTTTTTTCTTACAGAGTAACAAGACACTGACCTTTGCCCACCTTTTGCTGCACACTGCTTGTTAGCAGGATGAAAAAAGACACTTTTTGTTTGCTTGCCTCTCTTCAAATTTATATTAACTTCCTATACTTAACAGATAGTGTTTATTTTTATATTGGCCAAGCTTCAATAGTCCTCAAAAGGCTTTCCATATGGATACTCAGCCTGCCAAGTACTTCCCTAGCAAAGACCTATTTCCATTTATGTATTTGATGTGTATGTGAGATATATCCTTAGCAAAAATGAATCTATTTTAGTATGCACAGTTTCACATCGGGCAGCAACTGTTGCAATATAATGCAACAGATTCCGGTATCAGAAATGGGAGATTCGGTTGTTTTATGTGAGGCATGTAATAATTTAAATAGTACTTTGTGCTCTGGTGATAATGTGATTTGTTGAAATCTATTTTGTTGATCATTTTCACTGTCGATACGGTGCAGTTGATTAACCATGATATCTGTTGTCAGAGGTACAGTATGTGTTAAACGTATTGAAATATTTCACTGTTTGGATCCGGATGCACATTTTTTAAGTTGGGTTATATGTACAAGGAAAAATGCAACAATAGGAATAAGAAAGGTGTCAATTCTTGAAACATTAAATCGTAAAATAATTAGCTTTTATTAGTTGTAGTCATTAGGAGATAACAGGAAATAAATGTGGGTCATTTTTGAACCCTGTTGTGATGTAGAAAGTTATTTATTTGAAGTGCTCATATGAACATAATCATGATGTGTGAATACATGCATCCTTCATGAAAAATAAAGCACCTGGGAAAACAAGAATAAGCAATACTGTGTAACTAAAACCGTCGATGCTGCCTTTCCTCTACTGGCATTTTAAATACCGCAAAAAAACAGAACTGATAAGACTGCATTCAAAACAATTTGTCGTACATGCTATCTCGCTGAACACACGCTCCAAAGAGCAAACACCTGAACTGAAACGTGGCGTCTGTACTTTTGAACTCGTTCCACTCCTCTTAGCCCTGCTTTAATTAAACCCTATTAGCTAGTCAGGGCTCCCTGTACACTAATACTGTTACTCTGATACAATTTGGCCTCTGCTTTTAGCTTTAAGTGCACGCAGTCACCTTAATCAAAATTGTCAGCTAAAATGAAACTACGGCTCGAGTAATTAAATTTAATTGGATCGTGTCACTTCTCATGTTGCCGGTGTTTTGATCCTTGTTGAGTGTTTTGCTGCCTCCACTCCATACCGGGCTTTATTACACCCTGGCCCCTTTCGACCTTACCAGAACCGAATACGTGAGACCACCGTCCACAGCAGACGGCGCTTTCGAGTGCAAAGTGATGCCCAAATGATGATTCGGCATCATTTGGGCATCACTTTTCTTTTTTTGGGTCTTTTTTCTTTTTCTGCGCAATATCTGGAGGTGCTTGTTGTGTTGAGGATCACAGTTGAGGAGGCGAAAACAGATGAATTAAAGCTGCTTTCACGACGCAAGAAAAACAGCTGTTTCATGTTAACAGAGGTATTTTTTGCTGGTAGGGAGTTCAAAATACAAGAACGCACTGCCTGCTAAACTTCCCTGTGCTTTTCTCTTTGTGGGAGGCTAAACACGTCTGTTAAGCAAGTTTGCATTAAACAATCTAATATATCTTTGAAGAATAGTTCTTAATGTTTATGATTTTTCTTCTTCTTTTTTTTTTTATGTCAAGGCAACTTTTGAAATTCAGACAACTTTTGTTGGGAATATTCCCCCCAAATCCCATTTCACTCAGCTCCCACGAATGTCACTTATTTGACGGCGGCGGGGATGAAAATCACCGCCATCGTCTGTAGAAAGTGTGCTTAAATGCAGAAGGAGCTCACAGAGAGCCAAAGGTGGAATAGCTTTCACCGAGCGTTGGCTTCGCAGGCAGGTATTTGTGTTGCCAGAGGAATGAAAACCCTAAATGGAGTGGTCAGGATGGGCCTGGCAGCGCTGGAGTGACCTCTTCACCTCCACACTGGGAGAGAATATGGGGGTGGGGGGGCGGAATTGAACATGCAGCCATTCCACCTGAGGCAGGAGCAGCAAAATCTTTATTCACTGAGAGCCGCTCGCTGTTAAAGCACATTGCCTTTCAATCCATTAGAGCTCACCGTCCCCTTCCCCTTCATCACGCGGCGCAGGCTCCTAATTTGACAATGACAAAGAGCCACTTGCAGATTTTAAATTTCATAATTTTAATCTGTCAAGTCTGACATTTAATTAGTGGCTCCCTAACCTGTGTCTGCCTTGCTCTCTGAAGGGCACCGTTTGTTCCGAGTGTCGCCGCGCAATCTCTCGGCAGACACGAAGAGCGAGTGGATTAATATATATGTACATTACCAGCTGGCGCAAAAGACAATACAAAGAGGGGGAGGCCATTAGGGCCTAATACAGACAGATGAGGTTAATAATATTTGGGAAGTGTTTCTCTATTAAGCAGTGCACTGATTAAGACTCTGAGTGGGATCCCCCTCCTTCACGAGCCGCTGATTGGGAGCCGGGGCCGCCTTTTGTTCCCGCTCCCGGGAAAGAGTCGCGGAGAAAGAGCGGACAGGAACAATGTGGGCCGACTACGTGTTCCAGATGACAAAGAGGGCTGGCTTAATGAGAATCTTTACAGATCTGGATGACGGTTTGTAGGATTCCAACACCCATAGACGACTTCATTTCAGCCCAACAAGAACGGATGGAGATGGGAATCTTTCAGCTCTCCATTTGACGAAAGAGCTCAATGATTGCAATTTTTTCATCCACCGTAAGATAATATTAACACGCAGAGCTCATTAATTTATTTCTGTCATTGTGCACCGTGAAGTGTGCTAGTTCTGCCCGTTGTTTGGAATTTGAAATTCTTCGACTTGCAAAAAGAAAGTTTAGAAAATTGCAACCCTGTGAAAGTTGCTGCAAATCTAGCCTTTTAATTTCTAACTTAATAGAATATCTGTTGGTAACAATAACTCAATTCATAATTTTTTTTCTGCCACTGGTATTTATCCAGATTTTGTTAAATATCAGACATCCATTACTCTACCGCCACGAATTGACACAAACACAAACTTCAGTATATGACTTTTTGATTTCATCTGATGGCAAAAAAAAGCAGTACAACTTTGCAAAGTGGAAGAAATATTATTTCAATCTGGAGAGACTCAGACTGAGAAAGAAAGCGATTAGGGAAGTTTATTGACGTGCATGAATTAAAGTTCTTTGGCGCTCGGGCCCCGGCTGAGGACATCGAGCTGTGATTTGCAAAGCTTGGATGAGCATTCCCGATGCTGATTAGGAATGTCATCCCCCAGGACCCGACACTGGTGGTGGAGGTCGGTGAAGGATGCGAGCCTGAAGAGCCGGGAGAGTGGAGGTGGAGAAGGGGCGGAGGTGGGTTGAGCATGGCTGGAAAGCGGAAGATGCCATGGACGGAGTTCCTTATCAACTGGGGCCTGGTCGGTGATTGGATGTGACGTGGCTTGGTCCAGCGTTGATTGGTCGTCGATGATGAGCGGGACACACCGATTGGATGATGCGGGTGGGGCTAAAGAGTCTTCCAGTTTGAATTTACATTGTGGTTTCAACTGCTTAAAACAAAAAAATCTGAAAACTGTGGCGCACTATTTATCCCGAAGAGTCTTGGTCTGACTTTGCTGAGGCCTTTTGGGGGATGTCTGCAACTTGCAACTAGAGACAAAGAATATTCACAATTCTTCTTTGCAAAGTAGCTCAAACTCATGTAGATTGGAACATCAGTTTTTTAGGTATTGCCTGAGAACATAATTGGATTTAGGTCTGGGCTTTGACTTGGACATTTTATTAAATTAATATGCTTTTAAACCACTCCATAATT
This sequence comes from Xiphophorus maculatus, assembly GCF_002775205.1. Classification (NCBI taxonomy): domain Eukaryota; kingdom Metazoa; phylum Chordata; class Actinopteri; order Cyprinodontiformes; family Poeciliidae; genus Xiphophorus; species Xiphophorus maculatus. The sequence continues at coordinate 9,456,740 of NC_036449.1, forward strand.
GTATTTCTGATGGTATATTTAGAGTTGTTTTCCTGCTTCCTAGTCTGAAGTGTTTGGTAGACTCTCAAAAGTTTTTATTTCTGTTGTTGTCCTGTATTTAACTCTATCCATCTTCCTATTGATTAAGATTGGCTTCCCTGTTCCCCTATCATTATGCTGCCACCAGCATGTTTCATAGTGGAGACGATATTGAATATGGTTTTAAGGCCCTGACATACTTCATGCAACGTGCCAAAATTGGTCATATACACATGTTCAAAATTGCTTCATTGCGTTCGCAGCGACATAACGACATAACACAAGCAATTGTCTGCTGTTGCTGCGTGCTCGTCCGGGAGGAGTGTTTGATGCAAGTCAGTAACTTGATGGAACTTTTTAACTACTTTCAATAATTATCCGAGCTTAATGCGCTGTTTGACAACCAGGATCAATTGGAATGTCTTTGTGAGTGAACTGAAGCGACTTCTTTTGGTAAAGTGCCCTGGAGATGAAACTTATGAAGTGCCAATTCAACTGAATTGAATTAAATTGAGAGAATGTGAAACAGTGGTACCATTTGCAAGGCTGTGCAAACTCTGAATGGCACGTTTCTGGCGAGGTGGAAGCCCTCCTGCACCTTCCGACATGTAAAAAGTGGTGAGGCAGCAGAAGTGGATGAGGGGAGGGAGGCTTTTCACTCTGGAGGTGAGATAGCAAGAGTGCAGACGTCTTCCTGAGGCCCACTAGTGGCTGCAGTGTGCCTCTTCAGCTTATTTGACAGAGGGGATAAAGCTGGTGACAACCATGTAGAGAGAAAAGATCATTTAACACTCAGAGAGACCAGAGCTAGAACCTCTTCTCATTCTGGACAGAATAGCACTCACAGGATATATACTGTGGGATTTTTGAAATAAGGTTCTGCTGACAGGTCATAAGCACCAAATCCCCTCATCAGAAAACTTTTATAGCGTCTCCATGTGCTTTGAATCCATATTGGTTGGTCTAAGAGGCTGAAGCTAATGCCTAGTCTGATAGGGGCAGACACCTAAGCAAACTTCTGCAATCTAAAATCAATTTAAAAAAAAAAAAAAACACCGTGCTTTAAGCAACTGGCCACAAAAGCCAAGTATCTACATGGGAAATGGGGGTCAGATGGAATTTTGTCATCAATTATTGCCCATAAAAAACAAATACTGAGATTGTAACCTATAAGTGATTTAAAAATGCCATGAATATAAAAATAGTTTTGTTTTTTTTTTTAAATAAAAAAGTTGTAATAATTTAAACAAAACACTATTATTTGATGATTTTAATGGTTGATGTGGTCCAGTGGATTTGCAGATTTGTGTTACTTTTATATATGCAATATGTGTAAATCAATGTTTAGGGTAAAACTGCGACATATTTGATCACCTAATTTACACCTAATTTAGGGTTTTTGGATAGCTATTAGTGGTCTAAATGGAGACAGCTGACAAACATACAATGGCATGCACTGAGTGTGAACTAATTAAGTAACACAAGTATGAACTATTAATAGTTAACTGTTTTTTATTAGCCTGTTAAGAATTTAATCATCTTAGGATCCTTTAAAGCTACAAGATGTAACTTTTATAAAGAATGTGTTTTTAACATATTAGTTAATACTGTCACTTTTTTGTGCCAGTATAATATGAGACAATCTGTGGAACTTCTAACTGCAGAAATACACTGATTGGTCAGAAACATCCAATCAGAACCAAGAGGAGGGTCTTAGTGCTGTAACTCAAGTTTGTATGCGTGCTGCTCACACACTCCCCCTTGCTCTCTGCAACGCCACAGCATCTTCCCGACAGAAGAACCTGCCATGAAAGCTAGTTAGAATACCCACAGATGATGGTGGATAAACGTTTTTTTTCTGTAATGATGAGTTGTTTTTAGCAGCACATACACAAGGTGATTGAGAGAGCTAAGACTCTCCCTCAGGCTCTGATTGGTTGTTTTTTTTTACCAAGTGCAATTCTGTAGATTGCTATAGTAGCTCAAAGAGGAGGAGCTTGATTTTTCTTCACATATTATCTGTCACGGCATAGTAACAGTATCAAAAACTTATGTAAAAGACTGATTTTTTGACATAACACTGTCATAAACATGAAGGAGTCTTCATGAATGTTTATATTCATGAAGTGTCACTTGGTAAATAATAACACTTTTAATGTAAAGTAGACACTTTTATTGCAACCTTTATGGAAACTTTGCATTGAAAGTGTCATTATTTACCAAATGAAACTTCATGACAACAGTCATAATCGTTCATGAAGACTCCTTCATGTCCGTAACATGATGTTGTCATGTTTATGACAGTGTCGTGTCAGTCTTAAGCACACCCCTTCGATTTTTTTAAAGTTACATACTGTCGCTTTAAAACACCCAATGGGAGCATTTCCAATGTTTTTTGGAGGGTTTTTTTGGGGCAATGTGAACGCAACAAAATTATTCAAACATAAAAAACTAATAAATGGACTCTAGCCTGAACTTGAATACTGATGACATATTCTTTAAAGTACAGTACGAGGCTTGTTAAGCAAATTTAAATTCTTAAATTGCCCCAAAATCATTTATCGTTTCATCTTGAGAAATGGATCTTGCTACCACCTTAATTACTACCTTGAAGGTTTATAAAGTGAAGTTTGCATAAACCTGACTGTATTGATATTGTGGTGTTTAAGATGATAGACATCCACTTTGTTCTAGAGCTAGATTTGTCACTATCTTTCCAGACCAACTACTCTGGATGAATGTCAAGTGAAGACGCTCTTATTGGAATCTACTTCAGGAAAGACATCAACAGAACCCTCCTTTAACAACTCTGAACTATCTCTTTAAGACGGGAGACACAATGGGACAGACAGCTGTTGAAGTCTTATGAAATATTTGTGTGTATGGCTGTTGTAGCATCTGGATGTCGGCACACACGTGCAAATCAGCTGCCTGATGTTCTTTTCCTCTTAAGAAGAGGTTGCTTGAAGCTGAGTGGAGTCCGTCACACTTCACCCAAATTGATCTCTGTCGTCCTCTTTCTTGTGAGACGATATCTGCGGACGCATGCTTTTGTTGTGCGCGTGCGTCTTTATGCTTGAGCAGGAAACTTGGGATGCACGCCTGTTTGTGTTGCCGCCGCTCTCCCCTGACAGCCCCAGCAGAGAGAATCAGAGAGCCGGATGAGATAATCACATGAATAAAATGCAGCCGGTAGCTCATTACAAACCCTATTATTCATTAATTAACATTATTAAAACGCCTAATAGACCTCAGCACTCCTCCCAAAGCCCCCCCTGCCTCTTTTCAACTAGGTCCCTGCTCCTCGGTCCCTCCCGTTTCCCCCAACATGAAAAGAATAAGCACATCAAACGAGGCCTGGTTTCAATGTGTCGGGGATTTGCAGGTGTAGGATCGCACTGAGCCGGCTGGGGAGCTGCTCGACGGTCGCACAGCCTCGCTCTTCGGCCCCGCCGTGACACACGCCGCTCGCCCCGTGCCATAACAAACTCCTCATTAGGAGTGGGGAGAAGCCCAGGCTGTGTGCCTCCTAATTAGATCCCCATCTGAAACTTTCTAGCCCCTCACCTCCCCACCATCCTTCCACCCACTCATCCACCCCGCTTCTGTGTCCCCCCTTCATCAGAGGGAGAAAGACTGCTGACATTTATGGAGGCAAGTTTAATCAACTGTTTATGCAAGGGGATATGAAGGAAAGTTTATGTCTGTGATATGTGCACACAAAGGGGAACGCGCGCTTCTCTGGCACTTTAAAGAACCCGAGCGAGAGATCGTGTGACACATGAAGACGCGGCTCCAAACGCGTCTGTGTTTTTATAAGTTTATCCACCACTGAACTGGGGAACATTGTTCATTTTATTCTGGCATCGCCTCACTTTTGCAGTTCATGAACTAAACTGCAAAAATTCATCCTTGATCTGCAGAATTGAGGGCTGGTTAATTTGGTTGCATTGCGCGGGCCAGAGCTCAAATGAGAGAATAAAACCTATCAAAGTTTTTTTTTAATTGCATCTAGTGAGAACCAGATGTAGAAAAAAACAAAACAAAACGCATAATATATGTTCATTTAGGGGGAGGTGGAAAAATTCTGTCCCCAAAATGTAATGACCGTGCATATTTAACAAACAATACACCGTAGTTAAACATTAATGCCATAATTTAGATAAAATCAGTTTAATGTGTCCAGGGAAAAAGAAACAGGGGGCATTATTCCTCATTTTGTTCTCATTATTTTCAAATAAACAGGACACTATGAGCGGGAAACAGCAGCCGAACAGACAAATGATGAATATGTAAAAACTCTCCGAGATATTAGTGCGTTCTCTGATTACTTTTCTTCTTCTTAAACACTTGATGTTTTACTCGTACCATGACCCGAAATGGGATTTTATTGGAACACAATATCTGTACCATTACGGGAGTCTTTTATCATGCCAATAGGGACACTGGCTCCTTTGTATCCTTTAGTGGAGTCTTTGCACATTAAATTACATTAATATTTCTATTTGTGGCTCCATATTTATATGTAATGCAATACAGCGCATGCATATTGTATAACAGTTAAAATACATATTTTTCCTGGGATATTTGATATTGTAATACATTTTTTTTTAACTGAACTATTTTGTGAAACACAGCCCCAGAAATCTAGATGGATACAAAATCTCCATAAAGGAAAGAAATTTGGTTATTTATCCTAACAAAACGCCTCATCACAACCCCAGTGATATCATTGGCTGCGTTTACGATGGTAAAGGCTTCTTGTGTGTTGTTCCACTTCCTTCCCCTCATACTGATACTTCCTGACATATGAATCGCAAAAGATGTGGCTGAAGAACCTTCATTCCTTCCCTCTTTCCTCCTTTCCCTTTTCTCTCCTTTCCTGATTAAATCCGCTGCTCCCTGTAGGATTATTAGGATTCTAATTCGATCTGAATTTCAGGAACTTGTTTGCTTGGTTACCTGTCACAGCACATCAGCTTGTCATATTAGTGGTGATCGTTGGCTCTACCTAATCTGCTTTAAACAATTTCATTGGGTGCTGGTCTATAAATCATCCCGTAATGGGATTGACACGCGCTGGCTTAGCTAGGTAAACAAATCAGCTTTGTTTTATGTTAGGCAGCAATGAACTTGGCTTTATCAACTTCCCATCGATTCACACACACCGCAAGGTCAACTTCTCTGCGGCTGCTCATCAGTGGGAGTACGGAGGGGGGGGCAGGGGGGGTCAGCGCTCCACAATTATAATATGTATCAAACAGAAGAGGAGAAGGCCCATCAGAGCTCGCCACCACTCCGCTTTTCTCCAAAGCGTTAATTCATTTCTTATCAAAGTAAAGGCATTTCAAAGTAAGGCTTTGCGGCATTGGAGGGGAAGTGCTCTTCATAGGAATTTGAAAGAGAAAATAAAATGAGTTTGTAGTTTATTGACGGGAAGTCCCACAGGCTGCTTAAAAACTCATTAGCTTTCAAAACTAATTCAAACGTGCTGATTAACATCTGAAGGCTGGTTTTAATTTTTTTTTTTTTTTACTTTTTTATTTATTTTTGTTTTAAAAAAACTCTGGATGGATGAATGTGTTAGGGTTGGTATTTTTGGAAATACCGACAAACTGAGGGAAAAGTTCCTGTTTTGGCCTGTTTAGGAATGGCTATTCCAATCTCGTTTGAATTCAACTCAGTGCGAATCTCAGCTTGAATATTGCATAAACAGATCAACAGCGCAAGCAGCAAAAAGCATTACCTTAAACTTCAGTTTTGGCGCAACATTCTCCACAATCGCTAACGTTTAGTCTCCTGCTGTAAGTATGTCAGCAAAAGCTTTAAAGAAAACGCTTTGCTACAAGTTGTGGGGATTTCTTTAGATCGAGACATTAAATGGGTGGAATCTCCGACCGAATTCAGCTCTCACATGTCAGAGGGCAGCACTAAGCGAGTCCAACATGAAGCTACAGAGGTTAATCATGTTTTTTGAAGGTGCTTTCACACCACTAATGTTTGGTTCAAGCTGACCAGAGTTTGTTTCCTCTGGTTATTTGGACAAAACTCAGGCGTGGAGCAAACAAACTAACTCAGGCCCACTAACTCGAGTGGGCCTGACTCGAGTTAGTGGGCCTGACTCGAGTGGGCCTGAGACTCGAGCCAAAGAGACTCGGACAACCAAAGCGACAAAGTGAACCAAGGGTAGGAAGCCACATCACTTATCTCATGAGTTATGGAAATAAACACGACCTGGCACATTAGGTTGAGAAAATGAGCAAAAACGTAACGGTCAACTGTGCTGTTTATGTTTTTTGGGCCGGCAAATGTGCAGCAGAAGCTACTGGAGAAAAGCGCTTAGGATCTGAGAACAGCTGCAGACATATAGACCTGCATCACAATTTCCTCTTAATAAGCTTCTTCTTAATCAATTATGGTAATGAGCACTATATGCTCACATGTCTGACATAATTAAGTCCGATATGTGAACATTTTATTGATGATAATTATAAAAACCTGATATTATGGCCTATTATCGTTCATTTTGGACCTGATTCAGAAATGTCATTTTCAGACATTTCTGAAATATCACAGAGTCAAACTGTGGGTATAACATGAGCGTAAAGAAAATTTCCCAAAGACAAGCAAATGGATCACATTTTAGATATTGTTGTTGCTTCTCGTCCCAAAGCTGGCTGATTTGAAGGCAGAGAAAATGCAGACGTAAACAGCAGTGAGTTGACCTGTTCAGCAGCGTGTCATGAGATCTTTTCACACCAATACATCTCCCTAATGCAGGCAATTTCCTGCAGCTTTTCACCCAGAGACGGGATTTGACCTCTGTGGTCAAGACTTAAAGCAAATACTAATGTTAGCCAATAAGGAGGGATTAGGTCAGTCAAAAAGTTATGTGAACTAAGTATCTACAAAGTATGTCAATGGACATTCTTAGAATAAATCATTAGATCTACTTATACTTTACCGGTTATGTGTGATGTAACGGAATGGTATTTTTAAAGAGGCAGTACTTTCCAAATGTAATAATATTCCTTGAATTTCTTCACACTTCCATTACGCTGCAAGCAAAAACTTCAATGGATTTCAGTTTATTTTGTTTCACAGACCATCACAAAGCAGGAAACACATTTTTCAAAATCTCGGCAAACAGAAATCCAAACAATGCATAATGTATTCAGCTATATTTACTCTGATAACTTTAAGGTTGTTTGTTTTGGGGGGTTTTTGCAATTATTGGTAATCACCAAAGTAGCAAGTAGTTTGACTGTGTGAAATTAAAAATACAAATGTTACTCAGTAAATGTCATTGTGGCAAAAATCCAAAAGATTGACAGTCATTAAACTGTTCACTGCTTAGTGTAAAAATTTAGTAGATGGTCTTTTTTTTCCCTTCAAATCTGCAGAGCTAGTTCACCGTCCCGCTAAACTGAACCAAAGAGTCTTAATCAGAGAAGCCAATAAATGACCCCATACTTCCTGGATGTGTGATAGAAATCTAACTCCGCAAATTGACCTGCATGGACAACGTCCGCTGTGAAACACGGCACGATTAATCAGCTCTGCTGCTCAAACATTGGCCTCCTTGGAAACTGCAATGTGTATCGAAAAGTAGCATCCGGGAAAAACATGGTGGTGAAAGTATTATGCTGTCTCCGTGTTATGCGGAGACGTCTTTTCCTTCCCGCTTTTCCACTACACTAAAATCTGTGGCTGTACTGTGCAGCGGCCACATGTCAAAAACTTCAAATGCTCTCACAAAAAGAGACATGCTCGGTTTTGACTTGGCTGCAAGGTGATATCAGGTGCCAGCTATGACCCGGCGACGTGTGGGCTAAGTTTTAAAGCAGGTGACGCTGCGTTCACAATACGTAACAATGCCGTGCATCAGGAAAGGCGGTGGAGGGGGGGTTTGGATGAATACGCATCTGCCAACGTGGCTGACAAGTAATCCGAAGTAAACACAAATATGTCAAAATCTGAGCGGTGACGTGTTTGTTGGAGCCCTTTGTGGTTTGCAACATTTTACAGGGAGGTGATCGCAACTCGAAAGCCCTCCAAATCACAACTGGCACGTTGAGGCTAATCTTTTCAATTACCCACGTCTCTGGTATCTGACTGTGATGGGCTCTCGGGCCTCTGATACCGCCTCTGCATCCGAAGGCACCTTGTTGACAATGAGACGTAAACAAGAGGGTGGGAGGAGGGAGTCGGGGGGCGGGAGGGACTCACCCAATCCTCCAGAGGCCTGGAGGGGAAGCCGCACAGCCCAAACTCCTTTCACTCCTCAGCTGTGAGAAAGCAGCTGCCTTTAAGGCTGCGCTCAGGAGAGACTGACAGCAATTACAGCTTTCTCCTGCTTCCCACTTCTCTCTGAGCTCGCAAGAGAGAGAGCGAGAGAGAGAGAGCCACTCGAAGGGAAAACCACGAGAATGAAAACTCCCCTCCTTTCCCTCCTGCGTCTGACAGAGAAAGACATTCATGTACACCTCTTAGTGAGGCAGATTGTTTACTTTGAGTGATGTGCTATTATGACAGTTCAACAAATCAATGCTACACAGGTTTTTAGGCAAACACAGGAGTTTGGGAGTAATCCGGTTGTAAATTATTAATCCTTTCAGGGCGGAAAGTTGCAACACAGAAGCATGCAGCGCATCTCTCAACACACTCCAACCTGACAGTTGAACTGCGGCGCCAAAACACTTGACAGTGTGCACTACTTTAGATTTGTTAAGAAGATTCCGGTACTGAGTCAGGTTCAAAAGAGATCAGACGGGAATGGTTACCTGCATGGACTGCATGACGCCAAAGCTCTGAAAGGCATTCTTTTTTAATTATTATTATTCTCTGAATATTTATTTACACAGAGTCTCATTTGATGCCTCTCGGGCTTCTGTGCAAATTTCAGGGACGATCGCCGTGGCATTTTTATTGCCCACGGAACACTGGGCGTCCATAACTGAAAATAAATAAATAAGAGTGACTAACTGACAGCCCATAACCATTTTAAAGTCAGAAACACATCCACCGTTATTGCAGAAATGCACTTGCCTCTCTGTTTTACTCCACTTTGCTTCTTTGGTCACCCCCCCCTCCTCACCCCCCCCCCCCCCCCCCCCCCGCCCATGTCGGTGGTCAGTTCGGGGATCACGAGGTGAAGAAGAATCAGTTTGGTATACATATTACTCTCTGTCTCCCCCCATTCTTGTCTCCTGGTGGATGACAGGGCCTGTCTGAGCTAACCTGGTTGGAAAGTGACTCTAATTGTCATCTCCACAGACAAGGTTCTGCAGCCTTCCTGGAGGCACGGGCGAAATATACTTAGCCACTTCATCATATAGACAGATCCCAACCATCAAGGCGCCCCGCTGACTCGGACTTTTATGCAAAGATAGACTTTTTGAAACGGCAGGTCACGTCACCCTCTCCTTAGCATGCATGCATAATGAAAATAAAGCCTTTTTACGTCCTGCCTGAGACACAAGCATCTGACAGGTAGGGTTTGAGGGTTCAGGGGAAAATGTATATTCCCTGCCTCATCTCCTGGACCTGCGCTGGATATAAATGATTGTATTAGCCGGGGGAAGAGAGTTTGATTCTCCACAACATTAGTTTGACACCATTGGCGTCTCAGTGGTAGCAAATCTTAACAAAAGTAAATTGCAATGACTTAAACCTTACTCACAATATTTGGAGCACTATTTCGCAATACAACCACATCACTAGATATATATATATATATATATATATATATATATATATATATATATATATATATATATATATATCTTTTGATGAAATCTGAGAGAAAAGGATTTGAGAATGCACAGCAAAACGGGACGACAAAGGAAGTTCAACACACCAACATTGGTCACTAATGTCTGTCCACCAGCTTCTGCCCAGTCGCCATGGCAGCTGACTTTTTTTTACTGACCTATGGGTGGTTTTAGTTTTCACAACTGCATTGAATCAGGCAACCCCCACGGCTGTTGTTGACTGAATCTGGCGACTTAGTCAACATTATTTTAGCCATCTCATTTCATTTTGCTACAAAATCAGACATTAACTTATGCATTTAAATTGTTAAATAAGACAAAAATATAAATAGACACATTTAAATGTTGCTTTGAATGTTAGCTTGGTTATGTACAGTATATATGAGCAAACAAACAGGAACTCTTCTGAAGTCGATTTTGCTTTTAGTACTTCCATGCATGAATTATGACCCTTTATGTCAGAATTTTATTCCAAAGTGTTTTTGAGTTCTTAAGACATAATAAAAGGTGGGGAAAAAAAGTTTTGTTAAAAAGTAAATAAATAAATGTGGGAGGGGATTTTTTTCCATGTGATCAGTTGTAATTTTCTCCAAATACAAAGTTGTTATTTGGAGAATACATCAGTAGTGTTAGTCTATAGGGACTAGATGCCACAATATATATATATATATTTTTTACCTGGAAGAGTCGTCTACAGTTGAAGAAGGGGACTGGATATTCCTGAGTTGCTTTTTCGTTTGTCTGCCATATTGGATTTAACAAATATTTTCTTGCACTAGTGTCCACTTCAGTGGTCTGTGTGCGTTTATAACATAAAAGTCCACAAGAAGAGAAAATGGTTTCACGGGCTGCATGAAAGAATCGATAGTTGCCATGTCTGATAAAGTAGAGCAAGGAAGCGGATGTGTGACTTTCTAGCATGCAGAAACCAACATTTTTATTTTCTTCCATATTTTTCAGAACGTTTATTGCAGTCTGTTGTCTTCACTCCCTGTACAAGTCATAAACATCCTCGTTAAATGACTTACACAAGTTGTTCGGAAGAACAGCTCAGCGCCCCATCTGAATAATCTTCTTTCAAACTACAAAAAATATTTATATATATATATATATATATATATATATATATATATATATATATATATATATATATTATCGATGATGATTTAGACCTTTCTCAGAATTAGCAGACGTCCCTCAGGGGAAAATCAAAGTACAAAAACTCCCGCGGACAGATTCCTGCTTTTATCACGAAGCACTCCGAGAAAATGCGCCACGATCTCTTTGTTTTCGGCTCCCTTTAACCAGCTTCGCCTCCCGCTCCTCACCCCGTACAACAGATTTCAGCTGTTACTCCCCCCAAAAGGTGAAATTGCTCCTTCTTTTGTACGCAGCACACTCGGCCTTTGAATGCAGCCCGCGAATGCCTGTGGGCTTGTAAATCTGCTCTGAGAGGGAAAGAGAAAGTTAAGCTGTCCAATTGAATTGATTGAACATTCATGAAACCAAAAGCGCGCCCGTCCCTCCATCCCTCCCTCCCTCACATGTTGAAATGACTTCCAGACATCTCCAACTTCCCGAATGGAGCACAGCCGTGAGGATCCCTACCTTACAGGCAGGTGCTGAGCTGTTGCCCTGCAGGCACAATTCAATTGTTAAATCTCTCATGAATTGAGCAGGAGGGTGGGGTGTGTGGTTGGGGGCTCACTTTACAGCTCACAACCATTCACATGCATGTTTTTGGCTTTATTGGTATAATTGAGCAATTATTTTACAACGCATCTTCCTTTCTTTTTCTTTTTTTGTTTTGTTTTGGTAATTATGCTACCTTCAGTTTCAGGACCACAGAAGGAAAAAAAAAAAAATAAGGGTCTTTGTAAGGAAAAAAAAAAACTTAACATGCTTTTTTATCCCAACGGCTTCTATTGAGTGCAATAAGTGCTCATTTTGGCAGTCTGAAAGGAAAGTTACAGGGCATGTCATGTAATCAAAATTCTTTATTGCTTTCGCCTGACGACGCGCTTAAACAAAAAAAAATGAAATCCGAGGGATTCTCATTTTATGTCGGAGCCTCTGTACGACGTCAGACGCAGAGAAGATGGCGATATCGAAAGCAATTTTCCTCCGTGTTTACTCGACACCGAGACCGTTTCTGAGAGAAGATCTAATCAGAATGGATGAGCGCTAATCAATAGAAGTAAAATAAGTTGCGCGATGCGAATAGGAATTGTGATTCCTTCGGCGCTTTTTGGGACACTCTCAGTACGAGTGACTCACTCGGGGCATGTGCGTGTGTGCTGTCAGGTCTTTCTCCACTAAGAGCAACGGAGCATGCGATGCACCAGCAGGGCCACGCCGTCCAACCATTACGCCATGCGTCGTGTTCCATCCAAAGGCTGCAGACGCAACCACAGACCGGCAGCAGCTCGGACAGCTGGGAGGCCTAATCATTATTTGGCAGTAGCAGCGAAATCAGCAAAGCTCCCCCCCCCCCCCCCCCCCCACCCCCACTCCTCCTACCCTCCAACATCCTGCCTGCTCGTCACATTTGAATCATCTGCAATTAGTTTTGTTTTAATAACGCTCACAATTAAAGCCCCCCACCCCAACCCCCGCCTCGCCAACCCCTCCCCGGTTTGCATAATTCATGACGCAGCAGCGCCGATGTCAGAAATCAAATGCGGCAAATTAGAAATAACAAGTTTGAGACAGTGTGATTCAATTAAGAGCCGGGGAAACATTGGACCATGCATAATTGAGGGGCCGGCAAGGCACGGCTCATGTCAGGCCTGTCAGACAACTGCTGCAACTATTGGATTTGGCCTGTCACACACACTCAGATCAATCCAGTAAAAAATTACAGGTTACATTGATTTCTTGTTTTTATTTGCGAGGGCCAGCGAGTGCGAGACGCAGCTTAATCTGTCCTTGTGACTTCCGTGCATTGCGCAGTTGTGCACACGTTGGCGTGTGAGAACGCAGCGCGGCCCAAGTCGGGATGCGTTTCAGGAGCCGGAAGGAATCCGGCAGAGAGAGCTGAGAACTTTGAGCACATGCGGAGCTCAAAGTTTTACACGTCGGCTTTTCTGGCTGCTGAGCGGGAGTTGAGACAGGCAGGACAGAAGAAAAACCACATTCTCATAAAAATTACAGCAATCATTCCGGTTGTACGATTATCAGAACTAGCACCTTCATTTGAGTCTGTCAGTAACTTCGAGCGATTTCCAGAACAGAACAAGTTGTCTTACATAGTGTTCGTACCGCCTGGACCTTTTGCATTATGTCATTCTGGAAGCACTTCAATGTATTTCGCTGAGATTTTATGCAACGTACCAACCAATGTTCACTCAAGCAGTGTGCAAATAAAGGAGGGAGAACATTTTTTGCAAGCAAAGCTCAAGCTCAGTCAGACTGAATGAGTAACAGCTGTGAACATCGATTTTCGAGTCCCATCACAGATTCTCAGTTGTATTCAGGTCCGGACTTTGACTGGGCCATTCAAACACGTCAACATGCCACGATCCGAAATCTTCCTTTTTTGCTCTGGCTGTATGTTTAGGGCCGTTATCCTGCTGGACTAATATGAAGGTTTCTTCCAGGATTTCCCTAATTTAACTTCATCCAATCTCTCATCACTCTGACTGGCTTCTCAACAGCATGATGCCAACACTATAGCATGTCACCGTAAGTATAGTATTTTCTGGGTTTAAGATCAGTGCTGGTTTTGCATAAAACAGAACTTTTTGCATCCGAGTCAAAATATACATTTCAATCTCATTTGGCTCTCATGGCTCTCTTTTAGTAGTCGGCTTCTTCTTGTCACCTCCATAAGGGTCAGGATTATGGAGAGCATTACAAACATCTGTTCTCCCGACAGCTTTTCACACGAGAGTCCAGGATCCCTGCAGCTCCTCCAGTGTTACCATGGAGCCCTAAATTGATTGATTAATCAGCTTAGGTGGACGGCCGAGTCTTTGCAGACTTTTGCAGTTGTGAAATACTCATTTTCAGCAGATGAGCAGAATAGCGCTCTGTGAGCTCCTCAAAGCCTGGCACATTGTTTTAGCACCTAGGCCTACACTAAAGCTCTTCAAAATGTCACACCTGAACCGTGGTGTGTTCTTTTGTCTCCATGAAGCTGTTCACTCGTGAATGTTCACCGATGAAGATCCGAGTCCTTCACAGAACTGTACTTAATTACCATTTAGGGAACTCCTGGCAGTCGGCTGCACTGAATAAGAGGCTGAACACAATTTTCAGATTTGATTTGCTAATAATGTCCTCCATCCATAATTTCATCCTCAGAATCACACAATACTTTGTGTTGGTCTGTCATGGAGAATTAACAATTACATTGAAATATTAAAATAAATTAAATAGTTCTAGATCCCAACATGGGAAGAATGCATCCTAAACTACTTCAGGAATTGCTTGTGATCTTATTGCATTTGTGCGACACCTGTGTGTCAGCGCAACATTCCCAGGACACTTCATGATTATGATTTTGCACTTACCTTGCATAGTCAAACATGTCAAGCTGCAGATGTTGATTTGGTTCAGCTCGTCACTCATCACCTACACTAACAAGCAAACGAGCAATACCTCGAGGGGCTGATAAAACTCAGCGGTGAGCAACAACAACCACAAAAAAAAAGAAATCCCACTCCGTCTTTTGTGCTTTTAATGATATAAAAATAAAGAGAGACAAATAAGGCAGTCTTATTTGTGTTCGAGATAACCCTCTTCTTCCTGTTGTGCATCTGAAAGACTTTTGCTGGTTTTGCCTTCTCCACAAACTGTGTGTTACGCACAGAGAGCATGTGCTCGGCCTTAAATGCACTCTAATATGAAACACTTATGGGGTTTTAATCACACATTTTTTCATTAAGAAACTGTTGAAAGCAAATAAAAAAAAAAAAGAAAAAATTTACGAGTTTGAAAACACTCTCAAACCTTTATTAAACAAACAATCTGACCACATCGCATGAAGTTCTCCGACTTAATGAGATTTCCAAACTAAGTCCACATTATTGTATTAACATCAACGCAGTGCAAGAAAAGGAGGAATCGTCACAGGAGAGAAATGCTTGTAGATGGCACGTTTTCAACACATTATTAGTTTTTTTTATCAAAAACGGGAAGAAAACAGAAAACTTCCTGTCATTACTCTCAGATTTGGATCTTGCCGAATGGCCGCCTGTTTACGAAGGAAACATGTGTTTTCGAGCCGCCAGATGCAGCCACACGCTGCTTTCAGAGTCAGTCATTTCTGACTGAATAATCGCTAATGACGGAGGACGAATAACTCCCCTAAGCATCATCTCCATCTCTCCTGTGACTGACTAATTGCAGCCAGACACTCTAACCTCCTCGTGGCCCATGTCCTGGCTCTGACCTTCGCACTTTTACTTCTCGAATTTGACCTCTCGCTCCTCCTTTCTTCTGCTTTATCAGGTTTTTCTAAATTGGCCACTTCTCCTCCTCTTCCTCCCCGCTCGACTTCAGCTAACTGAGTTCGGCTACTACGACATATGGGAAACTTTTTCGGACTGATTACTTCAATCTGATTAGGGGGAAGTTATGTATTGGCCATTTAAGGCTGCTGTTGTGAACGCTGTGGCGTGGAGGCTCTCACTGGGATCCTGCTTTCTCCCGCTGCCTCTTCTCAGTCTGAGCTCATCCACTAAATTCTGCTCAAACTCCTCCAGTTGATCCAGCTGCCAAGACCACTCTGCGAATAAAAGACACGCGTATGGTTTTCTAGCTGGACAGTTCGAAAACAGCACCACCGCTCCGGTAAATCTCGTGAGGTTTGAGCTTAGGTGGTTGATTTAGAAACAAAGGAAAAGAGGGGTGGTTGAGGAGAAGCGGAAAAAGTGGTACAAAAGAGAGGGATGGGGGGGGGAAATTTCCCTCTGAATTTTGCATTAAGTTATTGCACTTGGTTTTGGTTCAACAAAAGGGAGAATTGGCCTGAGGAGCTGATCAGAGAGGGTTATTAGAGAGTTTAGCCATCTCCAGACACAGGAGAGAAATGAGGCTTGTGGCTTTTGTGTTATCTAATCTCGTTTGCATTTCCTTTCAGCGTCATGAAAGAAAAACCTAATAGAGCGCTGATTGTGTTTGTTTGGTGAAATTCTCATTTAGGACTGCTGTAGCTAGGTGCTGGCACAAATAATTCTTTGTGTGTGTGTGTGTGGGCGCGTGTGCACTGTGTGTAATTTATGAGAATATATATAAAAACAAACAAACAAACAAAAACTCCGGCAGCCTCGCATGTACTGTAATCCTAAGAGTGAAGGTGAATTCGTGCAACATCGCCACAACTTTCTCTGACATCTTGGAAGCTCCGTTCATATCTGTGATTGATTGACTTGTGGAAGGAAAAGCACGGGGCCGGATGACAAAAGAGACGGGAAATGGACACGGAGTGGATCTGACATGAGGAGTGCCAATGCTCCCATTGATCACCACCATTGACATCCCTTCCAGAAATGGAGGTGGGTTTACAGAAGGCAGACAGCTGAAGGTTACGGCTCGCTGTCACAGCACTGTCCAATCACATTACACATCACAGCGTTTGAAAAACCGCCTGCCTTCCTGGCATGATGGACACATGACAATCATCTTCCCTCAATTGCATCTTTCAGACTCAAACTCTGGGTGTGCTTGGTATAGTGTTTACAGTTTTATCTGAAAAATGTGTCAAATGGTAGCTCTCTTGAGAAGGTCAAGCCATCGCTGTCTCTCCCTCCTATCTATCTATCTATCTATCTATCTATCTATCTATCTATCTATCTATCTATCTATCTATCTATCTATCTATCTATCTATCTATCTATCTATCTATCTATCTATCTATCTATCTATCTATCTATCTATCTATCTATCTATCTATCTATCTATCTATCTATCTATCTATCTATCTATCTATCTATCTATCTATCTATCTATCTATCTATCTATCTATCTATCTTCATCTAAATATGGTAAGATTTAGAGAAACGTTTCAGTTATAGTTTTCTGTGGACATCAGCAGACGTTTTGTACTTAAAAAGGACATAAAAAGTAAAAATAAAGCACATTCTTACCTCATGAGCTTAGTCCTGATATTACCCATGGTGACCTTGGCTGCCTGGTTGTCGACTCCCTGCTTTAGCTCTTTCATAGCCGTGGTATGAACTATTTTTTTTTGTCCTTTTCTCTCTACTTTGGGTTTTTTCCTTCTTTGATTCCAATTGTTTTGTAATCCTGGGATTAAAAAAAAAGTGTTTCCAAGAGACTCTTATTGGTGGGTGAGGAGAAATCTGGTGTCTTCATATGTTTGCTTACACAGAACTCACCCACATTTCTTGCATTAAGGGTCTTTGAAACAAAAATGTATGAGACCAAACACTTTTTAAAACATATTCCCATAGTAGTACTTATTTTTATTTAAGAAAAGAATGTTGATGTAAATGCTTAAAAAAAACGATCCGTGAAAGTGCATATCCAGTTTTGAGGGCGCAACGCAAGACACTGTTCCAGTGTCAGAAAAGTGTACTTTAAAATTTGATATCAGCCTCGTAAAAATATTGCAAAAAAAAAAGCCAATTGTGCTTTATTTATGTTTTATACTTTGCCATTAATGATGATTAATGGTGTCTTTAGTTTTGTGTTTTCCACAACCACTTTTCACATTTTCTGCTACTGGAATTGCACTTGGCCGCTTCTGACTTTTTTTGTTGTTGTTTTTTTTCTTCTTAAGGTCAGGCAAGGAAGGTGTTGGTGCTGGTAGCCAATAGACTCTTTGTGTTTATGATGAGGGGAAATGATGGAAAGGTGATTTAAGTAGACAGCAGGTCTGCTTCTCTTCAGTGCAAGCCTCCAGTCGACGGGCCATTAACAGGGGTGACAGGGAAAAGCAGCGGCAATCGCTTTGATTCTGATTTACACCGCCGCTGAAAAACCCAAACAAATTAGAGGAGCCAAATAATACACAGCAAGAAATAAATCACATTAATGATTGGGCTTTGAACGACAGTCAGACTTGAAAGGGAGTGGCGGCGAGGGCATCTGGAGGAGAAGATGGAAGATTATGAGATGATATTAGGAGCCGTCTTCAGAGAGAAAGCTGAGAACAATCAAGCACAAGCAGTAACGAGGAAAAGGGTCTTTGTTCTTTTTGTTTTTTTTCTCCTCGGTAAGTAACATGTTGTTATTCAAGTCAACAGCCACTAGATTCTTGTTAGCAGGCCGAGTCGCTTACTGCTCATTAGCTGACAAAATGCTAAAATTCATAGTCAGGAAATGCAGCTAGAGGAGCTTTTTTTTTTTTTTTTTTTTTTTTTTTTGCCAGAATATGAAGACCAAGATAATTTGGAATTTTTGCCCAAATGATACCAAACAGCGTGATGTCTGTAATAAAGCTCAGACAACAGTTTTACAGTTGAAAAGACTGTTGCGGAAACTATGGTCTGCTTTAATAAAGATGCAAAAAAAAATCAGTTAGTGTGATTCCTCATAAGATGCCTCAACATGACAAACACAAAAACTTTTGTCCATAACATAAAAAAACAACAACAACAAAAAAATTAAAGCAGTCAGCCGTTCCATTTTATGTAAAACTGTGCAACATTTTCATTTTCACATATACTACATATTAATGCCTACTGGAACAGTATTACTGACCTTGTGTGTCTCTTTTAACAAATCCACTGAACCTGAAACCTTTTTGAAATGTATCACAAAGAATTAGGACAGTTCTGAAAATAAAAGGAGTCTCGAACCTGCTATTAGCAAGGCGTACCTATAAAAGTGAGCTCATGATGTCCGTTGTTCAAGGTAAGTTTCCATCAATGAGTGTCTGAGCTCGCTGTTAGAGTAAGAGTGGGGAATTTGGTCATCTGAGAGTTGCTGAAAAAGTGTTTCTTCACCTCAGTGTGGAAGAAAAAAAAAAAAAAAGCTAAAGTTGGGGTGGTAAGGAAGCCTCTCACAGGAAGAGGTTTTTCAGATTTAATACCAGGAGGAGGCCTAGAGGCAGACTTTGCTGGAAAAGTTATATCATTCAGCTGGCTTCAGTGCTCCCTTGAAAGTGCTGGAGGAGATGTCTGGGGATCTAGGATGAAAACACTGCATCTGCAGCAAGGCCCTGGATAAACTGGGGAGGAAGAATGGACGAGTGAATGGTTGCATGGAAGAATGAATGAATGAATGGACAGACAGATTTTAGGTCATATACAGCTTAAAATTTTTTGAAAAACCCCAAACACTGACTTCAACAACACAGTTAGTGTCAGGATAACTACAACAATCTGTTGAGTAAAGACTTAAACCTCAGTGAAGTACCACTGAAGAGATAAGAAATTATTCTTATGTACAGTTGTTAAATTTAGTGCTATAATACTTAATCACAAAAAGTTTAGGTCATATAAGTCATGTCTGCTTACTTTTTGACTGAGGCTACATTCACATTGCAGTCTGATGTGACCCAAATCTGATTATTTATTTATTTATTTTTTTGCCCTTATGTGACCTGCATCTGATCTTTACATGACAGTCAGAACAACAAAGACCAGATTTTTACAAATGTGGCCCAGGCCACTTGGATATGTGACCCTAAATCCGATATGTGTCTGATCTCTTCATTCTCTTCATCTCTGCGGACAAGAAGGCGCTCCAGAGGGTTGTTAGGGCAGCAGAGAGAACCATAGGCTGCCCCCTCCCCACTATGGAACAGATTTACACTTCCAGGCTCCACAAGAAAGTTTTGGACATTTTAAATGACTCTTCACACCCTGGCCTTGGTCTCTTCCAGCTGCTGCCATCAGGCAAGAGATACAGAGCAATAAAAACCAGGACAAATCGCCTAAAAAACAGTTTTTACCCGATGGCAATCGTGGCACTAAATTCAAAGGCATAAGAACTTCTGCTCTTGACACCACTTTGTTATAAATGTAAATTCTGTTGCAACACCTCCAGGCTGTCAAGAAAATCCGAGCTCATCCCACTTCCCCATGCTGGAGATTTTAGTTTAACAGTAATAATAAATAAAGTTATCTTTAAAATGAATCACTCAAGTGACATCAAGGCCCAACAGTAGACTTAAGTGTCAATAAAGTTAGTTTAACAGTAATAATAAATAAAGTTATCTTTAAAATGAATCACTCAAGTGATATCTAGGCCCAACAGTAGACTTAAGTGTCAATAAAATAAATCTGGTTGTGTGTGTTGTTTTTGTCTCATGCAAACTTTGCTTTAATTTTACTTTTTTCTATCTAATCATAAGAAATCATAGTCAGACAGAGAGAGTCATGAAACAGGAAAAGCAGGTTTCCTGGAAAAAGAGGAAGTTTCCAGCCTGCAGATTCATAAAAATAGATGAGACTATTTCTTATTTTAAAGCATGAAAGTTTAAAGAATTAAATCTAAACATTTTGATAATTTGATAAGATTCAAAGTAAAATACTTATATTAATATTGGTTTACTTGTAATAATACTTACACTTATATTTGTGGGAACACTTACAAGGAAAACAAGTAACTGTAACTTTAGTAGTAAATAATTAGAATCATGTATTATTCTTTTGGTTTCTTTTCAGAAAAACATCTGTAATAACTCACATTAGGATTATAATAAGGATAATTAATAAGTTATGGTTATAAAATCATAAATGAATGATAAATCAGAGAAGCTGAAGAAAATAAATGTGATATAAGTTATGGTTATAAAATTATAAATGAATGCTAAAATCAGAGAAGCTAAAGAAAATAAAAGTGATATAAATGTGATTTTGACATTGAACTTGAAATGGTGTAAAAGGTGTAACTGCAATTAAACATCACTGATATGTTGGAGGTAGAGAGTAGGTGAAAGGTGAAAGGCAAGGAACTAACAGGAGAGCAGAGATGATCAACGCCTTATTTAGAAAGTAGGTGAAAGGTTGTGCAGGCAATGGACAGGAGGTTGAGCAACTCTGAGACATTAGCACAGACATCAGGACATAATGTCTGTAAGACAGTGATGGATATGAAATCATCTGAGCAGTCAGCCAATGAAACAAGCCCAGCAACAGTGCTAGCCAAAGAAACCCTATAAAAGGTGAGTGCAAAAGAGGAACCGTTCGTTGGATCCTCCGGGCAGCTTCGAGCCAAGATCGAGATGGACAAAGAACTCTGCAGCTGAAGAAGAGCCGGGGCCACGGAGCCGAAGACTGTCCTGCTCATGCATGGGGACCAACCCGTCTGGCCCACAACCTGTGGCTTCAAATCGCACTTCTCTCATCGGCTGGGTTCAGACCCCAAAGACAAAGATGAAGACAAAGGCAAAGACAAAGAAGAAGAACTGGTGCCTTCCTTCCTGCCAGCACCAAGTCCTGTGTGACCTCACCATCCATGCGGAGAGGAGGCTCATCAGACCTACAGAGATTCCTGCCTTCGCTGATCAACATCTTCCTCCTGCTGCAGCACCTTCTTCGTCGTCGTGCCAGGTCTGGGGTTCGAGGCGCCATGCTCCGTCCGTCTCTCTCAAAGGTTCCCTTTTTTTAGTTTTCAGTGTCAGCAGTAGGGAAAGATAGACTAGATGATTGATTTTACTTATTTGATTATTTCTGCTACTGAATTAAGCTGTACTGACCCTTGCAAAAATGCCTTACTAATAAAATATTTAGCATAAAGAAAATCTAAAAGATGTTGTGGACATTCAGTTAATGAGTCACCTTAAAGTTCTTTGATGGTTGTAAAATAGCTGTGATGTTTGATTCTGGAGAGGAAAAAGTTTAAAATGTTTTTAAGTTGCTGGTAGCCCAAATTTAAAACGTCATCCTTGGGACTCGCCCGAGTCACTAAAACCTACCTGGTTCAATAACAAATGCAAGTTGTAAAATAAGAGAACGAGCGACCGTTAACAGGTGTGCTCTGTGAAACTAGTTGGCTGTAGGCTGCTCAGTCTGGCTAATTCACAGAGGGAAGAAGGGTGAGACACCTGGATGTAGGCCGTTAAAAATCAGGTGAATCGTTTCTCGAAACCAGCTTAAACAGAGTTTACTTCAGTTCTGGACAGGGTAAATCCCGGCAGATTTAGGAAACTCAATTAACCCGTTAGATGGAGAGCTGGTAGCACATCTCCCCTCTCAGAAGAGGAAGCAGAGAGTGAGACAGTAGAGACAGAAAGGAGGGGGGGGGTGTTGCGCAACAACAAGGCGCTGCAACCATCTTCTGATGTCTAAGTTTATTTCTCATTTTGTACTACTCATTTCTTTATCTTTGTATATTACGTATATACACATAACCTGCATCTTAACTTGAGTCGAGCAAATCTCAATCTCGTAATCTGTTGATGACAATGACAAATAAATCTTATATTATCTTATCTTATCTTATATGTGATCTGTACGGCCATGTTGTGTTCATCCGACCTGTACGTCATTGAAAAAAGGAAAGAACTGGACAATATTGCCAATTAAGTTGTTAAGAGTACTGGCTCCGTTTGGACAGCAGCTTTAAAAAAGCTCCAACGTTAGCATCCACGTTTACTTCCGCAAACGCTGAACACGCTTGCTACGTGTGACGTTATTGTGTCCTCTGCTGAGCATGCGGGTCATGTTCAGGTTGTCTGCAGTTCACATTAGGAGATCACATACTGTACCTGTACATGTTGCGTAAATTTGGAAATAATAACAACCATGTAACAAAAAAAAAAAAAACATTTCACGAAAATTCTGAATTGAGCATTAAAGCCCGCAGTACGAACGTGGCCTGAGACTCAAAACAGGATACAGCAGGTAGCGAAAATATGAGAAGGTTTGAAGACATCCTATGATCAATGGTCATTTTATTGCATTAGCGAATATGAATAGAAAAAGTCGGAATAATACTGCAAAAGAAAAAAAAAATGCTGACCTGCTTATGAAGTGCTGATGCTGAGATTGCTGTGTGCTGCTAAGTGAGCTGAGTAATCCTTAGTGTGGTTCCACTGTGGATTTCCAGAGGACAGCACAGATAGATGATCGCATGATGCAATCATCTTTATCCCTGCTGCCTTGTTCAGCAAATGGAAGATAATCCACACTCTGGGCTCCGACTCTTGACAGCTTCATATTGCGCACATGCAAAAGTCATTATGCATTGTACTGTGTGCAAAAACTGCTGGAGAACTGTGGCAATTACCTGAATAAAGCTGATTTAATAAAAGCGAATTCCCTCCCAAATAATCTTACATTTTACGTAGTCCAGAAGGTAAATAGATTGTACGTGCTAGCATTTACACAAACACACAGATTTATGCAAGAACACAAATACATGGATGAATCGCAATCATATATAGTGCTTGGTATCACCCCAGGTTTTAAGAACAATACCTTTGAATTCCCCTTCTTGTTCAATTTTTATAATGCATTCAATCACAACTAGGGCACAAATTATGTTATGGCATGTCCTTTTAATGTCAACTGTTTTATCTTACATGTAAATTATCCTAAAGGCTTTTTTTTGTTTGTTTGTTTGTTTTGCATTGATGCTGGGAGTAACAGGAGGTTGCTCCAGTCCGAACGTGATGTTTTGACAATGACTAGAATGAAGCCAAGTCTTTGTTAAAAAGGTAATATAGTAGTGGAGAACTGTTGGATGGTTTGGATTATTTTAAAAGTGAGGTTCTGTAAAATTAGAATCAGTTATAATCACTTACAAAGAAGAAAGACGTAATATGACTGTGCGTTTGAGAAAAAAATGTCAACAAATCCTCAGAACAATGAAAAGCTAGTAGCTAGTCAATTAGGCATTCCAGCTTTAGCTCATTTGTTTTAGCAGCTCCAAACAACTTGTGCTGGAAATGTTTAAATCCACTGGATGTATTTCTGTATTAACAGATGTTGGTCATTTCTCCTCTCAGAAAAGACATTTGTTAAGTTTGTTGCTGTTTTACCAGATGAAAAAACAAACACACATACTAGGCTAACGTTACAACGGCAGTCAGCTGCATCAAGCTGCTTCACCGCCTGAGTCTTCTCAGTCTGTTCTAAGTTCATGAGTGAATGGAACGTTTGGATGTTGTTAGAGTTGTGAAATTGACAAATGAACCAAACTGACTGACCAAAACTTTAGCATGGACAAGTCGGAGGTTTGAAGTTCTCAATTGTTCACCATTTTGTTTTGCTTTCAAGGGTAAAAAGTTGAACCGTTCACTTGTGTGAAATGGAAATTTGAATACAATAGGTGCGCTTTCAAACTCAACTTGGGATCTAATGAGTACCACCAAGTGTATAATTAGGGACATTACAGCAGCGGATGTTTGATGAGCGCCACCTGGTGTTCAACAAGTGTAGTACAACCAGGCATCAGAAATAATTCAAAAAACAAGGAGAACTATTGATCAAGAATACTCCTTAAAAATAATACGGAAAAGCCTAGTTAATTTGAAGCAAAATATGAATAAATTAATCAGATCTCAAGAGACACTGAAGTACAAATTAATCATTGAAAACAATTTTTAAGGAAATCTTTGAAAGGACCAGATCCACATTATCTGGTTTGCTTTGAAGAGATGTAAATAGAAGATAGACGCTGTTTAGAAATTATTCCTGCATATTCAGCATGTTTACCTGTTTAATATAAACAGCGTTAAATCAAATTGATATAAACATTTTAATAATAATGGCAGTCAACCCCCCTTACCTCTTACCGCCACCTGACTAGCATTGGCAGGATTACTAGCTGTAGACAATTGTGTTTACAACTAGAAAATAAACTATTGCTGGTTAAATTTTACAGAACATTACTAAAAAGAAAAAAAATCTAAACCATCCCTTTAAATTAGGATGTAGCCAGAGCACACCTGTATCCCATGCACACCTTCTGCTGAAAATGAGCTAAGCTACATTGTGTAGATTAACCTGGAAAGATTTGGCAATTTGTGTCTGGATTATTTAGAAAGCAGGTGATGTAAATCCACACTCTAGCTGGCATTTGTGTATGTCTTCCAGTTCAAACATCCAGTCCACCAGTAGTCCGGCCTTCCCTCTGGGGAGCCAGATGACTGGGTCCTGGGCTTGTACACATGTGCACTCAAAAAGAAGACCAGCGTGCGCTGGCAGGTGGTTCCTGCATGGATGTGTGTGTTTTCTGTTTGGAGGGAGTGTATGAAAAAAAAAAAGAGACTGCTCACTTATAAGGCTGGTTCTCTCTTGAAGGGGGACGATGCCTCCCAGGAGTATTATACAAGGAGGCGGGGTGTCAGAATGAGGCAGTGAACTTTGTTTATGCACCACAGCATTAGCCTCCTGTATTCACAGAAACATGTTTGTATGATTAAAATTCAATTGGAAGGCTAAAAAATATATTTTTTTTCTTTCTAAGTAGGTCAACTTCACAAATTGGGTGACTCCTAAGGGAAAATTAGGGAGGTCAATTAACCGTCATGTTAACAGTTGTGGTTTTGCTAGCCAGGTGCTAATTGACAAGGAGTGAACCCTTCAAGGAAGTTTTAAATAGATGCCTGCGAAGTAATTCAGTGACAAATGTGGTCGTTTTGATAGCTGTAATAATTAACAAACGATGCAAACGAAATCAAAACCTTGCTCCCAGTTGTGCTGTGGAAGCAATGAGGTCTGCCTCGGAAGTTAAAACTTGGACCGGGGTTTGATGTTGCATTCGGGGTAACAGCGTTCCAGTTCACATAGTCAGAAAAGGTGAGATTTCAGCAAGTTGACTTCGCAAGTAGCCATTGTCCGTAATACTTCTTAACAACAATTGTGCTTTCCATATGCTAACACCACTTTTAAATTGTCCAGTTTAGAGTTGAAGACGCTACGTGCAACATTGACGTGCTACGTGTGGCATTTAGATGCACTGCCACATGCGTGTCTTGTAAGACGAGCGTGTTTGCACCTCAGCTTCCGACTGCTGTTGCAAGGAGCAGCCATATTGAAGCTCGAAGTCAGCCGGAGAAATATTCTCTGCCTTTCTGAGTGGGAAGTTCAACTTCAGACAGTGTTATTTTCATTTTATTTTATTTTCCGGCACAGCCTTGCAGTGATTAGAGCTGTTGCTTGGCCTTTTTGTGTGGTTTTACATTTTCTGTGGGTGGATGTCCAGGTTTTTTCCAGGTTCTCCAATTTCCATCCACAGTTGACGAAACAAGCATCTTAGGTTATATGATTATATAAATTGCCGTTTGGTTAGTGGGTGTTTGTCTGGAGTGTCTCCGTGTTTCCCGGTGTTGGACTGGTAACCTGTCGAGGTTGTATCCACACATTTCACCTCAGGTAAATTCAGAAGACAAAGATTCGATTCATATCTAAAAGTGTGTTATTACATAATTCTAATATATTCCAGTCATACAAAAAGAACAAAACTCTCTTCTTGATCCTTATTATATTCAAATTCAATTTAGACAGATAATTAGTGAAAAGTCGTCTATGTAAGATAAGCTAGAGTCTAGCTTATCTTACATAGACGACTAGACGACTGCATTGGGTCATTTATTTTGCAGCACTTTCTCCCCCGGGGTAAACATCTACAATGAAAGGATAACTTGAAGACACCTCTAGCCAGAACCTCATTTTGTGACTGTTTTCCCGCTTGTGGTTATATTTGGTCAGTGATGATTCACGACAAAACCATAGACCACTTTAAGTCTATGCTGAAGCGTCTGTTACAAACAGACGGTTAAAGTTAAAGTCTATGCTGTTAAAATGTGGCTAAAAAATCAGTTCTGTGTAATTGGAGGTTAACCAAAAGCTTTGATGCTGCTCCCCCCCCTTCTGAACTACAAAAAATGAGGTTTGCCTAATTCGACTCATTGAATTTAAATGAGAAAAAGTCACGTCAAATAACATAGCACACTTATTTAAATTAGAAAGCGTTGAGGGAGGATAAACAATAGCAGAAAGCGGCCGGGAGATTTCTCATCTTTTAAATCCGTCATGGCATTTAGCTGCTTGACTGAGGCCTCGTTCTCTCACTGTAACCCCGTCAGACTATTTTTCAATCATTTCACCCCATCCCGCTTTTTAAACACAATCATCTTTCACTCCGCCGAGCCCTGACGGCGGGATTTGCTTACTTTACTCAGAGGTGACGTCCAAGATACACAAATAACACACAGGCACATTTACGGTATTTGTGCAATCCATGAAGTGAAAATTGCGGACTATTTAGATGAAAGGCAATTAGACAATTACAGCTAATGAGGCCAATCCTTTTCTTTCACCCTAGCGAGTCCACAGACTAATTATCAAATTAAAGAATGCTTCTTTTCTCCCTCTGACCCCGCGCTGTCGCAGAGGGAGGGTGCCTGTGAAAAGGCAAACATTGGTCTGCTCTGTGCGGGCTGAGGCTGGAGAACAGGCAGGCAGCATTTAGAGGCTGATGGGCGTATTAATCACCGCTTAAGTTAAGACAGCTTTACGGTCTGCAGGGCAGGAACGTACACCCACGCACACCCACGCACACACACACACACAAATGTAGGGCTGCATTCAGGCACTCCAGCAGCCAAACAGGAAGCGCGCCTGTATACCCGCAGGAAGTTGCCCGTATGACCGGCAGAATCCCGTGGGGAAAACTTCCACCTCTGCCGAGCGCAAAGGTCTCAGGGAAATCCACCTGACTTCCTCCAAAGACTTTGCGCTCGCTTTCTGCCGTGTGTGTGTGTGTGTGTGTGTGTGTGTGTGTGTGTGTGTGTGTGTGTGTTTACTCGTGACACATTAATTCCTGCAGCTAAATAAGCACGTCAGTTACAATAGTGGGAAGTGATAAAGCGTGATAAAAGGCCGGCCTGGCAGCTTCCGCGAGCAAGGCTTTGCTCGTCACCGTGCGGGCGAGCATCTGCGAGGCTTTACTCGGACTAATCAAACGGCGTCTGTTTTCTCTCTCAGTAGTTTAAAAGCCAACGAGGCTCAGAGGGATCTGAGGAAGGAAAAAAAAAAAAAAAAAGCTTCCCAGTGTCCCTCTCAAGGTTTCGGCTCGCAGTGCTCTGGTTCCTTGCGGTGCAGAAGGTTTAACTCCTTAATTGGGTTCCACAATTTTTCATGGTCTGTTAAAATCATCCCACAATTAACTCCCGACTTTACTCAGACCGTATACTGCCTTCTTACACGCCTCATCTGGCATTTTGCAGACTGCAGCTGCACCTACTGGCAACCGTGAGGCTCACTTGGAGGCCCGCCCCCATCTCTTGGTTTTTTCGCTCGCCAAATCCCTTTGACATTTTTTTTTTACATTTTATTTTATCACAAATTTTTGTATGTTTCATTGAGATTTTGCATAACAAAACCAACACAAAGTATCATTTTTATTGTGAATTTTAAGCAAAATTACCTGTGTTTTTTTTTTTTTCAAGCAAAATTGGAAAAGTATAAAATGCATTTTTCTCATTCTCCTTGTCTGCAAAACTTCTAATACATTCCAGTGCCAACATTTGTCTTCAGAACTCAGTTACTAGGTAAATAGTTTCCCCATATGTGATTTAATCTGAGTACAAATCCAACTATTCTGGGAAGGAGAACATTGTTCTCTAACAAACTCCAAGAAGCACAGCAGCAAGCTAAAAGTTAAGGTTTTAGAGAGAAGTTTAATTCTAATTTGGACTGTTCAAGCTTCAGTCCAATGAATCACCAATAGACAAACTGATCGCTTTTGTTTTCTCCTTCTTTTTCTTGCCACTAAGTTGCCTAAAATAGCCCTAAAAATGTCCTGTTTTCTTAAAGCTAACAGTAGCTAAGCTAAATGTTCTCTATAAACTAGCTGGGAGCTAATCTGCAAAGAAGAAGATGTCACTTCCAGTGGCCCAGTGAGAGTCCTGAGTTGAATGAGATAGAGAACCTGTGGACATTTCCAATACTTTCAGAATCGATCCTCCTTTCATGATTCTTGTAACAGTTTGTGTCTAAGCCTTCCGCGAGTATTGCTTCATTATCCTGAGAGGCTGTTAAAACAAACACTTAAAATCCAAATAAAACCGGACCCAGGACCTTTATGATACGAGTGCCACAGACCTATCACGTTTCAGCCAACGCAGCTAACAAGCATCAGCTTAACAGCTTTTTCCCACTCTAATTTCATTCTTCATCAAACTTCTTCTGTCACCCATTTTACACTCTCAGTCAGGGTCAGGGTCAGGGGTTAAAGGTTGAAGAGAAGTTATTTTCACACTCCCATGACCTCTGCTTCCCCCCCCCCCCTCTCCCCTCTCAGAGCAACACTACAGGTGCAAGGTGTCTCAAAAATTACTCCATGGCTTTTGGTTCCCAAGGAGAAAAACAACCAAAAAAAATCCTATTTGAACCCTGCTCAGCGTTAATGACCGGTCAAACTATTTTTTTATTTTTATTATTTGTCTGAAACGTGTTTTCTCAAGTCACGGCTTCAGACAAAGGGGTTAGGAGTTCGACACAGCTGCTCTAAGACAATAACTCCTCCTGTCACCTGCTTTCATACAGCAGGGGTGCCGGTGTGGAGAGAGGCTCCCACTGACACTCTTGACATGGCTGGACTTAATGAGGACTGATGGGAGCCTGTCAGCAGAGTGACGCTTTAAGCAGATTTGTCACAAATCAGCCGCAGAGTTTTATGCAAAACCGCCATTCTATTCAGAGATGACCTTCCAGTCTTCACAGGAAGTCTCGCAGATGCGACGCGGGGATGAGTTAAGTTTTTTTTTTTACCAACACCGGCATGTTAAAAACCTTTGGGTAAAAAAAACACACACACACACACCTCCTCTGAATTTTACCCCAAAAAGTTCAACAGCAGGATGAAGCATTGGATTTTTAAGCAGCGAGAAGCCACTAAAGTTTAGACTGATAAAGCTTGCACTGTTTTACAAGACTCCCTTGTGAATAATAATAATAATAATAATAATAATAATAAAAAGTTTGTTAGAGGAAGCAGAAAAGATTCGGTTTGCCTGAGTTAACGCGTCGCAAACACACTCTTTGGCTTTTGTGGGAAACGGGGAGTTGGAACAATAAGGAAATTTATACAAATCAACATAAGAGGGGAAAAAGGAGACCTGGATTTTGGGTCGTGCTTTGCGTATTTGCATAATGTGTTTCTTTTCCAGAGCAACTTTTTAAACAGATGAAAACAAATCGATAATTTGGTGTCGCAGCGCGTCTGTCTAAACAACACCGGAGGGTTCGATTCATAGACGTGGTCTAGCAAAATTGCAAATGATATGAAAATCTGTTATTAATACTTCCAGCAATCACATGCCGCTAACACATTTGTAGCGTCGTTGCGCACATGAAATGTAGTTTTGCGTTTCCTCCTCAGCACAATAATTCCTCCAAGTCACTCCATTTAAACTCGCTACAGCTCCCTGAAAAGGTCATTTATTACCGTCAAGTCTAACATGGAGTTATTTGCTCATTTGTCTGAATTGTAGGAATAATTTGTGCGAATGTGCTTTTATTCCTCCCCAGTGGTCCATAAATCACAAACGGCTCTTTGCGGGCCTGCAGCTAGTTGTCTTTCCCTTTTTTGTCATTTCACTTAAAGCACTCAAACCATGACGCATGGTGAGGCACATTTGCTTCTAAAACGCATCAGGCTGAACACATGTTCTGTGTTTTAAATTATCTTTGATATTTGAATGTGAAGACTTTGTTTTTATTTCTCTCTCTCAGAGCTCTAACCTTTATCTGTCCTTACTTGTTCAAGAAGGGCAGCGTATAATTTGGCGGTGGCCACTTTTGCTCCAGGAAAAGATCGTGTATTTTTGGCTCTATGTGCTATTATGGAGGATTTTTTTTTTTTTTTCAGTTTTCATTGGAGATTAGAATAGATACATGGCAGCCAGTAAATAATGCTTTTAAAAAAAGACGCAGAGAGTGAGTGACGATGCAGAGAAAATGTGTGTTTGGAGATGGATGCTGGGGGCAGCAGAACTATTTGCCATGACTAGAGCTGCAAGACAGCATTTACGCCTGCAAGTACTAGACTGGTATAAAGGTGACAAAGCGTTTGGTCTGTTATGAAACCTTTATCTTATACTCTGGTAAAATATCTAAGATTTTTTGGTGCAAACTGCCTGTACCTATCAGCCAGTGCAGGAATTGGATTTGATGAATTGATGAACTGCGGACGCAGGCTGGTGGAGAGAGACAGGGCTGACCATGATTCGCTCAGATTTCTTTGGAAAGGGCATCTAAACATTCTACAAATCCTAATTCTTAAGGAAGAGGCTCTTCTTTGATATCATCGTGATCTGGACAGAGAAATGACATTTTGTGTCGTTATTCAGATGGGAAGAAATGGCACAACATGACACACAACGTAAGAATAAGTCAACGACGACGTCTGCTGCTGTGGATTGAAAGAACTTGAGT
Source organism: Xiphophorus maculatus (assembly GCF_002775205.1). Classification (NCBI taxonomy): domain Eukaryota; kingdom Metazoa; phylum Chordata; class Actinopteri; order Cyprinodontiformes; family Poeciliidae; genus Xiphophorus; species Xiphophorus maculatus. Next base: position 9,487,836 of record NC_036449.1, read on the forward strand.
TATAGTATTCGTTTAGACTTCCAAACATCTTACGTCTAATTACGCAGGAGACATTACAATACGAATTTCAGTACCGCTGCAGTAAGGTCAAGCATAAAGCGTTTATGTCAGGATGAAATATCACCATGTGTGCTTTGTGCTTGGAATGAACCAGTATGCTCCAGCAGTTCTTAGCATTTCTTTCTTGGTGTAAGTTTTTTTTTTCTTTTGGATACCTCTACTTCTCTTGAACTGGTTGATGTGCCAAGTGTAAAGTATAGCAGATGAAAATAAACAGTTTCATTCATTAGGGACAATGACTGGCTTAAAGTTACACCCATGGAAGTAATCTGAGGCATGCCAGGGCACACTGACTGTGTGACAAGAGCCTCAAAGCTTTTTCAATTAACTGCGTCGTTATGGGTTCTTGCAAAGTATTAGCCGCATTTCCCAAAGTAAATCATCACTAGGTCAACAAAACTGGCCAAAGGCCATAAAGGAAACGGCCACAGGCTGCAAATCAGATTGCAGTCACGACTGATTGTCAATTCGAACCTACGCTGTCACTTGGTTTGATGGTAATGAGGATTCAGGAATGGATGGAGAGAACTGTGCCTGTGGCCCAAATATGAATTTTGGAGAGCATTAAACTTATACAAGTGCCAAATATTTTATTACAGTAACCCTGTAAATATCTTATTAATGTAGCTCGAACACTGCTTTGAGCTTGTTGATGTCACCTTGACCCAAGCCTGCGTCTGGTGTTCTGAGGTGACAGAGAGAGCAACGCAGAGAGGCTGAAATCCATCATCTTGCTGAATATATGCACATGTGCAGCAGCCACGTCGGTGTTTTTGTCGATGTGTGCGCAAGACATAAAGAGAGCGCGCCACGCCATTCGAGCACCGGGAGTGGGAAAACAATTGTTCCTGACTGATTTTCCCTTAACCTCTTAATGAAGCCCATGTGTACGACTGGCCTTTCAACAAGCTGCAAATCTGCGCGCAGCCCGCTCTCCACTTGATTAAAGCAACAGCTCCTCACCTGCTCCTCATTAGACGGCCAGGGGAACAGACCAGGTTTAATAAGTTAGCACCTGTACGTCCCAATTCTGCATGCCTTCTACATGTATGTAATATTTGTGTGCATTAAGCTGACAGCCATATAAATGATTGGTTGGATTTAGCCCCGGTGATGCCTGGCTGCTGCTGCTGCTCCTGCTGCTGGGTGCGCGAGAGAGATGGATGTGTTCGAGCGCATGTGGAGAAATAACAGGGACATGCTCTGTGTTTTGAGATCGATGAGGGAACCGGGCTTGGAAACGCTCATTACCCATAATCAGGGTCCCTAAAGGAGAGCAGATGGTGGCAGGGACCAAGGAAAATAAGAATTTGTTCATTGTATATGTACATACATACATGTGTGTGTGCGCAATAAAACTCACAGGGAATGACCCAAAGACAAAGAACATAGTCATCAGAAACAATATCGCACCCGTTCAAAGGTGTGCGAGAGTAAACAATGCGTGGTGGTTAGAGCAGCGCGGATGTATGTGGTGGTAAATATGGCGAGACGTGCTGGTCATTACAAAAGAGGCCTACGGGGCACAGTGAGGGATCATCAGAGCGCTGTTGTGTTTCTGTCTGGGCTCTCGCAAACTAGTGACTTCTCTGACCTCTATCCTGCTCTGAATAGAAGCATATTAACACTCCAGGCACTCAGCAACATTTAACCAATTTGCTAAATTATCTGTGAGGCCACTTTTATAAGGCTTTCCTATTTTTCAGCAGGGAGGAGGAGGAAGAGCTTGGAGATGCGGTGGAGGGACGTGGGCATGAGGAATCCTGCTCCCCATTTACATGCATTACCAGACCTGGTTTTTCCCAGAGTCACACAGAGGAAGCACCTGTTAGTCTTTCGCAATCTTTTCGCCTCTTTCATCTTTCATTCTTACCCTCAATCCCCCCCACCCCTACAACTCGTCAGAGTCGGCCAACCAGCAGGTGTTCTCTGTCAAACAACCGACTGCCCTCAGCTGAGAAAGGAAACCCAACGAGAAGGAGCCGACCGGGAGGCCAAACTGGGCCGCCGAAGAGGAAGTGGGGAGAACTTAGTAGTCTTACGTTAGAGGGGGGGCCCCTCAAGCCGCGGTACCGCTGAACCTTGCCCGGTCCAGGTGTTTCGATACCATCACTTCATATTTACCGCGTGCGGACATCCAGTTGTTCCCCAGGCCTCGACTCAAAACAAATTGCTTGAGTGGAGGGTTTGTAAAAGAGATGTCTGTTCTGTCGGCGGAGGGGGTTAAAGTTAATTTGATCGGGCGTGTGCACTCTGGGCAAGAAGCAGAGAACATCTGCACTCAGTGGCATGGGCCCATTTGTTGCAATTTTGGGTCTCATTTCCATTTGCAAGAGAGATAACTGCTCACATATGGAAGCAATAGGTGGAAGGGGTCAATGCAATTTCTTTTTCACTGAGCGGACGAGGCAGGAAGAAATACCCCATTGCGCTGTGATCTGAGTTGGCATGAGAAGAATCAGAACTTCAGAGTTCTTTTACCAACCAGTAACCGACCCATAGCCACTCCAAAGCCACTCCAATCACTCCGGTTATTAGCCAAGGAGATCTGGTGACGTGATGTTGCAAGGCCTCGTCGCTGTTTAGGTTCTAAAATGGCATCTCTTCCTTTTTTTTCTATGTAACTGACAGGAATTTTTCTACTTAAAGTGTAATCCAAGTGATAATGTAAGGGATTTGAAGAGTTGGTTTTTTTCTGTTGTTTTATTTGTTGCCAACTTAAAACTGTACTTTTTAAAAAAATAACACACAGGGAATACAAAGAAAAGTGAACAGGAGTAAAATTATAAAAAATAAAAGTTTTGAAACAACATAAAAGTAATTTAAATATTTGGTATGTTTTTGACATTCCTAGTTCAAATAAACATATTGATTCTAACATTAAAAAAAAGCTTGTCAGTGGAAGATGCATTTAAAATACTTGTTTTCATTTCCTGACAGCATAACTAGATGCGTTAATGAAGTGATCTCTGTTGTTTTCATGTCTACACATAACCGCATGATCATCTGTGATTACATAGAAATTTGGTACAATTTGATTCCAGAAACCCAAACTGAGCTGATTATTCATGTTTATGACTGTGATATGATCATGTTACTATTATTACATCCAATAATTGTTGTTCAATAGTCCATTAAAGCTTCAGGATTTTGTTTATGTTTTCAAGTAAAAATATGTAATATAATGTTTTCAAATGTTTAAATATTTTAGGATATAAAAAAATACATATTTTACTATTTGTCACCTGAATTAAAACAAGGGTCATTAAAAAATACATTCACAAGACGAACATAACACAAACTTCAGTGAAGAATGATAGTTGTGGATTCACTTAAATTTGATGAAAACATAAGTCAGAACTAATGAAATGGAATGTTTTTTATTTCTGTTTATGGAAGTAAACAGTTCTTCTCCTCTCTATTGCCTGTTTTGTGATTAAAGTGTCTATGTGATTGGTTGATTGATGATTAGTTGCTTATGTTTTAGTAAAATATGTATCCCTCTCCATTCCTTTCAAAATTTTTGTTAATATCAACATGTGACATACTCATTTTAAACTGCAAATGGATTAAATAATACACACACACACATATATATATATATATATATAATGCTATTTGCATCTTAACCACGAGATTTCTCAACAGGCTTCTGAAGATTTTGCATCTCAGCTGATGGAAAACTATTTAGAGAAATGCCAACACAATCATGTCAGACTGTAACTTCACAACATGTCACACAGTAATGAAAACGAGGGCAAATACACTTTCTGTATTCTTTATATGTTTGAATCAAGTCAGTCTAAACTCAATATAACAAATCTATGCAGCGCTGAAAATGCCTTAATAAGGCAAGTTAAACCCTGAGCTTGCAACTGGCATGAAGTCACAAGAGAGCAATTATGCATTAGCTTGAAAGTTAGCAAAAGGCTAGAGGAATTTCCTTTTTTTCCTCCCCTCTCTCCCCTATAAAGCCGGGACTTTGGAGACTAATCTAATTGAGTGTCTCTTTTTGTGCGTTTTCATTTAGGATTAAAAAGCGTTAGCGGAAAATCTGGAGGAAATATCCAAAGACGTGGAGTGTTTGATGCGAATCATTGTCGCGCCACTCTTCCTGATTAATTAGGTCCGAACGTTTAATGTTCCTGCTTCTGCGCAAAGACAAAACCCCCTGAAACTCTTTAAATGTTCTTTTGAAATTAAATTGCTTTCGGAGAACTGAGTAATGAGTATTTCTAGCTGTAAATTATCTGCTTCATGTTGGATTCAGACTAAGTCGTTTAATTGCAATAATGACATTTCTTTTGCAACTTTCCTAATCAGAGATTCACTGATGGATGTGTTAGATCTTTTTTTTTGTCTTCTTTCAGTTGTGCAGTGTCGGTAACCATCCACATGACTCACTCTGGGTGTGTCTTTACCTGTGGCCCCACAAGTCCTCATTTCCTGTTGGGAGTTGTTGGAATTGGATAAAGGGGCCCCTGGAGGGCCAGATTAGGGCGGAGAGCCAGTTTGGACACATGTTCATCCAACACAATCGTTAGAAGAAATCCCTTTCCAGTAAAATCGGGTAACTTCCTTTTACTCAAATCTACAGCAAATCTACAGTCGCAGCAAAAGACATTTTTTGGCTGTTTTCATTTTTGGACTAAAATAGTTGAGGAGGGATAAAACCTCCATGATGTTTTGGGTGCAAAGGACTGTAAATCTGAGGGTGAGACGGGTCCCAGAAGCTGAGAAAGGCGACTATTCATGGTATATATATATATATATATATATATATATATATATATATATATATATATATATATATATATATATATATAAAAGGGTCTCATTAAGGACATCCATATGTGTTTAACAGATACCAAAGCCTCTCCTTCTTCCAATACTAACATCATTAATGGCTGGTTGTGAGGGATTCAGACTGGCTGCAGTCATGAATCATGATTCACATCAGTCTTTAATCACAACGGAAGCCATACAGGAAGAATGGTGGAGGCTTTTTTTTTGTTATTTTAATAGAAATTACAGATTGGAAAGTCAAGCATTTTCAGCTCAGCCAGGTTGTTGTTTGAAGATTTCCAAAAATGGAGTTCAGGAGATGAAGCTGTTCTTGATTTAGTAATTGATTGTTAATTCGTCGACATTTTGACGAACCCATTCAGGTTTTACTAACCGAGAAAAAAAAAATACATTAGCTTAACTCCAATGTATTTTTTAAAATTATTTTAATTTAATTCTAATCATTTTAATACTTCAACATGCTGCCACAATGAGCAGCACAACTCTGGAACTGTGCCGCTCATGGTGGCAGCATATCTTTGCTTAAATATACATTTTTTGACTGATACTCCTTCTAACTTGTGACCATTATCATTTGATGGATGCTCATCTCATCTCTTATCAGAAACAAACTTTTATACATAGAGTGCTTAGTGTTAATTTGATTAGACTACAAGAACAACAAAGATTTTAAAACCTCTTCAGATCCTCCCTTTGCGTGCCAAACCACATTTCAACACAACAACAGAAGGCCGATTATGAACGTGCGAGTCTTGGATATGAAGCATCACATGAGCTGTACAACCGCGACCAAAACGAAGCAGGGAAAGAGACGGAAAGTGAACGAGTCGAGAGTAATCAGTTATCGCCCGCCGTGATTTATGACCCGTTTGCACATTAAGCACGTTATGTGTACGATGACAACACCCCAGTTTATTGCAAAAAAAAAAAATACCTGCCTGCTTACAATAAAGAAGTGTTCCATTTTTCCCCTCCGCCGGTCCGCTGCAGGGAAGGAAATGCAATTACAGAACAATAATAACATCTAGATGTAAAAAAGGAGGACAAATGCGTTTTGGTGAAGGGGGATGAGGTGGTTAATGGGGAACGACGCCTGATTTTCCAGTCAAAGAGATTCAGTGTAAAGTCGTCTGCAGTTTTGTTTTATCACTAAAGTTATTTTACAGAACATTGGTTAGGGATAGAAGAGATCTGACAACTTGTTAAGTTAAAGCACAACCTCACTAGATCACACATCTTCAAGAATGTAAATTTGAAACGTGCTTTTATGGGTTTTATTCTTTTGGATATTAATGTGTTTTTAGTTATTTCTCCAATTGCAACATCATGGGGGGGGGGGGGGCTTTCTCCATTAAGAATCATTGTGGATAACTGCATTCAGGTCTTTTAACATGATCAGAGAAGACAGCAAGCATGCTCATGATGGTTAATTGAGTGATCTTTAATTGGTAGCTAAGGCTCAGCGTCATTCTGAAATGTAATTTTCTGTATTTATTTGCAAATAAAAAGTTTGGCAAGCATTTTCAATTCATCCCACCTGGTCCAATGCTTTGTAGAAACACCGCCCGCCGCAACCAGAGCCACAGGTTTTTGGGACATTTATCTGCTTTGCACATTTACATTTTCCAAACTTTGAACAGAGGAGTCCTAGTCACTCTCTTTTTGTAGGGCTCTACCGTTCTTTAGCATTAGCGGCTGTTGTGCAATCCTCTTTTAGACGATCGACTGAACTGCGCTCAGCAAGATGTACAAAACACATGTACAATAAGTCAGTGCAATGTCAAACTAGGGTCACATGCACTTAATCAGGCACAGAGGGTAATGCAAGGACCACACAGTCAATAAAAAGGAAGTAGGAAATTTATTACAATAAAATATATATATAATTTATTTTATTTTTTTTAAAGTCTTGCCACTAAAAACCCTCAGCTGAAAGTTCAGCGCAGGAAAAAAACATTTAGAAGAAACCTCTAGATCTCTTGAGTGCCCCCTTCCTGGTTTCCCTCCTTCTGCGTAAAAAAAAGCCGACCAAGAACTCATGAACTGGCAAGGAGGAAACGGTTTGGCAGGCTCCAGGTACTTACTGCAGAGTGCTACACTCTGCGGCTGCTGCATAATCAGCAGGATGAAGTAGGAAGGGAAAGACATTTCAAATTAAAAGCATGCAAATAAACTCAGATAAAACATAACAAGCGTGCTGCAGCTACAAACTTTCACACTGGGACAGTAACAAGGACTTGAAAATGTGGGAGTCTTTTGAAAGACGTTGTTCCTGCCAGTGTTTCTAATTCAGCTAAACTAATGGTGACCATGTCAAGGTGGGAGGGTGGAAAGGGGGGAGCTGGAGAACAACTGCACAACAGCTGATTGGCTGATCGCTGCTGGGGAGGCGATGAGTGGGAACCAGGTGAGTCGAATGGACTGAATGCACTGCAGCTGTGAGGGAACATGGACTGAAAGGCTGGGGGGGGGGGGGGGGAAGAATGACAACTGGACACAGACATAAACAGGAAACAAAGGGAAGCAAAGCTTAGGACTAACATTAAAGTAGGAGCCCAACCAATGCCCAAATAACAAGAAGAACCAAAAACCTCAAAACAAATGAATGTCTACTGGTAGCCTGAAAACAGATTTTATTTAAACTATACTTTTTACACAAACAGCCCTTCTGAACACTGATACACTGTCTATCTTTGCCCCCTTTTTTCTTAAAAACCAATGACACAATTTAAAGCACAAATGAACCACTCCCTTATTGACTTTTAGGACATTTAAATATATTTTGTTAAATTTTACATATTTCATAACTGATGTCGACGTGCTCCATGACTTTATCCCTGTCCTGTCTGGTTGGTTTCTTAGTCTCCATGGCGCTAGCCGTTTGATAATGCTCTATAAAACCTACGGAGGCCTTCACAGAACAACTGTGTTGATGCTGTGATTCATTTACACACCAGCAGACAACGCTTTCTAATAAAGTGACTTCTGAACGCAACTGTACACATTTAATTGTGTAAACGTTTACTTGTATTTAGAAATCGCAGCGTAAGGGGGGCTAAATACAAATGCACGCCACACTTTTAAGATTTTTGTTAAATGGCTTTAAAACCATGTGTCCTTTTCCTTCCATTTGACAATTAAGCCCTAAATTGTTTTGCACAAATAACTCAGAAGCTTACGACCGTCACAAAGTTAACGTTTGAAAAGTTAAATGGGTGTGAATCGCCGTATCAGAAGCAAATCCCAAATGACATAACTAAAGCATGGCGAAGTCTAAATGGAGATTGATGTGTAAAAAGAATCACATAACTTAAAAATCAAGTAGTATGGTGTGATCAATTTAAATATCACTACACTCACCATCTGCTGAAAACAAATTTCACAGCATGTACCATGGCACTCTTAAAACGCGGAGTAAAACGTAGAGGTCAAAGCACCAGATCTATATGAATGTGACGAAGTCAGTCAATATGTTTGACAGCCCAGCAGGAAAATAAGTAGAGCTACTTGGAAACAAATAAAAAGAGTTGTTGCTATATGTATGTCCACTGGCTTTGTTTTTTTTTTTTTTTTTTTTTTTCTGGCTGTGCACAGTCATTTTATTTTGCCCTCAGGCCACGAGGCTCTCAAATCCAGAGAACACTGTCGCTCATGTGACCCGAGTGACTGCAGCACAGCGGGACAATTGGGATGGACTGGAAAAAAAACATTCTCTATCATGTGAAAGCATTGCATTAAACTCTCTCATCGTGAGCGTGGGTGATTGTGCGACTTAAAACGCAACGTAAGCAACACTTGCTCTAGATACTCCTCGGTAGTTAAAATTGTGGAAACGGTCCGGTTGATTTTGTTCAAAGTGGCAGCAGAGTCACAAGCAATAAGCGAGCGTCCATCAGGCCTCTTGAGGCTGGATTTATTTTAAATCACTAATCCTGTAATGGCGGAGCCATGGACCCCCTGGCTCTGGAGTTTCCTAGCAGCGACCAGACCCTCGCAATGGCTGTTCTGATCTCGCTGAGCCACTAACCCGCATTTGACTTCTTAAGCTCCGTCAGGCTGAAGGTTAGGGGTGACGAGTGTGGGGTGCAGGGATCGGAGAGGCGTTGCAAGGCCGGTCGCTGCTCTGCAGTTTGGCAGAGTCCGAGTCATCGCCGTGCAAGCGGAGGGGGTGGACGGAAGGTGAGGGGGGTGGTGGCATTCGGGGGACCGAACAGACGAGACATTCACTCAAAGGGAACATCGCCTGAACTAATGGGGAAATTATTTATGAACTATTTGCAGTGCACCTGAAAATACCTCCAGTGAAATTATGTTTGGCAACCTGAACTGCTTTGAAGTCAATGGAGTGGCAATAAAAATTAGGCCTTCATTAGAGAGCTGGGCCTTTCAAACTGAGCTGGCCCAGTCTCGGCGGGTCAGGGGCATTTAGGCAGCGCTCCACTTCCTCTGACTGTGGCAGCCAGCAACACATGGAAGCAATTTAAGTGATTCTCTGCTGCTTTGTATCATTCTCCCCCTTTAATTTTTTTTTCTCTCTTTCTCCCACCATAGCACTGGGCTTTTTTTTTTTTTTTTTCCTGTTGCATTTAGGAAATTAACACTAACCGGCAAATTACTTTGTAAACAGAAATGGTAGAACTTTAAAAACGTTGAAACCAAGAGGAGCCCCAGGGTTCAGTGTTCTCAGAGCGACAAAGAAATCCTTGATAGCTGCTGAGAAATATCATCCAAGAGCCTGACCTTATTTTGTCAAGTGTACATAATTTTTCAATTGGAATAAATGTAAGGCATAAATCTCCCTCTTGTGCCATACTTGTGCTGCATGTCCACTTGGGAAATAGCACACTTAGGAAAGAGAAAAAAAACAGGACCACTTGAAGGGATTTGAGGGTCATTTGCAAAGTGCTTTTTGGTTTGGTCAAGCACAAATCTCATTCTAAAAAAAAAAAGAAAGACAAAACAAAACAAAGGCAGCCGACTAAAGTAAAACCGTGTAATCTTTAGAAAACCAGACAGACCAAAGTCCAAGGGGCTGTAATCTTCAGAGATGTGAGCTAATTACTTAATCACTTACATTTGTAAATCTTATTATTGTAAAAAGAAATTGCTGCAGTGATTTAATTACTGATATTTATCTCCTAATAGCGCTGATTAGAAGGTGATGCTAATCTGTCATTCTGAAAGGGGCCGATATTACGGGCATCAATCTAGAAAAACAATAAACACTTAATATGAAAGAGATGTTTTGTGCACCAAGGGGGAACAGATGGGCTGTTTTCGTCTGGAATGTGCACAATTTGGGCCTGCTTAGCCACACTCCTAATGATTTTAACCACAAACTGTTGACTTATTAAATTGTGTTGTTTTGCCCCATTAACCTGTTGTCTGACACAGAAGACACATAAGTTTGGAAAGATGATGAAAAAGATATTTTTGCCTCATTTTAGAGAGAACATATAGTATCTTTCATATATATATATATATATATATGCAAATAAGGCATTTTATTTGCCTTGTACCTGGAATAAAAACATTGTTTGACTTAAAAGAGATAGTCCTTATAGGCTAATTTAAACTTTAAACTATGTTGTGTTATATTACAAAATTTGACTCATTATCTCATAAACTATCAAGATTATGAGATAATATATAATATTTTTTATATACCTGCACTGAGTTCACACTTGCATCCAAAGGAAAGAATAAATTTCTACTTTTTCTCACCGTTTGTTTTTATAAACGTGGAAAGAGCAATATGGAAAATTAAGGCTTTCAAATACATTTTAAAAGCGAAAACACATGTCTGTTGTGAGTCACTAGTCATAAATCAAGTCTAATATCAATCAGCAAATTTCTACACCCCTATGCTTAACAAATTAAAGCTAAATAACTTGTAAACAAACAGATTATGAACACAGATCATAAATACTGCTTATTGAACCACTTGTTTCCTAGTTTTGGAAACAAATGGCTGAAACTAATCTACATTTAAGCACCAAGAGGTTATCAAGAACCTGTGTGACTCTCAGAAGCAAAATATTATCATATAGTGTAATTTGGGATTTTATTCTCACTTTAACCTAAAATTGAAGAAGAAAATAAAATGGGAGACCTTAAGTTTTGGCACCACCTAGATAATTCTACCAGAATAGCCAAGAGTAAAGCTGGAAACAGTGCATTGCTGTTTATTCTCGCTGAACCAACTTGCCCTTTTTTTTTTTCTTGTTCAACATTTGGCTTTCCTGCTCCAGCGGCGCCATGGCTACCAATAATTTGATTTAGCGATGTTCAAAAACACCTCACTTATGATTCAGAACCCGGTGATGCAGTAAAAAAAAAACACACACACAACTTTTGGTGTATAATGCAAACAAACTAAGGCTGAGATTTGAAAGCATTAATTAAGACCAATGATCACAAAAAAAGTTAAATCAGATCCCTCACTTCTCTCATTCCTTGAGAGAAGGAATGTCGCTTCTGTATTGAGAAGCGACAGTATCACCTCATTGCAAAACACGTTGCTGCAAACATGGACACCAGAGATAACGTCAGCTACCGTTGTTGCTAACGTTAGTACATGTTCAGAGACACCGTAAGCACACTTGTCTCACAGTTTGAAATATTGCTATTTGACAAAAATCTTCTTAATAAAGGTTAAATGACAACACCCTCTGATTAATAAGACTAAACCTTCACAATATTTTGTCCTGCCAGTAAAGCAAGCCTTCAATGCAGCCGCGGTCGGCCAATCAGAAGCGGATTAGGGTGTATGCGCTTATGATGCCAGGGGAAGAAGTACTGAATTCCCAAACATGGGATTTATTAATGACATCTGAGAATTAAGGAGCTTTTGCAGCTGCCAGGTATCAACAGTGACTTTAATCACTATAATGCACAAGAATGCAATAATGCCAACAGTGTGGAAGGTCAGCAAAACATTATTTTGATTTTGAAACATTATTAGAGAAACCAGCTTCAGCCCCTTCAACAGAGAAATTAAGCCTTAATTTTTGACTAAGTCACTGAAACTAGAGGCTAACTGAAGTGGGCAGGAGAGCAAAGGGTCGTTCTAGCTCTCAGGGTAAAACCTAAAGTATGTTTGTCAATACACCACGCTAAAAATACCTCAATAAATTCACTGCTTGAAAAGCCTTTCCTTAACATTCATGTTATTTTTTTTCCCTCATTGCCCTAATTCTTGCATATTTTCTGTACCTTTTTCTGAACGCTTTGAAAATGTTCAAACTCTGGGGTTGTGCGAAATAATTCTCTCCAGTGCTTGTTTCAACGTAGCAAAAAAAAAAAGAAAAAGAAAGAAAAAATGTGTCTATAAATTATGCATCAGGAATATGTATAAGTATTGACTTTAATAAGCGCAATTTCCAACACCGGCGTTTGTACCTGCGGAGGAATCACTAGGGTGCTTCCAAACACGAGACACGCTTGTTCTCTCACTAATGTGCTCCTCCGTTGACTTTCAGCAGGGAAAAGTGAAACAAAAAGAGCATAATTAAAATAATAAAAGCATCTTCTTTTGTTTTGTTTTTTTTTTGTCTCCACATTTGGATGTGGGTGTGTTGGAGAAAAATTGCAAGACCTGTCAAAGTGTGTTACTGCAAACATTTTTAGTTTGCAACCCCTAACAAAGCCAGCACTGCTTTAACCTTTACCTTATGGCTATTTTTTTTTCTCTTGCCTTATAGTAATGCTCCATTGAATGTTGCTTGATGATTTATTTACACATTGGTGATGTCTTGGTTCTGCTATTCACAAAAAAAAGATGAATTCCTATGCAGGGTTAATTTCCTTTATTCTCTCTCACTCCCAGTCATCCACCTCTTAGCCTGTCAGTTCCCGGCCCTAAATGAGGCTTAGTGCACGGTGCACGTCATTTGTCAATATTTTCCAGTTTTCGACCAGTTGGCCTCTGGTGCCTAGAGTCTATGAATGCTAACATATCTTACCTTGCCCTGGGCGAGAAAGAAGAGTATACTTGGTGTTTGGCCATTCTGCTCCCCTAGTCTCTCTGGAAAGCTCTGACAAACATATTCATAAACCGGCACAAACACGCCGACACACACACACACACCCACACACACACACACACACACACACACACACACACTGAAAGTCAGGCCGAGGTCTCACTGGCACCAGTTGTCAAAACAGAATAACTGCTTGTCCTTTCTGCGTTGTGTGCTGGCCATGCTGTGCCCTTCTTGGTGAGAAGCAGGCTGAAATGCCTGTTGACACAAGAAGACAGCAAACTCGCTGCTCGGACTCGGACTCTGTCCCTCATGCCATTATACTGCACAATCAACATTCCACATGCCAGAGAGCAGAAGCGAACGGATGGGGGGGGGGGGTGTGATAAGCAGTCTGAACTGTGAAAACCACGAACAACATGTCATCAGACAAAAATGCTTAGGTACATATGCCGAAAGATGGGTGCTAAATAGAGGGGTAGGGCATTGTTAAGATGACATCGGGGGACAACCTCTCAACAGCTGCATGGGAATGCCGCCTGTTTCGGAGGATGGCAAATGGAGGGGGCAACACAAGGGAACACTGATAGGCTAACAGCAACAAGGAGATGGGAGTCATCACCAGTCTAAGCATGTGCTGATTGAGCCCGGCTCTTTTTAACCAGCAGGCCTTCGGAGACCCGCTAGTTGGCAGAGGGAGGTCACAGGAGTACCAGAGGAGAAACGGCGCTTCAAAAGGCTCCCCGTACTTCATCGAGCAACTGCGCGTTGCGTGGTATGCATTGTGCTGAGGCTCGCTTAGTCGTGGTGGGACCCGCTTTGATTGAGTTAACAGCTGGGATATGACATCAGCCGGAGTGTTGGCCATGTTTTCACTCGCTGGAGCGACTCTGCTCTTAAAAGGCTCCATCAGTACCACTCTGGTGAGTTGCGAGGTTGCTTTTCATCTCTTTGGCTGTGCAATCCACCAGCTGGTCAAAGTGGGACAGAGATGCCAGAGGGCTGCGCTCATGAGTGCCTCATTGTCCGTGTATATGCAAAGGAGTGCACAAATTACACGTGAGCAGTTGGATACATGCAGTAAAATCACACGCATGCAATCATATGCTACACACCATCTTACTTTGTATTTCTGCTCAATACTTGTTGCAGCCAAGAAACTTCATTGAGATTTAATGTGACAGAGATGGCAGAAGAACAGTATTTGGAAAGTCAAAGGAAATGATGCTTGGCTCATAGGTCTTTGCAAATCTAAAATTTGTGGTGTGCCCCATTTAACTCTATGCTCCATTGTACACCTCTCAACAATGCATGTGTTTTGGAGTCACCCCTTTGCTCTGGCATCCCTAAATCAAATTACACTTAGAAGTTATCTAATTTGGTACACGAGTCCAATCATTTCGTAAGTTCGGATGTTTTCCCCCCTTATAGTCAGGTAGACTCCGTTTGATTGGAGATCAAAAATTGCAACAGTTCACCTTCACACTAAACGGCGTAAAATGAACTAGACCATCTGAAAAACCTGTTCAGTCCCTCACCTGTGGTGGCTACAATACCCACTCCAGGAAACAACACACAAACCTGAAGAAAACACCGAGCGCAACTTCCTCCTTCACAAAATGTAAACAAAAATAGAGTGGCGTCAGATTTTAGTGGTTGTAGTATTTCTCTTTTTATTTTTTTTTCATTGACAAAAGACCAGGGGACATTTCTCCCGCCAGCGCTAGACTCTCAAGTTTGCTTTGGTTGTATTTACCCAGGATGCTCTGCGTCATAGTCCGCTTTCCCGCTTTTTGGAGCGGTCTCTGATCTTTCACATATGCATTCAAACCGCTTTAGAGTTTGGAGGACATTAATCAGGTAAGCCACAAAGAGACGTGGCAACTCTAGGGGATCTACAGAGATCCACATCTCCAGTGAATCTGGCCTTTTGAAAAATAGGCAAGAATAAAGCAGAAGTCGAAGGAAAACCATAAAAAGCCATGCATGGGAAAAGGCAAAGGAAAGTGCTCTGATCAGTAATGGGCAATAAACTTTGCGTTTTAGAAATTGACACTATACATCATTTTGGACACACTATATCCACGATAAAACATGGTGGTGGCAGGTTAATGCTGTGGGGATGTTTTTTTTCTGCAGGAACAGATGGCATATTGAGTTGAAAGTGGAGCTTATAACAGAGAACAGAGACGTTTGAGTTTATAACATCACAAAATGTACCAAAACCCAAGGAGTAGGCATACTTTTATATGAATATAAAAACTTCTCATGAGATCTGTTTTTCCGTTTGTCTCTTCCTGTCTAACCGAAACCAAATGGCATCTGTCTCGTGGATGGAAACCCCCCCCCCCCCAAAAAAAACAGGCTTTCATGTGTTTTGGCAACATATACCCAAACTTTGGTTTGACCTCTGCGCAGGTACTAGAGGATGAATTTTCATGAGCAGCGCACAGGGTTTCACCGGATTTCTTTGGATTCAGCCTCCAGTCACAGTTTCCAACAGGGGCCTCTTTAAACTACTAAACTCAACCTCCTCGGAGCACACACACTGTGATTTAGCACTTGAATATTTGCAACAAAAAAAAAAAAAAAAAATCATTTTTCACCACATCTTCTGGCCAAGTATCTTTCCACTGTGACACCAAGGGACCAATTGAGATAGAAAGCTATTTGCGCTGCTCTGTGGCGTGTGTAAGTCTGCGCTCGACAAAAAGCACACATTGCCTGGAGTGAGTAAATCACCAGGGTGGAAGAAAAGAATAGGAGGGAAAAAAAAAAAAAACAAAACAGGCAAAACGAAGCTACAAAGCGGCTTATCACATTTAGCATGAGCTTATTAGGACTCGTGCCTCTGCGTCGGCTGCTGAGGGATTGAGCTGAGCTATTTGAACTGGTTCAGACTGATGGTGAGTCTGGGGTATTCTGATGAAATGCGGTGACAGAGTCACACTCGCAAGGAGCGTCTGCTACTTGTTTGTTTGCTGTGCATATATTTAAAAAAATTTTAAAAAAAGAACATGAGCACCTCCAGAAAACTCTCAGATACGCGGCATTGTGCAGATCAGACTTCCAACAGCTTTTACAGATGCGGCCGATCAGAATCACACCCACACTCACTCTGTCCGGACTTTTCATGTTACTCTGCAGCAGCTCCCATGAGCAGGATGGGAGTCCTGGTTCTAACCCCACCCATCTAGATCTGTAACTCGGACAGAAACGGAGGAAGGCGCGAACATTTGGAGAAGGCATATTTACATCTCTGCCTTCTCTTTATCTTTGCAAGGACTGCTCTAAGTTGCTTTTTATATCAACAGCATTTTATATTTTATTTTTTTTAATTTTATGTACAACTACTACTCAGTGGTAGTTGTTATTGTGTCTTGTCTCTATGCTGTAACTGTGAAGTAATTTCCCTGCTGGGATGAATGAAGTACTTCTATTCTATTCTATATATGCGTACTTTCTCACTTTTCGATTGCTTTCACATATGTGCGATCACATTTGTAATTGCAGAGTGCGGAAATATGAAAAAAAGAGAAAGGTAACACTTGACCTCTAGTGCGGAGACATTTTAATGGCAGTTTGTAGTTTACGTGGAAGCAAAAATGCACACACGTGGCAGGACATGCAGCTACATTTGTATTAATAAGACACAGGTCACATTTGTAAAGATCGGATTCGTATCAGATTTAGGATCACATATAGTCAAGTGGCCTGGGTGGCATTTGTGAAAATCTGATCTGTGTTATTCAGACTGTCATGAAAACATCAGATGCAGGTCACATAAGGGCAAAAAAAAAATTGGATTTGGGTCACATCAGGTTGCAATGTGAACGTAGCCTAACTCCTATTCTTGCACATTATTTTAAATTCAAATCTTTTTACTCAGCTATATTTACTTTCAATTGTTAGATTCTTCCATCTCGTTTACTCTCAGGGTTTTTCCAGTCCTGCTGTCTGGCCACCTACTACTCATCTTTCCGTGTCTCTCTCCATCTGATGATGGCTTACAATCCATGTAAAATCATAGTCAAGGCCTGAAGACCTACAACTGCACAAGTCTTAGCATTCCCATCCCATGGTGGGGATGGAAAGCCACACCCACAGCGGATGGGTGTCGGCTTGTTTAATGTTATATAAAAAGAAAATACCTGTTAGATAGATGAGGTGATAGTATATATCAGTGTGAATGGTTGCACATTTCTCCGAGTCCATATTCTCTTAAATACACATAAAAAATGGTTCTTCACACACAAATAACTGCTTGGGGCATCACAGCAACGCCTGCTATTACTGTCTTTTCCTTGGTAGATGTTGAGAATATCTACCAATACATTAGCTCAGCTGTTAACTAGCAACTAATTGTGTAATGTCATTATTATTATTATTATTTTTATCAAGAGGCTCAGATAAAAATAAAAAAATGCACCTGCCTGTGTAACATTAAGTGATGGCTAATTAAGGTATGTCCAAAGAAAATGTTGTCTGAATGGTTGCCAGTGACACATTTGGTGTGAGGCTCTCATCTGTGCAAATGTGACGATAGATGAGGTGTCAGTTTTTAACCTTGATCGAAACTGTCAACTTTTGGATGATCGTATTTCTCTAGCGTTAGCAAAGGCTGAAATGCTAACTGCTAAAAAGATTAGGTCAGACACTGGGTTTAGTTATACAATTGTCCCAGGCCAACTCAGACCAACTTTTATGTGGAGAATATACCTCTGATCATCAAAGCAAAAAGCCAAGAAAACTGTGCTTCAAGTAAGATATTTACTGCTCATAACCACCTATAAAGGCCCAATTAGAAAGTTTAAATAATTCCTTTATTGCTAAAGTTAAATATTTAGCATACAGATGTACTCTTTGTTCTCTTTTTCATTCAGTTGAAAAGGAAATATAGAATAGTTAGGTTACTTATTTGCGTCATTAGCCGTCGTCTCTCTGCCGAATTAGCATGATGAAAACATCCAGTGTTTTAGCCCCATTGTGTTCCTCGTTTGTAAAATCTAAAATCTCAAGTAGGTTTTCTAAAAACACATCCTCTTTTCAAGACCACTGCAATCATTAAATATCAGGCGCACAACAGTAGAGCTAAGTGACCTGTGCTTTTTTGGTTTTGTGACTGTTGCGCTCCTACGTAACGTGGCGAACGACCAGCTTCAGGCTGGTAAAGTAAAGTAAAGCAAAAACATCGGCAATGGTGGAATGAAAATGCATTTTCAAATCAAGAATTTAATGTGCAAGTTTGAATTTATTGCAGATTTGAACGCTGGTTTAAAAAGCAAACATCATAGCCCACAATTTATAGGATAAACTTCTCTTAGCAAACATAATTGAAAGGACAGGCTTTTTAGTATCAATCAACAAGATCCCAACAAAATTGTGACGGGAAATTTAACCGCACTTCTTTGCACAAGTTCAACTGGCTGGTTTCCTGGTATAGACCTGGATTTTAAGCATAGCCCATAAATTTTCCGTAGTGTTGAGGTTGGATCCATTCATAAAGCATAACGTTAACCTGCTTTATTCATTACAAAACCGGTTTGGATTTGCGTTGGAGACAATTTTGCTATTCGGTCACCGCAGGTTTTAGTCATTTTACGCAAGGTGATGAAAGGAATTTGGCAACAAAAGCAGGAACCACCAAAGTCACTGTCAACAATGAAGTGACTTTGATATTGTTAATAAGACGTTGCAGACAAAAAGAAAGAAACACCAACTCTTAAAATCAACTAATTTAAGTTGGACTGAAATTTGAACCGGTCCACTGGGCCAAATGGTCAGAGGAGGCAAAAACGCAGCAATTTTGTCATTATCTCAAGAAGTATGTTTCAAAGATACAAGCCCTACATTGAAATTTGGCAAAATTTTCTTTAAATCAACAGCTAGATAGTTGAAACAAAATTTTAGTGTTTGAAAAGGATCAGAATCTCAAACAGACATAAAAACAAGTCTTGGAATTGATCAAATGGGCCCGTTGTAAACCTCTGTAAGGCGGTTAAATATGAATCTGGAGTTAGGCCAGAAGTTTGTTGTTTCCTGTGCCAACTTGTGTAGGAACAAATTAGGGCAGGGAATGTTAGAATTGTAATTAATATACAAATTAAGTCAAATTAATTAATAAATTACAGGAAAAAAGGCTGAAAGACAGCCAGGTGTCCTCGCCTTGTTGTTTCCACATTGAAATAATAACTTTACAAAAGCATCATTGAAAGCTTCAAATTAATATGAAATTTATGACTGCATCCAAATTTTTGATCAGTAGGATGCCGGTTTTTCTAACCTTTGTAACTTTAGTGATCTTGCATGATATTCAGTTTAAAACCAATCATTTCTCTATGGCCCACAAAAAAAGTTTAGTTTATCCACTGGTTTGTAGAAAGAACAGGACGCCTAAAAGAACTTATCAGGCTTGGATACTTTGCTTGTAATTTGCAAATGAAGTGGAAAAATCTGAAAGAACAACAGTGGGTTTTGCTGTTAACTGTTTCAACTTTAATGGCAAATAATTAATTATACTTCACCTGACAGCTTTAGTGAACATTCAGTCACGGAATAATACTCTCTTGACAACATAGGAGATCTTTTAGTTTTTTGTTTTTAGATTTTTTTCCCCCCCTCATTTATAGACTCATCCTTTTCCTCCGTGATTCCTGGCCCTGTTTTTCAACTCCAGGTTGCGTTGCCGACAGACCTAACAGCGAGTGGAAAAATGTTCCAAATATGGCTCGTTTCTTCTCCACTTTGATCTGGGGGGAAAGTTTTGCAAATTCCCAGCACTGAGTGCAGCCCTCAGCTTGATGAACACACCCTCCCACGCCCACCATCACCACCACCACCACCCTCTCACCAACAGCCTCCGTCAGTCCCGGCCGCCCACCGCTCCCCCCTCCCCGGTTCATTAGTCAACCTTTAGCCATCGAACAACAATTAGGCGCGTCGTCCGCTCGCTGACTTCACTCCGCCGACTGTGCGGGGAGGAATAGTCGCCAACTAATGATTGGCTAAAGAGACTTGACAGCATGTTCCTGCCACAGCTGTAATTGAATACAAGCTCTAACAAGCCTTTGAACAGGACGGAAGAAATATTTCATAAGCTTGATGCAATTTGGTGGGTGCGTGTAATGAAAATAATGAATGCAATTCCCTCATTTTTTTAACTGATACATGATTATTTTTTTTTTTTTGTGGAAGCAGAGTGAAATAATAAAACTGATTTGGATGGACACAGAGAGTGAGGGATCTGATCTACTTTTTCTTTATTTTTGTGGAAAGATTAATGCATTTTGCATTTTGTAGCTGTTTACACGACCAATTTGTTCTGTTTTTAGCATTTATAACAAGCCTGATGTTTTACTCGTAGAGTTCATAAGCCGGTTTGCGGGCAATTTTGCACGGGCGGTTCGCCTTCCGGTTTTTGGGCAACACTGAGATGCATCGGAGACCCTGGTCTGCCGAGAGTCACTCCTGACTGCCCAGGCTTGCATAGTTTGAGCTTGTTAAGCCGTTCCCCAAAACATTCACTAATCGGAGCACGCCAGAGCCAAATGTTTTGATTATCTAGCTGTGCCCTTATTGTAATTTTCCAAATAATATGCGAGTAATTTCGGCAAGTTGTTTGCAGGACACGGCAAACAAGCTCCACGCAAGATTTGGAAGGGAGTAAAAAGGAGACATTTCTGGACTAACTGCAGCCAAAACTGGGACAAGAACAAGGAATCGGACATCAAAGGCAAACACAATATCAGAGTCCAGTAATCAGTGCATCCACATCAGATAAATGTCACCGAATTGGCGAATGAAAGGCTCATGTGATGAATTAGACCAAATTACATAGGGGGAAAAAAAAAAACAATCAAATATTAAAAGAGGGCACACAACTCTTCAACTCAGACATCAAGGGTGCAGAACGAGTAATCACACAAACGAAATGTTCATCATTGCCTCCATTTAGTGTGAGTGTAATAAAAGACATGTCAGAGCCGAGAGGAAGAATCCCAGCCTGGCCTCTCATTAGCCGCAGGGGACAGAGAGACTTTTGGGCCTAATAGGGACATGATTTAGGCAAATCAGGTCGTTATGATAATGGGATTGCTGATAATAAGGCAGTTTTGCTGATGTTTGTTTTCTTATTTTGTGGCATATTCACCCCAGCGCCACTAAGACGGAAAAATAATAATAACGATAATAAGATTACATTCTAGAGTTTCTTTTATTTTTTATTTCGCCAAGTTGTTCACCCTTGATGCGTGCTTTGAATTCACCGGGGGGAAAATCAAGACCCAGTTTAAATTTTTAAACACAGTCCTGTTTGCAGCTTTTTCTTCTCCACAGGATTTTCTCTTCTGTGAGGAAGTAATAACCTGATATATAATAGATT
This sequence comes from Xiphophorus maculatus, assembly GCF_002775205.1. Lineage (NCBI taxonomy): Eukaryota > Metazoa > Chordata > Actinopteri > Cyprinodontiformes > Poeciliidae > Xiphophorus > Xiphophorus maculatus. The sequence continues at coordinate 9,509,067 of NC_036449.1, forward strand.
TCTAAACTAGGTTAGTGCTTAAAAGTTGAAGTGTGTCTCTGAAAGTGTAGTTCATTGCATTCTTTGTCTTTGAAGTAAAAAGAAAGCACTGAGCGTGGGCACACTTTTATTCATTATGCTCTCAACTATCCATTTCGTTTTGGTCATATTTGTCCAGCTTCAAATGTTAAAATCTCACGGGCTATATGATAAAATGCCATGTTTATCTCTGCAAATACTGCATATCCATAACATATTTATGGAATACTCTGGAATGCTTTGAGATCAATTTGTTGATTTACTGTAAAAAGCGGCATTGCAGTGTGCTGATAAGGTTCTCTGTGTTGGTATGACTTGTTGATCATACAGTTCCAATTTATCGACAAAACATTCAGATTCTCCAGGTTCGTAGACCTAGCACGTGTACATGGAGCAGGTGGAGCAGGAAACACAAAAGCTTCCCAAAAGGTGTGTGTATGCCGGTGACAAGGTTGTGAATTTAGGGGAAAACATGATTTCATTTCATTTTTGTTTTCAGAAACTCTCAGAACACATTTGTATTCCAGCAGACGGGAACTCCTGAGGGTCAATTTCTCCTGTAAAAAAATTTTATTCTACAAAAAGAACCTGTGAACTCTAAGGTTGGATTTTTAACCTTTTTGAGTTTGCACAACATTTCTAATGACTGAAAGAAGGAGACAAAGCCAAAATAACGTAAAACCACTGCAGCCGCCGTGCCATAAAGACAAAGGCAGAAGGAATTAATTTGACAGTGAATAAGTGACAGTCGTTCCCGTCCTTTAGTGCTGCGCTTTCTTCTCCTCTTCTATAGTTCCCAAATCAGACTTCCCTCTAATTGCACAGTGGACACCTCTGCGCACATTGGGGAATTTCTGCCGCGATCTGGCACAGATTAACACTCCCTGTCTGCTTTGTTCCTGCTTTATTTGCATGATAATTAGTTGGTGGCAGCATGTATTCTAATTTATTTATTATTTCACAAATATAGGTACACATGGAGACGGTGGGAGTTAGTTGGAGAAAAAGGGGAGAGGAATGAGAACAATGTGCATTAATTAAAATGATTAAATGACTGACTGAACTTTGCCTTGATGTGTTTATTCAATTAATAAGCAAAGTGGCAGATGACTGTCTGACTTTTATAGCAATTAATTTTACAGTTTTTGTTCATCTTACACCTGCTCCCTTTGAACAATGTCTCCTGAAGACCATCTAATATGTTGAGTGAAATTGGGTGCAACAATTTCCCGTCTTCTCAGAAGTAGAAGTGATAAAGGAGTGAGTGCACAAGTGATGATCCAGAACGCCACCAAACCTTCTCCACTCTGTGAAAGAAATAATTGGTGGATCCAAAAGGATGTAAAATATTAAACAAAAATGCTGCTTCTATATTACAACGGCAGTGGAGGCCTGGGCATAACTTATCACTCCATGTGCCCATCAAATTTATGGACACTTGCTATGGATGCTCTCTTTTGGATTCAGTTGTCCTAACCGCTATCATCTTGTTTCCCTCATCTTGACACCACAAGGCAACGGTTAGACCTTCTCTTAACTTCCGAAGGGCGCTCAGTTGAGAAGAGTTTAGATTTTCCAAAATCAAAACACCTCTTTATTCCCTGCCTTTGTATCCACCTTATATTGTCCAGGGGAACAAAGGGAACCATCCATTTTTCTGACAGAAGCCAATGGCTGGTAAGAGGTCTGATTTGAGTGTTGAGGATGCTATTTGCCTAGGGAAAGCCTGAGGATGAGGGCTGATCGGGCTGGCAACGGAATCGGGCTGTCAGCTGGCATCCAGCAGTAATTGCTTCCCATGGCAGGACCCCGGCGGCCGAGGGAAGGGAGAGCACTGAGTGGAGAGTCGACGCGGGAATCTATTTCACCTCAGCCCAGTTATAATTGTTCAGTGAGCACGAGGAGACTTGTTGCCAATCTGCGCGAGGGCCAGAGCTCTGATTGACACTCATTGACCAGAGAGACCGGGGAATGAGGGGGGTTTGGAAGGCCTTGACAATCCCAACAATTGTCACTCAAAGAGGAGAGGAGTAAAGTGTAGGATACGGTGGAAGAGGGGGAAAAAAAGAGGAAAAAAATGCTTTGCGGAAATTAGAGATGCACCAATCACTATCGGTGGCTGAGATCCGGTCTCCGGGTTTTGTAAAGTTCTGACCTGCTGATACCAGTTTTAATTGATTCATATTTCTTTTTAGCAACAACAACAACAACAAAAAAAACACAGGATGTTACAGGTTGCTTGCATGCTTGATTGGAATAAGGGATTGCTGAAAAGTTGATCCAATTAGCGAGGCTATCATGCTGTGATCTGTGACAAAGCAGCTGCTGTAAAACAGGTTTTTACTAACATTTTAAAAGAAAAGATGGTTATGAAGTTTAGAATCTTATGTTGGTGATTAGCCTGTTTAGCACGACAACAAAATTTCAGTCCCAACATCCTCCAAAAGTCAAATTGTTCGATCCAACTCACTGCATAAAAGTCGCTTCTCGTCAGTCGGCAGTTTGCAGCAACGGAGACCAAAGGCATTCAATGAACAGAATCTCAATCAGCTTTTCAGTAACTCTATTTATGCTGCATCTTTTCACATTTAATCTGATGAACATGAGTAAAACTTTCACAAAACCTTGCTTTTGACGAGTCTGACCTGAAACCAATCTGCCAAAGAACTTTGTGCAGCAGCAACATGCAAACAGAGAGAAGTGTCTATTGCTCCCTGCCACTCATGGAAACAGAATTTCCAGGAATATTTTCAGATTAAATCTAGCAGTAGATTCTCTAGATGAGCGCATGAATCAGCAAATGAGCGAAAGAAAAAACTAAACATATTACAGAGGTTCAAACTTGTGATCTCCGTCACGAAGGGAGGTTGTCACAGACCTCTACACCAACTTTTCAGGTTGCTGGTTTACATTAGAGAGAGCGCTGCATTTCTTTTATTTGATTGGATTTTGTTTTTCAGGTAGTCAGAAGCACATTTGCTAGCCCATTTCACAGTCAGGCACCCATGACGTCTGGCGAAACCCAACGACTCCATGTGTAATTCTAGGAAATTTAGACTTGTAACTGATATTTCCAAAATTCTGCCAAGCAGAATATTTTCAGAGGTTAAAATCTCCATCCAGCCTTCCGGTTTCCTGCAGAACGTCACACTCTTGCTCCCTCTGGAACCTGAATGATCCGCAAATAACTTAATATTTCAAAGAAAAATAGTTTCCTTTTAAGCAGTTTTTTTTCTACAGACTTAATATTAAACATTGATGCTAAAAATTGCTATAATCAAGCTGTTTTCACTCTGCAAAAACCTCCACACAGAAGCAGGTTTCTGACATCGCAACATGGATGCACTTAGATATGTTGCATTAATTGCTAAGAAAAGACTTGATTTATTTTCCTGACCAGACAGCCAGCAGATCACAACCAATCAAGCTATAAATTGGATTGACAATTCTGTCAATCGGCACATTTTTCCGTGCCACTGTGATGGAGTAAAGTGTTGTTTTTCCTTCCATATTTCCTTTAATAAAAAAAAAACATGTCCTATTTCATTATTTATATCCTCAAAGTCCAACCTCCTCCCTGGAGCACGATCATTTACACGAGTCAATAAAGCAGCAACCCTGAAACCAAAAAGTAAAGCTAAATATATTGATGTCCTCAGCTCTCTAGTCTACTGGGGCAAATGTATACTTCAGCACATTCAACCTGCGTGAAAACTATTGATCAGGGATTGATAAGAACATTTCTTTAAATAGACACAAAAGGGTGTTCACTTATAAAAGAATATTTAAGACTTTTTAGTGTGGCCATATGCTCTAGGGCTCAGTTTGTTGTTTTGGACCTGGAAGGCTTTTGCCTCCAGAGCTCTGTGAAAAGGCCTGAGTGCAATTTGCCGTATGCACCCAGATAACTTATCACTCACCTGTCCAAAGCTAATTCTCCCTTGTGTCAAGCACGGAATTGGTTTTAAGAACAGGAAAGTTACGTGGGTCCGTCTGCTGTCAGGAGGTTCCAGTGCCCCTCTCGTATGTCACTTCGGTGCTGGGGGAACATGGTAAGTTCCTAACAGGGTAAAGCACCATAACAGGGTTGTCCGTGGCCCTGGGCAAATCTCTGATGACATTCTCTATTCCCCATATGCCCCGCTGCTTTTGGGCCAGAATTCCAGAGTTTCTCTAAAAAGGAGGCAGTGCATCGTATTCCAACTTGGAAGGAAGCGGATACACTTACAGTCTATCGGCGACGGCTTCTTTGCTGTCAAGCAGGAGAACAGATGAGGAACTTTATGAAAAAATAGTCAGCATAAGGGGATTTGTTTAGACAAACCTTTCACAAAGGCAACTTATAAATCTAGACAAGCAATTTTTTTTTGTTTGTTTTTTTGGGTCTCAGCAGAGTCAGCTTGGGCATTTCACCTCTCCAAAAGCTGCGGTTACATCCGTGGAATGAGAGTACACCGTGTTCCAAATTATTATGCAAATTGGATTTAAGCGTCATAAAGATAACATTTTTTGTTGTGCTATTAAATTTATAGATGGTATTGTGTTTCAGGGCTCTTTGAATCACTACAATTGATTTCAGAGAGCTGGGTTAATTAGTTTGCCTGGTGAGCTCAATTACAGGAAATCTACTTTAGAAGGATGTTCCACATTATTAACCAGGCCTCAGGTTTCAAGCAACATGGGAAAGAGAAAGAATCTCTGCTGACGAAAATCATCAGATAGTGTAGAGCCGTATGACAAGGTATGAAAACATTAGATATTTAACGAAAACTGAAGCGTTATCGTACTGTGAAGAGATTTGTGGCTGATTCAGAACAAAGATGGGTTTGAACATATAAAGGCATAATGAAGGTTTCTGTTAGACAAATTTATCAGATTAAGAGAGCAGCTGTTAAAATGCCCTTACAAAGCAGCAAACAGTTACTTGAAGCTGCTGGTGTCTCTGGAACCTCAAGTTGGAGGATCCTCCAGAGGCTTGCGGTGCATAGACCTATTATTCGGCCACCACTAACCAGAGCTCACAAGCAGAAACGTCTCAGTGGACCCAGCTGTATATGAAGATTGATTTTCAAACAGACTTGTTCACTGATGACTGCTGTGCAACCCTGGATGGTCCAGATGGACGCAGTAGTGGATTGGTGGTGGATGGCCACCACGTCCCAACACTTGGTGGTGGAGTCATGCTTTGGGCTGAAATCATAGGGAGAGAATCATTGGTCGGCCCCTTCAGAGTCCCTGAAGGTGTGAAAATGACCTCATCAAAGTATATGGACTTTCTGACTGATCACTTTCTTTCATGGTTGAAAAAGAAGAGCCGTGCCTTCAGTAGCAAAATCATCTTCATGCATGAGAATGCACCATCTCATGCTGCAAGGAATACCACTGTGTCATTGGCTGCTATAGGCATAAAAGGGGAGAAACTCATGGTGTGGTCACCATCCTCCTCTGACCTCAACCCTACTGAGAACCTTTGGAGTTTCCTCAAGCAGAAGATCTGCATATCAGAAGATCTGATATGCAGTTCATATCAAAACAGCTCTGGGAAGCTATTCTGACATCCTGCAAAGAAAATCAAGCAGAAACTTTCCACAAACTCACAAGTTCAATGGATCAAGAATTGTGCTGTGATATCAAAGAAGGTCCTATGTTAACATGTAACTTGGTCTGTTAAGATGTTTTTGATTGAAATAGCTTTTGATTTTAGTACATGTGACCACTTAATGCTGCACATTCAAAGAATGACTGTTTGCAGTTCTTTATAATCCATTAAATGTTTACAAAATCTGCTGTGCATAATAATTTGGAACAGTGCATTTTGAGTTTTTTATTTTTGAAAAAACTACTGTTCTCCTGGGGAGCTTTGTTCAGTAAAATTTGATTTATACTGTAATAGTTCATGACTTGAAAATTATACTGACCATCATTTGCATTGACCATTTAAGAAAATCAGAGAAAATATCACTTGCATAATAATTTGGAACACGGTGTAATTGCTGCCTTTTCGGAGTTTGGCCGGGGTCAAGGGTGAGATGACATCCTGAAATATTTCTCGCCTGAGTCGTCAGCTGTGGCCTGCTCACTTTTTAGCCTTTAGGCATTCAAATTGACAGGTCTCATTATGTGAGAACTCCGCTCCCTCCTTCCGCATAGCAGGGCCTGTCAGTCTCCACCTGCCTGTCCATCTCACACTTACATCGCATCAGCTCCCAAGCACTGACAACCAGTGTCTCTTCTCCGGGATTTTAGGCTCAGAATGAGTTGAAGGAGACGAAGAGGAGGTGTGTGTGTGTGTGTGTGTGCGTGTGTGTGCGTGCGTGCGTGTATGTGTGTGGGTGTAGGCAGCGCCAGGCTTTATGTGAAGGGCCCGGCTTTCTAATGACAACCTGACAGGGGTCCTCGTGTAAACAAACCACAACATCTAGCGAGATCTAAATAAAAGCGCCTTGCTGCAAATTAGCAGAGCGCTCAATCCTCCCGCAGTAACAGAAGCACCTGCACAGAAATATATGTCAGTACCTACATATAGAACCGCACGTGCGGGCATGATGGCACCTTTGCAGAATCTTAAGTACCTTATGCAAACTGTATGTTTGTTGGGGAGGCACAGGCAGAGTACTGATGAGTGGCTCATTATGGCAACACCAGCGCTCCACACTGGGTATCGCATAATCAAAGCCTGGGGGTACGTATTAATTATCCTTTTGAATAGTGATGAAATTTTAAAAAGCTTCTCCTTAAGGCTCACATCACGGATAGATGAAACAAAGCGCGGCGCAGCTTGCGCGCCGAGGCTCACATGTGTTTTTACATCTGTTCAGGATATTTCAATTTGATGCTCAACAAGCTGAGAGAGAGATTAAAGGATAATAATGTGTCATCCCCCACACAAGCAACTCTTCCAGAGCAAAGTAATAGCACATCAGCAGCCAGGCAGGCAGGCAGGCTCAGCTTCTGGAGGGGAGCTAGCTAACAGCCGTCACTGGCAAAGTCGATCCAGACGCGCATGTGTCTCCTGCTTGTCTCTAGTCAAGGTCGCTGAGGCACCGTAACTCTCTTTCCCCTCAAACATTCTAGTTGATTGGGAAAAAGAGAATACCCTGTTCGAGCAGAGAGGGGAGGAGGTGGCAGAGATGTGTTGAGATTTGCTTAAAAGAAATATTTATGAGCTCTTTTTTTTTTCCACAGAAGAGCTGTCTTTAATGAACATGTTTAAAGGTTGTTTCTTCATCTATAATTTATATGGCAGGGCTCTGTCAAGGAAAAAGGGGCTAGTTTTAGCTTGTACGTGTGAATACCTGATCAGGATGGTAAAAGTGCATCCCAAACATCTGCTTCACCGGAGAAGTGTGACTGCTTGACACCGCTGCGGTGTGCGCAGGGACTCCGGAGACGTGGAGGCGTTGTGAGAGTGTGGATATTTTGTTGATAAATTTGCGTGGGGAACTCGCTGATTGACATTTGGTGGTCTGAGAGAACAGGCGATGGAAGGAAAGAGGTTCGGAAAGGCCTTGAGTATGAGCAATTCTGTCACTCATAACCAGGGAGGAGGAGTGTGAGGGGATACAAATAGGGGTTGGGACTCATTTTGAAGGCTTATTGTATTGGTCATTTTAATAGTGATTATGCTGGAAAATTTATGGAAATTAACCAGCATATGTTTACCATATTTACTTCAAAATGAGAGTGATTAGCAATAAAGACAGCTTAGAAAAAATATAATTTATTTATACATTTAATAAATTGTATTTATTAAATATTATAATTTTTATACTACATAAAATAATATAATTTATTTTCAGTATTGTGTATTTTTGACATTTTTGCTTTTTATAGAATCTAGCAGACTGCTTGGGTTTATGATTGCATATGTTCAGGCAATTATTAGCCATTTTGTATTTACACGACTGCTCGTTCAAGTCTGACCTTAGGCATGGAGGGGCTTGTATACTTCTGTGGACTCCAGGTAATGTTCATTTCTGGTCTGTATTCGATTTGATGAGTATCTCAATACATAATGTTCCAATTCATTGTAGTGTAAGCAAACGATACAACCATCAACAATCACGCAATTCAACTTACTGAATCAAATTGTAAAGTGTCGGGATACTCGTCCGATTTGATACACTACAATTCTATTTCTGTGCAAAAGGTCAAAGCAAAGAAATTAGATTATGCAACAGCGCAAGCCTCATTAGTTAATAAAATAAGTTTGTGTATTGGTGCATTTTAGTTATTCTTAAAATCTATAGTTTGCAGAATAGTTCATCTTTCTCTGAAAGAAAATAACATATGGAGCTGTGAAGAAGCCATAAATATTCTAAAATGGCTTTGTCAATGTACTTTGAAAATGACCTTCTTACCACAAAATAACTACATCTTGTGCAAAACAGGACAATATTCTTGTTACCGTGATAAAAAAAAAAGTTTTCTTCTTAAACATATTTGTCTATGAAAAAAAGCTTTATTATGAGCTAACAGGATAAATGTGGGTTTTAAAATCAAAGTTGTTGTTTTTTTTATTTTTATCTTCCCTTCACTTTAAGACTCAGCATCTCTTTTTTTTTCCCCCATACAAATTTGTCCTTGTTTGAACTTCCACAGAGCTTACTGTGGCTACATGTGCAGATGATGCATTTAAGTATGCAAGTAAGTTACAGAATTCATAATAAATTGGCTATAAACAAAATTGCCCCTCATTATTATCTGGGAGCTTTAGAGCGGTCTTGGCTCAGCACCTACTAATTGGAACTGTATGTGATTTCCAAGTTATTTTATTCTGTTTCGGTTTTATTGATAATTGAGCTAGCCACGTTCACTAGCTAACGTTCACACTTTGGTCTGTTTTACGATGAAGAAAAAAAAAATTGAGGAGAAAGTAGTTTGTTTGGCTTTTTTTTTTTTTTGGCTTACCTTTTAACATTGAAGTCAAAAGGACAAACAAAAGTTGAAATGGGGAGAAACTAGTCAGAAATACATAACATGTAATGTTGAAATGTTCAAAATAATGTTCTTGAGATTAAAGTATTACACCATTAAACCAAACCAACACCGGCTCAAAGACCTGTGACAGCCACAGTCAATGAGATTTAATAACAAAGATGTTATTTGGCTTTTAGCGTATAAATTTTATTTGCACACACACACACTTTTAGGGCCAGTACATACTCCACAAGAAGAGAGAAGCGTGTTCTTTTACTTGAGACAAGAGTGTTTTTGATGGCCAGGACATTCCATACTTCACAAGAATTCAAGTGCAGAACACCCAGGAAACCTTAGAAGATCTGTCCCACTGCGACACACTTCGCATTTCTCCAATACCATGCAAAGTTCTGTGCAGATTATGCGTTTTGGACACGCTGCCCAAATTCCCAAGCTAGAGCGACAAGAACAGAGTGATGTCACTTTACTCCTGCCACTGACGATATGTGTGTCTTCAGCACCAACTGCTGGGTTTCCTCATCAGACTGCTGCACAATATTTACTGCCATTCTTCATTGTTGTTTCTTTGTTCAATTGACTGGCGCACCGATGACGTCACAGTTCGCGCAGAACACCCCCCCCCCCCCATTATGTATTGCCTGAGTTGAACCATAGATGGCCCTTGTTTTTTTCGTGGATTTGTTTCGATTTTTTGATTCATTCAGAAGTTCAACATAAACACCTTTAAATCTCTTTCTGTTTTTCTTAAACCATAACTCTGAAATATTTTATGATAGTGGGTCAATATTAGGATCAATTGAATATTGATCAATTTTCAAAAATAATATATGTTAGCCTTTGTCAGATCTTTGGATGTTAAATTGAATGAACTAAAAGTAAAAATGAAAAGATAATTATGTTCATGTGGTGATTTAAGCCTAAGGGCAAACATTACATATTTGAAATCATATAGCCTACAGTGATGCAAGGGTTCAGAGATGCACCAAAATGAAATATATATATATATATATATATATATATATATACATATATATATCTTGTATATTCCCCTGGTTCTCTCTTACGGTGTCCCACAAGGCTCAGTTCTCTTTGCTCTCCGTTTTTCCACTTGGCACGTATATATATATATATATATAAATATATATATATATATATTTCAGTCATTAGAAAGTTGAGACTTGACTTGGAAAAAATTACGTAAACATGTCTGCTCACAGTGAACTAGTGAAACATATGAGTACAGCAAACAATTATGCAAAGGTTGTCAAATAGGGTTCAGGTTTCTTAGTGTCCAACCATCCGTTCATTTGATTTGGGTGTTGAATCGATATTGAACACAAAATATCACATTACTGGCATTGTATGACGATACCTATCATATAAAGCAGGAATACCCAACCCTACAACCTGTTATATATTGCTGGAATATTTGAATTACTGTTTCCAACTTAAATACTAAACTGACCAAGGTACTACTGAGATTTACATCCATCCAGACTTTGGGTGAAACAGCAGATGTAATGCAAACAAACAAATAAACCTAAAATAACCTTGACAATAAGTTGCTGTAGCATTATGTAAATTTTGGCATAATAAGAGCATCCTGAATGTTTTGAACATTGCCTAACATGAAATAGAACAAATGCATGAAGAAGACAGTTTTTTGATTGGTTTTGTTTTTGTTGCTATTTTGGACAAAAATATGAGCAACAACAGAAAACTCTGGTCCTAACGATATGATACTTTCAAATCACTCGAACAACCCCAATTTTTGTAAAAGAATTATAAATACCTAAAGCCCCAACATAATTTCAAGAGTTTTTCATATAGAAGTTGAAAAACAAGAGAAGCACTTTATGGAAAACTAAAAATGACATAAGCCTAACTTCACCAACAGTCTATATACAACAGTCCTTGGAGGGCATCTCCAGCTGTCACAGACTGAAATGCTGGACGGACATGTCAGTCACAGGACAACATGGACAAACAGAGGTCAAGTGGACACCATAAAAGTCACAAATTAGACATAAATATATGTATTTTTCGACAACCTGAAATTATATGTTTTGCCACGGAGGACCAGCAAAACACTGCATGAGTTAATGGTCACTGAAGCATCACTAATTGCTACCTATTTAATCAGAATATATGAGCAGGCTGTAAACATTCAGACACCGAAATACGTGACATATAACAACGTCTAGCAATTTGTATGAGTTGCTTGGTTATGAACATCACCTGTTTTTGCTAGCAGGGACATCGCTACTTGAGCCTTTTTCCTTAAGATGTCTTTTTTTTTTTGGCGCTTAAACTGTTTCTTGCAGATAAACTGTACAACAAGTCAAGAAGTGAACCTTCGTGACAACAAGCATCAGACTTGCTTTGGTTTTCAGCAGAGCCGCGTTTCTCCGGGTGTCTCCTCGTATGACCAACGGCGGACGATGATAGCCCGCCGCGCCGCGATGCGCCGCGCCGCGCCGCGCCGCGATGACGAGCGCCGAGCTGAGCACGTGAGGTCACAGCCAATTGTCGCTAATGGGAGCGAGATCAGCCGCAGCAACTAGCAACTGTGCGGAAACTCTAACCTTATTATTTACAAAGCCGCACCTCGCTCCTCATCTGTCTCAAACAGAGGTTCGCCGTCAGTGCGCGCGGGCTGAGCAGATTATCACAGTGAAGGGGAAAAAGAAAAAAAAAGATAAGAGGGGGTAAACAAGCTATACTGTAGCTGTCAAAATATCATCCTGTCTGATTTCTCTCCTTTGCTAGCGCCTGACTATATGTAAACACAAACACACACCCACACAAAGACGCCGCATCTGAACACACAACCACAAAAAGTACACCCCTACACACACACTTGTAATTTTACCCGTCAAAAATGTTGGAAAACCTGTCAGACTTTCACAAAGGGAAGCAAATATATTTATTTATTTGACTTCAGAGTAATTACCGGCGTCACCGCGGTGCTCGGCGGTGACGTCTCTTTATGAAATCAGGTGTCAGAGTGCGCCGCGCAGGTAGAGGAGAGACGTGTCAGGGAGGAAATGTGACTCTTTTTCTCTCCTAAATCTTTAATCAAATTAAAGAGGTGAGCATTTTCTCCTGCTTACTCCTCGTCGTCTCTATCACTCTCTCTCTTTTTTTTTTTTCCTTCCTGCCTTCCCCGTCATAAGAGATGGGTAGAATACCGAAACTGCCAAGTATACATCCAGATGCCATAAAAAATATTGCTTGTCAGCGCTTCCACAATCTTTGGTGCCGAGGAGTTCTTTCCGCCACAGTGCGCGCGCGTACACACACACACACACACACACCCTCACACACGCACACACTACAGCAGCTCAAGGAAAACGTCAGAGCCGGGAATTCAATTGAAGGTATTTGTTTCCATTTCCGGCTATTTGGCAAAGATGAGCCTAGATAAATATGTAACTCGCTGCTGCCCGAACAGAAGCGGTGGCTTCAGAGGAAACACGTTACTCCTTCCTCTTTTTTTCTTTGACTCTAAATAATTGAACAGAGGGGCGGGGAAAGGCCTCTGCAGGGTTCATATTGAGTTTTTAACTTACTTTACCAGCATCTGCCTTCCTTTACGCACGCTTGCACACGCGCGCAGATCCGATGGCAACGAGACTGTGTAAAACGCACTACACTTTGAACTTTTTTTTTTTTTGAAAAACAAAATAAGCGTGGAGGAGGATGAGTGCAGGTACAGTATGGCCAAACTCCGCTGGGTTTGCAGTTGCGCGCGCTCCTCCTCCCCCTTCCTCCGCCTCCTTTTCCTCTTTCGCGCGAACACCACCAGGCGCCCCGGGGCCCTGATAGAAAAGATATGACATATTAAAAAAAAAAAAAGAAGAAGAGAGGAAAAAAATAGAAGTAGGGAATGAAAACAACTTCCCTCATAAAGAGAGAGAGAGAGAGAAAAAAAATAATCTCTTGTGTTTTACATCCCTCTCAACAACGACAGCTTCAGGGACAGTTTATGTGCGCGAGACAAAGACACTTTGACACTGTCAGCTTCTGTCACTGAAGCGCGCGCTGGTTGGCGGCGAGAGGCAAAGTCGGAGCAAAGCGGCCTGCTCAACTCCCGTCGACGCGCGCACGCACGACGGCTCGGTCTTTTGTGTGCGATTCAATGTCTAGAGGGCCTTTATGGTAATGAACGCGAGGTCTTCCCCTTGCTAAAACACATCAATAAATAAAACATAGGAGCGCCGCCATTGTGGCTGATTCACAGGCACTGCCACTTTAAGGGAGCATAGCTTAGCTGTGATGCAAACACACCATCATAAACACTTAAGATGAACAATCCACCTGAGACTGAGCAGCAGCCCTTTCATCCACAGAGAGGGAGAGAGATCCATAATTAAGAGAGGAAAGTGTAAAGATGTAATTGCTACGTTGTTGATAATCTTGATTACCATTATTAAGTAGTTTTAAAAGATACATGACTCTGAGCCATATTTAGAGGATCTGACTTATTAATCAGGCAGCTGTTTGCAGTGGCGCTTTAGAGAATTACAGGAGAGGTACAATAATAACTCAGCATGAGCGTGTGTGTGTGTGTGTGTGGGTGTGTGTGTGTGTATGAGTGAAGAAAATGTCCCTGATGTGCAGCTGGAGGAATTTCATTGGACATTTAAAACAAAAACAAAAAACAAAAAAGCAAAACCTTCACGAGGTCGTAAAGATCTCTGCAGTGAGGAACTGAGCTGACTCAAACAATTAACACAATCAAAGTCCGTTTAAATCCAAAGTCCGTTTAAATCCATGCCATACAAGCTCCCATTTGTGTGTTTAAGATTTTAACACAAGCGCTCGCTTCTCTGGTCATATTTTCCCTCTCGCTAAAAGCAGAGGTTGTGCTGTGGGGGGTCTCACCCTCAGGTGTGAGCTTAGCTCACATGGGTTGTTTTTGGATTTAACCCACCTTCCTTAAGCCACCTGTAGGCTCTTTAAACAACAACACTGAAAAGGGTTCAGTAGAAGAATAAATACGGTTTAATTTCAAGGGAAAAAATATGTCTTGAAAGAAATGAAGTCTAAACACGTTGAATTCAATTTAACATGAAGTAATGATAGTCTATGTCTGAAAGGTTTTGTCTAATTCTGTTGAAGCTTCAGCTATTTCATGTAAAAGTATCTCAGCATAATAAATCAGTTTATCTGGTATAAATAAGGAGACCCCAACCCCTACATCCATGCGTGTGTGTGTGTGTGTATATGTGTGTGCTATGCAATGATAAAGTTTGTAAAAAGAAAACATGTATACCATAAATAGTCATAAAGGCTGATACAGAAACATACCATAAGGGTAGTGTGTTCATGGTTTCCTGTTAATTCTTGCAGAATATTTTCCATTCATCAGCCACAGTCATGCGAAGGATCAAAACCTGTTAGAGTGTCACATCTGAATGGCAGAAGACACGCAGTGTAATTCATAGATCATGTTCTTTATCCTCCCACAGCAGGATGTTGAACGAAACATTTTGGATCTTTGTGATCAGGCTTCATCATAGTCACACTGCCCTCCATTGGTCAGTGATTGAACTGCAACAGCTGTGCGGAAAGTAAAGCCATAGCGCTGATGCACAAGTTGTGGATTTGTTGCAATTCAAGTTGGCTGCGTATAAGTTTGGTTAATTGATGCGTAGCTCTGAAGACTCAAGATTGGTGAGGTACGAATGTGAACTTTCAAACGTGTTGTTCCCAGTGGGATGTAAAGTGTGGCTCATGTTTGTCAGATGGAGGCACAGCAGATTACATTTTGTCCCGGGACTACAGAATTAATTCTGTATTTCCTTCTTTTAAAGTGTTCAGACAAACCTCATTTTCTTTCTTCAGGGTATAATGTGCACTAGTTTTTTTTTTTTATATGTACCACTTTTAACAAAGGTATATTGCATAAGGAACTTTAGATTGCGCGCACACAGTAGCTAAGCAGAAACTAACATTTATACTGTTTTGATGTTTAGTTAACTTTGATACTGGTAAACAGTCCAGTATCTTATGCAAACATCAAAGATTTAGTTCTTCCTCTATAAGTGTGTAATTTGCGAGACTATGTCTTAAAGTCCATCAGATTTATCAAACTTCCCTTTTTGAGCTAGGTCCACCCTAAGAAGCTATCAAAATTGATATCACAAGATATTACTTGAGATCAATATATGACTTTTAGTTCCTAACTTTAACCACCCTTTAAGTCCATTAAGCTAGTACGTTGGTAAAACTTTTGCTTTAAGTGTTTTTTAACACAGTAATGCTGTATTGATAATTTAGCTCCATAAACTCCTCCTGGACTGCCTTTAATTCTGCCCCCTGATTTGCAAAGAGAAGAACTCACGAAGGAACGCAAGACAAAACGACGTGCAGCAACTATTTGCATAAAAGGTAAAAGTCTAATATATATTCAAGTGGCCCCCACTGCTTTCAAGCAATGAAAAACTTTGAAAACTAACGGAAGAAAATTGGTCGCTTTTTTTCTCTCTCTCTCTCTCTCATTAAGCTGCGGTATTCACTAAAGCAAATTTGAAAATACATTTAAGTGCTCATGGCCTGAAGGGAATTAGGAAAGCTGCAATTTTAAATTCTTCCCCATCAGTGTCAGAACTTCTGCTTCAGACTTATGTTGCTCTTGGAGCCATTTGATGCTGCTGGATGGATGTTTCTCGTTTGCTTTTTGGGGAAGTATACCCGGCTCTAGACAAGCGGCAAAGACACAAGAGCTGAGAAGAAAGTATAGAACCAAAAGACGGGTGTTTTAAAGATTAGTGCGACAGCGACGAATGTATGAGTGAAAGGCTGATTAAGCTGGAGTTTGACTGACGTCCCCGTATTATTCACTGCACCTGTTTGCACGGGAAACGTTGTTATGAGCGCAGACGATGGCCGAGTTCACGTAATTCTCAGAACAGCCAGTCCACCTATAACCCAAGCAGATTAGTGGCCAGAAGTGAAAACAGTGTGTGTAGAGGTTCAAGAGATCAGCCTGGTAGAGATTGAGAGCAAATCTGTCTCAAGAAACCAAAAGGAAATGCTGAAGAGAATGCTTTTTTAAAAAAAAATTTATTTGACTTTGAAATAAAATACTTGGTCGGGTTAATTATGTAAATCCCTGAAAGAAAAAATGTTTAATATTTAAGCTTCTAACATGTGACGGCAGCCTTTTCACTGCAGTTTTTGTGGTGACATTTATAGGATGTGTGATGCTGATTTAATAGCCCATCTGGCATATGTGAGAAAGACATTTAGAATACTCAGGCGGTACAGTAGCAGTAATATATGAACTGCTTTCATCCAAAACAAATAAATAGCTCTGATTTCAGATATATTTAGTTGTGAAGGCTTTAGAGCCAGGAAGTATGTTTCTCCCAACTTATGAAAAGTGCAGCTTCTGCCTCAGTTTGCGTCTCTGATGTGCACTGATCAGCTACAAACATATGTTTATAGATTTTTGTAAATGCATTCATGCCATATTAACCTTTTCACAGGAAAAAAAAAAATCACACCACATTTTGCATATTTTCATTGGGAAAATTAATAAAACACGCAGCCTTTTCCTTACCCTTCACAATTATGCATCATTTAGTGTTGGTCTTTAACGTTAAATGCAGACACATCCAATACATTTGATTATTATTGAAGAGATACTTTATCTTAGTAACTCAAATCTCTAAGAGAAGCACATTATATAAATTAATAGAAAAGACTCTTTGCCTTTTATTACTTACTGGTAATACAAAACGACATTTAAGATTACACCTGATCTATGGGGTGGGGGGAAAAAAGTAATTCACAAATGTGGGCTTAATGAGCAGCATGTCTAATCCCTGGTTAAACATTGTTATTTTCTGAAGATACATTGAATCTGACAAATTCGCCTCATCTGAACTCATTTTCTAACTTATTGAATACGACCGTCCATCGGGCTTGTATCTCGACAAAAGTTCAAAGGGGTGCTTTTGGAAATGGACAGCTAAGCATGGAAACAATCTGCATTCATATTCGCGATCATTGCTCTTATGGTTTCAGTAGCGTAGTATGTTTTCTGCAATTTCAGCCAGACACGAAGAATAACTGCGCAATAAAGGCCGGAGGAAAAAAAAAAATCCCACATCACCTAACACATCTTCCTTTTCCAGCTTGGAATATTGCTCTTATTGACAGTGACAGACTTAACTAGTCCCAGACTTTTCCATCAAAGACACTTATTTCTGCTGCTGCACATGCACAGGACCCGGCAGCACATATATTTGAATTTACAGGCCGGACTCGAAAAACGCGAGGGTGGTATTAGTTGACATAACGAAAGCAGAGCAACTTTCTGAAAGGTTATATTCATCTCCTGTTGTTCTTGTTGCCTGAAATATATGGAGGTCATCTTAAGGCTTCGACCAGAACATGTGTCACGACTATTAAAACGTCATATTGCGATTGCATGCAAGCGTTTTGTCAATGTGAGCAACACATGCGCGCACATAAAGTCAATTAGAGAGCCCACAATGCCATTCTGAGAGCTTAAAACAAAGAGCACAGTGATTACGAAGGGAATATCAACAGATTTCAGTGGTGGAAAAAAAAAAAAAAAGCTAGAAATCCCGCGTAGCTGTCGCAGACGCCTGACTAGAATAATGAGTGGCCGATGTCTGGGAGGCAGGTTGAGGCTAGGCTGATTTAAAAAACCGGCCGTGTTTAGGATATTGTCCTGATCGAAACCAGATGGTGCTAAAAAAACATACTCGTTTTCATTTTTCATTACGAACTCATTGGGTAAAAGTCCTCCCAGTTTACGGCCGCACTCATTGGAAGGAAGTTTAAGACCATGTCAGGATGCCAACAATGAGTTTCTCAATGAAAACTCAAAAGTGTGGAGTTTACGAGGAGCTTGGCAGGGCATCTAAAGCCCCCTCGACAAAACCCATAAAATCTAACGAGAACGTGCTAATTTAACTTGATTCTCCATGAGACTTCGTCATGCTAAAGAACGCGCTATTAAAAGTGTTTTAAATAAACGTCTGAAACCCGGTGCCCCTTGTTAACATGTATGCCTGTACTTGTACGGTGTTGGTCCCTCAGGACCAGGAAGATGGTTTGGCAGGAGGGTTTTGGGGGGCGGGAGAGATCACGAGGAACAGGTCAATACGGGGAGTAGAGGGGAGAGAAGCAAGCCAAGGCAGACGGAGGAGTCAAAAGCAGCCCGTCGAAGTGCTTTGAATCCGGTGGAATTCCTCTCCTCCTCCGCGGCTCCTCTGGGAGGCGTCAGGAGCCTGTGGAGAGAGCGAGGTAAGACGGGGCCTGTCAGGAACAAAGCTCCAAATTCACATGATATGTTTAGCTAAAAGGGTGAAAGAGAAATGAATCAAAGCTTGGCGGGATCAAAGAAGCGCAACAATAAAGTCGAGGCGGTTGCCATGGGACCAGCAGGAGATGCATATCATTTATAAGTTGCTCTCCGGCTCTGTCAGATGTGGAGGGAATTGGCTGTTATTGTTTGGAGGGGCGAGGTGCCGCTGGAGGGGGTTAGGAGCAGGGGGTCATCGTCACGCAGCGGGAGGAATGTATCTTCCCGCTTGTTTTAAACAGTGGTTGCCTGTGATCGGTGTCAGGGGCCACACCGGAAGCACCTTCAAGCCTTGTGATAGCAGACAGCAAGACAGGCACAACAACAACTCCGCTACACACACACACACACACCCGGCGAATATCGCATCACCACAAAACCATTCGGGGGCTGAGCATTTGCTTTCCATGTTACATCGTCAGGGCTTGTGATCAGTCATTTTGCATGAATGGAGAATCAAATAGATGTTAACCAGAGAATTACGTTTTTGACTTAAAAGTTGTAACAACGGATGTGAGAGCCATGTTCAAGAATAGCCGTGATGAGGATGACATCTCAGTGAGCAGATTTAATCCTCATATTTAAAAAAAATAGACATTTACTTCAATGCAAAGATAAACCGCAAATATTTACAGATGACCTAAATCTAACTGATTTATCAGTGGATCTACACCATAATAGATGATGAATGTTTTTTTTTTAAAATATGTTTAACTTTCTGTTTGATATAAATCTTTGTCTATTATTCAGACCAATTTCTGCTATTTTGAAAACGAGACATTTTCCAGGTTTCACTTGGTTTGGGGTATTGTGTATTTTTGCATGCTGGATGCATCAGGTCTGGACACAAGGCTGTATTAGTAGCACCTGGACTATTTAACTCTGAGCCAATTCTGAGCCAAGCTGTTGTACAATACGCTTTAGGTGTTGTCTTGAAAAAAAAAAATAAAAAATCATACATGCCTGGTTAATAGTTTATTGATGTTTTCATCGATGTGAAAGTTACCAATTCTTTCTGCTAAAAAAAACAAACAAAAAACACTCAAAATCACAGATGGTGACAAAAAGCCAGATGATCCCTTTTTCTCATCAAGGAGTTTCCAGCACCTTTTATATCAATCTATTTTGCACCGGATAAATAATGTTCAATGTTTTACGGCGGCTTTCAGCTTCGAAAACGTAGAATTTTTATCTTGCATTTCTGCGTGGATCTCGTGGTTCGTTCCTTATAGATTTTCTTCCAACGTTTTCTTGAATCTTTCGAGTGCCACAGATGAAGTGAGCTTTAAACGGTAAAAGATCGGTGTTGTATTTCTACTATTGTTCCTCGGTTGGCAATTTCGTGGGGTCCTCACAAAATATCTGCAGTTTGACTTTGCACATGTTTGGCAAAAAGCTTAGAGAAAAGTAGATGAGATGAACTGAGAGGTTCATACTGAACCCTTGCCTTAAAAAAAAGCAGTCTATACACTGAGCTCTTCACCTCTGAGCCTGGTTTAATAATGAATGCAGCTTTCTGTAGCTGGCAACACAATAGTTTGTGTAGATTGCTGTATTGTTCCACAGCACAGCGTCTAACATACAAGATAATAAATAATCATCAGTTTTAGTCAACTATTCACTGTTTGCAATAAAACCTTAGAAATGCTCAAAGCACAATTTAGAATAATAAAAACAAAATTTATTTAAAGTTGCAAAGTGTGTTTATGTAACATGCAGCCTGTCAGTTAGTGGAGCAAATAAATCCTCTGAACTGAAATACTCATTCTCTGAAAACATTTTACGTTTTACTAAATTCACATTTCTTCTTCTTCTTAAAAAAAAAAAAAAAAAAGGAGTTAGTCAATGCGATTGACATGAGCATAAGCATCCCAATGTTATCTTCTATTTCTTGGTGTCTGCTCTGTGTCTGTGTATGTGCACCCATGTAATGATGGAGCCCACTCGTCTGCTCTTTCAGACGGCACCCATGAGGAATCCTAAAATAACAACAAAGCGCCCTCAGTCGGTTTGATAAAAGCTGATAAAAGCTCAGTCACCAACCATTTTGGCTCAGAGAGCTTCCGGCCCAACCGCATCGCTGAACGACAAGTCGCACCTCGCTAAGTCACAAAAAGGGGTGAGACGCTTTCATATCTGACCACAACAATAATTGTCTTATCGCAATGTGATTCTTGTTGATATTTTGTCAGGGTTAGATGTGCTTTTGTTTTCATCCGAATGGTAACCTCTCCGTTACTTCACTGTTGATTCTGACAAATATGCACGGCTGCTTTAAATACATGTTTTCTGTGGGATCCAACATTATCTGTATGTTTAAAAAAATAAAATAAAAAATGCACTGGAAGATTTGATGTTGCTCTCGTAGACATGCCCCCACAGGACCAACTGCTGCTAAAGCTACAAGGCCCAATCAACATCCAGCTGTGTCTTACAGATGTAAAGTTAGATCAATACAAATGGGTAAACACACAGATTATATAATGACCTCCGAAAATCACAAATTAGTAAGTCTTTGCACATTTTCAAGGAAACCTGCTAAAGCTGCTATCTGCCTTTGTCATCTCTTTACTGCTTCTATGACTTATGATGTATTCCCACTACATTTATCTCATGTGTGGCTAATGGGATTAAAAATGGATGTAAAAATTTATACTGTGCCACTGTGTAAGTACAGAGTCAGTAATTTTGCTGTGACATAAATTCCTTTATTCTTTTTAATGTTCTATCTGCAATGTATGAGTTGTCCCAAGTGGTCAAAAAATTATAAGCTCAATTAACCAGATTAAAGTCATGTCTACACTGCCATCTTCAGCCACTTCAAGCATTCGCCATGCCGAGGTGAGTGAATCTCAGTAGAAACACAGTGCATGACCAGCATAGCACGAGATTAGGTAATTAATATGAGAGCTTGTTTGTGGGGTTTTTTTTTTCTCAAATTAAAAGTTAGTAGAAATTTAATAGCTGACTTAGCTGGGATCACATCCCATTTGCTAGAGTGTCAAATGTGTAGAATTGTTGCTCGTATTTCCAATACATCAAAACACACTCTTTAATTAAACTAAATTTCCATTCATATATTATATTTATCGATGTTCTGATTGATCAAAACTAATACAATGAGCATTAACTTAATCTAAAAAAACATTGTTTTAATTTCCAGTTTCACTTCCGGCATTTTTCATATGACAAATGCAGCATTTCAGCAAAAATACACAACATTTTGCAAATAACCACACGGAACAGTGTTTTATAACCTCCCCTAACCTCGTGTTATTGAAATTCTATGTGCCAAAATAAAACTACTTCAATGAGGAGCATCTAGTTTATTTTACCCAGTCCCCAACTACTAGTTAAATCCACAGTGAACATCCCTCTGCTTTACCACTGATGTCAAGCCAGCAAGCGGCAAGAAGCAGAGAAGGACTCCATTGTTATTTCTAACTGGTAGAAGCCCTCAGGTTATTTTTCCTCTGCCTTGAAACAAATCAATGAAGCACAACTCACTTTGAACAATTGCACATTTGCTGAAATCAGATGTGGGCCGAGGAGCCAGCCGTCATCACGTTCGCTCCTGTTTGTTGACAGAGGGGGACTTTGATAAACAAGCTCTTTGAAACAGGTGCCCAAGCATGAGTTTAGTTTTTTAAAAGGCAATTCCTAAAAATGTGTTGATTAGAAGATATTTGTTATTCTGGATCCAAGCATTTGGACTCCGCAGACCCTTCCTGAAGTAGCTGAAAGATTCTGGCAATAAACAAATATTGTTTATTTTTAAGATGCCGCAAATGAAATCGAGATGGGCAATTAAAAAAAAAAAAAAAAAAATCAAACATAATTATTTAATCAAATTATTTGTTCTGGCTGTTAAGCAAAGTCCTCATAAAAAATGTAACGGTAGAGCTGTGGATGTTTTATTTAGCTAACGTTGCCCTCAAGTGGCGTCCTTGCAAATTGCATAACATTTCAATTTGATGTCAAAAACAAACATAATAAATCTAAACCCTTGCTCCTGGTGTTATCTAAAAGGTTCTGATCACATCATTCATGATAAATGTGAGTTTGCTTTCATAACTGCTCTATTACTATGCACAGGACGTGTTATCACTGGCCGCTCGGCAACACGCAGTCAAGCCAGTTCACAAACTCGGCTTATCCTCTCTATCAACATATGGAAGCGCTTAAAGGCCCCTATCTGCTAGCAGCAAATGGTCTTAAATCAGTCATTTTAATATCAAAGCACTTAACACTAGAATGATGATTACTTGCAGGTGCATAGCCATGCTGCTTGTCAAGACTGCATTTGAAGAAAATGACTGAGCTCTTATCCGACACGTACAGTACAGCCAGCGCTCAATACGCAAGATCACATTACAGAAGATTACTTTGGAGTTTCAGCAATTTTCCCAAATTACACTGGCCTTTGGTCTCCGCTAAACTTGATTGACTTGAATGGTTTTCATTAGGACGCGCAGCAGAGTGTTTGCTGTGGATGCCGGTACACGAGGGGAGAGGCATTTTGGAGGGTGAAGCGGGTCCAGCTGCTGGGACACTCAAGAGTGGACAGATATGCAAAATACCCTTTCTTGGAAATGCTTCATCGTGTTTTCAGGGGGTGAAAGGAGGGGGTGGAAACAGACTTTGCTTTGATTTGTGACGCTCATCTGTATTTCAAAGGCCTGAAATTTTCCCACAACATTTAACCCGTTTTGCTCTGGTTTCGTTTGATGCCTTTAAAAGTGAGAAGCGACACGACCTCGAGTTGCTCAGTCCATTTCACGACACAAGAAAAGCATTGCAAACATGTGATTTTTGAAATGGCCATGGTTGGCTTTGTCAATAAAAAAGAAAGAAAGCAAAAAAAATGCATCTTGTGAATTACTTTGGTGTCATGTTTGAACTTGAGTCCACCCTTCTCCTGTCTCTCCTTATCCACGCACTGAAACCTGAGAAATGGAAATCAGTTGGATGTCACGGAGAGCCTGGATACGAAATGACAAGGAAATAGCAGTGAATAACACTGACCACCCTTCTTACCCTCCTAGGAAAATACTTTAAAAAGCGATCCAAAATGATCCACGTTGTTTATCAAAGCCAGTGATTCTCCCTGCGGCTCTTTGGCTGCTTTAACTGCTGCCTCCAAACTGAAATCCAAGAAGAAGATCTGTAAGGAATTAGGGGATGGTGTCCTACCCTTTTACAGATTACAAGGCTGTTCTTCCAGACCAAATGCACACAATGCACATTAATATCCCCAACATGGCAGCATCAACCTCAATTCTGATAGTTCTCTGTCGTTCTTTATTAATTTGAGCCCAGCAACAGATATGCAGACGTTGTGGGGTAGGGCAATTATTCTGTCAATAGGGATCTCCATATGTTCCTTTGCTACTCTCACGCAGATGCAGTGGTTTTTTAGCGCCATCTTGAGGAGATTACTTGACCCTGCGAGAAACTCATGGACACATCATCACAAGTGATGAGTCGATCAACAGGAAGGATGTCAAACGGTGAAAGAGGTGCGGAGACAACATACTGGTTCTCTATGAGAAAAACAAGGAAGGGGACGATCAGCTCCTGGGGGTCATGACCTGAATGCAAGTCCTTCACGCTAAGCAACCGTTCAATAGAGAAGGAAACTGACACATCCATCGCTCCGGACACTTTTTGCAGATCTGTTGTGGAGTGTGTTGAAGTATCGCATCTCAGTGTGGTGCTCCAGCTGCACTGTTTCATGCAACAGGGCCCTGCAGAGGACAAGAAGCTGAGCTGAGAGGATCACTACCCTGGTCAGAAACAGACTCTACATCGTCTACATGAACTACCTGCTAACATCAAGTGAACAAAACCGCAGCAGTCAAGCCCCAAACTGCTACGCAGCTTATTTATTTGCACTTTATATCATTTTTTTATGTAATTAACGCTGCATTTCAAGCCCTTAACTGTGAGTGTGTGTGTCTCTGGGCTGCCCCTGTCCAGGGTGTACCCCACCTCTCACCCAATGTATCAATGTATGCTGGCGATAGGCACCACCTCCCCAAGGATAAGTCTGTATGGACAGCTTAGGTACAAAGTTGCAGAGGTCTAATATGGAGCTAAAATTGATTCTGTTGATATATCATTAAAAGTATTAAAAAATTAAATGACCCCAACCACCTTTTTAATTTACATCCTGTTTGTTTCACATGCATGTTCACAAATAATATCATAGTAATAACTGCAAATTGTTATTTCTGATGACAGCTCTGTTTTTAAAGTCTGAAGTGTTGCATTAAGCTGTGGTGAGATGCGGTATAAATGCAATGCTCATCAATTCCATGAGGCAAGGCGAGATCAGGATTCAATTTAACAACTCAAACTTTAAATGCTTCTAACATTTTTTGCGGACTGTGTTCCCCGCTTTGTCCTTAAATTTTTTAACATTAACAAGTTAAAAAATTTTACTTGACAAAATTTGTGCCCTCCAGTCAAATTATATTATTACTCATTCTAATACTAATTATTTTTCAATTGCGCAAACATGTTCCTATCATTTGAGTTTGCTCCAAATACATTTAAGTGCAAAACATTAATTCTGCTGCTGTGCATTTCCTAACCTCATTTCTGACATAAGGGAATTTTACATTATTATTGAATCAAAACAAATATTACTTCCAGCAGATATAGTTGCGAAAAGACTCATTATGTAACAAAATGTTTGATGAATAATGAGAATTTTCAAAGTCTGGATAAAGTTACTGGATATAGGAAAGTGTTATGGAAGGACATGCAACTGTAAATGTCTTCATATTTAGAGTTGGCATAACAGAATAATCTTAATTCAATAATCTTCAGAATAGTACAAAATCTGACATCCCATACATAAAGAGTTCAGCCTGAAAAAAGGAAATCTTTCACTTGTTTTCATATTTAACAAAAAAACAGAAGAGTTAAGTGTTTAATATTGGCAAAGTTCAATGACAACCCACATCATAACCTACATCACAAAGGTCTAAATGTAGGTAAGGGTGCAAGTCTGTTATGCTTTGGTGCACAGCATTGCATCCAGAAGGCTGTTTGTGTGCTTCACTTGTGCCGTTATGAAACCGTGGCCCTTTAAAAGCCGACTGTACTCCGCCGCACTTCGCTGTTTCCCCTCGCTCATGCTGAGAGCCTGCAGCAGCCCTCGGCTCGGGCCGCTTCTGTTTTCATCCAGAAAGATCTCGCTCAGCAGGAGGCCGCAGCCTGGCAGCAGAAAGTATATGCAAACATGCAACGTTAAGAGCACAAACAGAAAGAATAAATCACTGTACAAGCACGTAGGCGCTGTAGCTCGGCTGTTTCCTTACACGGGTCTCACAGAGAGCAACTCCGTTATGCTAACAAAGCAGGGGTTGATTTTTTTTTATTTTATATTCCAACAATAGCTTAGTGCTTCTAATTGTTTTTTAGCAGTATCACAACATTAAAGAAAAAGAAACTAGCTCCAATTTGCCTTGTTTTAAATGACTTCAGCTTTTATACCTGGAGTGCATGCTTCTGAAATTCTCCTCAGCAGAATATGCAGCTTCTCATCGGTCAGATCATGGAGAATCCTCACCAGGACGTACAGGTCTGCTTTAGGCAATTCGTCCTTTAAGAAGTCTCCTGTCCGAACAGCAGGGAAACAGGGAGTTTACAGTCCAGATGAGAGCTCTAACTCTATTACACATACAATACAACATCTAGTAACTGAAATTACACGGTTAATAACTAACCAGCTTTGAAAGTGACCCTTTTGTCCGTGTGTTGCCGCTGAAACGGTGCACTCATCTCCACAACGGCAGGCAAATCGAGCACAGCTACAGACAGGTCGGGGTGGATTTTAATCAACTCGTACGCGATGGCGCCAGTGCATCCTGGAAAACCGAGAAAGTCGTAAGCAGAGGAACCTTTTCTCATTGGGAAAACGGTGAGCTCGTTTCCTCATCCCTTCATTTCTTACCCCCCACGTCGCAGGCTGTTTTGTAGCTGGAGAGGTCAAAGGCCGTTGCCACGGCTGTAGCTGCAACTTTAGCAGAGCTGTGCATGGCATGCATGAATCTCAGTCTGGGTTCCTTTGAAAAAAAAGGCAAGCCGTAAATCAGTGCGTTAAGCTTTTTTGCAGAAGGTTTCATCTGCACCGCATCAATCAGATAGTGAACTGCAAGATAATCACCTGACAGATCTCTGTAGATGACTTGACCTTCCCACGCTGGCTAGTTCCCTCCCGCACCGCGCTTTCGAGGTGAGCGAAAACAGGCCACAATGTGTCGTTACAGTGCTGAATGTAGGCGTGCAGCGAGAAATGAGAATCTGAGCGCAGGAAACATGAAGCCGCATCTGTGTTCTCAAATCCAGGTTTTGGGCATCCTGCTTTAACAAACAAACAAACAAAAAAACTGTATCTCAAAAGATATCATTGAAACATAAATTCCGTAACTAAATTCTAACAATGAAACTTATATGTAGATTTATTACACACAGAGTAACTTATTTTAGTATGTTGCAGCCCTAAATAGGGCAACATGTGGTTGATCTTTCAAGTATTCACGACTGAGAGTCCGTGCCTTCTGAATGCGCTTCATAATCCTCTCAAGGGAGGCGTCATCTCTGCATCTTATATGTGCCTTTTTCTACCACATTTTTTCCATCCACTCAATTTTCCATTGGTAAACCTTGGCATGGTACTCTGAACAGCCAGCTTCTTTACCATCAGCTTTTATAGATTACCCTCCGTTTGAAGGATGGCAAAGACTTGATTACTTTTTGTGTGACATTCAAATTTTCTAAGAGGCCGAATATTTGAGTGTTTATCAACTGTGAGGAATAAATACATGTTGACTGGAGCAGGCTGATTGTGAAAGTGGTCACAGATAATATAACAATACAACAGAAAACAAAAACAAAAAAAAAACATTTGAGATACATCACTGTGTTAAATGAATCTAGATAGCATATACTTTTTGAACTAAATTAGCCAATTTAGCCATTTTAAACCTAATTAGTAAAGCTGCTTAGGCAATATAAAGAACGTCAGAGGAATGACTAACCTGTATCTCTGGTCTTCAGCAGTCCCAGTGACACACAAGCTTCCAGCAGCGTCTCTGTCCCCTTCACAGAGGCTTTGATCTCCTGGGCTATCTGCTCTGCGTCCAGCCCAGGCTTCTTGTGCAGAACGTCAAACAAGCCGAACTTCGATGCTGTGAACAGCGCCTGGGACGTTTTTGGGAGATACAGCAACGATGCGTGGATTACGAGATGTAATAGCATTTAGGATAGTCTGGTAGGCGAAAAGATCTACAGATGAATTAAGTAGCGCACTTTCAAAATGACACTCGGCAAACGAATGCACAAAAAGCAAGAACAGATGACACCAAAATAAGAGCAGGAACAGGCACGGACTGAAGAACCACCAATTCTCCTCTTGCAGCAGCAATATTATTGAGACCCTTAGTTTAAAAAAAAGCAATCTATGAACAGCATCGATAAATCAGACACTGATGTCTGGGTCAAATTAAACCCTTTTAGAAACTCCTGATGAAAATGTTTCCACAGAAAAAACAAAGATGTTGGATCACGACTCAGGAAAATAACAGGCAGTCAATATCAGGTGATAAAAAATGTTAAAAAAGACATACATATTTGTGCTGCTCTGTTAATTTCAACATTATTTATTCTTTGTGTTCTTCTTTCATAGCTTGCTTGTTAGCATACATAATGAAGCTGCAAGTGTTTTACAGCAGAACACTTTTAAATAATGAAGCGCTGATTTATCAGAGTCATGGTTAAAGTTTAAATGATTTCATTGTACACGATGAGAAAAAAGAAAAAAAGCAACCAGAATACTACAAAAAGTGGGATATTGGTATCATACAAATCCATTATTTTTTAAAAATAATATAGGACTTTGCAAAAAAAAACAAAACTGTAAAATTTATATCCAAAGCAAGAAATTGTTAACCTCCACACAATATTCAAGAAATGTTTTGTGACAGGGAGAAGGGTTATAATTTAAGAAAAAGGAAAAAAAAAACAACACACACACACACACACACAATGTATTAGAACAACCGAAAAGAGTTCTGTATATCAGTGGGTGAAAAGATTAAATGATGACCGCTAGCAAAATACAAATACACACCAGCTTAAAAAAATGACACAAAAAAGGAAAAGATGTTGCGTCAGTTAATCAGCCGGTGATTGAAATTAGCAAAATTTTCCACGAGCGTCAAGTCAAACAGAAAAATGATCATGAAGGGCATCAAAGCCACAACGTCCCACTTACTGAAGTCTTTAAACAAACCAGCGAAGCGCATGCTCTTTTTCGGCGTACGGAGTGAAAAATCAGATAAGACTGTTCACACTTTTAACGCCAAGTGTGAAGAGTCAAGCTTCACACTGTTCACTTTTACATGAATTTCCAAGAACAAAGTAAAAAAAAAAAAAACAGGTTTGAAATGGGCCCCAGTTCAAGTTGTACCCTGCCTCTTTTCCAATGCGCTGCACTATTTAAACACAAGCTTGAGTTGTAAAATGCAATAAATAAATGAACCCTGGTATGCATTGTTTTTGCATTAACTTCAAAACAGAAACGTATAAAAGCAAAAAAAGGTGTGACTTGCTCACCAGCTGTGAGCTTCCAGAGCACCCACCAAGCCATAGATGGTATAATTACAAATGCAAGACAAGTAAGACATTGTGTGGTGTTGACAAAGGTGATGCCCTGTGTAAAAAAAAAAAAAAAGAAAGTTTTTTATAAGTGCTACCTAACGGAAAGTGAGAACTAGAGGAACAGGCGTGATCTGTTGAAGCATGAGAGTTTTTAATGTGGGGTGCCAGGAAGAAGAAAAATGTCCGTGTGACTGCGGAGGTGTTAAGTAAATCTTTGACATAAGAGTGCAGCACTGATTGAGTGACATACTTCTACACCAATGACATGGACCACATTTTGGAAACAACATAAATCAAGTCATAACTACCAGGCTGAAAGAGATCAAAAGGGCTGAGCAAAAATGAAGCAGCATTTGATGAAAGAAGTGAGAGATGAGATTGATGCAACATGAAAAAAAAAAAAAACATTTTGTGGGAACCAGTGTTGCAGCAAGCACTCTATAGAAAGCAAAAGAGAAAGAAATGTGCAAATCTGTAGGGGGATTTCTGAAACATTTTACAAAAACAGTTTGTCCCCCCCCCCCCATTTTGTCATTATCCTCTTTGAAAAACCCGAAATATCTAACTTACTCATCAAGAGACACAGAGATATCAATCTCAGTCGTGTTTTATCACCATAAGCGTGTTTTGATAAGCACAATGAAGTTGCTAGGAAACTTAAAAAAAAAACAAACAAAAAAAAAAAAAACAGGAAGCAACACAACTAAAATATACGCGCAAAAGTGCAACTTGTAAACCACATTTTGGCACCTGGCTCAGTGTTCTCACCAAAACGGCAACGTTTTGCTTTAAAATTAGAACAAATTTGCAGAAAAAAAAAAAGAAAGAAAGAAAGACAAAAAGAGTGACCAATAGTCTTTACTGCACAAATACTCTCAATGAAAACTATAAGCTAGAAGGTAAAATGTATGCTGGAAACTCCTGTTACCTTTGAGGCTTTGAATCCATCCATTAGCTCACAAATCAGCCCCAAGTCTCCCTTTTTAGGCTCGGTTTGGTCAATGACGGCTCCATCTCTACTCCTCATTACGGACAACATGGTAGTTTCAGAATTATGAAGCTTGATCTCCCCGGCATCCTGTTTCGACAACCTATTGACCTTTGCCTCACTTTCTCTGTCTTTCTTTTTTACCTGTAAGAAGCACAGTTTCTGTAGCAAAATTAACAAAAGACGAACAGCACTTGTACGCACAGCGGCATTGACGAACCTTATGAAGTGGGCTGGCCGAAGGGCTGCTGTGTCTGGGGATGGATGTGGAGGTGTCTTTCTGCTCAATTAGAATTGGGGTGGAATGACGGTCGTAGACAGATTCAGTTGTCTCAGGGTTGACGAAAGAGCAGTGGTTGTAAATAATGTCTAATTGTTTGCAGAAGTGGTTGAGGGGAAACCCGACAACGTTTAAGAAGTCTCCATGGACGTACTCCACCAGCATGCCGCCGAGAGCTTGAATGCCGTAGCCACCAGCTTTGTCCCTGACACACACACACACACCCACACACACAGAAAACATTTTACTTTACAGTATTACATATACTGAAAGCAGAAATATATGATTAGATAGAGTGTGTGTTTAAAACTAAAAGTGCACACCACCTTGTGCAGACCTTTTTCCAAGGTGAAACATGGTGGTGGCAGCATCATTCTATGTAGGATGCTTTCCTCCAGCAAGAACATGAAAACTGGCCAGACTTGCTAAAACAGGGCAATCCTGAAGGAAACCCTGGAAAGCAACCCTGAACATATAATCTGAGCTCTAGACCAAAAGCAAATGTATCCTTTGCAGTGGCCCAGTCAAAGTCCAGGTATAAATCTGATTAACAATCTGTGGCAGGACTTGGAAGTTGATGTTCACGAATGCTCTCCCATCCACTCTGACTCATTTTATCTTTCTTGCAAAAAGGAAATACCACGTAAAAATCTACATGTAACACTGGAAGTGACACGAACCATGTTTAGGGTCAGTCTCTGTCTTGGTGTCTTCTGAACAAGATGACGGTTGGATGAAGCAGGAAATGGACTGACAGATTGATGTTTTGTTTGCAGCAGTACTTGCGCTGATCTGATCTGCTGTGGTGAAGAAAGAGCTGCGCTTTCAATTTACATCTACGGTCCGACCATCACAGACGGTTATGAGGCATAGATCATAATTGGACCAAAGAGGTGGTGGAAACAAGCAGCCGAAATGAGTTTCTTCTGGAGGGCTGCTGGATTCAGCTTTAGAGAAAAAGGGTGAGATCATTAGCGGAGCGCTCAAAGTAGAGTTGATGATTCTCCACATGGGAAAGCGTCAGTGAAGGTAGTTCAAGGTGTCTCCCTTTGGAGGTTTTCTAGGTTTGTCCCATCGAGAGGAAACCCCAGGCAAGACCCAAAACTCGCTGGAGGGATCATATAGTCCATTTGGCCAGTGGATGCCTTGGAATACCCCTGGATGGTGCTTAGGAGAGGCATGTTCAGGGTTCCCGCTTGGTCCTGTTGCCCTCGTGACCCAGTTTCAGATAACTGATTGATGGATGGGAGGATAGAAAAACCTTGCCAAATCAAACGAGGTGAACGCAGCCTTAACAAATTTCAAAGTCCAGAAACGGACGAGTTCATGCACCTCACAGTGAGTTAAAAAAAAAACAAAAAAAGAACGATGGACTGCTGGGTGATGTTACCACACAGTGAGTAGATATGACATACTGAATCCCAGAGTTCAAATTTCTATACTCACATGGGCTCACCACTATTGATGTACTCCCATAGCATATCTTGTGAGAGATCTGCAAACTTAACCTTTGTTTCTTCATAGAAGTCTATCATCTGGTAGTCCAGTTCATCGTCTGGGAGGGGAGCAGGAAAGGTTAAAAATGACTTTTAAACATTACTTTGAAATAATAATAAAAAAAAATTTTCAAAGTTAAAAATAAAAAAATCTCCTCAACTAGACTTTTTTTTTCTTTTACTTTAAGTTTAAGAAATGTGCCAAAAGCCAAACGGTTAGAATGTTAAAACATACCGTCTTTTTCATGACACAAGACAATGGCAACTCCAGTAAATACACTGTGCTCTTTACCACTCAAACTGAAAAATAAAAATGAAATAAAAATAAAAATCATACTTTTTTTTTCTGTTTTCAATGTAAATTGTAAGACAGTATAAAGTCTATACCTAGATAGCATCCTGTACGCATCCTGTTTGTCCACCGGCTTTTCCAGAATCATACCATCGACAGTCTGCGAATTATGGCCCAAAAACATGTTAGCAGCTAGATCCAAACAAGTTTAAGATAACATCATGTGGGTAAATTCTGCAACGCTTTCCTCGTCTTACCACAATTGTATCTGCTCCGATCACCATGTCAGGAGTTTTCAAGTGTTTCTGAAGCAAGTTAGGTCAGAATATGTACATGAGAACATTTGCTTAAAGGCAATTTTGCATATTATAATAAGAAAATAGCCAAACTCACAACTGGCATCCTCCTGGCCACCTCCAGGGCCTTCTGCTTGGCTGTCTCAACAGCATACTCATGAGGGGCTTTGAAAAGTCCCTTATTGAGAGTTTCTTTAAACCAAGATGGCACCACCTCAAAACGTAAACCCTACCATGCAAGAGAGAAAAATATGATTGAACAATTTAGAGCGTAAGCATGTGTGTGTCTAAATTAATAAAAAATAAAAATAAAAAATGAAAGCAGGATGTCTTTATCTCTGAGGCAAACTTGTAGAAACCGCACAATTTTTTCACAGTCTCTTAAAAAGACAATCCATTTGAACAGAACGTAATTTTATTATATAACTGACAGCACGAGAGCAATATAATTCACACATGTGCTGTGATACTTTTAATAAATTTTGTAAATCTGGTATTTGTAATTGTATTTTCAATACAATCTGCTCTGCATCCCCAGAACCAGAACCAAACGAGGAGAAGCAGCTTTCAGCATCTATGCACCACAAATTTGGAACAAACTTCCAGAAAACTGTAAAACAGCTGAAACACTGACTTCTTATATATCTCGACTAAAAACCCACCTGTTTAGGATTGTATTTGAAATGTAATCAATTACAAATTTATTGATGGAACTTGACTTAATGCTGTGTTTTGATTGTTGATTCTATGTTGCATTGTGTTTCTGTGTTTGTAATGATGTAAAGCACTTTGGAATGCCTATAGCTGAAATGTGCTATACAAATAAAATTTGATTGATTGATTGATTTAATAATAGTAGTTTTGGGGGCTGCTTTACTTAACCAAATACATACACAAGCACTTACCGCATTGCGGAGTATCTCCAGTCTTCGAGGAGAGGAACTGGCCAATACAACCAGTTTACCAGAGAGCTTGGAAATGACTGGATTTAGAACCATGGTGGCCTTAGAGTTTCACCTGAGAGGTGAAAGGAAAGAGTTAAGTGTTATAGATGAGGCCACAGATCTATCAGACACACAGTCACCGTTTAAATAATCGATCAACATGACTTCACCCTTTGCCTTCAGCTCATCGATTAAACTATAGAAGTATATCGCAATAGATGCTGCGCCTTTAGTGTGCGATTTTATTTAAACGTTTCTATCCTATTTTTACTTATTTCATTTTACACACATCATCAATGAATATGTTGCCATAACAACAAACCTTCAGCTTCATCACATGATGTTCAGCAGTGAAATAAAACCAGTGGTCTGCTGTAAGATTTGCATAGTTTGGACAGGTTGTTTATAGCATCTTTGTAAGGTTCTGAATAAACAGACTAGCATTTGCGGCCACTGAAATCAGTTAACTATACCTGTGTAAAGTCATTTATGTATTTATGTAAAGTTATTTGTGTAAATTTATGGTTCATAACTCCCACACTCACACAGTTCAAGCAGCACTAGCTCATATCAGCTAACTTAACAGAAACCGTGACAAAACCAGCAAGGTTCACTTCTGTGACTCGCTCTGCTTAGCAAGCAAGAATTAATTTGAAAAATTACGCATCATTTAATTCAACAGCTGTTCGCTGGTCTCCCGTCTTACCTGCAGAAGCCAGGAAACATGGAAAGAGCGACTAGCTAAGATGACCCGAATGACGGCTGCGACGTGATGACGTAGCCTACACGTGAAATGCCTTTGGGTGCGCGCCATTCCTTAGCCGGCGTCTAATGGAGCAGATTCACCGGCGAAAGCGGGGAACTCCGGCTTTTGTTGATCGAGTAAATATATGAAAATATTGCCAGGCAGCGAGCGGAGGCTGAAAACACTCCACTCCATAACATTTTATATATGTGTAATATATATGACATATAAATTGATCAAATTTGTTGAATGTCATACCCTATGCGGTAACACTTTATTTGACGGGCTGTAAATAAGACTGTCATGACACTGTCATAAACATGACACAACACCTGTCATGAACATGAGTAAGTCTTCATGAATATTTATGACCGTTGTCATAAAGTGTCATTCGATAAATCATGACACTTTTAATACAAAGTTGACATTATTTTTATAACATAAAGTTACATAATTTTTAAAGTTTAATCGGTAATACTTTTATAACAAATTTATGTCAGATCATGATTTCTTGGTTATTGTCAAGTTGTCATAACGAAGACATTTTGAATAATGTCAACTTTGTATTAAAAAGTGTCATGAATTACCAAATGACTCTTTATGACAGCAGTTATAAATATTCACAAAGACTTACCCATGTTCAAGTTTATGACGGTGTCACGACAGTCTAATTCACAACCCGTCAAATAAAGTGTTACCCAAAAGGGTTTATTGATCCCCACGGGTGAAATGCTTATTTCAGTTCAGCTCGCTGGCCTTGTGGATCAGTCTGTTCAGACTGTTGGTGTCCTCCACTTTCAGCCTGTTGCCCCAGAACACCACAGCAAACAGGATAGCACCTTCAACCACAGACTCAGAAAACATCCTGCACAAGGTCAAGCAGATGTTGGAGGACCTCAGCCACTTCAGAAAACAGAGGCAACCGTGGCCCTTCCTGTAGAGAACATCAGTGTTTTTAATTCAGTTCAATTTACAATCAATATGGAGTTCCAGATATTTATACTCCTCCACAATGTCCACACTGACGCCCTGGATGAAAACAGGGATCACCCACATCCTAGTCCTCCTCCTCAGATCCACCACCAGCTCCTTGGTCTTTGTCACATTGATCTGCGGGTGGTTCAGTCCACATCATGTGACATAGTTGCCCACAGCAGCTTTCCACTCAACCTCATCATCACCCTCACTAATACCACCAACCGCAGTTGAGTCATCTAAGAGCTTCCGTAGATGACAGGCATCAGTGAAATAGTTGAAGACCAAACTATAAAGGGTGAACAGGAAGGGGGTAGAGAAAGTCCCTTGCGGAGCCCCTGCGTTGCTGACAACGCTGTCTGACACACAGCGCTGCAGGTGCATTAACTGTGGTCTGCCAGTCAGCTAGTCCACAATCTGGGACACAAGCAGGAAAGCCACCTGCATCAGCGTCAGTTCTCATCAAGTAGACCTGGACTGATAGCATTGAGGGCACTAGAGAAGTCAAAAAAAATAGTCCTTCACATTTTATGTTAAAAGAAAAACTTTAAAAACAACATAAAATTATGAAAATGGATTCAGAATATTGGGTGATAGTATAACGCCTGGAAATTGAATTAAAACCTCAAGACAACCACTGCCATGCAGCTGTTTATCTACTTCGATGAGCTTTGGCCCCTTCATTCAAAGTATTTAAATATGACTTTGGTGCTGCGTTATACAATTTCTTTTTACTTGTCTGGCACAATATTTGAGCACCTAAACCTTGTCAAATACCTCTATTTGCATATTTTTAACTCCTCAGCACATCTCTAGTCTCACTGTTAAGGTACACATCCACTCTACTGTTTACTAACGAAAAAAGTAATATTAATAATGACGAAGATAATATTAACAGCAATAATAAAAAAAAAGAGAAATCACTTTATGCAAAAAATCCTGAAAACAGAGAGGAAATCATTTAATATATTTTAATGAAACATAAGGACAACATTGCCAATTTCATACATTTATACACCACAAAACACTGACATTTTTATAAACAGATAAAAAAAAACAACAACCTTAAGATAAAACTTATTTGGGATGTTAGGCTAACATAATATGTACATTTTTACAACAGTCCACATTTCTGGATGCTACATATTTTTGCAAAAATAACAGCCATAATGTGATGTTAAATATCAGCACATGCTGTTGGTTGACGTTTATCACTCTTTCATTTAAACAGCAGCAAATCCTATTGTAACGTAAAAAGTTCAAAATCTTATTTTAGTTAGTATGTATTCAATAACAAGGTTCTACACTCAGCAAACTTTGAAGATCTCACTGTCTGAACGTTGTTCAAAAACCTACAGTATGACTCCATTATACGTATTTTTGAACAAATTTAAAAACAAGCCATCTGAGTACAGAGTTTGCTTATAATAAAGTATAATCATAAAACAGTGAAAAGAATTTGTTTTATGAAGGCTTGACTATAAAGTGATGTTACGGGGTTTGAAGTTGCTTGTTTACAGTAAGCAGGGTAAGGATTAGTGGACACAGATAACTAATTTCTGACCTTTATGCTTGATACATTTTATTTCATTGTACTACCATATAACTTCTTAAGACACTTTTTGACATCCATACTTGTTCAGCCCAATTTATATACCGATATTTGGATAGATTTTTCATAGGATTTTTGTAAAATACATTCTGTCTGTGTAAGCTGAGGAACTGCCCGTTTTATGCAACAATACTAACAGTCACTAATTCATATGAGTGTGTATTATTGCAACATCTGCAGATATCAGGTTACAATTTGCAACACCTATGGAAGATCTGATGATTGGTGAACAAGCTAAATGACTGTGGGACAAACATACATGCTTGTGGCACTCCGCAATTTTCCAACCACTTGATTACATTTAAAATGGAGAAAACACCCAAAACTATGATTGGACCAATAACATTTTAGTCCCTATCCAACAGCTTAAACCTTAAAAGCTATTGTTAAGGGAAGAAATAGATGTATGAATATTTTGCAATATGGACCAAGAACGTATGTTGCAAGATCCCAAAACCCCTCCTTTCCTTTAGTGACTTGTTTTCTTTCGCAAGTCTTTCTTTAGTTTTCACATTGTTAGGGTAGTTACGGCATCGCAAAGGCACCTGAACATGTTTCTTCACCTTCTAAATCTGCTTATCCAGAGTACAAAGTCTCTTTGTTCTCCATCCTTATAGAGTCTGCACTACTCACGCTCTGCAGATTCATTATCTCTCTCAGCTTCTGCCTGAAATCCTTTGAAGCAAAGTAATAAATGAAAGGATCCAAACAGCTATTCAGACAGCTAAAACAGAGAGAAAGCTTGTAGGCCATGTACACAGACTTGTCATAGAAGAGTCTAAGGACACTGTGAACCAATAAGAGGATGTTGTTTGGAGCAAAGCAGAGCACGAAGACCAGCAGAACGACAACAGCCAGACGTATGGCTCTCCCTTTCTGGACAGTCTTGGAATCACTGGACAGCTTGTGTATGACGCTAATGTAGCAGAACATTGTGACACAGAAAGGAAAAAGGAAAAGAAAAACCACCATGCTGAACAGGAAAGTAGCCCAGGCACCCACGGACGGCAGCATGCTTTTTTTCAGCACGTCAAAGCATGTGGTGATCTGGAGCTCCGGGACCTCAAAGGTCAGGTCGGTGGTCATAAGAGGGTACAAAACACCCAGGACCAAACCCCACATCAGAAGGCAGCTGAAGACAGCAATAGATTTTCTCCTCTTGTTCTTCCGGAACCTCATGGGCTTCACGATGCCCAGGTAGCGGTCAATGCCGATGGCCATCATCGTCAGGATAGAACAATACATGTTGGTGTAGAAAACGAGGGTCATGAAGCTGCAAGGGGGATGCAAAAAAAAAAAAAAAAAAAAGCAAAAGACTGTGTTTGATTACAGGGTGTGACACACACAGCAGGGTGTGACATTTTCGCAACAATTAAGAGACTTAATCTGCTTTCAAATAAAACAAAGTTACTTTCAGAGTTCAGATGGTTAAACATTAGAAGTAGATTGATAAGTCAAATGACTAACCTGCTAATTTTATCTGACCAAATATTAGTTTTTAAAACAGCAATTTTATTGTAGTGATAAAGTCTAACCATTTTTTTTTCCAGTGGAAAAGAAATAGAAAGTTCTTCTTGAAGCATTAATACCTGCACATATTGGACCCCAATTTCCAGTTGTATCCTTGGAGCTGGTAGGCGATTTGAAAGGGGAGGGCGGAGCCAAGAGCCAAGTCGGTGAGAGTTAGATTAATCATGAATATGATGGAGGGTGTTTTTGGGGAGGTACGAAACAGCAGGAGCCACATTGATAGGCCATTTCCCACCCAGTTGATGATGGTGACAAGCACGTATATAACAGATATGATAGTGCTGGTGTTCACATCCCGAAACAGTGTCAGGGTGGCGTTATCGAGCTGCGTCCTGCTGGTATTCCCCTTCATGATGGGGTGGAATGGTCACCTATTACCTGTGTGTCAGAAATCAACATGAGAGTTGTTTTTATTTATTTAGTCCTTGGTAGTTATGTTCATTTTTCCTACAAGATAACATCAGAAATATAACGATGACAAGCAGATCTTTTCACGAACATCTTGTTACTTTCGTAAAATCAGAATGAAAAGGCAGAAAGAAAACATGACGTACCAGAAACCACAAGAGCGGGGGGGAATAAAAAAAAAAAGACAACTTCTCTGATGTGTTGCACGCAATGCATATGTTTCTTGGAGCTAAGGTGTGAAAATGAGATTTAGGTTCTATCAGCCTGGGTTGTTTGTGTGCGAGAAGAAAGCACATGCAAACGGGTGGAGTTTTCACACAGGAAAAGGGCATGCATGATTTGTGGTAAGGTATGCAAACTCTGAGCACCTTTTGTACAACTGCAAAGTTTTAAAATGTGGATTTCAAATTAAATCTGGCTCTGACATGTCTTCAACTAACAAGAGAAAATCATATCTTTAAGTCCCAGCGAGTGGTTTGAAGTCAGGATGTCCGCATGGGTATGGTACGCAAACACTTTCTCTCCTATGCGGTGGGTATGGTGTAGGTGGTACAGGAGGTTCCAGGTTGTCAAAAAAGCTGAGACACATCCTTGTTAACTTTGTTTCTTATTAATCATCACCGGCTCTCCTCTTAGTTCCCTTAACCATTTGCAGTCTACGCTGCCTTAGATTGAGTAGATTGCATTTTCTCGCAACACTGTCCCTTGGGGTAAGTAAGCCAATAAGGTGTTACGGGTATTTGGAGAAACATAGTGACAATTAGTTTTAGTGCACTGTAACACATGGACCATTTATTGTTTCCTTTTATTTGAAATAATTCAAAATCTAAATTGAGTGTATTGTTGCCGTCAAGCAGATCGTAAAACAAGCTCAGATTCTTAATTTGAACTTAGCCCATTTAATAGAAAAAAGTGTCTGTTGTAAATTAGAGACAACAGGCTAAACAGAGTATACAAGTTTCATTTATGGACACTATTTTGTTTATGCTGCTAATACTAAAGAGAGCTTTAAAACTGAACTACAACTAATGATTTGTGCAGTAACTTCTGGCCTATCGTCTATACTTACAGGGACAATTTTATGTATTTTCCAGCCACAAAGTGCCATTTTATAGCACAATCAAGTAACTACGTTTCCCTAAGTTGTCCTAAAAGTGCTGTATATCTCAAACATAACTTAAAAGGAATTTGATATTGCCTTGAAATTGGGCGTCTGTCTCTTTAAGAAGCTCCTGCTCTTTTTGACACCGCCTTCAGCATGTCATCACAACAATGTTTTTCATCAAGTTTTTAACAACATTCTTAAGAGCGCTTGCACTGAGAAGTAGTTCATCTGATAGGCTCAGCAAATGTGCAGTTCTGTCTGGTGTTTGTTAATTGCTGCTGATGCTAGTCTGTAGGACTCCTCCTCTCACCCGGGGCAGAGGTGCTCTGTGAGGCAGAAGCTCCTCTTGGAGACTGCAGCTCCAAGGGGGAGGGGGGGAGTTTAGG
Source organism: Xiphophorus maculatus (assembly GCF_002775205.1). NCBI lineage: Eukaryota > Metazoa > Chordata > Actinopteri > Cyprinodontiformes > Poeciliidae > Xiphophorus > Xiphophorus maculatus. The sequence goes on from NC_036449.1 coordinate 9,549,099, forward strand.
CGCCCTGAATGGCTGTCATGGGAGAATTAAGGATTTCTCAAACATTCATGAAAGAGTGAAAGCAACACTCCCGAGTCTGTTTTTGATGAGGGAATAACATTGTATCAGGAAGTCAATTTCACATAACAATTGAGGAACCAGGCTTGTAGTATTTTAAGTACACAGACGAAAAATAAGTTAAAAACAGACAACCGTGAAAACCTGATGAAAATTCTTTGAAAGCTATTCAGAAATCTTTGATCTATATCACTCCAAAGCAAAATCTGGCAAAAAAAAAAAAGAAAAGAAGAGCAATGACTCAATACTATAACATCACGACAGTAACATCTTTGATTTCCTCATAATATTCAAACTAACTCACTTTGGCTGTTTACTTATCATCATTGTGCCCGGTTGAGTAGATGTTATATATAAAAAAAAAGTACATTACAAAAAGTTAACTTCTCTGTTGTTCATGTTGAGTAACTCAGTACAAACAAGAATATCACATGTTGTCCAAGTTAGACTCCCTAAGTAATTACATCACAAATTGATACAATAACACAATGTACGGATGATAAAAGCAAAGAATTAAAAGCAAACAAAAGGTGCCACGGAGGACACATTAACACTAACACTGAATTGTAAGTAACACAAAGTTTTGGTACTGTTGAAATTTGTAGTTTAAGACCTACCTTTGTAAGCAGCGAGGCAAATTAGGCAGGTGGGCACGTGTGTGGCAGTTGTAGATGGAGGGACAGATGCTTTGACTGAGGAAGGCTGGTGAGGAAATGGGGTCTAAACTTGATAGAGTGCCACTGAGAGGAAATGCACCATGTGACAACCGTCATCCTCTCAACTGTAGTAACGGCCACATGTTTGATTCACGGGTGAAATCGAAGCTGGAGGCACAGTCATATCGAAGGCTTCCTACACAACAGATCTTCATATGTAGAACACTCGCACTCCATCATTCATCTTGCATTATTTCTCCCATGATGTCAATATTTTCCACTCCTAAGTATCTTGTAAATTTTCCGAGCACATCATACAAAAGTACAACACAGTGGATCCTTATAAAGAGCTAATGCTGAACCACAATGGAAACGAAAAACAAAAAAAACAAAAACACAAATATGTATTGTTAGGGAAATCCCAACATGCCATGTGTGATGATGTCACTTTCTGTTATGAGTACCTGCTTAACTAATACAAAAAAAGAGTGTGAGTTCACACCGGTTCAGCAATAGTATGCGCATGCAAACAATATACAGTAGATTATAACAGTGAAGTTATTTACCTTCTAAGCTTCTAAGTACACACCCAGATAAACTATACACACAAATATAAGTGTTCTGTGAGAAAGTCTGCTTTAAAGTGCGATAGTTGGGGCTTGCTCACGAGTTCATGCAACGTGTGCTCTGATGTGACTGGTTTCCTGTTGATTTTCATAGTTCTGCTTTATCTCGGGGAAAGTTTGTCAGGCACAGTTCATGTTTATCTCTCTGAAAAGGACAAACGTTAACACAGAGAATAATAATAATTTGTTGTAACACAGAATGATTTACAAGGAAGGTCTGTGTATGGCAGCACACCTGCTATACACGCTATGCCAGCCTTCAGAGTGAGAAGGGCAGGTCTGTCCTCGACAGCTCTGACTGTAAGTGACTCATTTCATGTGCAGAATAAGCAGTTTTGGAGCTAAAACAGCCTCACCCAAAAACAACCAAAATAACCGAATCCAAGCTAAACGCGTCTTAACTGCAGACATTTATTTTCTTACAGTTCAACACACAAAAAAAAAAAAAAAAAACAGAAAGCAGAAAGACAAAATCAATCACATACCGTCTATTCACATAATGGAAGGCTTTTAAAATTAATTTATTGACAGTTTATTTTGTTGACAGCAATAAAATAATATATATATACAGTATATATATATATATATATATTTTACATCACGTCACTAATCAATCCAAAATGTTTTAAATGTTATTTATTCATAACTTGTAAGGCTGTTATTTTCATCTGTTACAGTGCCACCGGAAAATATTCACAACAGCTTGTCTGTTCCACATTTGACTACAGCTTCATTTTAAAACCAATATGAGTTTAGTTCCCCTTTTTAACCTGCTCAATATAGTCCATTGCAACATAGTGACAACATTTTTTCAGACATTTTGCATATTCATAAAACATTCATTTTAATATAGTAAGTACATAAGCACGGTACCACTGTTTTGGGAGTATTTCCACCACGTTTTTAATGCATATGTCCTCTCAGGCTGAGTCAGGTTGGATGGGTCGTGTTGGTCGGCAGTCATTTTCAGGTATTTCAAGAAATATTCAGCTGGATTCAAGTCCGGGTTCTGTCTGGGTGACTCGAGAACATTCACAGTTCCCCCCCACCGACGCTCCTTCCTTGGTATTTTGACTGTGTGCTTTGTGTCATTGTTTTGCTGGAAGATTTGCTTTTTTTACCTTTGTCTGAGGTTCAGAGTATCGGGTCGGGGGGCCAAATCTATGAAAGGTCCTGGACAAGGCTTCCGTGGATGCATTACTAAAAAATGACGGTGGTGATGCGTGCCAGTTTTTGTGTTTTAATAGAATCCAGTCTTTGGGGGTCTTACAGAAAACTCCTTTGACTTCACTGCTTGGTTTTTGCTCTGCTCTGTCAACTGTAGGACCTTGTATGGACAAATGTGTTCTACTAGCAATCACGTTCAGCCACAACATTCATCAAATGTTACTGCCGCTCATCAGTTGTGATCCGATGTAGTGAATACTTATGCACCTACTATATTTGTTTGTTTTCTTTTCTTACTTACAAAATTGTCGGAAAATGTGTTTTAACATTTTTATAGAAAACTATAACTAAACTAAATATAGTAAGGTATTTAAAAAAAAAAACTACACTCAAATCAGTTTTAAGACAAATCTAATGCAATAAAATATGGAAAAGCATAAAATGATACTTTCTTGTGGCACTGTAGTTGATTATGTACAAATAATTACTGACAAAAATAAATAAATAAATCGTGGCATTGAAATTTGATTTTATAATCAATTTATAGTCTGCTGGTTGCCTGCACATATAATAAAGGACATTTCTTACCCTACTTTTTAAAAGATCTGTTGTCTGTCAGTTTTACCAACAATAGCTTTATGTTAATAGAAATATATATGACAACTAAAAACAACACAAATCACAAAATATACTAGATGTTGGAAAGAAGTTCTCATGCAGAAGGCAAGGTCATTGCCTTGAAAGTAAATTTTTCCTGGATGTCTTAACTGAGACGCTTCTTTACCACAAAGAGCGAGAGTAGAGTACCTTAAAAGTTGACAGGCCTGAAAGCCAGATAGTAGGAAGAAAGTTCCACAGATACAATTTCATTACCAACCTACAAACAGGAAGAAAGAAATCAGTCAGCCATTGACAGCAGCTTCCTTTCAATACTGATTTTTATGCCCCATTACTTTCCTCTTGAGACCTAGAGTATTCACTGCTCGTCTTTGCTTTTCTCAAACCCCCTTTCGATCCCCGCTGTCATGGCAACAACCTCATAACAATGCTCCGTCCTGCATTCGGGGGAATGGCCGATAGGGAGGCAGTCATAGCCTTTATTAGCCGAACTCATGCGCTTCCTGTTGCGCGCGCCGGGCTGATAAAGCTGCATGGCAGGACGGTCCTGCAGGATGGGAGAGAGAGCGATGTCAAAGTCAGTATTCACAGATGCACATAGTGTGTAATGCAAAAACTACTTGTAGATCTTGAACTCTTTCACATTTTGTCTCACTTGTGACCTGACATAGGTATCTCTCTCAGTGTGTTCAAGATCACTGCCCTGGAAGGTAAACTTCCACCTTAGTCTTTTGCAACTCTATGCATTTTGCCATTAATTCTCACCCTTTGCCCTAAAATACCACAGAACCTTCTGAAAAACATGTTGGAGATTTAGTGAATCAGAAAACCAAACACGAGTATTTGTGTTCCAATGCGATTTCCTCACAGTCGTTCAGCATCACGAGAGACATCTGGAACCACCTTCCTGTTCAATCTCATGCTCACCTTCTCGCTCACCTTGTTTCGGAGGCGTTCCTTTCTGTTGCTCAGGTCCTCCCTGTCCTCCTTTCCCATTTTGTCTGCCCCGTCAGGACAGTAAGAATAGCCATGATGATGGCCCTCTTTCTTGGCTCGGTCCTGGCAGTAGCCCTTCCCCCATTTGGTCTCGTCTTTCCGCCGCATGAACTTATCAAACTCGTAGTGGTGTCGTTGCCGTTTTCTCTCCTCGTCCTTACCGCGGTGATCCTTATCTCTCTGCCTGCGGCCGTGCTGATCTCTCTGCTCTTTGTCGCTCTCAGCCTGACCTCTGCTGGTCAAATGTATATTGAAACGTGTATTACAGCAAAGCTAGCAGTAACACAAAGGAGCATTTCAGGGTCATCGCTCAAGCCAATCAAATACCAGTATAAAATCAATAAAAGGTTTGTACAAGCAAATAACATAAAATTGACGGATATTTAATGAAGATATTAGCTTCACAGCTGTACCCTTAATGCTTAATGTAACTTATTGCACTTCAGCCTAAAATTTAAAGATTGATAACCATAATTTTTCTTTCATTGTGGAAATATTTACAGCTGTTTTGAAATACTGAAAATACAGTAACAGTAAAAAAAGTAGCTAGTAGTGAATTATGTCCACTTTAGTAATCAAAAAATTGTTTTCAAAATTCTCACATTTTCCTAAAAGTTACATCAATACTTTCTTTAAATATTAGCAAGACTTTGCTATGTTGGTTTAAAGAAGATTAAATTAGTTGGACAGTAAGTGACACACTCAGATCAAATGAGGTGGTGTTTATGCAAATATATCATTAACACAAATACAACTACAAGAGAAGTACTTTTTGAAAACTTTTCCAATGTGGGGAAGGGAGGAAGTTGGGTTGTCCTTTGGCTTTCATTAAGAATAAAAATCAACTTTTGCAAACTACTTGTTCATTTCATGGATTAGGTGTTTCTTACTTTTCTTTTGGTTCTTTTGACTTCATTTGCCCTCCCGTTTTCTCCCACTTGCCCACACCTGCATCACAAGGCTCACTTTTTTCCTTCATTCGGTCTGAATCAACGTCATCGTCTCTGTCGCTCTTCTTTAGGAGCTATCAATGCAAATATCACAAAATACATTGCTCTGAGATATTTAGTTGAAATGGAGAGACAAAAAGCTGGTAAAAGGTATTTTCTTCAGAAATGATGAGCAACCTTAATTTTGATGTCTTTATCGGACAGTTTCTTCTGCTTCTCTGCCTCTTTTCGCTTGCGTCTCTCCTCCTCTCGCCGCTTTCGTTTCTCCTCCTCCCGTTGCCTTTTCTTTTCAAGCTCCCTTCTTCTTCTCTCTTCCCTCTTCTCCTCTCTTATCCTCTGGTGAAAGCGCGATGCACAGAAAATGATTTCTTTGTTTGTTTCAGCTCTCGCCTTTACAAACATGCTTCTGTCTCACCTGTTTTTCGATTTTCTTATTTTTGATGTACTCCAGGAGAGGTGTTGTTCGTTTGGCTAAAAGCAAACGGAGAAAGAGTCAAAAATTGAGTTGATTTTTTAGAGTAACATTAACTTTAAGTAAACTGCAAAGAAATGCAATAATTATTTTGTAAATTTTGGACATGAGGTAACTTTTAGTATTTTGGATGCAAAAGATAAGGAGGAGCTGGTGAGTGCATTGTCCAAATAAGCTTATTAAATAAGCTTTGTTATTAGTACTTGGAATTAGAGTCACTCACATAAAATTGATGTGGATATTAAAAAATATACCTGAAGTAAAACCTTTGACATGTCTAGAGAAATACTTTTCAATTAAAACAACACAAATTAATTCCAACAGAAAAAAAGAGCAGATAAAAATCTGTCCTGCAAATACAGATCGGTGTTTTTCTTTCTTCGTTTCCCAACATTTAAACTTTAAAAACAAAACAAAGCATCACCTGTCAGGCAACAAACAAATATTAAACACATAAAGTAAATATAGTGAAATGTAATTTATCATATAATATTAATATCATCTTACTGTTGGTATTTGGGATATGAATTTTATTGAAAAAAGTAAGTATGATAGGATTGTGCTTTTCAGTTTACTTATTTCTCTACTGTATATATTGTCTACTTGCTATTGAATTATTTTTTTCCTGATTGTAGTAATATTAAAAATGATAAGACCAGAAAAAGGCTAAAGTCAAAATAAAAAATATAAAATGTCCAAAATGTGTGATATTGTACCAATGAGCTCTCTGGTCTTAGCTTCTATCTCCCCAAGAAGTATCTCAGGATTAGCCATGGACTTCTCCTCATCACAGGAGTAGTTTTCCAAAAATCGCTTGTATTCTGGATCTAAGTGAAATTCAACGAAGAAGAAGGAAAAAATAAGGGACATGAAATACAGTTTAAAAAGTCCATATGCTAAACTTGTCTGTGCTGAAGTCATTCTAAATTCATGCAAGAATAATGTAAATGCCACACAAGATTAGTACATTTAATGAGAATTGATCTATTTTCTTCTATTTTCCTACCTTCTTCAATGCTTCCGGCTTTGGCATCTTTCTTCTTCAGCTTCTTTTTGGAAATCTTCTGGAAAGGCGCAAACTCTACCACAGCAGGATATTCCTGACCTGGGTAAATATTGAAATACGAGTCGAATTAAATAGACCAGCTGTCAAAAGGTAACAATGGCAACAAATGTTCTAATTCACCTTCATAAAAGTCAACATTTAGCTCCAAAGATTCTGTTTGTTTTTCTTATAGCTGAACGCCGCAAGTCAACATTCAAGGCTAAAGCCGTCAACGCAGTCAAAATGGGCTTAGAAAGACTTAAAATACCCTTGTTGTCAATAAAGACATAGCCATCAAATCGATCCCTGAACAGCAGGATGTCTTCTGTGCTTTTAAAGTTGATATAAGCTCGGGAGAAGAGGTGGGGATAGAGACTGTAAAGGCAAAAACAAAAACCGGTCAATAAACAAGGATGAAAAAAGTGGACTATTGAACCACAGGACTATAAAACCTCATCATACCTTTGATCTGCTGGGAAAAACTCAAAGTAGTCATAAGACGGAAGAGGACTGAGATGCTCTTCCAGTTGTTCCTTTGACAGGTTAGGAGGGAGTCTTCGAATAACCACCTAAAAAAAGTGGAGGAAATGAATTTTACATCAAAGCAACTGGAGCTTTGACCTCCATAATTTAAACCTTCACAGTGAACGTCACAGTCACGATACGATCTATGCCTTAAAGGTCTTTCTGATGACCTTCTTTGGTGTAAGAATGACTGTCACGGTTGCGATCAGTTCATCTGATAACAAGTCAGTAACCCCATGTTACTGATAAGAAGGGACGTGACTGAACACAATCATTATTTGGATGATATATACATCTCTGCTGTTTGGAAAGCTGCTATTTATTGTCTCCCCTGGTAAACATGTAAAAAGCCTTCAAATAAATTAAGCTCTTTTCTAGAGAGATTGTGGAAAGTAGAATGGTGGAAAACATACTGAAAAATGTCACAGAACAACATTAAGTGTTGTTTTGGCAGAAGGCTGCACAAGCCAGTGATAGCATTGATGCATTTTTAACACATACTGTAAATATAATAATAATAATCATATGGAATGACAAAGACTCAACACACAAAGAAAAAAAGCAAATACTAATCAGACTTAATGTCGATGGCAATTTTCATAATTCATAAGATTGGAAAATCAATGCCACCGTACTGATACACGATATTTCTTGTGTATCAATACATAAACATCAATAGCCTTATGTTCAATGCACAGAAGTGGAGCTCAAAATGAAAGGACTCACAATGCTTTACAATATATCAATGCATGTCAGTTTGTTTAAAAGCTGAGATTCTTTAAAAGGTGGTTCATTAACTACAAACAACATTAAAACTGCTGTTTTAACAGATTTTGATTTACATATTGTGTGAGACATCAAGAGCTCCTGGGTTCCCCCTGCTGTTCCGGGATGCTAAACAGTGACTTAGTTATACATCGGCTGGTTCTGGACAGTATGGTAGAATACGATGCAGTTTGCCACTTCTTGAAATAAAGAGGGGGGGGGGGGGGGGGGGGGAATTAATAAATAAGCTTCGTATTTATTTATTTTTTTTTATGAAGGAATAACAGGATATTCCTCTGTGCAGCGTTGACAGGATTCCACTCGACTGTCACCTGTTAATGTTAGCCTCATAGCAGAAACATGCCCAATAACTGCAGCACAGAAACAATTCAAAAGGAAAAAAAAAAACAGAGCCGTAGTTTTCCCACTGCTTCCTAAAAGTCCCCTCTTCTGATCCTGTTGCTATCCTTGGTGCTGAAACATCCTTTCCTCCCCCTCGAGTCTCCATGTCTGTTCGTAAACAACAAGCTCGGCTACGTACCTTGGTGAAAACCTCCTTCTTCTCTTCTTTCGGCTTAGCGTTGGCGGGAATGTTTTCTTGCTCTCTTGGGACGTCTTTTAATTGTATCTCGAAGATGCTTTTCTCCTTACCCGCGGTCATTTGGTCCTTATCAGACCTCATTTCTTCCCACCGCCCTCAAATTCGCTTGGTGTTAAGCGTTACCGCGTCCTCGCGAGACTACAAGGGTCAAATATCGCGAGTAGTAAGAAAATGCTTTTTTTAATTTAACGGTTTTTACAACGCTTTCTGGTTATTTAATGGTGTGGAACATTTTCTGAATTCTCTGTTTACACTCTATGTGAAGGAATACTCATCCTCTGAAAAAAATAAAAACGAACTTCACCTGAACTTATCCGGTTTGAGGTCAGTCTGTATCAGCTGCCTGGAGACTGGTGGTTCTGTTTGGCTCTCGGATCGAACAGGAAGAGCTATACGGAGCAGAGCTGCAGGAGCCAAGGCCTCCAGACTGGCTCCTCACCTGCCTGTAGGAATCTCGGAAGGGAACTGGAAATAAATGCTCCTCTGTCACAACCCCTTACAAGGTTGCATTTCACCAAAACAAAAAAAAAAAAAGTCAAGTTTTCTACCTCTAATTTTTCACTGTGCCCATAAACTCACCATTAAGTAATGTATTCTTTCCACTGTTGGTATCGAGACGCTGCCGGGGCCCCTCAGGTGTGGATACCGAGTTCTTCAAGTTGGGGACAACAGAGGAACAGGTTTCCGGATCTTAACAGATCCGATCGTTGGTGTAAATGCCGGTCGACTTAGACGGAGTACAGCCCGTTTCTAATCCAAATAACAGGTATGACATCCATTGAAAGGCCTGCTAATCTCGGTTTGCACACAGGATTTCGGATTGTTGTCACCAGTGGCGGTTTTTGTATGAATGAATCCCTAGGTGAGCCCCTTCTTCCGTTGCCCCATTCACAATTGAACACACGCCTTCTCACCGATAAAACATCAATAATATTGATCAATATTGAATAGGATTTGGATATACGGGTGAATGAATGAATTGATTTCAACAAACCCAAGAATATATATATATATTTTTTTCCAAATAAAGGTTTCTTAAATCACAACCCGTTTTAAACATCTATGTATTTAATCCAGATTTAACCAGTTGGCATAATGCGTTTCCACGCTTTTCTAAATTTTACTAAATCACATTGTACACACAGGGACAGACAAAAACAAGGCATACTAAGATTTTAAGATAAATGCATGGTTTATTGTAGTAATAACCAAAAATCAAATCTGATTTTTCTCAGCCAGCTCTTTCTTCAGAGTGAAGATCCACAGGTTAATCAGCAGGGAGGATCCTGCCTCAGGCATTAGGCAAGTGACTTCAAACGTCCTTGCGTTGCGAGGTGTGTGGCTGTGTTTGTTCCTGTCAGGGGGCCACATGTTCCCAGTGTTTTTAACCCCCAAGTAAAACATATTCAACCCTTGAAACAAGGCATGTGTTCACTTCCCCCTCCTTTAAAGTGCATTCTTGTGAAATTGTGGTAAACGCCATGTGCTGCATACAAATTCAGTCACTTATGTTAAAAATTTTCACAAGAGCATTCTGATACAAAAATAACACACAGAATGAGGAGTCCACATGGTGGAGGACATCTGCTAGAGTTTTTGACCGACTGTTGTCCTCGGGGCGTGGACATGTGTAGCTATGACGACCAGTTGCTACAACAGTTCCACCGCCTGAAGGGATGAAATCATGTGCTGGTGTCTGATAGGGTGTCCAGCATCACGTCGCTCTCGTACATGTCGCACTCCAGCGTTAATGAGAGCCGGAGAGGCGTCTCCAGCATCATCTTTTCCTGATTGGACGCCGGCGTCTCCAACATCGACAGGTTAGTCTCTTCCGACCTTGGCGTGGCTTGAAGGTCAATCGACTCCGACGTGTTCAACATCTTCATCAGCGTCGGGGTGTTAAAGCTGCCTCGCACTTTGTCATTGATGTCGGTGCCTTTTTGAAAAAAAATATATATGTATATATATGTATATATATTTTAAATTTGCAGAATTAATGCAAGTATTGTTCATATTTATTGTTTTATATGTTTTTATGGGTATTTGAATTCAACAACTGAACTAAGATAAAACCATTTTTAACCACTGCTAATATTTTCCTACAGTGCTTTGTCTGGTAGATATTCTAGAAAATATTATTGCTACTTAAATTGTGGACGTTTACAGAATGTGATAGAGTGGGAACAACTGTTAACAAATGGGCTAATGTGACATAATCGTCAGCAAAAAGTGAAACATTCTAAGGCTTTACTACCGTATCTAATCGTGGGGCCCTATGAAATCTGTTTTATTACTTTACTGATATATGTTTTTCCTGAATTTCACTCCCTTTTCTCCATTTTACATTCTAACTATATTAATTATCCAAAATGTGTGTAGATTTTTGAATGGACAAAATCTAACAAAGCAGCAATCATAGGACCCTATCTAGCCATCTAAAGTCATTCTTAGCACATTATATCTACATGTCTTACATTAATGTGAACATTTATGACATTTTATTTTGTTAAAACAGCTCCTTAAAACATGAAGAAGATTTGGTCTTTCAGACTGAGTGAAATTGCTGAAAATATTCAAGAGTAAAAAAAAAAATATATATATTTATTTATTTTCGATATAACACAAACCTATATATGCGTCCGTGTCCCCGATGTACATCTCAATACAATGGCCAAGCATCGTCACTGAGAAAGTGTCGTCCCTTTTCAAACCGAGTGCCTATCATAGAAAAGAACAAAAAAAATAAAAAATAACTCTGGCAACAGAAAAACAAAAAATAATCTACTTCAATCCAATCCCAAGCCACTTTTTTATACCCCTGTTAAAACTGTAACCACGCACCAATAAAAACATTTTATGAATTTTCTATAGTTTACTTGAAATATTTTGCTTAAAACTAATTTGAGAGCACATTACTATAGATACTTGTTCAAACTAAAGTGCTGTGATGTACACGTCCTTACAAATACTTCTTACACACTTAAAACAACCTCTCTGGTTTAAACAACAATGAACTATCAACCACAATGAAACTGCACCAAGTTGAGAAATCAATGTCTTTTAAACCCACCGTGTGAAAGTAGTCGATAGCACTTTCAAAGTCCCCCATGAGGCTGTGCACATATCCTATGGCAGAATAGGTGGAAGCATGCTGTGGGATCAACACTAGAGCTTGACGATGGTACTCCAGAGCCTGGTCGTACTTTCTAAAACATTAAGCACGTTTCAAGAAGCTGTTATTCAAAGACTGAATTTAATAAGTCCTGTATTTATCACATGACACAAAGCATTCGTTCAATACTTTCAACTGTTCCAAGTTTCAATTTTTTAAACAAGGATGCTTTTTTCCCCACAACCTTAGCAGAAGCTTAGCAGTTAACAGATTAAAAAGAAATCTATAGTAGGTTCAAATACAGCTTACAAGATGTTGATCAGTTTATATTAGGACATAGAACCCCCCACACACAATTTATTGACTCTACTTACTTCAGTTTTCTACACACGTGACCCAAGTTGTTCAACAAAGGCTCCCACTTGTCCACGGTAACCTTAAATTAAGTCAAAAAACAAATTATAAGCAACGCTTACGCAGAACGTGAATTTTAAAGCCATGTATTAAATTGAAATGAATCACCTCATTCCCTATGGCTTTGATTTTCTCCATTGCATCCAGAAATAACCTTTCTGCCGTCTTCCACCTGCGCCAGTCGAGGAGGCAAAACATGCAGATATTTTATAAAACAGCAGCTTATGCTAGCAATGTTTGCAGAGCATTGTTTGGTTATTTCGTCAGCAGTGGTAAATTCAGTAAAAAGGATCATCAAAAAAGCTGCACATAGACTAAAAATTACTTTTAAAAAATAGATCTATTAGGAATACTGCGTCTTGTTTGACTGGATCAATATACTCACTCTCCATTTTGAAATGCAACCACTGCCACCTCATGTATGACAAACGGGTCTTCTGGGGCGATACTAAGCGCCTGGCTGAAAAACCGTTCCGCCAGTTTGGAGTTGTTAGTTAGACCGTACTCCAGCCCGATGTAGAGCATGGGTAAGTGACATCTGTGGAAATCAAACAGATTTAATGTAAAAGGAAAATATGTAGTATTGTAAAAGAAAGTAAAACTTGGCAAGACAAAAAAAAAGAAAAGAAAAAAAAAATGGGACCATGACAATGTAAATAAACTTGTTTTCAAACTGTTTAAAGTGATCAGGAGGAGCCATTGTAATGGGTCTGAGTTTGATATCATCATCTTGCAGATTTGAGAACTTATTTTCTTGAGATGGAAAGCTAATGATCCAATAAATTAAAATCCAAAAAAACATTTCTAAATATGTCTGTTTCTTATACATCCCTTGAGGTATTTAAAACTTGCTTTGTTGTTGCCTTTTAGCGTATCCATGTAAGAAAACGTCTGAGTAAATATTTTACTAATTATCCCTGCTCAATTGCTTGTTACCACAGAGACCAAACCATATGGCAGCAATTCAATACATTTAGGCATGAAGGTGTACTGAAGAGAATTTACTGAAGTTCATACTGACCATAAAAATCAGGGGAAAAAAAAAAAATCAGGGGGGGGAAAAAAACAAGATTTAATGCGACATGATTATTGGTGTGAGTAATACAGAATCTGTTGATCAGATTCAACAGATGTTTTTAGGCCAGTAAGAAACTGGCCTAAAAACAAGAAACAATATCCAGTGGGAACCGGTTGCTACCTACCCTTTCATCAGCTGAGCAGCAGTGAAGTATGCAGCCATGGCTTGGTCATGCTCACTTTCCACTGCAAAGGAGTGACCATAGGCGATCCACGCAGGTCCATAAGTTCTCTCTAGAGTGGTGGCTTTGCTGCAGGAAATAAAAGTTAAAAAGAAACCCAATTTCAAGAGGAACGAAGCCTTTTCTTTTGACTGCAAATACCTACCTAAGGTATCGCCTAGCGTGTTCATTTTTGTTGCCAACCATGAGATAATAGCACCCAACCGCAAACCATGAAACCTGAGAAAAATGTCATTTAGTTACAAACACAAAAAAAGCCATTGCTTGAATTTTTAAAGAAAAAAAAAAACAAAACATACTGGATTGTTGGGGTACAAGTCCACAAGTCTGTGTGAGAGGTAAAACAACTCTGCAATGAAAAAGGAAAAAACTGATCAGTCCTATTAACTCTAATAAATGTTGTCTGTAAATGTATGCACCCTATGCAAGTTAAATTACCATTTGCTTTTCCAAGCTCTACCAACGTTCCTATGTGAACTGGTAAACAGTTGGCATGGAAAGGGTCTTTCACCATTACCCTGAAAAACAAACATCATGCTTTAAAAAAAATCCCCCAAAATATCACATGTTCTGAGTCAAAGCTAGAGGTTAGGAGTCTTTTAAACTTCCTGTTTTTATGAAGTGGGGGGAAACAACAACCTTCCTGACAAACTATCACACCTTCTGTTTCTTCATTGTTTTTGTCATTGTTTTTTCATGTACTATTTGGTTAGTACATGAACCAAATAACAGGAACTCTGTGACTGCTTATCATCACAAAAGAAAAATGTTTTATGCAAATTTTCAGTGGAAGTACACATTTTTTGCTCAATAACACCCAATTTACCAGGAAAAAAAAACCCAAACAATGGACACCTACGTTGATGTGAGTTTGTAGCACATCTTGAAATCACAGTTATAATAATGCCTCTCAGCAAGAGACACGACTACATCCAAGTTGTCTTGGAGACCGTTGACCATCTCCGGCACCACCAGATCGCTGGGCTTGTTATACTGCAGAGGAACAGAAAACAAAAGCGCGTAAGATGGATGTTCTCTGTATTATCACCGAGAGTCAGATATGGAACTGAGAGAGAGCAAAAACAGGAAAAAAGGTTCTGATAAAGACTTATGGAAATGCGTTACTATTTCAAAACAAAACACACAAAGTCTGGCCTTTAAATGGCTTTTGAGCTGAAAAACAAACAACTGGGTAAAAAAGAGAGAAAACTAGCAAAACATAAAGATAACTTCAAACACCCGGTGATGGTAGTTAAAAAAGCAAATAATCTGTTCAGGATTCCTTTGAAGGTGATGTAGATTAAATATTTTCTGTAAAGCAAACTAAAGTCCTCAAGGTCCGGTGTCACGCAACTTTTAGATGTGTCTCTGCTTCAACACACCTGATTTCAATAACCAGGTCAATAGCAGGACTCTGGAAATCTTGAATGAAGAAATCAGCCATTTGATTCAGTTCAGTTCAGCAGGAGACACACATCTAAAAGTTGCAGGACATCAACCCTTGAAAACTGGAAGTGACGATGTCTGCTCTGAAGAGTCATGAAGAAATCTGTTTCCACTCAAAAATACTGAACACTTTTAGTAATATCTGAGTTCACAAGAAGCACATGTCAGAAAAAAAAGAAAAGTAACGATATTCCAAAAAACTTTTCTACTTTCCAAGTTGAAAAATGATTAATACAAAATAGAACTGATGCACCAATCAGAGATCAGATTAATTGGATTAATTGGAAAACAGGATATTGAATGGTCATATACTGAAAAACCAATTTTCCCTGTTTTTATTAAATACAAAAAAGCTAAGACTTTTCACCCTCTCTAGTTTTCAAATGCATCAACCAACATATACTGTATCCTTGGGTGCACTTTGCTTAGGAATGTGTGCCTTGATACATAAATGGGGGTTATGTTATAATTCCCTAGATTCAAAACCATTATATATATCAAGACATATTTTTGCAATTTATGTGTTATGTTATTTTTTGTACAAACAAAAAAAATCAAGTGCAGAGCCTCCTACCTTCTTTAATTTGTTCTCAAAAAGGAAGTGTAACAGCTCCTCTTCTTCCTCAGTGCACTGCTGACTTAGAGGAAGCGAGTCCAGGAAGTCCTTTTCTATCGCAGGAATGATGTTTATGGGAATGTGAATTCATAATAGAAGTACCAAACAAATAACAGGTGGCAAGGAGATTATCGGAACAGATTAACCTCACCTTCCTGTGCCGTCAACATGTGGTGGGATGTTAAAAGGTCAAAGGCTTCAAAGCAGTAGACATCAAGTTTCAAGGCCTCTTTGTAGCTGAGGGTGGCCAGAGGCCTGTTGTCCATGGCATCATAGATTTTGCCCCGCAGGAGGCAGATAGAGCTACTGATCTAACATTTTTCAGAGGGGAAAGAGAAACAGAGGGGAAACTAAATTCGGAAATTAATTAATGTTTTTTAAAAAAGAAATAACTGTTTTAAAACTGTGGTTTTCTAAATCATTTAATTAAGCATTATGCTTAAAAATGATTGTTCTTTCATGCTCTGGTGTCATAACAGTTTATACACTACATTACTCCTTAAATTTTCTTGGAATAAGAAGATCTGTCCAACCACTCGTAGTTGAAACCAAATTATTCGCTAATTTCCTAAAATATTGGCACAGATATTTTAGAGATGCTTCAGTACTTTCTCCAAAATCAGAAATTTACATGCACCAAAGTTAAATGTGTCTAAACACAGAAAAGACAGTTGATAATATCAAGGCTTCTGGAAGCTACAGATAGGTCAAGTCACAACATAAAAGTTATGTGGAACTCCAAAAGTTTGGTTCATCTTTGAGCTAACTCCTTGCTCTAATCCACTCTGCCTGTTTGGACATGCTTTAAGTTGGGAATCAGTGACATCTATGCCTGTAGAGTCTACAGTGTAGACTCTACTTACTGCACCGCTATTTAGGTTGACATGTAAGATGTTATATTTGTGGGATATTTTCAAGTCAAGTTTAACTTACAGAAGCAGGCGACATGTCCCATTCCTTTGCAGAGTCTGTCCCGCTGTCATCCTTTTCACTTTTATCTACTAATTTCTTGTTAACAGGCTCCTCTGCATCCAGGATATCCAAGGCCTGCTGGAACTCTTTGGCAGAATACTAGTTAAAAAAATAATAATAACAAAAGAGATTCACCTATGTGATCATCCACAATAATACACACGCATGAAACACTTTGCAACTTCCATATTTTTTAATTTACTTACGTGACACCTAGCAGCAAGATACTGACAAGCTCCATACAACTATGTGAAAGAACAGAAATCTCAATTTACAGCTCATCTTTTTCAGACAAGCTCACTTTAAATGTAGGTTGATGTGAAAAGCTTCAAATGGCGCCTACCTTGTCGAGTTTCCTTGAACGGAGGGCGTGTGAGGCTCTGTGGTACTGTGAGGTTAAGTAAAGGCACTGAGCTAGCCAGTAGATATCCTGGGGATCTTCTGCATGCCAAAGAAAGAAACCCTATCGTCACATTTTCATGCAACAATATTATCGGTGAGAGGTTTAAAAACATACCACTATCATTAGAGAGTTACTCTGTTCAAGGTGCCTTACACATTTGTGATGTCAAAATGTCTACACCCTTCTAGATTCAAAACGTCGCTACTTTTAAAATTAGACATAGAAAATTCATAATTTATGTCAGATATGAATGCCGTCCATAAAGTCCAATAAAAATGATTTTCTCTTTACCATTTTCATTTTCTCAGCAACACAGAAATTCTGATCAAGTTACCTTTTCAACTTTCGATTATGTTACCAAGTCACTTAAAACTGAGCGTGTTAATAACGTCAGTACCCTCAGGTTTCCTACATCGTCTCTTTTGTTCACCCAATGTTGGCACAAGACGACTGACTGTAAACACAGCAGGTAGCTTAGAGGATAAGCAGCTCATACCTGACCAATTGTAGTTTTAACAGAAATGCCTTATTAACAGGAACGGGTGGTGCTCTTTCAGTTTCACAGCATAACTACTGTTTCTATCTTATAAGTGAGGAAAAAGAGCAGCAGCTTTTCTCTTGAAGAGTGAATAAATACAAAGATCTCAACAGATGAGGAAGGAGATAAGGCAAGAGGCTTCAAATAGTAGTATTTAAGACGATTTCCTTTTTTCCTAATTGATCAATAGGTCAATTTCACTAAATTAATCCCACTTCTCCTCCTTTGATCAGACCTTGCTCTGGAGGGGAGGGCATGATAAAACCTTGACAAATGGAGCGACGGTCAACAGGTTACCAAGATGCGCCCCGAATCCATAAGTCCGCCCGCTGGACAGGTAAGGGGTCAGTACTCTGGGTTTAACGTGCGACAGGCTCTGAAGGAGCAAAAGGTCCAGTCGTTGTACAAATTAATTTAACAAGACAACCGACTGCTACTCACCATGAGAAAGGGATGCTATCTTGTCGGCCCAAAACAGCGCACTTTGATACTGTTGCTATAAACAAGCACATAAGAAAACACAAGGTTAGTTATATACGCAATTTTCACTTAGATTAGAGTTTTCGTTTTGTTGTTAACCCGGTGAACTATAAAGTTTTTTTTTTCGCTAAGTGTGTTGGGAATTAGCATCTGCTAGCAACACAGAAACCAACAAGGGCTTCAGTTGACTCACCTGGTCAATGTACTGCCGAACTCGTTTTCTGAGTCTATCGAGGTTCATTTTGTTTTGTTTTAAAGTTGACGCTGTAATCTGGTTTAAAATCGTGACATTCCCGTTGAAGGAGAAAGCTGCACAGTTAGCCTCGCGCTAACTAGTTAGCCTCGGAAAATCAAATCCGCGGCTTCTCCCTGCAGTGTGTGTTCTGCCATAAAGTATCGTAAAGAAATTCGAGTAAGACAAACAGTTCCGCCTCAATGCGTTCCTTTAAAAAAAAAAAAAAAAAATCAGCGTGAATTATAATTATTCACAGAAGAACACCAAAAGACTTAAGTTTATACCATCGTCGTTACATACAACTTTAACATTAATGCACTTGTAAACACAGTTGAATCACAACTGTAAATGGTAGCGAAAAGCAACACCAGGAGAGACCTACAGTATATTACCCATAGATACATGGTTATGGTGACAGCTGGTCAATTATCCCCCCTCTTCATTTGGTTTTAAATCACCACGTTTATTACATTTTTCTTTGTACTGGACAAATACATTCAAATTTGGGGACAAATATATTTACAGAACAAAATACATTCTCTTAAACTTTTTAACACATGTAAATCCTTGGAAACACTAAGCTATTTCTCTGAGGCATATTCATTTGCACAGGGAAATAATTTGTTACTTCACTTCAAAGATAAGACAACATATTAACATTTACTGCAGGCCATGGACACTTCATCATCTGTCTGCAAATGTAAACTTTTTAAAGTAGTTTAATCAGCTGGTGCAACCACAAGGACTACATGAGCCAATGGCAAGACAAAGGAACAAAAGAACAATTTCACTCCATTGTAACAAAACAGCTTTTGTTTTGTAGAAACTTTGTTTGAATAACTGTTCATGTAAAGAAAAGCTGCAAACATCTGGCACAGTAGCACGCGTAAAGGGAATACTGATGAATGAGTTCCATTCAGATAATAACATTTCATGAATGAACATCCATACAACACTGACCTCTGCTGTCCAAATGAGGCTACAACAACATTTGGTCCAACAGCGACGATTTTTGGAAGCAATTTAAATTCTATTGCAGAATGAACACCTATTTGCAATACCAGGTCATGCTTTGTATACTAAAAGCGAGATAGTTGTACCTGCAGTCACAAGAAACATAAACCTTCCACATTCAAATTAACTAAATAAAAATTATTTTAAAAAATTGCAGTTAGGTCTTGTTTGGAAGAACTTTCTGTGATTAATCTCCCAGCACAGTATCTGTATTTCTGCACAGAAAGAGAACTCATGAATGAATTATATGCAGAAGGGTTAGTATTTCTGTAATTTACCATGAAATAAAAGAAATCCACAATGATTTTGTGGCCAGGGGCTAAACAGAAACATGCAGTTTGGAAATGTGGCACATTGTTGCTCTTATGACGTATAGCATGCTCCCATGGGATGACCATAATAACAAAATCTCAGCTCCATTGTTGTCTTTTGTGTGTTTAAAGAGGCAAAAATGACCAAACACATACAAACAGTCACATTAAGAAAAACACAATTCCTGTTTCTTACAGGTGAAAAAGATTTGTTGAGATGTTGATGTTTTGGGGACTTTGCATAACTTTTGTCTTGAATGACATGCATCTTTATTCATTACAAAATCACACAGTACAAAGCACAAATAACAGTTTTCTTTTCAAGGCAAAACTCTCTGCAATCTCTGAAGGTTATTCAAGAAGGTTGCTGCTCCACGAGAGAAAACAAGACATTGGATTTGTTTTATGCAAATGTCACAGATTTATACATCTCCAAAGCAAGGCCTCCTCTGGAAAAATCAGATCACAAACGTATTTTACTCTGCTTGGAATATAAACTCCTTGTTTATAGGCAACCTGTAATGAAGAGAATTATGAAGGAGTGGTCACTGGAAGCTGAAGAAACTCAGCCTTCTCCTCTTCTTACCAAACACATCTTCCTTTAATCCACAGTTTGTCTGTCACACCTCAAATGTTTTACCTCCCACCTCACCTCCCGTTTGTCTTCAACCAAATCAGGAAATGCTGCTCCTCTTTTTGCCTCCTCCTCCCACTTGTCTTGTTTCTAGAAGTCAAGAGAAGAGGCAGCTGGAGGCACTGAAGGCTGCATGTCGACGTGGTGTCAGCCACAGATCCCTAAAGGCATGTGTGCAAAGCAGTTCTGTGGGATTCCGTAGCACCTCTTCAACCTTAGCTCGACCCGGAAGAAGGCTCCAGTTTTATGGAAGACATTCTGCGTTGTTCCAGAATCAAAGAAAACCCACCCATCAGTCATCAGTGGCTATAGAGAAACAGAGCTAGGCTCAGCACTATTTCCGTCATGAGAGAAGGAGCGGAGGAGTGTAAATACTTCGGTGTTCACCTGGACAACAGATGCAATAGTAAAGCTGTTTACAGTAAGAGATAGAGGACATTTTACTACTTGAAAAAACTTAGGTCCTTCAACGTTTGAAGCAAGATGATGTATATAATCTACAAGTCTGATGTGGAGAATGCAATCTCCTCTGCAATCAGAGCCAGGGACTTGCAGTATATAGAGTTTGAAGTTAACTGACTGCACAGCTTTTTAATGGATTTCCAGTTGGTCATTATAATCATAAAACTTTTTAAATTCAACTTTAAGTGACTTAGGAAAAAACAAAAAAACTTTCCACCATTACCTGAAACATTTGCAGGCTCTGCAGGCACCTCATTAATGGAGCTTGTTTTCATGCCCAGTTCACTACGGCAGGGGACGCTGCCAGTTCCAGGAAGTCTCACTGGTGGATCTTCCATTGCTCTCTTCTGGGAACAGGTGCAGAGAAACACTGGGCTCTCTGGGACTGGGGAAGTACAGTAGGATCTCCAAACACTCCATGTAACAAATAAATGAGTGTGAATTTGCATGAACAATTATTGTTGATAAAGTTAAATATCGATCTATTTTATAATGCTTTCGTTTAAAAATCTCTCCACTTTGATCATTAGCTGACAATGAAGATAAATTTATCAAATTTGCCATTCTTTTTTGCACAAATTCAGCGTCGGGTCGTTACTGTGTTTCTGCTGATTGGGGAAAAACAAATTGCTTAATTGTCGCACATGTTCTTTTGCTTTTCTGTCTATCCCTGTTTCCCAATCATAGTAAGATCAGCAAGAAGAGGCTGCGCATCTCCCCAAGGTCAGGTTCTAATCTGTGTGATGGTTGTGACTATGGTAACAGGTCCCAGAGGAAAACTCTGTTTAGATGTGGCTGCTTCACAGCGGCTCCAAGCCTTGCTAGGATTACAGACTGTGCACCTGCAATCAAACATAGTTACTTTGTTGTTGCAAATTTGCTAAAACTGTCAGATTTTTAAAAAACAAACAAACTACCATTTGTAATAAAAACAGATCACATTACTTTTTTGGAGCATAATCTATTCAAATTTTTTTTCTGAAGAACAAAACAAACAAACAAACAAACAAAAGCAAATATAAAGAAAAAGGAATATTTTTTCTTTATGTTATGCAGTATTTTCTGTATTTTCTACCTGAAAATACATAAAATACAGAATATTGAGTTATATCAATAAGTGTAGTCACTCATCATGGGCATGTTGGGGTGAACTGAACACTCTGGCTGAACAGTACACAGGTTATTATATATATATGTTGGATATTTGACCAATCATCTTGGCAGAATTGTATGAGTTCATTTAAAATTAGATTCAAATTAAACTTAATCCATAGATTTTCCAGCGCAGGGCCCATTCCTGAAGCTTAATGTTAGCCAGCTACTAGGTTACGGTGAATTTGAAGGTTTTGGAGGTAATTTTCCATTTTCATTTTTCCACCTTCTTTTTCTGCAATGTATCAGTACCACTCAGACAGAGTGAACCAGAGCTAAGGCATGGGGGTACCACTTCAATGCCTGTGATTGTACTGTGAAGACAGCAACACAGTAACGGCTTAAGCCTGTCAGAAAAAGAAGAAAACAACTCCAACTCCTGTGCAGTTGTGAATAAAACTAAACTGGCAAAAGTGTAAAACCCACTTCTAAAGATGTTTTGAAGTCAACACAGTTTTCAGTGGATAGGAGAAAAGGAAAGACGCTAAGCCCTGCCATGCTATTAATGGTGTTGAGCTACAGCAAAATGGATGCTGTGACCGGTAAGCAGGCTTTAACTCTCTGAAAGTGGCACTTTTGATGGCAGTTTGGCACATTTCTGTTCCCCTGAATGCGGGACGTTTCCTCCATTTTCATACACAATCCAGGGAAGGCGGACATCCCACGTACATCTGTGCTATGAAAGGGCATAAATAATGGAAGCTGCAGACTTTACATGTTAAAAAGTGCCCACAGCACCGTTACATAACAGCAGAATGGTTTATGAGAATAACAAATTAACATGAGTAAAAGCCGAGTACAGGGACGTGCTTGACTTACCTTCTCCAAATATAACCATAGATTTGTTGCCAGGTCTCCTGATCATCTTTGTTCATTGACGTCTTTAGTGCTTGATGAAATAGGTAAACGTTTTTTTTTCCCAATTAATTATCTCTTTATTTAAAAAAAAAATACAGGGCAACTTTTACATTGCTGTTTCAAATGATTTGCTTGTTTTGGTAGAAAGATATAGATCCTGACCTAAAGAACAAGATCTCGGATGTGATTGACTGACATGAGCTTCCTCCTTAATGTGGCTGGACTTAACCGCAGAGACAGGATATAGAGCGTCATTTTGCAGAGGGAGTTAAACGTAGAGCTGTGATCTGACTACTTTCGAAAGGAAGTCAGATCACATACTTTAGGCATCGGATCAGAAAAACACCTGGACCTTAGAGATTTCAGAGATTGGGTTATTGTGAATCTGTATGATTGTCTTGTTTTAAAATAAAGTAGAAATAATTCCCTCACTGTAAATGGATTTTAGTTTTTTTTTTTTTTTTGGAAATTATTGAGGATGAATTGACATTAAATGATGGACATACGAATCATTTAATGTCTTGCTCTTGCCAGGTAACATAACAATTGTTGACAATCTACTTCTTGCATCTGCTACTGATCTGTGAGATGAATCACGACAGATTGGAGCACAGCATCGTCTTTCAATTTAGGCTGATTGAATAGATTTGACTATATATTATTATAATGTTCAGGAACACGATCACTAAGTGAAACACATTACATAAAATAACTACACACAGATGTTTTCAAATCTTTCTTTTTGATAATTATACTAAGCTTCTGCTTTTAGCTAACAAAAACATCGCATTTAAAATTAGATTATTACATTAGACCAATAAAAAAAAAAAGTCATTTTGTTACTTTTACTTTGACAAATGTCTTTTATTCTAATTTATTGAACATAACTGGCTGCACAGCGGCTGGAGGGAGAATAAAGAAGAAGTAATTGCTCATCTAGTTGCCACAACAGAAACGACTCACTAGCATGGCTACACAACAGAGGTATGTTAGAATAAACTTTGACTTTACTGACATTATTATATGTGGGAACGCGTTCTGTTGCAGCCATATCAAGCAATTTGATAAATGGAGAACACATTTTGTGGTTAAAAATAGAAGTTGTGTTATCGCTCAGGAAGTGAACTTGTTCATAATACCAATTCTTACTGCAGGGGAAACTCCCAGAGAGATGATCATAAAAGGCCAAGATTTGAGCATGCACTTTATTTTGGGCCATCTGCAACATTGAGACACGAGTGTCTGCATCCCTTGAAGAGGAACTTTAGATGAGGGTGTGTAGGGGAGAAAGGCCAAAGGTGGGGCAGTTTCAGGGTCAAACAGTGCTTGAAATTAGAGTGACCACTGCAGCATCTGTTGCTCATTCCATATTCACTGACTAACTTGACCCTTCTCGATGCATGAGAGAAAGGGGGGGCACACACAGTTGGCGTATCTCGCCTCACTACAGACAGAAACCAAAATCCATCTCGCGCTTTTCAGTCGCATGTCTTTGTGACAGATGTTTCCAAATACGGACATCAAAGCATATTTTCTGAAAGCAAAGGATGCCTGTCCCAAATTGAAACGACAAATAAAGCTTGGCAAATAATCCCACGCTGATCCTAATATTTCAAATGTTTAGAGGTCTCATGAAACAAAAAAGTTTTAAGAAATGAAGACCACACAGGGAACTGAACCAACACCAGTTTATTCAAAGATCAGAGGGGGAAAAAAAACTCTCTAAGCAGACTTTTCAGATCATCTGGCTTAAACCCAACAAAAATAAATAAATAAATAAATAAATAAATAAATAAATAAATAAATAAATTACAGATGCTTGAAAAAATGTTCACACCCTTGAAACATTTACAATTTTCCATGTTACACCCAACAGGCTGAACGCATTTTATTGAGATTTGATGTGATAGAACGACACAAGAGAACACATGACCATAAGGAGGAAAGACTTATGTCTCTCCTCCTTATACTTATGTCTCTAACAACGTTGTACACAACTCAGTCAGATTAGATTTAAATTTATTTTCAAATCTGGAAGATTTGTTCTCTGAAACACATAGCCTTTTGAACATGGACCATAAAGACCAGAGCGTGTTCTCTCACATTTTCTGTCTGATTATGGCTTGTGCTTAGTTTTAAACTTGACGTATAATGGTTTTCTTTCAATGATAGTTTTCTTCTTTGGATAATAGTCCAAAGCTTAGGATATTGTCTTTAGACCTTATCCCTGTTTTAAACTTCTCCACCACTTTATCTATGCAGAAGCTTTTACTTAGAAGAGTAAAGGGGGCTAAACAGTTATTGAATTCACGGTTTTCGGGTTTTCGGTGCTTTTTTTTTGTTTTTGTTAACAGTTCGTTATTCCGTCAAGAAATTTCTAGATTGCGTTCATTCACCACATATGTCCTAATAAAGTACATTGATGATTCACGGTTGTTGTTTTTTAAAAACGTGGATAAAATCTTAGTGCTATGATCACCTTTGCAGGGCAGATGCAGCCATGTCACCGGGCCTTGGTGGTCATCAACCACTGACTGTTTCCTCACTAAATGTGGGCTAGCCCACCTATTCAGCAGTATGTGCTTGAATCCTCACTGGGGCCGGTGTCACCGCCCTCATCACTCCGCTGAAATGATTGCACTTGGCCACAATAGATTTTAAAGAGGAGCTAGTTATTATTTGTGTGGGATCACTCCATTTGTCCCATTGGTCTTTCACCTTCAGATTCATAATGTGGGTGCTCTTGAGAGGTTTTAGAGATGATGTCTAAACATCGCATACGCTGTCTCACAGCAATATGAGGCAAAGTAAATAATGAAACATATGCAGATGGTATCTATAGTAACTGTAAGTAGGTCTTAATGACCTTACATATGAACAGCAGTAACAGTTACATGCATATAGTGACTAGAAAGTTGCATAACGCAAAATAAGCAGTTTGAACTCGCTGAAGCACAAAGAATAGTTCAGGGCCCTTCAGCTCAGTGTAAGGACAGCAGCAGTGGTGCACAACTTGTTCCAGGGCATTCACTGGACAAAACTCAGAGAATTAACACACATTTGAAGCTCTTAGTGTGTGTGTGTGTGTGCGGTTTTTTTTTTTGAGGGGGGGGGGGGGGGGGGTGCATGCGTATGCCTAAATAAAGTCTTTGCTAATGACTTACCTCTCGCAGCAGCTGTTCATCTCTTATGAATGTTTTCTCCAAGCACTGCCAAACACATCTCAGCCTCCTTCTCTGATTGGCTGTTGGAATGTGAGAATTGCTTGATAGTTCTTGACACATGACAAAAACAGACATGAGGTTATATAATAAATTAAGAGGAATTAGGTACATAATTGAATACTGTCCGCACTTTCAAAATCTCCTATGGGGTTTACGTTGAGTAATTAAAATCCAAATTGTTGAATTTGTTTGCTTTTGTCGCAGTTGCATGTCTTTTTTGTTCACTCGTTTGCCCACTTTTGTTTAGTTATTCTTTAGTTTTTAAATGATGTAAAAAAAAAGAGAAGATTCAAGAGAGTGGAATAGCAACACAAATATTTAAATCCTTATCTTGATAAAAAAAAAACAAACCCAAACAAACAGTTTTTAAATTTATATCTCAGGACACTACAAGTAAGATGAATATTAAAAACAACATTCTTCAAAACATAGTAAAAAGTATCCTTTTTCAAAGTTTATAGCCATCTCTAAATGTTTTACTATTCTAAAGGGCATACTAGATGTTTCCTCTCCCTGCTATTTGCCTCTGCCGTCCTTACTGGCCTTGTTTGCAATTATTGCTGCCATTAACTTTATGCTCTCTGTCATTTCCTTCTCTAGCAGCCACACCTGTACCGGTGATTCTGTGTATGGCTGTATCCTTTTTTCCTGCACAAACACACTGACAAATATACTGCAAGTATTAACTTTGTGTTCTTTCCGTCTTCATACTAGAACTTTACTTTTTCAATTTTCTGTTTAACTTTTAATTAACTCCTCTTTTCGAGAAAAAGGAGCTGTTATTCTCTCCGGCATGTGAGCCCAGTCTGCTTCTTAGAACAAAACAAGGGCGCCAAATTCTGCTGCTGAAACCTGAAAACAGAACTCCGGCTCCTAGAATGATTTAAACTGAGAACAAAAAAAAAAAATTCTTCGAGTGTCAAGAGGGAGGACAGGTTAAAAGTAAATTCCTATTACAGAAAGAGGCATGTGCAAAGAAAGACAAAAACTGAGAACAAATCATCATCATAGTCCTCATCATGATTCATTCAGGCTGCCCAACATAAACAAATATAGCCATTACTTTAGTATTTGGGACAGTCTTTAACTTTCATTTGTATGACTTTCAAATAGACGCATGCAGTGTTTCATGTCACAACGTAAAAGTAAAGAGGGTGTTTTATTTTTTTTCTACCACCACATGGTTTGAGGATATCTGGGACAATGTGGAACTAAGTGTTTTGTACAAGGTCGTCCTGAATCTGAAGGTGTGTGGATTGGATTGCCAAACTGGAGGATATTGCTGCTTTCTGTTAAAGATCCACAGCAGCTAGAAAATAGTGCCGACTTCTAGCAAACTCTATATATGGAATTATAAAAAGTATATAATTAAAATGCTTTTTAAAATTAATTTTGTAGAACCCAAACCTTTAATGACTTGTGCTAAATCTTTAATTCTTAAAATCATTTGGAGGCGATTTTTATTAAGTGGAATATGTCTGTTAGCAGTCTGTCTTTATCATTTTTTATCTGTTAAATGTAAGTTTTAGACAAAAAAAATTCCTCAGTTTGTAATAGATCCTATTTCTCTTACGTCACATCCATTAAAAGTGCGTGCATAAAAAAATGAGTTATATAATTATATTTCACACAAACCTCCAAATGATAATACTCAGTCATGCCACCTTCACACACATGCACCCCCTCCCCATTTGTGAACCTGTTCAGTGTGTACAATAAAACCACAGCAACTGTGCACGAAACTGAGACCAGTTCGTTTGTGTTTACGCATCTTAAATCAAGTTATTTTTTAAAAAATTTCCATCGCAAGAAAACAAGCTTTTAAAAACGCCCAAGGGAGCCGCTTTCTGCAGACTGCAGGGCTACGCAATCAAAAAGTAGTATTCTAATGATCCCTGACACAACTGTCAGATGATATCCTCCAGGGTGCGATGATGCTTTACATTACAGTGGGGGATCAATAGGAAAGATGACTGCAGAGGGAGAAGGAGTCAGGAGCCTGCGGTGCACAAGCATTAGGCTTGTGCTAATTCCTCTGAGTCTACTTGACCCCATGAAAACTTAATTTATTAAAAAAATTATTCCATACTCCTTATCTAAGGAACTACATATACACTACACCTCAAAAATATTCACAACCCTTTAGTCTTTTCCACATTTTGTCTCATGTAGGGTAGACAACATACAAGGTTGTCTGTATAGGGTAAAACTAATACTGCACACAAAACTGAGATCACCATCTCCACTGTGAAGCTCGGTGGTGGCAGTCTCATGCTGTGGGAATGAGTTTATGTATTTTTTTGTTTGGTAGCAACAGAGAAGTTAGTCAGAGTTGATGTAGAAACGGATGGCAGTAAATGGAACAATCTGAAAACCCAGCTGGGGTTGTAAAAGATTTCAGACTGCGACAGAGGTTCACCTCCCAGGGTAACCACCTTACAGATGCAGATAAAAGAATGTTTTGGATCGAAGTATATGAATGTTTTTTACTGGCCCCAGGAGACATGCTCCAAAAGATTTGCAGTTATATCTGCGTAATATTGAGTCGGGTGGCATGAACACGATTAATTTGTAAAGATTCTGAAAAGCACTTTCCCTTTCAATTTCCTATCATGTGCTAGTTTGGGTGTGTCTATCTTATGCAATTTCAATAAAATACATTGAAGCGTTTGGTCGTTATGTGACAAAATGTAAAGACATTTCCAAGGATATGAATATTTGGGTGGCAGCTGTTGTCTTGTGAATAATGAGAATAATGAGAAGTTGCTTTTGAGATGCTATTAAGGCGTTGAACAATGACTTAATGTAGATTTATCTAGGTCATGGAAGTGGGTTCAACAACAACAACAACACCAATAACAACAAAAAGTCTTCCAACATAAATCCTTCAGTGAAGTCATCTGGTAGACTCAGCTTGCTTTTTATGCTCCTTATGTAAATGAAAGATTCATTGATTCTTTTTATTTATTTATTCCAGTCAAGATTACAGCAACTTCGCTTAAAAAAAAGTGATAGTGTATTGTCAAGCAGGATCTTAGGTTGTCTGAGTTGGTTTTGGGTTTTTCATGAAAAGAGCCTCGAGGAACCTTCTTGTGAACGTGAATGACTGAATAGCATTTGGGGTTATCCAAAAAATCTCTTCATAAAAAACTCAAATCTCAAAAATTATACTTCACACATTCCCTATACACATTTCTTATCCCATCTGGATAAAGCAAAGATTTATCCAGGTGCTGGGCGGTTGAGCAGTGCAGAAGCCGTAGTCCTCAACACAGTTCTGGCGTTGTTTCTCTTTACTGCATGTCTTCCCCTTCTCTGTTCTCCCTGCTTCCTGTCCATTTACTGTTAATAGAGGCCACTATGGCATAAAAAACAAAGATAAGCCACAAACCCTAGAAAAGGGCAAGACATGTAAAACTCAAAAATTCAAATGAGCAAAGTATGCTATTTGCAATGATTGTATAAGATAAGCCTAGAAAAGAATTAAACAAAGCAATACATATTATGATCTGTATGCTTGAAAATCTGAAAAAAAAAATAAAAAATTAGAAACATTTCTACTGAAAATCCCCATAAAAGGAAGAAATTACATTTTAAACATGTCTTTTATTCCATTATTGTTATGTTCTGTGTTATTCTGTGTATTTATTTTGAGTTTCTGCGTCTGAGTCTCCGTGTTGTCCTGTCTTACCCTTTGATTGTTCCCTGTTGTGTCTTGTTTCCTTGATTACTCCCTGTGTATTTAACCCCACCTGTGTACCTTGTTCCTTGTCGGGTCCTCGTCTCATTTGGTGTCATCGTTCTGTCTCTGTCTTGACGTCCATTCGTTCACCCAGCGCTACCTGTGGTAAGCCCTTGTTTCTGCTTAGCAGTGCTGCCTGGGGTATTGGACTGTTTGTGTTATTTGGGATTTCATCATTAAACCGCCATTATTCATCTTACCTGGGTCTCCAAGCGTCTGCCTCACCACCACCTCACATCACACCGTGACAATTATTTTCAGCATTTTTCTTTTCCTTCTGGTTTGATACTGAAGGCTGGCAGTCTGAATGGCAAAATTTGAAACACAGATGTAAAAAAGAAAAAGACACTTTGTCCTAAATTCTCTGGTAACAGTTTTGCAATTCAGTTATTAAAGATGCGCATGAGGAACACATGCTGTACCTTCACAACAATCTTTTGTCTTTCTTTTCCTCCATCTACACCAGCACACTGAACAGAACAAGCCTCCTTTCACTGAGGCGTTCAGTTTATTTGTTTCTACTTCTTCCAAACACCTGTGGGAAAAAAAAAAGTCAGAAGCAAAAACTAGTGGGAGTTACTCTGACTAAATTTATCGAAGGGGCAACGGCGCACGCTCAAAAGATGCTGCCAAGATGTTTAGGAATGCCTAACTCTTTTAAGATCTCCCAGAAAAGAGAGCTGCATTTTCCTGCTGATCAGACTGGAAAGGTTAGAAGCGCTCATGAAGGGCTGATTAAAAGTGTATTTCAATGGCAACGCAATGACTCTGTGGTGTTTTTATAAAAAGCGCATTTATTTTGATCAGAATGAGAATCTGGTTCTTGAATTAGACCACGCAAACAAAACAGATTTAAAATAACTCTGAGCCTATGGAAGCAAAACAGTAGTTTTCGTTTCACTTTCAATTTCTGAGAAGTGTCCTGTAATTGTACAAGTCCATGCAGATAGAATCGAAGCACGTGTATTTAGACACAGACACACTTTTGTTCATTGCTTATTGAGATCAGACCAGAGGAAAACAGTAGCTTATGTTCCTTTCAACTGTGATGGAAAATCATTAACTCCTTAGAGAAAAGTAATTAGATGGTAGAGACACCATGGGGAACACCGACGGTTTCTCTTTCCTATGGGTAGAAGCAACAAAACAAAGACAGTTAAAATGTTGTTGAGAGCCTATTGTTGATTTTTTTTTTTGATAGCTTGTTTTGACACAAATACAACGTCTTGCAAAAGTTCAGAACATTTGAACTTTTCCAGATTCCGTCATGTGAGGAAGAATTTCATTGTACTTTTAACAGGATTCCAAATGATGTACCAACACAAATGAAGTGGAAGAAAAGTAAAACCTTCATGATTTTCCAACATTTTCAAGAAAAATCCAAATAGTGTGTCACTTGTTTGCATTCACCCATCTTATCAGACGGTAAACATGGTCCACCTTTATCTTATGTAGTCTAAACACAAACATAGCTGCACTGTAAAAAGCTTCAGGAGCTTGCTTCCTAAAACTAGCAAACAAACAGCATCAAGGAGACCAAAGAACGCATCGGACAAGTCGGCGATAAAGTTGTGACGGAGGTCAAAGCTGGGTTAGGTAACACAATATCTCAGGCTTTGAACACTTCAATCAATCATCCGAAAATAGAAAGGGTTGGGCACAACTGCAGACCTACCATTAACCATCCACTCCAACATATAGCAAGGAGAACATTAATCAAAGAAGCAGCTGGGCCTATGCTCTGGGGGAGCTGCAGATGGCTTTGATGGGAAGACGGCAGGAGCTAAATTCAGAGCTAGATGGCAGAAAACACGCTTATTCATAAGTGTATTCCTATAAATACAAATTGGAAAAATTATATATAGCCACTTTTCAGCCAATCTTATTTTTCTGAGTTATTTTGCTTAAAAATTCAGTCACTAGATTTGAAAAGCGGGTGGGCGATGTAACCCCAGAAGACTTGCAGCAGGTCCTTTGGGGATTTTTTTCCACCTTTAATAGACTTTTGCAAAATCAACTTTTGCTGCTCTAACTGCGTGAAAGGGTGATTCTGCAAAGTCAGGGGCTGAAGAGAAATGTGTGCCAACCCTTTAACGATTTTCATTGATGACTGAGGGATACTTTTCATAACTATGAACTATTCTCGTTGGTCTATCACATAAAGTCCCAACATTTGAGCCTGTGACTACATAGCATTGTGGAAGAACTTTAGGGTGTATGAATTCTATGCTGTAACTTCGAAGTAATTTCCCTGCTGGGATGAATAAAGTACTTCTATTCTATTCTACTCTATTTTGCAAAGTCCTGTACGTAATGCGTCACCACAGGGGTCCATTAGCACCTATGACTTTGAAGATTAGACACATGCAAGTGCAACAACCTGAGGAAGTAGCAGAATACAGAATAAAGTTCAACTACTTCTGAGACGAATATTATAGAGGCATATCTCTGACGATTCTGGAACTGTTTTGGGTATCGGTGTGTGTGTGGTATATTTATATATTTTTTTGTTCTTTTCTTCTGAGCATCACAGATATGACGGCGCAGAAACCACGTGTTTTACGTAATGGAAAGAGAATCTTTCAATTCAACCCCTCCTCTCCGCCTATTCCTAACAGAGGTAATTCATGCGAACGTCTCCCTCCCCTGCGCGCCGCACTTTCAGAGATGTCAGCAGCGTGGTGATGAAAAGACTTGGAGCAAATTAACCCACAGAGAGAAGAGACGCCAACACACTCCGGGAAATGCACGGACACACACCAAGAGCCCGAACCTGGCTTCCGCGGAACCGCTGCGGCGTGGGACCTCATCTGTGAGAAATTCAAACTGGGGCTGCTGTGTTTGCTACATGTCCTCCCCAAAGAACACGCTTCGTACGAGACGCGAATTGGGCTCGATCCCGCCAGCTATGAGGCGTTTCGCCGGGGGTATCGTTGCAGCAGTGTGTGCATAGGATGCATCCTCCCCTGGCTTTTGATGCTGTGCAGATCCACCCTCCTCTCTCCTCAGAGTGATGAACTAACAGGCAATGATTTACTCTTCGGAAATCAGCCGTGGTTTCACGTCTTCACGTTAGTTGTGTTTGTTTACGGACGACCCGTCTCCTCCAGCTTGCGACACATGCAATTTATAGAGTATTTTTTCTATTGTAGACTAGTTGAGGGGGCATCCTCCACACACGGCAGAGAGGAGAAGGAAACACACCATTATTCCGAAGTCTTGACAGACACTGACTGCTTTTGAATGAAAGCGCATGGGACTTGGACCTATAGCCCACTTGTTTCTTTTCTTCTATGTTCCAACTGGTAGCCTTGTTCGGGGAACTGATCCAATTGTGTTATTATGCAACCGCAAGGATCTCATCTATATCTGGGTGTTTAAGCCACTGGATTGCTCTTCGCCCAAATCAATGTGGTTTCTTTGGAGCATTTTCAGCAAAGGAACGCATATGCTGCAGTGTCTTTGTGGCAAGAGTCTTAAGAAAAACAAGAATCCAAGTGGTAAGCTCGTCACCATGTTATGCATATACACTCCTTCGTCTCTGTGTCAGCCGGCGTGATGCCTGTGCGTGTGGGTTTAAGTGTGAAAGAGTCTGGGTTAAATTGGTGTTATTGTTGGCGTGCGGGTGTCGCAAGTACGTGTGTGTGTGTGTGTGTGTGTGTGTATTGTGGATCTGCAATCATATTTATGCAGCCGGTGGATCATGCAGAGGCAGAAAGAGAGAGGAAAGGGAGGGAGGGGGGTATACAACTTATTCTGTGCGGCTACTACGTTTCGGAGAGCCCAGGTTTGTGGACGCAGCGCACAGACACGCATACAGCAACATACCCCCCCCACTACCTCCTCCACCCCACACCCCCATCCCCGCTCACTCCCCTCACCGCCTCCCTGCATCACCACAACGCCGTGATCTCCTAACTTTTTAAATTACGCTTGCTCACTCTCGCTCTTTCCATCTCTCTCTCTCTCTCTCTCTCTCTCTCTCTCTCTCTCTCTCTCTCTCTCTGTCTCTCGCACACACGCCGCAAACGCTCACACACTATGAAGCTAGATGTTCTCTCAGAGGTTCAGATATTCTTTTTTTTTATTTTTCTTCCCCTCCTGATTCCTGCTAACCAGATTATTCCACCGTCGGGTTGACTGCAGCAGCATCCTCCCCCCCCCCATCCTAACCCTCCTCTTTTACCCCGCATCCCTTCTTTTCTTAAATGAGCTCCACTCGCCGTGTTTCCTGCCAGTAGGAGACAGGCCAGTCTTTCATGTCTGTCACTTTGCTGTACATGTACTCATCATGCGGGTGATTTTCGGGGAGGCACTTTGTGTCGATCTTATGTGGGAAGAAGGCAGGTGGTTCAAAGGTGCGAACAAGGCACCATGTTGCAACAGAGACTCCCTCTCCACCAACACTGTTCCCAATCCGTTGCTCAAGCAGTCCACAATTTTGTGGCCTCAGTAGTGTTTACCATAAGTACACTGCACAGTGTTGCTTATTCCTTGGTTTCAGGAGCCACAGGAGCCTCTGGTTTTCTCAACAGGCTGCCGAAAAGCAGCAGGCAGACAGCAGCGTCAACCTCATGCATCAGATGTGGAGATGTTGTGCCCAGCAGCAGCAGCCGTACAGTTTCTGAACGCTGCAACTGCAGTACAGTAGATCAACAGCATCATCCCAAAACATGCTGTGGTATAGCATATAGTTGTTAGTCCATCTCACCTATAAAAATTGTTAACTTTACATCAAAGCCCCATAGTTTTGGGGCTAATATAAAATCAAGACCTACTGTGTATGCATGCCTCTTTTAATACAAATTTTATCCTGGGATATTGTGTGACAGATCGACAGAAGTATAGTACGTATACTATAACTACCAAATAATCATACTTGTGGACAGATGTTTTCATAGTTACATTTTATAGCATATTTAAAGTGAGAAAAATGAATGGCAGCAAGGAAAGTATCTGTCTTCCACTACAAGTTTGGCTTGTTCATGACTTTTAAAGCGTCTGATAAGATTATTAAAAAATTTATTGGGCGTGCTGTGGTGGCGTAGGGGTTAGCGCGACCCACGTTTGGAGGCCTTGAGTCCTCGATGCGGCCGTCGCGGGTTCGATTCCCGGACCCGGTGATATTTGCTGCATGTCTTCCCCTCTCTCCTTCCCCCTTTCCTGTCAGCCTACTTTCATATAAGGGAAACTAGAGCCCACAAAAAGACCCCCTGGAGGGGAGAAAAAACAATTATTGTAAGTTTGGATAAATCTGAATCTGTCTTGATGGAGGCCTAAAAGGTAGTCTAGAAACAAGTTTATCTTGTATCTAAACAAGGAATAATTCAAAGTTTATGAAGTGAGGTTATATCTGGTTTTATTAGTAATAGTTGTGCCACCTGTGGCGGAAAGTTGTCATATCATTGTAAGTTTGTAGGAAGAAATGGTCAAATGGGCTCCTTGCCTTAGTTAATTTTTACAATACAAAAACACTTGTATCTATGCTTCGGTCCATAGGATGTGTTTGCAGATATTAAATGTCAGCAGTTTTGCAAGAGATCATTGTTATCTCGCTGTTTTGTCAGCCGAACAGCATCGGGGTTGCAGCACAAAGTTAGTTTTTATTGCCACTGGCTTGATCAGGTGCATTGAAACAGGTATCAGCCTCAATTAGTGACACATATAGAGAATTCACAATTGCTCCGGGCAGCAGAGTTTCTTTCATGAATGGTTCCCTGAGTCAGCATCTGCGTATACAGTCTAAAAAAAACCCAACAAGCCTTTTATAATGTAACATATTTAATATATTACAAACTTTGAAAGAAAGATCTGTCCGATTTTCGGGTTATGAAAAATGACTTTCGAGATAGCCTAACTCTACAACTGTAAATCTTTTAGATAGTAAACAAGGAATGGTCAAATGTGTGTCAGATTCTTTTTTCTTTTTTTAAAAAAGGGATTGTCGTTTAATTAAGCACCTATTGGAGCACTGTGGCTTACACTCAACTTCAGGGTTTTTGCCCCTGGAGTTACCCATTCTCCATGGAGAATAACCAGATTGCTACTTCCCACAGACTAAACATGCACTTAAGCAAATGAAAACCTGTTTATGTGCAACTTACACTATTTATTTTCGGTGACACTTTATTTGACTTGGTGTGCATAAGACTGATATAAATGGCACACATAGCTGTCATGAACATAAAGAAGTCTTTATGAATGTTTGTGACTGTTGTCATGAAGTGTCATTCAGTAAATAATGAATGACACTTTTAATGCAAAGTTACTTTGAAAGTTGCAGTAAAACTCAATTGAAAGTACCAACTTTGCATTAAAGTGTCATCATTTACCAAATAAAGCAACCTTGGCTCTTTTAATGGACTTTTAATGCAACTTTTAGCACAACTTTGCATTAAAAGTGTCATTATTTACCAAATAACACTTCAGGACATCAGTCATAAACATTCATAAAGACTCCTTCATCTTCATAACAGATGTTATGTCATATTTATGACAGTGTCATGCCAGGCTTATAAACACTCCTTCAAATAAAGTGTTACCTTATTTTTTTTGCAAGCTGATGCATTCCCCCAGGCTATGCTGTCCTGGTCAGAGAGCCATATCATTCATATGAAACATTACCACTGGCACTGGGGCATGACAGTCAGTCAGTGAGTCACACCTCGACAGACTGACTGCTGCTGTTTCGAAAAGCTCCTCTAGGATCCCGCTTCCTTTACTTCAATACAGTGAGGGCAGTCAATTAAAGCTAACACTGAAGTGCCAGTAGACTGAAATCTGAAGCTGCCACTTTTGAAGTGAGAGTAACCGATATTTACTCCACAGATGATTTTTGCTAAATTGTAAACTGACTGTGTGGACACAGAACCATTTGTATGGAAGCAGCAGATGGAGCTTTTAGTTTATTTCACTATTATGTAGGCTAGAATACAGCCTGTCAGTGGGGTGCTGTGCCGTTTCAAACAACTTCAAAGCTTCAAACTTATTAATTCTGCACAGTCAGAGAAATTACACTCACAATTAGTTTCAGTTCCAGTAAAGTAAAAAAAAAAAACAAAACAAAACAAAAAAAAAACAGTTATATAGAGTAATAATCTATTTTTCATTTTAGGACAGTGAAACCTTTGGGGCTCTCTATCAGTACAGACAACTGTTTCTAATACGCTGCTCACCACACTTGAGCTGCAAAGGCCCAGATAAGAGTATTTTTAGTAACATAGTGAGATAACGCAGTATGATCTGGCCTGCCAGATTGTATCAATATGACTTGACTTTATTGATGCTAAAGAGTAACATTGGATCTCAGACATCGTTCTTTCTTTAATTGTTCACATGCTAAAGTTTGTTTGTTCAACACTCAGTTTAAATTTGTGATAGTACTTGACTTGTATCATAATGCAATGCCATGTCCACATGTTTATTAGTCTTTTTGATATGCTGTTAAAAACTTCATTTTTCCACTTTGCCTCACTTTTCACATGTAAAGTGAGTTTGCTTCCTTTCAATTTCCTTGTTATTGTGGTATTACTTTGATCCTCATGCCACAAGCAAATGGTTATATGTATTTATGTTTTCTGATTTGTGTTGCTATTGTGCATATGCTTTTAGCAAACAGCAGATCTCAAACGTGGACGTGGCCCTGTTAAAGTAACAGGTCACCTTCCTAAACTTTTCTGCCTTTAGTGTGACGGTACAGTTGCACTGGAAAAATGATCAAATCTTTTAGCGGGCAACTGTTAAAAATATCAAGGATGGCCAAACTTGTTTGCAGAAACGTGAACATGTTTAAACTATTCTTGAGTTAAAGTACTCTTTGATTCAGTTTTAGCACTAATCCTTTATTA
Organism: Xiphophorus maculatus; assembly: GCF_002775205.1. Taxonomy (NCBI): domain Eukaryota; kingdom Metazoa; phylum Chordata; class Actinopteri; order Cyprinodontiformes; family Poeciliidae; genus Xiphophorus; species Xiphophorus maculatus. The sequence continues at coordinate 9,586,296 of NC_036449.1, forward strand.
GGAGGGTTCATAAATCTCATCATCCGATATCTTGACTTATTAATAGTTACACATTATGTTTGGTAATCTGCTCAAAAGTCTTTCTTGAAGCAGATATCTGGTGATCCTAAATGTCAAAATTATATCTGGACTCTAGTTAGGTCAGTCGTGTACTCTAATTTTCTTCTTGTGAAACTATTTCCTTGATTTGGCCCATGTGTTCTGATCCACAAAACAAACAGCTGCAGCTCAAATTACTGAAGAAGTTAATACTGGTTTCAATAGGAAGGTGTGTATTGGACTTTGTTGAGTATCTGTAGGCCTATAGCAGTAGACTAATAAGGGGTCAGTGCTGATCACTGATCACCACTGAAAGCACCAACAGTGGGCATGTGAGGATCAGAGCAGGATCATGAGCAACAGGCGAAATCAGTGTGAACCTGTGGGCATTGCTCTGATGGGAAACTTTGGATGCCATGATCCATGTGGATGTTAGTTGGACGTATGCCACCTAGCTAAGTTTTGTTGCACACCTTTTCATGGAAACAGTGTCATCTGTGGCTTCTATCAGCTGAATAATACACTCTGTCACAGAGCAAGAATGGCTAAGAAAGGCTTTTAGGACGAAACAAAGAGCTTTGGGCGTTTATCCAATTGAAGTTCAGTGGGATGTGCTGCACAAACAAGTTTAATTCATGCAGATCTCACCGCACAACTAATAGCACTAAAAAGATTTGCAACATCTTGGTGTCAGACACCACTGTGGGTTTAGTGGAGACCCTGCCTCAATGGGTCAGGGTGGTAATTTGCAGCAAAAGTGGAACAGACACATGTAACGCCCAATGTTTTACCTGATTACTGTATCAAATAACACAGAAGAATTGCATGACAAATAGAGAGATATGTCACATTTGGTCTGCATATTTCATTTTGGGTTCGATCACATCATTAAACGGATTGGAATATTGGAATATCATTGAAAATAATTTATGCCTAAATGTCTCCTTATTATCTACTTTGGCATACTGCTTTGATTTAAATTTGCCAAGCTTCTTAGTTGCTGACTTGTTCGTATTCTTATATCAATGTTATCGCTTTCCATCCAGATTGCAGTTTCATTTTTCATATCTTTCATATGTTCTGCATAATCTAACCTACCCCTTATGTTAACCGCAGCATAACGGCGTCAGTACATGTCTCGGAGTACTTCATTAAGTCGATTAACCAAAGAACCAGCTGAGGAGAAAATATGAAATTACAGTTTCACCCTGCAGCTTTTATAGCAGTGACAACTGTGCCAATGTCAGCACAGATGCCATTGTGAAACTTTGAGAATGTCAGAGAATAGCACACTCCGTGGTTATAAATGACAGTGATTTATTGAGAGGTTTTACTGCAAATGTCAGAGGGAAAAGTTAAGTCTGAAGTTGCGTTGCATAACGAGGCTGATCTTCGACTGGTACTCATTGACATAGCTCAGGTTGGGACGCTGTAAAATGTAGATGTTAAACAGGCAGTTTCTCCAAAGAGCAGCCTTACACTGAATGTGTGAAATCAGTGGGTGGTTTCCTCAAACTTGCGCAGCAGTGGCTCTGTGACAGAGAAGCGACATTACAGGTCACAAAACACCCAGGACGTCTTCTGATAGTAGATCATGGGATTGCAAATTAAACTCAGTTTCAATGTTGTGTGTGAGATCAAGACGTCAAACCAAGGCTTCAGCATTTGGAGTTGTTTGTTGTGACCTAATTATTGTAAATTTGGCAAAGGACATCAGACACTGTCATAGAGTAATCATTTTTCAGCAGAAACAGCTCACTTCCACACAATTGGCAAAACACAATAGTGACCCGTTTTAACCTTTGTGGCAGAGGCCATCAGATTCTTATTTAAATTATCTTAGTACTTTTAAACAGCCATGCATTTGATCAAAGTTTGTAAGGCTGTTATAAGCCACAGAAAAGCAGATCTTGCAGTACACTCAGTAGGCATTGTAACATGCCTGTCTATATATTAATTCCCTAAATAACCGAATGACAAGTAGATGTAGTGCAGTGGTTGTTATGGAGATTTAGTGACTCCAAGTCTTTGCCACTGCTCTGTGTCACAAATTTTATGATGTTCACCACCTTCCTTACTGTGTGTGGTTATCATGATGTACCTGGGTTGTCGTCCAGCCCTGTTTGTTGCAGTTTGTTTGGAAATTTTCTAATTTTTTTAATTTTAAAAGTTTATTCTCCTTACTGTATGGACAGATTTTCTGGGTGAGTATTTATCTTATTGTTGTTGTTGTTCTCCTGGCATGTAAAGATCACCCAACGTCTGCCTGGAATGCTGTGTTCTATTATTTTTCCTATTTTTAAGAGTGAATAACATTTTCAGCTGTGTCAGATCAAATCTGTACACCAGAAATTGCTAGTTAAAAGTAACTACTCCTTCTGAGAAAACTTTAAAAAGCTTTGAAAAAGTAAAAATTGACTCTACAGAAATTGCTAGGTGTACTCTTTTGCAAAAAGTAATGACTTCTTACCATTACTATGACAACAAAAAATGTTGTCTTGCTAATTAATTTGCTCAACAGGTTGAATTTTATTCCCAAATTCTTTGAGAAATGATGCCACTGTAATAAAGGTGAATATTTTTCATACTGCTTAGAAGTTTAGACTAACTTGTTTATTTTAATACTCCAAAAATGTTTACAAGACAAATAAAGCAGCTTAAAAGGTCGAATCAACTGAATAAGTAAAAAAAAAAAAAAAGCCAGCAAATAATTAAGACCATTAGTTTGGTTGAGTGGAGCAATTTTTGACACCACCTGTTTATGAACTAAATTATATCTGACAGCTTTATGAATAGGCTGTTAATGCTTTTTAAAGAACAAAAGCTCCCTTTGGCTGCAGTAAACACTGCTTTGTTGTGTTGCACGTATCTTCATGCTTTGCCTGTCATGTCAGCTTTATGATTTTACAAGTGGAACGTAAAATTTTTTTACTGTGCTTTTTTTCTTTGCTAAGAAACATTTTCCCTGTAAGAAACTCTGGTGCTGGTCTCTCTCTTTACAGCTCTCATTTCAAAACATTACCTCCCAAATGCAGTTTTTCTTTTTCCAGAATATTACCTGCATCTGAAACCACGTTTTTGCGGAAACAAAGAGATGGCAGTGTAATTAAGAGACGGGCATGATTAAAACAAGAACTGTCACAATTGCAAAAAACAGCAGGGCTGCCTCCTCTAACCATCACTGCGTATTGCGTGGTTTCCTACAGAAACATTGCAGGACGTTTGCGAATGGCTGATGTGTTGAAGCTTTCGCTCACACGGAAAATCAGTAAATCCTAAAATGATCAGCCAAAGAATGCATGGTAACATATTTTTTTAAGCCACACTCTCATATGCCCTTATAGTAGGATGGAATACCAAAGGTACAAGATAATTGTGTGCCATTGTTTCAAACGAAATATATTTTTAGTCTCAGGATAATTAGGGCATAATTGACTTTTCATAGAGGAACAAAAACTCAGGGATTCCAGTCGTTCTTCAGAGTAATTCACCGTGTTGGTGCAGTGGGTATGACACAGGTCAACAAGAGAGTCTGTTTCATTTTCATCTCTCTTGGTGTAGTAATGGCAGTGGCATGATCCGTTTCTACAGTGAATTAATTGTGACTATGTCTGTCCTGCTCCTTTGGAATATGCCCTGCTGGGATTTTTAAGAATCAAGTTCTTGGCTGCCATTCTACTCCCCTCTGAGAGGCAATCAAGTTTACATACAAATCAGAAAAGCGGAGAGGAGAAGCATTTGCTACCTCCATGTATGTAAGGTAGTAGATGTACCAAAAAAACAAAAAACATAGAGAAAACAAAAAAAGGGCTTCTCAAAGTAGAGTACTTACTGTATGTGTGATACCTAATTTTGATTGAAAAAAAAGGTATTTTGAAGTTGCTCAGTCTTCCATACTCCAGTTTTTGGTCAGGAGAATAATAAAATGCGGACTTCACTGGAAGAGACCGCAATGCACTTTGGAAAGAAGTAAAAAAAAAAGAGGCACAAGGGAATCTCAGTAAATTTGAAAATTGATTTATTATTGTTAAAAAAAAGATAAACAAGACTATCCAATTATTAACTGAGTGATATATTTTGTTTATTTTAATTGTCATGGCTGACAGTAAAAGAAACCCTAAAAATAAATGTTGTGGAAATCACAGACATCTCTTAAGCCCAATACTAACCAAAAGGGTTCCAACATAGAAATACCACCACCATATTGAAAAGCATGTCCAATATGCATGAATTACTGCATCAATACAGTACAACTGATTTACAATAAACTCTGTCTATGGCTATTCTTACAGAAAGTAAGGCAAGCCTGTTTTAATTGCGACTTTCAGCTCATCTGCATCGTTGGGTCTGGTGTCTCTCGTCTCCTTCTTGACAGCAGACTCTCTGTGGGGTTTGGGCCAGGCCAGAGTCCTCGATTATTAACCACAGTGATGCTTTGGTCATTAAACCAGGTATTGTTAGTTTAGGCAGTTTGTGCAGATGTCAAGTCCTGCTGGGAAATGAAGTCAGAGTCTTTAGAAAGCTTAGCAGTAGAAAAAAATCATAGGCACTCCAAACATTTCTGACTTTGATAAAAACAAGTGGACCAACAGCAGCAGATCACACAGTTTTCCCAAATTGACTATGAAACTATGAAAACTTCACACCTGGCCTCAATTCTTCCCAATAAGCCACAGCATTGCAGCACAAGAATAGTTGCTTAGCTATCAGCAGGATGTTGGTTGAATCTTAGGCTACGTTCACACTGCAGCCTGAAGAGACCCAATTTTGATTTTTTGTCAAATTGTATTTTTTAGTGGTGACCGTTCATACTTCCAAATACATGCGACTTGTACGTGTTCTCTAATGTGAACTGCAAATGACCCGAAAGTGTCCCGCATAACGTCTTACATAGAGAATGTGCTCAGTGTTTTGCTGAATTGGATATGTATCGGATATCCAAGTGGCCTGGGCCGCATTCGAATAGAATCCAACCCGTGTTGTTCAGACCGTCATGAAAAGATCAGAGACAGGTCGCATTATGTGAAAATAAATCGTAATCGAGTCACTTCAAGCCTCACTTGAAGCCTTAATGTCCCTCTGCGATATAATGAAGTGTCCCAGGTCAAGACATTGATCCACGACATTTTGCATGACGTGAAAAGTCCTGAGTCCACTTTCCACGTAGCTTGGACAACTGAGGCCTTAAATTTATTTTTAGTATAAAATGAACTCCTCATTTCAGAGTAAATCTCTCAAGGGAAAAGCAACATTTCTAATTTGACTTAAATGTAGAACAGCATGCTGTTCTTTGTGAGAGAAAATTCTATAAAGCATGTTGAATTGTTAAAGAAGAAACTGTTGCCAGAATGAGCTGCTGGGAGAAGCAGCGAAGAGGAGCTGATTGCTTTGTGATTTGAGTGCTACCTGTGGTGTTATGACTTGCTCAGTGGAACATGTAGTAGAAAGATAAAGTGATTACTGTCAATGACGCTGATTTAGCAAAATAGATTGTCGAAGAAATGTTAGGTTGCTTTTATAACCTGTGTGTGCGTGTATACACAGAGAAAGCACTAATATACTGATCTGCGCAAAAAACCTAAACCTCGTGTACCAAGAGCAGAAACACATCCTCAGCTTTCTCCGTCTTTAATGGCAGCTTTAGTTCTGCGGCGCATCTGAGTTATGTTTGACACGTAGTGCTGAAATTGGCTGTTCGTGGATGGGCGCTGACAAGGACTTGTCAGATGTGAGGTGAAAACCTCAGCAAGCAACAAATTTTTCTCATTTGTCAGTTTTATGAACATCACTGCCCTGAATCATTTTGAATCATTTGAGCCCAGAATCATTTCAGCTTAGGCCTCTCAGTAGTAGTGTTGACGCCACTTCCTTTGGTCTCCGTTGAACAACTTTAAATGAAGCCTGAACAGCTCATTCCCGATGGATTTATAACGTTACTACAAACATTACATTGCATTTGCAATACATCTTCAGGGGAGGCAACCTTCGGCTTACAGGTTCTTCAACATTCATTTAGCAACTATGAATGGATGGATGCATGTCCATGTATAAAAAAAGTCAGGTGGTATGTGTCTAGTTAGTAGAAGAAATGTTTCCTGAATTAACTTCTGAACTGAATGATCACTTTTTATTGTTTCCACCCCAATCCGCCACAAAATCATATGTGTTCAGTCAACACAACAATATTCCAAGTGGTGAATAAAGTTGCTTGTTACTGTCATATTTCTGTTTTGACTTCACTGTTTTGAAGATAAAGTTAGTTTTCTCGCTGCACAGAAAGATGTTTTCTGAAAATTTGACTTTGCTGGGCTTTTTGTGTGGGTTTTTGTTGTGGCTTCCTCCCACTGCCCCAAATTGCATTTGTTTGGTTAATTTGTGTTTTTGAATTGGCTTTAGAAGTGAGTGTGTATGGTTGCTTGTTTCTGTGTTGGCTCTAAGGACTGCTGGACTGATCTCCATCCCACTTGTGACCCTGAAATGGGCAGAAATGAGAGAGCAGAAAATGGACAAACAGCTACCTTCCACTCTAGCTCTGTTATTATTAAATAGGAATGTATTTTTTTATTGCATAATTAATATATTGATATGAAGAACTACATACTAGAGCTCAAACAACTTGGTTATACTAAATTATGGCAGATCACAATAAGTCAAATTTGTTACAACTCATTTCTTGCTCTTCAGTTTCTTTCACCTTACCAGTTTCCTTCATTTGAGGTTTCTTCTTACTTTAACAAAAAAAATTCACTATGCTGATCCAGACGTCATTTTTCCTTAAATCAACAATAAGAAACTGCAATTATATTGTTAAATATCAGAGATTTAACATGAAACCACCGGAATAAAGCTTCGATTTTCTGCTTGTAATTTGGCAAAACGATTTTGCATGCAACCATAAATAGCAACATTTTCAGTGTCATTAACATTACCCAAAAAAATCAAAGGAAGCTGGAATCAAACCCGCAACTTTGACTACTCTTTTTGTTGAACCACAGTCGTCCTCAATGCAGATTGTAGTGGTATACCATAGATTAAATTGACTATTTATCTTTGTGAATAAGATGTATATTCATCTCAAAAAAACATAAAGCATTTTTTTTTTCTGAGAGTCATTGCTTTTCACATTGCTCTTGCTTTGAATGTAGGGTTTGTCGTAGCAGCTGCAAAATTACTCAGGCAAGAGAAGCAGCTTGATTTGAGGTGAAAAAAAAGCTCTTTTGACGCCGACTTATTGTGGCTGACAACCGTTGAGTGTTTGATTTTGAATTTTGATAAGCAAAACTAGTCTCTGCTGACTGGATGAATACACTGTTTCCCTTTTGTTTATTTTTTTAACATAGCTTGACACCTGCAGACACAAATGTTCTTAATCGGGGATGTGCCTATGATTTTATTTGTTATTGATGCAAAGACGAGAGTGACTCATCGCAGCATTTTTTGGTGCCTGTTGCTCTTTTATGTTCTCGTATAAATGTGAAATACAGAGCTTATTTAAGACTGCAGAAATAATACCAAGAACTTATCAGTACCTAGACTGGGTAAAAATTGCCATCTACAAATAAGGAGGCCATATTTTTAAAGACAACATTTCTTTCCGGGAACCCTGTGATATTAAGATGCATTTGAAAATAGTTTGATCGTATAGCATATGCTCTATCCACATTGGTAGCCTGTCCTGTGTCTTCGGGAAGCCTCATAAATCATCTTGTAATTTAGTTCATTCCCTTCACTTAACAGCAGGAGCTCTGTTACACATTGTATCATCTGACTCTTCTATGCTGTTATAGGTGTTTGGGATGTAAAGCCAGGCTTCATAGCCTCCTGTCTAAATGGTGTCAGAACTGCCTTTCTTTCACACCTTCCTACATGGAATAAGAGGCAACTGTGTCAACGATTTAGTGAAGCTTTTCATGAAGAGTTTGCAATGAGATGTGAGGAGTCTCTGGAGTGATGCATTTTTTTTAAGAGTTCATAGGTGGAAGTTGTCACAGGGTGTTTTTTGTTGTTGTTGTTTTTGTTGTTTCAAGGTACAGCCATAGTAAAAATTAAGCAAACCTTTCTATTCTGTGGTTTTGCATATGTTGTTCATAGAGTTTTTTGGGGGGTTTACTTAAAAGGCAAATTTTTGCAACTTTTCCTTCACTTGTGTTCAGGCGTCGTGTTACTCACTAAAGGCTTTGACCTATTTTAGTAAAACAAAAGACACTCCAACAAATTAAAAACTACTGGAAACCAAAGATATTTTTCCATGAAAAACTTGTTAATAAGCACAAGCTGCAGTCACCTCAATGATCTAGTTTCTAATCACTTGAAGCTATTCTATATGCTGGTGATAGCTGTTGTCTCTCAGCTATATATATATAAAGAAAAACAATGGAAAGGTTGATTGTGATTTGTTTTTAATACTTTAAAGACTTAACGTCTTGTCTCAGCAACAGTTGCTTTCATATTTTTTAAAGTGAAGCTTTGGGTAAATAGGTGGCCCAGTGCATGACCAAGGTTAAGACGCCACTGGATGGCTGCCACTAGAGAATCAAGGATTTCTCAAACATGCAAAACACTACTGTGGATATGTGTTTGATGAGGGGAAGACATTATAACATGCTATCACGGTCAAAAAAGTAAAATAAATAAATAATAATCAATTTGTCTTTCATTTAATTAATAATAGCACTGTGAAACCTGCGATGTGTGGCTTTGTGGTCTTGAAGTTAGGTTTGAATAATTGTGGAATTTGGTAAAGAGCAAATTATTTATAGAACTTACAGAGAGCATCATTTCTTTGTGCAGACTGTATGCCACATTTAAAAAGTAATGCTTTTGAAACTACAACGACTATTTGACCCTAAAGCTAAAACTCTTTTTTGGAGATATATTAAGACAAAAAGCAAAGTTTTCTCTGATTATATACAGATGATGTAGTAATCACTCTTTTGTTTGATGACCACAAAAGAAAATTCCCATTTTCTCTCCTTCAACACAGTAGAGTTTGGTGTTTTAAATATTTTGACACATGTCTGACACCTCTGGCGGAAGCTACCAGTAATGAGTTAGTCATGAGGAAACTAGTTCCATGTAGTGGCTTCCATTTGTCTACCTGGAAAAGCTGAAGTCTATATTTCTTTTCACGTTTTTTGTGTGTTTTTTAGTCAGTCTGTCTCTTGTTTGTTAATAACATATGATACTGGTCGCACTTCTTAGAAAAAATCTATTATTACCTTTACAATAAGCCATAATCATACCATTATTTAAGAAGGAAATGGAGTTTCTTGACAAGAGAAACTTGGACTGCAAAATTTCACTTTATGGCACTGGGCAGCTTATTGCATGGGATATGAGCAGAGGAGAAGAGAATGGGAAGACCTGCAAACTGTCTAATCATTTATTTAGTAATTTTATATAAAAATATTGATTATTATTATTACCATTATTATTATTAATAATAATAAATTCTGCTTTCTGTTATACTACAGTCCTTACAAGTGACTTTCATTTGGACTATTGTTTTTTTCTGCTTAATAAAATATTTCTTTACAGATTTCTATTTTACACACTGTCCAAAATTTTAATTAAATTTTATTAGTATTTGTGCCCTTGCTACTTTATTAATTAATATTTTACCTAAAGACTTACCTAAAGTCTGACTTCAGTTAAATATGGAGATCTGACTTGAGTTTTACACCACATCGTATATCAAGCTTGTACATAATGTGGTGTCTCTTTGTTGCAGCCTTAACCCTTTGCATTTATAATATCATGGAGAAATTAATGACAAACTTTACGGCATCAACATGTGACCTTATTTGTCCTGGTTTCTCGCCATGCCGGTTATTTTACTACATCATCTACTTGATATTAACGTGGACGCTCAGCTGTCATCTATTCACTATGATTGCCTGCTTGTATGAACTTGTTTGATCTGGCGAAACAACCAACATAAGAGGGGAGAGTGAACCAAACAGGACAGCGGAGCGGTACCTTTCAAGAAATTACATGACTTTTCCTAAAATCATGGCACCAGGAGCTGCTCTCAGTCTTAGGATTCTTTGGGAATATTGGTCCTGGCACTTGGGAAGTAGTCCCATCTGTACAGCCAATGAGAGTTATTATGTTTGATAGTACAACAAATTTTAGGCTTGCTACGATACTCTAGAGCTATGATTAAATTTAGCCAATATAACTTTTTTAGTCAATATATAAATTCCCCCACTATTGTAGAATTAGCTGGCTTTGTGGTTTATTTTTTTCCGCTGACTGTTTATTTTAGGAATTGAACGACTGTCAGCAAACCTTTTTTTCTGCTTATATCAGTCTTTACAATATAAACTACAGCTAGGTTTAATAAGATGAAAAAAGATTCTATGAGAAATAGGTTTTAAGGAAGTATTATTTCAACCATTGCTCATCATTGTCGATACAGTAGTGTTAATAATACTACTACTAATAATAAAGTAATATGTGACATTATTGACTAAATGAAGGGACATACAGTATTTGTGAACTAAAACAGTCTTCCCTGACGTACACGACTGTTTTAACTCTGAATCTTATCATTGGTTCTGATACATACATACTGTATGTAGGACAGACTGGGGTAAGAAAAGTCTTTTTTCATACTTAGGATAAGTAAGGCAACCTTAGTTTGGTTGCTAATTTATATATCTGCATATGTTTTAGGATGTTGTCCATCCTTTCAAAGAATCACGAGTGTAACCATAACTGTTTTGATAATATAGCATGTACAAAAAAGGTTGTCTCATGTGTATGTCTCACTTACCCTGTGTATGGGGTAAGTTGAGCCATATCTCTAAATCTCCCCTACACCCCTCACATACAGACATAAACACGCACACACACTTGACCCCACCCATTACTGATCTCCTCCTACTCTAAATAAAAGTAACATTTTCCTCATCCAGGAGCTACAAATAGCTCCTGGAGCCACTGGATTGGCTGGTTAGAACTTAATCTTAAACATATTTTAAAGGCAGGCAAATAGATTTTTCCCTCCAATTTTAATCTAGCAAATTAAAAGCTAATATGTTAGTCAAAGTTATCCTTTATGTGCATTATTTAGCAACTTGGCTGATGTGACATGGTGCTTGTATTCTTTGCTTTGGCAACTTTAGCCACATGAAGAACAATTTTATCTTAAGGACATATGGTGGGGAGTGGGGGGGACAAATGTGGCTAATGAAGACATGCTACGTTGTGGAGGATGATAGTGAGGACCAGGCACCAGAGAAAGAAGTCCCTGTTTGACCAAAGAGAAAGAAGGAGATCAAATATTCCCCAAGAAATTTAGATAAGTCATTTTTGTGTTACTATTTTCTCAGGTAAGCAGGAATCAACATCCACCAACTGAGCTAATCAGTTACGTTTTAGAGAACTAATTGTCAAATGTAAAGCTGGTGTTTAATCTATTTATTTATTAATAAACTTCTTGCAAACATCCATGAGCCAGAGTATCTGGTTGGAAATAATTTTGAGTGCTCATTAAGTTAAAAGATTTAATACTTTGTATTAAAAGTGTCATGATTTACCGAATGACACTTTATGACAAGTCCTAAATATTCATGAAGACTTACTCATGTTCATGACAGGTGTTATGTCAGGTTTATGACAGTGCCATGGCAGTCTTATTCGCAATCTGTCAAATAAAGTGTTACAGAGTTTTGTTGTTTTTTAAAGAAATAAGTCTTAACAGTTTTACCAATGTGGTTCTTACCTTTACAGACTTTAAAAATGATGCCTTCCTCCTAACTTTTTGGTCACATAATCAATGTTTTTTTTTTTCTTCTACCATTTCCTAACAGCTAGGGAATATATATATATATATATATATATATATATATATATATATATATATATATATATATATATATATATATATACACTGCTCAAAAAAATAAAGGGAACACTCAAATAACACATCCTAGATCTGAATGAAAGAAATATTCTCATTGAATACTTTGTTCTGTACAAAGTTCAATTTGCACAACAGCAGGTGAAATTGATTGTCAATCAGTGTTGCTTCCTAAGTGGACAGTTTGATTTCACAGAAGTTTGATTTACTTGGAGTTATATTGTGTTGTTTAAGTGTTCCCTTTATTTTTTTGAGCAGTATATATACTGTATATAGTAATATCAAACAATCACATTTACAAAAAAAAATATTTTGTGATTGTTTGATTATATTTAATTTGACCTCTGTAAGGATTTTACAAAACATCTGATGGTGTGTTGCAATGATGACTTGTTAGGCAGAAACACAGAGCAGGGTCTGTAGGTCTGCTGATTCTCTGTGCTGAAAGTACCATTCAACTATTTGATTATGATAGATTGCTGATGTGATTTCATGACTCACTGCTGGTCTGCAGCTCATTTATTACCGTTGTCCGTCATCTCTGCCCCTTACCGATAGCATAAGCTGAGCAGGATGTTCTGTCTCTCTCTCTTTATTGGCATGAATAAAAACATAATGGGACAATGCTGTCATGGTTTGTTGTACAAAGATTAAATTGAAAACTTAATCAAGTAAGACAAAAAAAAAAAGAGAAAAAAAGCATTGCAAGCGATTGAATTGAAGCAACTGGAAATCCATCTGAAATTAATATAATCAAAAATAATTCATGAGATCTTTTCACTTCTTGGACAAAAGGTAGTTTTGAGACAGAATTATCTTATTAATTTGGCAGACTTTTGTCAGCCAGTTTTATATTTGCGCCATTTTTAGGTAACGGCTATCATGTTGCTCCATGTAAAGGTGAGAAATATGGTCAAATGATTTTAAGGCTCTCTTTTGATAGAAAGAAGGAAACATCTTCACAAAGCCTGACCATAACTTGCTTATGACAACACCCTTTTTTGTGCTTTAAGCTGTATAGCATTACCAAAAACTACGTAGAACATTCTCACTAAATATTACTGTATAATATCGGGAGTGCATGACTTTAAAAAGTGAAATTTACTTACACTTTCTGCTATCCAGAATCACTTCTATTGTCAGTATTCCTTGTGAGTGTTTTTCAGATGTCACTGTGAGCTTGTCCAAGTGCTAAATTAGCAGTTGTCTTTTCCTAAAGCTATGTGGACAGACAAACCTGAAGAAAGATAGGCGAATGTAGAACTTCTGGGTCTGCAGAGAAGTATCTGGTAAGGTTTTACATAGATAAAATGCCCTAAACATGTTATCCTCTTGGCTTGAAATTAGCTAACTCTGTTTTACGAAAACCATTGGGTTTTCTCAAACGCCCCAGTCTGTTGCAGCTCATGGCCGCTCACATAAAGCTGGATTCTGCCGCCAGAATCTGCCTGTTAAAAACGAGTCATTACTTTTCAGTGTGGCTCAACGTAGACACTTGCAAATTTTGTGACTTGATGCATTTAGTAAGTTTACTTGGATAGAAAACATCTTACTAAGTGCCGCTATGAACTGAATTTGTCTACATTGTATTATATCTAACGTATGGAGGGGAATTTGAATAAATGAATTTATGTGATATTAGAATTGGCTACATAAAATAGATTAGTTTGTCCTGTTAAATGTCTTCAAATTTGTTATTAATTGGCACTACATCAATACATTGAATTAATTTCAGTGTAACGGGCTTAGAGACTGGAATAGAACCATTCTCACAACCAAACATGGAATAAAAATGTCCATCAATGTCAGAAACGTACTGGCAAAATTATGCCGTAACTGTTGTTGTGGCCAACATCTCTAATTATTTGTCTCTTTTTCTGAGCCGTTTGTGCTCCCCTCCTTCAGTTCAGAATCTTACTAATCAGTAGAGAACAAACACTAGCAACATCCTTTACCTTAATCTTCGTACTGGTATCTCTGGATATGTTTAACATGATTGTGCTGGGAAAATAAAACATAAAATCAATGCAAATCAAGGTTTATAAAGTAAAAATTTCACAAAGTACTTTTCCAACAACTTTTGAAATTGGAAAATGTTGAAAATGTGGAGCCTCTTCTGGCAGAATGGAGTTATGCAGCGCTGCCCTTTCCCCGCACGTCAGTGCGCATTGCCAGGCAGCTGGCTGAAAGAAAATTTGCACTTTTCCCTCCGTCGCAAATTCAGCTGTTTGGAAATATTTCCAATCTTGAAAAAATGGGAAGCCATTGTGCTGAGAACTTATAGCAGTGCCACCGATGACTCTTATTAAGGCAGCGTTCTCAATTCCGGTCCTCAGGCCTCCCTGCCCTGCATGTTTTAGGTGTTTCCCTTCTGCCACACACCTGGATCGAATCTGTGGGTGATCAACAGGTTTCTGCAGCACTTGGTGGTCATGCAATCATTTGAATCAGCTGTTCTGCAATAGAGGCACATCTAAAACATGCAGCGCAGTGGGGGCCTGAGGATTGGAATTGAGAAGCGCTGTTTAAGGTAACAAAGTTCTAAAGGCGACATTTTTAACAAACCTTCTCATTGCCATCAATATTTTAAAGTATTGAGCTGACACAGTGTCGTGTTCCTGTCCTGTATGCTTTTTGAAACTGAAACTGCACTGTTTGTTGGGTTGCAGGAGTGTGTATTTCCTGGACTGTGTTTAGGTTTTTGTACTTTCATGATAAAATCTTATATAAACCTATCAGAAAAAAGCACCAGCTAAGGTTTGAAAGCAGGTTTGCAGGTTGTTCTTATGACCTGAAGGAGTTTCACGTAACTTACACCACTCCACAAAGCTGCCATAAACGGAGAAATAATATGCGAATAGTACAAATAATACAAGAGCTCCCAGTGTAATTCAATATTTCCACCCTTTATTTTGTTTTGTAGTATTTTGCCACCTGAGCCTCATAGTTGTGAATCTATCGGTGTCCCACATTATTGTTATGACAGCGAAGCGTCTCTCACCGCTTTCAATGCAGGGCTGTTTGTTTCTCCTCGCTGTAAAAAAGCGACCCTTATGACCTGCTTGTTAGGGCTTTTTGCCATCTTCCTCCTTGGAGAGATTAATTACCAGAAGGAAACTGACATCGACGTGCTCATGAGATTTGATTACTCCGTTTTGAAGTTGATTTCAGGGCAGACACCACAGTTTGTTGCATTTCTTTGTACTCAGACAATGCTTTATAAATTGCAGTGTGCATCGCAGAGCAGCCTTTTATTCACACCATCACAAACAGATGGAAGACTTGTTGGGCTTTGAAAGATGTGACTGATTCCTATTGTCTATTGAGACTTTTGGACGTGAGACAAAGAAAACAAAACAAAACATTTTGCTTCCTTTTTTATGTCATGCAGTCTGATGTGGAGTTTTCGTTCCTGTGCAGATCACTCCCCTCTCTTTGTACCAGGGTCTGTTCTGTGCAGTGCTGGAGGTTGTGGCTGTGGTTAGCTGTAGATTTTTGCTGCAGTGCAGCAGGGAGCATTGTGCTGCTGTCTCCCTCTCTCTCTCTCTCTTTCCTCCTTTCTGCCCGCTTCTTGCTTCTCTGTATATGTGCATTTATTTTTGTGTACATCATTTAAGTGCAATGGAATACTTCCAGTGAGTTTTGCTGCTTTAAAGCGATTTCCCTCACTTATTCACTTGAACACTTATTCATGACAACAATGAAATGGGAGAAGCTCAACATGTTTTCCCATGTTACTACTTTCCTTCTTTCCTTCCCCGGCCTTGTGAATTTGATTTGTCAATAATTTCATGATGACCTTTTGCAAGTTCTTGTTTTCGGTCTCATTTGCTCCTCTACTTCTCACAGTTTTGGGTTGGTTTTTCCTGGGGCTGTTGTCCTTTATTCAGACGTAGAAACGGAGCGATGATGGCAGTGACTGAGTAGCCTGTGTTGTTGTGGTGGTGTGTGTTTGGCTCTGTATGCAGAAGGGCCTGTTGTTGTTGTTTTTTTGTATACCTACTAGCCTAGATTTTGCAGCAACATTTTCCAGGACAAAACACATGGTTAAACGGCAAATAAGGAGACAATTCAGGAATTTTCACCATCCAAGGGTAACAAGCAGTTGTTATCTCCAGGAGATGATTCTTAAAGTGTAGAATACCTTGCAAAAGTTTAACTTTGTCACACTTTGCCATGTTATAACCACACACCCTAATCTATTTTATTGAGTTTGTGTGTGATAAAGAAGATTGTGTGTGAGTTTCAGAAAAATTTATATTTTCAGAAAATGCCTCCCACACAGCATGATGCTGCCACCGCCATTCTTCACTGCAGGGATGGGGTGTTCAAGGGTGACATGCAGTGCTGGTTTTTAACCCAAATAATAGTTTTCATGTTAGCCAAAAAATGTATTAATGGTCTCATCTAATCTGAGCACCTGTTCTCCAAATGTTTTCCATCCCGTAAATGGCTCACGGTGAACCAAAAACAGGACTTCTTACTTATACTGTCAACTGACTTTTAATTGCTAACTGCCTGATCTAAAAATAAAGTGACATATAAAGGAAAAAAATGTTATAGGAGCTTCAGTGAATGCCCTGTTATTAGTAGTGCACTGCCCTGCTTTCTCCTAAAAATTACTATGACAAAGTACTTTATATATTCCATTCTTTATGCGCCTCGTACTTCTACCATCTACAGTATATAATCAAAAACTTTTCTCCAAAGCCAACGTGACAACCGTTTGAAGGTTCAAATGATGAATTTTGATGACATGATAAGACGGCAGAAGTCCGCTTTAGTCTTGCCTTCTCTTGGTCTATTAGCTTTAATCTCTCCAAGCGACTCGTTTGGATTTATTTTAAAAGAGAGATAAGATATAAACTGGGTGTAATGCTTAAACAGAACCTCATCTGGACAATCCTGAGATACCCTTTAATAGTTTGTTCAACATTTTTGTTTGCAGACCTGGTCGCATGATGTATACGTGCAGGTTATGATTTGCTTTGTCAACAAACACCTTGCAGCCGTGACATGACAAGGGCTCAACATTTCTGGCTGGTTACTTCCAGCCAGCTGAGGAAGTGGCAGTGATATCAGTGGGATATAGTTATCTGGTGGCAAGGAGTTGCAGGTTCTTTACAAGTGGGTGACAGACATGGTATGTGTGTGTGTAGCCACGTGAAAAAGGTGTCTGGTTGTGTGACTGGGTTAAAGGGTTGCATCGAGCTCAGCGCTACACCACCAGGAGCGTGAAACACCCAGCGGTAGTTAAAACGACATGTTTATTACATGTCTCTTGCTGTAAAAGTACATTTTGAAAGTTCGAGTTGGTTTGATTTTGACAACATGGAAACGGCCTCGTTTGCTAAGATTGTGGAGCAGCATGTGAGAAAGGCGCTAAAAGCTGAACGCGGAAACGGTGAGTTTGTGGACGCAAACATCCTGCCCACACACAGGATGTTTGTGGACAGGATGTTTTTTGATGTCCACAAACTGGATGTTTGTGGACATCCTGTTTGTCCACAAGCATCCTTACATGTTTGTGGACAGTTACAAACATGTAACAGGATGTTTGTGGACAGCTGTCGAGTCTTGATGGGACATACTGTCAGTTTCAGAAAATTCGGCAACACATGACAAATTACATATACAGTGATCAGAAATTCTGTGGCCAACTTTAAGTTTTATCCACTTTCTAAATGAAGGAGCCCTGAAAGAACTGCTGAGTTGTCTCAGAAGAAAACACTGTTTCTGTTATTGAAGCCTCCCACACCATTTGTGCTTCCTATGATGTAATTTTTGAACACTAAAAAAGAAAGGGGAGTACTGCAATCTCCTCAATTTTTGCTAGCTTTTTTCCCTCTGCTTTTGGTGGATTTCGGCACAAGATTTCCAGACAGTTTAAACCAAATACTGTAGAAGCCTCTATAGTATAGAGGTTGCTGTGATAGACCTGTTTTTATGGCAACAGAGTCACGATCAGAAAGTTTCAAGGCTAAACAACATGACGGACTTTTGTGCTGATGCCATTAGATTCTCTTCTCCACAGCTGTTTCATGGTGTTTACTTCCTTTTGTCTGTTTTTTTTTCTTTCTTTTTTGTCCAGTGAACTTCTTAAAAGGATCTGAGTTTTAAAAGGTGACTGTATAAGCTGGATGCAGACACAGTTTTAACCACAAATTTTGACTGTCCCTTATAAAGACTTATATATATTTTAAAAAGCTGTAAATAAAGTTATATTTTTATAGTTGTTGCAGTTGCATGGTCTAAAACACAAACTGAAAAATCCAACTTTTGTTTCAGGCCACTTATTTAATTGTAGGGTAAAAATACCTATACAAATAATCAATAATTTAAAGCAAAAGTCACCAGTGCACACTCCTACTTGCACCCATATATTTTTCAATAAGTTCTACTTTATAAATTGATCAGGATAGCTAATATCTTTTATCCTTAAGTTGTTTCTCTTGTTTCAAATCTGTAAACATGATGTGACATAGTGGCCTTGTCTATTTACCACTCTTCAAAAAGGGAAAATAGAAGAGTATGTGGCACTTACTTTGTGAATGGGTGTTTTAATATACATGAATGTACAAGAAAAGAACAACAGTCAGAGCAATACTTGCAATTTTAAGCAAGTGAAGCTGTGCTGTGTCAAGCAAGGCTGGACAAGGATCCAAGTTTTTGTCGCAGGATTTCAGGCTGCTCATAACACTAAATATCACAAGACATCTGTCTTAAAGAGACGGATTTGTAAGGGGTGAAATGAAAAGCCCAGAGAACTGCATCAAACAGAGGCTTCTTGGGGTCACCAAGTGAAGCAACAACCAGTTATTGTATTTTGTATAAATATATACCATGCATGTCGATATTTGTTGAGGATATTGACGTTTAGAGTTCGTGGAGCCACTTGATGTTTTTTCTGTGGAACGTACCTCCAAATTATTCACTGAAAATATTTTCAGCTTGGGAAATATCCAGGTGCAATGTTACTTGACATGCTGTTGGCTGGTGTTTGGAAGGTAGCCAAACCTGGACATGAGTTCCAGTCATTAATCTAGATGCTGATTAGCTGTTCTCCCAAGAAGACTGTGGTTGTTGGGTACTGTGGATGTTCTAAGTCAGATTCCACTATATGAATGCATACAAATAGATTTTTGGTGTTTGATCTATTAAAATAGGCAGATATGAGAGCTGGTAGAGGAAGACTTCAGTTATTTCCCTAAGGGGAGACGGGTCTAATGTTGTGTTATCAATAACGTCATATTGCTTATTGCAGTCATTTAGTAAATTATGCATCTTCAGACAATGATTGAGAAAAACAAATGGTGATTGAGAAGAAATTAAAAAAACATGACACAACCCTCATAAAAGTGTTTTCTCAGTATTGATACAATTATGAGTATAAAACAATATTAGACTTATTTTGTAACCACCGGGAGGAATTACATCCTTACTGTTGGTGTTTAGTTTTGTGATTTTTGAAATATCTGGAGAGCTTCTATATAAATGAAGCTTTACTAACTTGATTTATACCGCTTTGTTTGCTTTTGTTAAAGTTGACTACAACTGGCAAGCAAAACTTAAAATCTTACTGTTTAATAGAAGTCGTCAAGATTTCATGAAAACAAAGTTTAAGTAAATTCTAATCATGCTATTTGATTATAGTGTACTAATCTAAAACGACAACAAAAAACATCTAAATTTAGAAACAAACTTTAATAATAGTGTACAATACTGTCTTGTTTTGCTTGCACACGGTAAGCATGACTGCAGAGAATCATAAGAGGCATTTTTTCTCAATGGCTGTCCTGTTAGGAGTGTGAACAATTTGTGTAAAATAAATAATATAAAACGAAACTTCCCCTAACCCGTATGCTGCTGAAAAGCTGCTCATAATGAAGTGGTGAGTCCTCTGAATCACTGACATAAAGCAGTGATGGATACACTTTGGATGGAAGCAATCACTTGTAAAATGTCATTGAAAATGAACTGCTCTGCAACTAAATTAAAGGTGTCACGGCATAGTTGGTCGAAGTTTTCTGTGATGACAAATGCCCTTTGCTTCAGATAGTAATTCCTATGCCAAACACCGAGCCCACCCTGGTCATAGATCGCTCATTCTGCGCTGCCTCTGTTGTGCCGTATTTTAATCTTACATCAGTGTTTGCAGGCTTACGTCCAAATAAGATGTTTATGATTATGTGTATGTCTTCCAGAGTTTCTGCTGCTCCATTGTTTTGTGTTGGGAAATTATAGGTGAGATTAATGCTGCCATTTGCATTTCATGACCAATACCACTGAGTCATTTTGTCACGGCTCTTTTGATGTAAGAAGATCCCCGTTTTTCAGAGCAAATCAGCATGTTGACATTTGTCTTCTGTTTGTAATCATGTTGAGATTATAATTACAATTAAAAGTTACAAAAAATTTAAAACGGAAGTAGAAAAATCTCCTTAATTTCAGACTAGTATGTACAGTATACTAAGCTGCTATGTAATGGTCTCTTGCCTTGGGTTAAATTTCTCTTCTGATCTCATCCAGTCTCTATGCTCTCATGCACTTTATCTTAATAAAGGGACATTTCAGATGTAGTTGCCCTTATTTAGATTTTTTTTTTCTATTTGCAGCATAAGAACAGAGTAGGACTGTGATTTTAAAAAGACATATTAAAATCTGATGGCTCCCTCAGGGCCTTTCCATACTATCCCATGTACGTAGATATTATACTCACAAAATTATTCTCCTCATATAGATGGCGATAGGTAGATTTACCACATGGCCAGTCATGCCCAAGCATTACTATTTCATTGTAGCCTACTTCTATTTTCTACCCATAAAAAAAGACATTTTTGCAGTGGTTAGTTACATGGTTTTTGTACTTAATCAAATCTAGACTCTTTCGTGCGTGTTGGTTATCCTCAGTGGCTTGACCTCATTTTCGTGAGACCTGATTTTCATGGCCCTTTTCAAACACAATGCTGTGAAGAAAAATTGTAAGCAATCTGCAGCTAGAGTACTCCACTTCCTGTAAAAGTTTTATTAAATGTAATAATTTAAGAAAAGCTTTGTTTGGCTGTAAACTGGAGCAGTTGGTAGCACCGGTGATGACAGCAAGAAGTTCCTGGTTTCAAATCCAAAATCGTGGCAGTTTTATTAACGAATTGCTCTAAAGTTGCCCTTAGCTATGAGTATCTGCATGCATGGCTGTTTGCATGCAAACAGCAACCCGGCTTTCCCTCCATGACCCTCAAAGATAATCTTATACAGAGTAATTAGTTTTATAGTTAATGTAAAAGCAGTGACTTGTGGGAACAGATGGAACAAACATTTCTTGCATGTGCGTACATTTTTCACCATTGGTTTCTAAAAATGCTAAAGAAAACCCAATATGTTGGCTAGAGCCAACAACTACATACTGCATGTTTTTTTTGTGTGTTTTTTTGTCATTGCTACACATAAAGTGTTTCTGTGGCAGTGACTTAAGTTATTAATGTTGTTTTATATTTGTTCTATAAACTTAAGAGATTTACTTTAGGATATATCAAAATTTTGAATTGAATTTTGGGTCATTTCACACAAATGGAGACAAACAACTTTCCTGACATGATTAAAATTGCAATTTTTTTACCAAGACTTATGTTGAGATGTTGTATTTTAGATCAGTCATCAATCAAATCCTCCTCACCCTTGGTGATAGACTTCTTTTCTCCCTTTTATCTGTCTGTGTTGCACATTACTTTTCTCTCAGCCCTCTGCTGTATCACTTTTCCCGACAAGGGCAACAACGGCTCCCCTAGAGCAGCGTCAGAATGGCCCGTCAGTAAAATCTGATCCTTTTAGGCCGAGCAGGCCTGATCTTTTGCATGCCAAAGTCTTGTTGATCAGGGCAAAATGTCCTTCCAACGCCCTCAAACTTTAACCACCAACAGCAAGAAAGGGTCTCTCAATATCTACTCTGTAACTCTAGATTCTGTTGACATGTACAAAGACGATAGGAAGAGAGGAGCGGGTACACATTCCTCCCAAACCAACTCTGCAATCTTTATCGGCTGAGCTGGAATTGGGATGTGGGAAAATCAGGGATGGAAGTGCGCGAGGAAAAGTACACCTGATTTAACGCCTAACTCTGCTGGAGTTTTAGCGGGACAGGAAGAGTTTGGCAGATTGTCACAATCAGACAACGGGGAATTGATGGATGTACCATTAGTTTAAGAAAACCATGAAAAATAATTGATCGACTTTCTTTCTAGACCAAGAAACGAAAGCATGTCATGCAAAAAATTTTCAATACATCATGCAGTCTGTTTTCTTTCCAGCGTTGGACAGCAGTCTGTAAAGCCTCAGTTGAACCAAGTAGTTCTCATCTCATTATTGGTAATGAAGTGTGGATCACCATGTGTCTAGTTGAGCTATATCTATACGTTCTGCTCACAAGAGATTTTATCTTTACTTCTGCTCTTAGTTATTTGATAGGAAGAAGTAAATACATTTAACATGTTATATCGTGGAGCTAATTTTGAATGCTTGCCCCTAGAAGAGCCTTAAACAGTCATTAAACACACAACTTAAACACAAGGGACAGGCACATGATCACAAATCTGACTTTAAAAAAAAAAAACATGTTTAAGTTCATATCTGAAATGTCCCCAAATGTTACAGAGAACTGTATTTTTTTGGGGGAAATAAGAATCCCCAATTCATATATCTCAAATATAGGTTAAAGCTACAGAAATCATAAACTCTGCTTTCAGATGACCCGTAATTGATGACCTGTAAGTCCAGTTCTTTTTATGTTTGTCTCAGTTTGCAGTGTCTTAATGCAATAAAAACAGTTTCATAAGCTCAAACTGTGAATTAAATAAAATAATTTGTTAAAATGTTTTAGGTTTAAAACTAGAGATTAAATGCAGTCCAGGCTTCTTAGAAAATGTGAAATAGCCCTTTATCTCTGAAGCATATGAAAACTTTAACATTGTTTTCCAGTTGTGTATGGCTACATTTCTCACAGCATTTACAAACTCTTTGTGCCTTGTCTTTTTTTTTTGGTCACTTCAACTTTTGATAACCCAAAATATTGCCACACCGTTTTAAAAAATGTGTGGGTGCTTCTTTTAGTTATCAAGTGTTGCTAAGCAGCCTGAAGAGCAGACTTTATGATTCAGCTATGTCAACAAAACAGGGTAACTCGAGTGCCACCTCCTTTCTGAGCTCAAATTCGGAACTTGAAGCAGAGATTCAAGCTTAAATTATTAAACTAGTAATGGCTGGCACTTTTCAGTCTAGACTTTTGTCAGATGAATTTAAGCTGTTCTCGCCAATATATGTCTTGGCGAGTCGTATTTCACTTTGGTTGTGATGTTCACATTGTACTGTTTTCTGTTTGAGCCAATCCTAGTCACGCCCCTCATTTCCGTTATTCCTCGCACCTGTATTGCTTCCTGATTGTCTCCCTTCTTAAGCCTCTCTCAGTCGCAACCACACTGCCAGATTATCGAACGCTTTCAGCAAGTAGTTTTCCAGCACTCTTACCTCGCCCTCATAGCTACGACCACGCTTTGTTCCTCGGACCTGCCCCTTTTGCCTTGCCCTTGTCGGACTGTTACTATCGCCCTTCTGGATCTCGACCCACGCCTGTTTCAGTTACACCGCTCTCGCCCACTCCCACGGATTCGACCCCTAGCCCCGATCGTGCATGACCTCGGCCCGTCTGACTAAGGATTCGGATCTGCTGCCTAACTAGTTTGTACGCTGCCCTGCATCAGCGCTTCCCTCCCCAGGCACTTCCTGCCGAGCTCTGCGTCAGCGCAGCATCCGCGCTCCTCCTGGTTCCTCAGCCGATCACTTCAGTTGCTGATCGCCAAGCCAGTGCTGCAGCGGACGATCCTGCGTGCCCAGTTTAAGCTGCCTTTTAATAAATATCAGAGTTTTCTGCTCACTCCTGTGTCGTGGCTGATTTTCTGGGTCCCTCTAGTGAACCATTACAGTATAATCTGGCCACTATGGACCCATCGCACGCACAGGAATGGCGCACTGCTGTAGAGAAATCCATTTCCAAATTGGAGGTCAATATGCAGGAAATGATGTCTATGCTTTCCAAGTTGACAGTCCCCACAGCGCCTCCCAGTGCCTCGGCTGCGCCAGGACAAGCTCCTCCTCAGCAGGTGCGGTTACCTCTTCCCCAGGAGCCCCGTCTGTCCCCTCCTGAGGTTTTCTGTGGTGAGCCTAGCCAATGTCGGCCCTTTATTACCCAGTGTGAAATTCATTTTGAGCTTCAGCCCAGCTCTTTTCCCTCCGAGCGAGCTAAGGTCGCTTACCTGATTTCTCTACTATCGGGCAAGGCTAAGATTTGGGGTACAGCTGAATGGCAGAAGGACTCGCTCATCTGTTACAGTTTTAATGATTTCTCCAAAGAGCTAATTCGTGTTTTTGATCCCTGCCTCCCTGAGAGAGAGGCAGCTCGAGGGCTCTGGAGAATTAAACAGGGCAAGAGACGCATTAATGAATATATCATTGACTTTCATACCCTTTCTGCTGACAGTGATTGGAATGATGAAGCCTTGTGTGACGCCTTTTACCAAGGTCTGAGTGAAAATATTAAAGATGAACTCTCAACTCGTGACCCCCCTAAGGATTTGGCTGACTTAGAAACCATGGCATCGCGGATTGACCAACGGATGCATGAAAGAAGGCTAGAGAAGGCTTCTGACCGACTATACCCGACTACATCCTTGGGGGTCCCCTCCAGGCTCACAATGAGGTCACCTTTGCCCAAACCACCTTCCTTCCCCCCCCAGGACCAACCAGAACCAATGCAGATTGGTCGCTCCAGGCTGACGCCCGAGGAGAGGGAGCGCAGGCTCAAGAAGGGCCTGTGTTTCTACTGTGGCAGTGAGGACCATCAACTTCGCCAATGTCCCTCAAAGAGGTTAGTTCCTTCAGTCTGTAGTGCTCTACTTAACCAACATACTACTACCAAATCTTCATTAATTACCATTAGTGCTCAGATTTCTATGCGTGGTCGCTCCCACTCTCTAGCGGCTTTTGTTGATTCTGGAGCCGACACTGAATTTATGGATGCTGAGCTAGCCCGCTCACTCCACTTGAAATTAAAAGAAAGTACTCGGAAGACTGAAGTCCAGGCTATTGACGGTCATGTTTTACACCAGGTCAAGCTGGAGACAGAGCCAGTCCGACTGATCGTGGGAGGGAATCATCAGGAATCCATCTCCTTTCTTATCATCAACTCACCTAACATCCCGGTAATTCTGGGTGCCACCTGGTTGAGACTACACAACCCACATATTGACTGGGTCCATGGTTTGGTCCTCGGCTGGAGCACTCATTGTCTGTCCACCTGTCTTCAAGCTGCTAATCATCCGGGGCCAGTCCCTTTGGGTCCCCCAGTTCAGGACCCTGACCTTTCAGGGATCCCCAAGGACTACCATGACCTCAAGGAGGTTTTCAGTAAACATCGTGCCACTTCTCTCCCTCCACACCGCCCCTATGATTGTGCCATCAACCTGCTTCCTGGCACCTGCCCACCCAAGGGTCGTCTATTTTCACTCTCAGTCCCTGAAGACCAAGCCATGCGAGACTACATAAAGGAGGCCCTCCAAGCAGGAATCATTCGTCCTTCCTCATCCCCTGCTGGCGCAGGATTTTTCTTTGTAGGAAAGAAGGATGGTTCACTGCGCCCCTGCATCGACTACAGAGCACTCAATGACATCACCATCAAGAACCGTTATCCCCTCCCACTCACAAACACTGCATTTGAACGCATCCAAGGCTCTACCATCTTTACTAAATTAGATCTAAGGAATGCGTACCATCTGGTGCGTATTCGGGAGGGGGACGAATGGAAGACTGCCTTCAATACCCCTACTGGGCATTATGAATATTTAGTGATGCCATTTGGGTTGACCAATGCTCCAGCAGTCTTCCAGGCCCTCGTGAATGATGTCCTTAGGGACATGATTGGTCTTCATGTCTTTGTCTATCTAGATGACATCCTGGTTTTCTCTAAGGATCTATCCTCACACATCAACCATGTTCGTTCGGTACTTCTTCGTTTACTACAGAATAACCTGTTTGTTAAACCTGAGAAATGTGAATTTCATGTGTCCCAGACTTCCTTCTTAGGCTTTCTAGTCTCCCCCAACCAGCTATCCATGGAGGACCGCAAGGTTTCTGCTGTGCTGAGTTGGCCAACTCCTCAGGACCGTAAGCAGCTCCAGCGGTTCCTGGGGTTTGCTAATTTCTATCGGCGGTTCATTTGCAATTACAGTTCTATTGCCTCACCCCTTCATGCTCTAACCTCTCCCAAGTCTCGTTTTCAGTGGAACCCTAAAGCAGATGAGGCTTTTCAAAGACTTAAACACCTGTTCTCTACTGCACCAGTTCTCCATTCTCCCGACCTGAATAGACAGTTCATTGTGGAGGTCGACGCCTCGGAGTCTGGTGTTGGCGCGATTCTTAGCCAGAGGTATGAGGATGATAAGATTCATCCATGCGCCTTCTTTTCTAGAAGCCTCTCCTCTGCTGAGTGCAACTACGATGTGGGGGACCGAGAGTTGCTAGCGGTTAAACTAGCATTGGAGGAATGGAGACATTGGCTGGAGGGAGCTAAGGAACCCTTCCTAGTGTGGACTGACCACAAGAACCTCCAGTACCTCAAGTCAGCCAAAAGACTCAACACCAGGCAAGCCAGGTGGGCCCTTTTTTTCTCTCGCTTTGTGTTCACTTTGTCCTACAGGCCTGGCTCCAAAAATGTGAAGCCTGATGCATTGTCCAGGATTCATGAACCCCTGAACAAACCAGTGACTTCTTCAGAAGAATTTATTCTTCCAAGGTCTGTTCGGCTGGCTGTTACTCGGCTAGAGGTCGAGAACCGGGTCAGGGAGGCCAACCAACAGCAACGCCCCCCCCCGGGCTGTCCTCCCCACCGCCTCTTCGTACCTGACCGTCTTATCCCTGAGGTACTCGAACTTTGCCATGTGTCTAAATTGTTTTGTCACCCCGGTGTAGTCAAGACCCTAAAAGTGGTCCAGTCACGCTTCTGGTGGAGGAACATGGCCAAGGATGTCAAGGAGTTTGTCTCTGCCTGCCGGGTCTGCTCCCAGGCTAAGCCTTCTCGCCGACCCCCAGCAGGGCTTCTCCACCCTCTACCTGTTCCCCACCGGCCTTGGTCACATATTTCGATGGATTTCATCACGGGATTACCCGCCTCCAACGGGTACACTACCATACTCACGATAGTCGATCGCTTCTCCAAAATGACTCACTTGGTTCCCCTGATGAAATTGCCCTCCTCTAAGGAATTGGGTGTGATTCTCACCAGGGAGGTGTTCAGACTTCATGGACTTCCCATGGACATAGTCTCTGACCGTGGTCCTCAATTCGTCTCTTGTTTTTGGAAAGAGTTTTGTAGGCAGCTAGGGATCCAGGTGAGCCTCTCCTCAGGTTTCCATCCGCAGACGGATGGCCAATCTGAGCGTCTCAATCAGGAAGTGGAGATCAAGCTTCGCATGCTCTGTGAACAAGATCCAACCAAGTGGGTGCAAAATCTGCCTTGGGTGGAGCATGCCATCAACTCACTTCCCTCCAGTGCCACTGGGTTGTCTCCCTTCCATACTGTTTATGGTTTCCAGCCACCTGTTTTCTCCTTGCAGGAGCGGTCTGCCATGGTTCCCTCTGCCCATGCCTCAGCCAGGAGGTGCCTCAGGGTATGGAGAAAAGCCCGCAGGGCTCTTTTAACTACGTCTGCCATGTATTCCAGGTCAGCCAACCGACACAGGATCCCGGCTCCTGCTTACCTTGTAGGTCAGAGGGTGTGGCTGTCAACCAGGGACCTTCCCCTTCGGGTAGAGAACAAGAAATTGGCTCCACGCTTTGTTGGACCGTTCCCCATCTCCAAGGTGGTGAATCCTGTGGCCGTCCGCCTCCAGCTGCCTGCTTCTCTGAGGGTCCATCCCACTTTCCATGTCTCACGCGTCAAGCCTGTCGCCACTTCCAGACTCGTGCCCCCCTCCAAACCCCCTCCTCCCGCCCGATTCTTCGCTGGGGGTCCCGTCTACACTGTGAGACGTCTCCTCCGATCCAGAAGGTGGGGCCGTGCCACCCATTATCTGGTGGACTGGGAGGGTTATGGGCCGGAGGAGCGCTCATGGGTTCCGTCCCGCCACATTGTGGACAAGACCCTCATCAGGGATTTCCATCGTGATCACCCCGACCAGCCTGGTGGTCCTTCAGGGGCCGGACCTTGAGGAGGGGGTACTGTGATGTTCACATTGTACTGTTTTCTGTTTGAGCCAATCCTAGTCACGCCCCTCATTTCCGTTATTCCTCGCACCTGTGTTGCTTCCTGATTGTCTCCCTTCTTAAGCCTCTCTCAGTCGCAACCACACTGCCAGATTATCGAACGCTTTCAGCAAGTAGTTTTCCAGCACTCTTACCTCGCCCTCATAGCTACGACCACGCTTTGTTCCTCGGACCTGCCCCTTTTGCCTTGCCCTTGTCGGACTGTTACTATCGCCCTTCTGGATCTCGACCCACGCCTGTTTCAGTTACACCGCTCTCGCCCACTCCCACGGATTCGACCCCTAGCCCCGATCGTGCATGACCTCGGCCCGTCTGACTAAGGATTCGGATCTGCTGCCTAACTAGTTTGTACGCTGCCCTGCATCAGCGCTTCCCTCCCCAGGCACTTCCTGCCGAGCTCTGCGTCAGCGCAGCATCCGCGCTCCTCCTGGTTCCTCAGCCGATCACTTCAGTTGCTGATCGCCAAGCCAGTGCTGCAGCGGACGATCCTGCGTGCCCGGTTTAAGCTGCCTTTTAATAAATATCAGAGTTTTCTGCTCACTCCTGTGTCGTGGCTGATTTTCTGGGTCCCTCTAGTGAACCATTACATTGGTGAAGAAATGTGATGGTTTAATCTTACAAGAACTCAAACCAGGAGATATTGCTAAGCACTTCTTGTTGAGCCTTAAGCTTCACACAAAAGTTATTCCAGGAACTGTTCACTGACGGTAAAATACAGAAACGGCTCATCATTTCTCCAGAGTACCATACTTTATTACTTCCAAATGATGCCTTCAGGTTTGTTTTCAAGACATGAAGCCGTTACGGGGTTAATCACACACATTTTCATTTTCCCAGTTGAACTGGGAGATGTTGACGGTGTTTCACTTTGCTGTGGCTAAAAATGTCAAAATTTAGTTTAGAAATAGGCACCAGGAGAGATTGTAAAATTTACATGGAAAACTTCTGGATGATTACAAATTGCAGTATTGCAAAAGTTGGTGGACTAAAATATTGGGGTGCATTGTGAAGCCAGTTTCAGAGCAGGCATGTTCATCTGCGCCACATGCATGTGCACAGATCTGAAGTGCCATTATTAAATCTACTGACTTGCACTGGTTCTAACTTGATTACCACACTGATGTGAGATGTTGGCAGCAAAACCGATGGTGAGGGAAGGTAAGAGTAAGTGACAAGGACACCAAGCAATGCACCAAGGTCTTTGTTTCATATACACCCTGCACAATGCAGTCCACTACTAGCTCTTCAGAAAACTGCATCCTCAAACTCTTCATAACTTGTCTTTCAAGTTAATCTTATTAGCTGAAAACACACTTTTCCCAGGGGAGCTGTGATAAAAATACAGTAGTTTGTAGAAAAGACCACCCAACATCTTTATGAATATGCCATTTATTCATCAGAGTGACAACAGGAGAAAGGATGCCTGATGGATTAATTGTAAAGTGAAACTACGTCAGAAGCAAAAAAAATTGCAGTTCCAGATCAGTACTCAATAAACTTAAATGTTTTTGATGATGTGAAATATTTTTGTTGCAGTTCCATATGTAATTTTATGTCTAGGATAGTCTAAGACTTTGCTATAGACTTTGCAGCTGCAGTCAAATTATGTATTAAGTGAGTTGATAAATCAGAACCCTCCCATTGGAGAAGGAGGTGTTCTGAGCTAACAAATTTATCATACATGTGTGATTTGAAAATGCTTTTTACTCATCTTTAAAATTGTTCTTATAACAACCCTATTCGTCTTTGTTTTTATTGCACCAATTTATAACAAATGTCATACGTCAGCGGCTATCCACTATGAGTGGGGATAAATAATATGCTTTATATTTAACACAAAATACTCCAGACTAATACAGTTCCTGTTTCGGGAACAGTTTTAATTGCTTATTTTCAGTTTTGTACTTGAACTTGAGCAGAGACACATTTGAGGATAAGTGTTTCATCACAATTTACTCTAGTAACATTAAAAGAAAGCTTTGTCTTCAATCCAGTTAACCTCTAAAAGTGTTAGTCAGTCACACTAACGACAAAACGCATCCAAAACTGAACGTTTAACTTGAGCTTCATCATGTGACCAGTAGGGTTTTATCATCCTACTCTGTTTCAGGGATGTTACATTTTTGTTTGGAAGTATGTCTTTTAGAAGGCTGCTCATTATGATGGAGTCCAAGTATATTTAATTGGATTTTGTGTTATGCACACTATACATTTCAAACATTTTAGTTTAGAGTTACAGGTAGATCTATCAACTTACGGATGCAGATTGTAAATTTATCAGAGACGAGGCAAAAGAACTATTTGAACCTCTTTTTTTGTCTAGAGAAGCCTTTTGATATGAGAGGTAATATGTCTGCAGTAAAAAATGAAGCCATGTTGCCTTCTATTCAAACACGTACGGTGAGTTAAACATCAAACCAGATATTTACATACACTGTATGAAAAAAGACAAACTATTATTCTCACAACCCAAAACCTTTTCTGTCTTATGTCACTTAGAATTATCTAAGATTTTATTTATATTTGCTTCATACCATAAAAAATGAGCAAGATAACATACAATGTACATACAGTTTTGTAGTATTTGGTCAAATTGTGTTTTAGCTGTACGACGTTGGTCAATGTTTTTGACCAAAGTATTGGTCCCAGTATTTTGCTGGAATTCTGGCGCATCGAATCAGACCATAGAACATATCTGCAAAAATTAGGAGCTGAATTCATTTAGAGACTATAAATCAGCTTTTTTTGTTGCTTTTGGAGAAGTAGTTTTTTTACTTCTTCATTAAGTGACGTTTCAGCCTGTGTCAGTGCAAGACTCAATTCACAGTGCATATTGACTCTACATAAGCCAGCTTCAGCAAGCCTCTTTGCCAGGTCTTTCGACAACTATTTGAGCAGATGAATATGACGCCTTCAGCTCCTTAATTTACTTCCTGATCACTTGCCTGATTTATTTTGATCTTTCTGTGTAGTAACATAGAAAGGAATGCGTTTGCCCTAAAATACATCAACATGTGTGCCTCCGTTTAACTCAAATGTTTTGAAATGACCAGAAGCCGTCATCATTTAGTAGTTCGCAGATTGCTGAAATGTGTAGAAATCTTAAAGTAGCAGAACAAAAAAATTACAACTTGTTACTATTCTGACATTTGGTAAATATGAAGTATAGTGGAACATCAGTTGGTGCAAAAGTTTCACGCAGACTGCAGGTTAAAAAGAAAAAAGTAACGAGAGACGGCTTTGAAGCACATGACACAGGATTTTACAATGTCCTCATGGAGTATTGGGATAGTTGGACGATGAAACGGTTCTTCAGATTTGGTCTTCGCAGCCATGCTTCTTTACTGCCTGCCAGATGGTAAAAATGACAACAGCTTGCATTCTGGGGTGGCATGTGCCTCTCTATCTAAAGATGGATAAGTAGTTTGTCAGTGTTTGACAACAGCAAAATGGTAGATGTCCAAATAGATTTGGACAAAAAAAAAGCTGATTACAGTGACAGAAGTCCTCCTCATTTGACAGACTACGGACAGCGATATTATTAAAATCTAACAACAGAGACCTTTGGTAGTTAAATATATTGAGTGAGCTAACAGATTGAAATGTGATTTTGATCGTCATGTGAAAACGGTATTTCTGCACTGCAGCCAACATTTTTCTCTTTAGAGTAGGTACTCTGGGGTTTTCCTAGCTGGCTGCTTTGCCAACTCCTGGTTTTTGTAGAACCCTGTGTTGGACATGACTATCACTCTGAATTCAATATGTAGTTGAGATATTTTGGGATCATTGTGCTTGTTTTACTTTACTTAACGGTCTTGGAAAAAGTGCAAAAAAAAATGGACAAGTTCTTCCTATTGAAGTGCTTAAGTGGGTAAAATATTTCATTCTCCACCCATCGTTAAATATTATTCACCACATAAATGTAATATTACCCAATGGAGCTCTCTATTAAAATTATCTAATGTTATGGACAGACAAAACCCAACCATGGAGGAAAAACTGTGTATTTTATGGCTGAAGGACGTAGATGTATTGTAAGTGATTACCTCCGGGAAAACTGGTCTCCTTCTGTTCAGTTCAGCATTTTAACTTCACTTCTGCTTTACTTTGCTGTCGTATTTTTCACAGAGTGACTTGCAACATCTGCAACTTTGAAAGTTGTGGTAGGCGTCACATGACTGCACACCTAATTGCCCTTTGCTCAGATGTCATTGTAGCTTTTTCCTTTTTTCAATACCATAAAGGCTGTTCTTGGGTCACTATTTGGGTTACCAAAAACTCTCCAGGTGGAATAAAGATGATTCTTTTTTTTTTTTTTCACTGTGACTTCCTTTAGATAACATGAAACTTATTTATAGCAGAATCAAATTAAATACGCTAAATATCACAACAAGAGAAGATAAAGAGATCTTAACCTTAACAGTTAAAAAAGCATCTATAGACAGAAAAACAGAAACGTTTAAAATACATAACTCGGATTAAAGTAAAATATATACAACGATGCAATGGAGAACAAAACAAGTCAGCGTTTTTAATAGGTTGAGACAAAGTAGTGTTGCTGTCTGGTGGCTCTGTTTTTGACCTTGTGGTATCCTTTAGCCTGATGGAAGCGGTTGTAAAACTGTTCGGCGAGAGTGTAGTGAGGCTCTGACGGTGTTTGAAGCCCTTTTTCTGCAGTGGCTCTTAAACAGGTCCTGCATTGGAAGTGGAGATAGTCTATTAACTTTTTTCTACTCCCCTCACTATCTTCCACAGGGCTTTGTATATGTCATGATTTGTGGTTAGAAATGGTGAAGATGGAACCCTGGTTATGGAGAAAGTGAATGACTTAATCAAAGTTCTCGCAGGAAAACAGAAGTCCAGGCAGCACTGGTGAACTCGGGGGCAGGGGGGCAAGAAACTCAACACAGGTAGCACTGGTTAAGACAATGACAATAGACGAGGACCCCACAAGGAAACAGACACAGGTGGGATTAAATACACAAGGAAGGTAATCGGGGGAAACGAGGGGTAGACAGGACAACACGGAGACTCAACTGAACACAGAAACCTTAATTAATACACAGAGAAACCAAAATCTTACAGTTTATCTTAATGTTGCTATTCAGAATCCAACGAACAGAGGTAGTGTTCAAGCCAAGTAGGAGAAATTTCTCTTTTTACCACTTGTTGCATATTCTTCTTGTTAATGCCTATTGTTTTCATTAGGAAAAGAGAAAAAGTTCTAAATCCTCTTGTGCTGAATGTAAAATGTTGATTTGTCACTTTAGTTTTTTTATGCATAAGTTTTAGAGTTAAGTGGCTTGCTGTAAAAAACCTGAAAAAGGACAAAAAAAACCCATTAAGTATTTACCAGTAAATGATGTCGAAAAGAAATTATAAAATGAAAAATTCATAACAGAATTGTCATCGCTCAGGAAACTGTGATTTATTGATGGGATGCATGTAATGAAAATCTCTGATGGCAAACCTACTTTCAAAACAAAAAAAAGAAATTCCTTTTCAGCCAATCAGAGATATTGTAGGTTAAAAGTCCTTGCTTCATGCAGAATAAAGTATTTCTTTCTTTAAAGAAATGATGCTGCACATGGTAAAAGAAGTCCTGAGAGACAACTTTTGCAGTCAATAAATAAACATGAAGTTGCTTTTGATAATACAGATTCTTCTCTTGCATTTCTCCTTTGAACTACTCTGTTCTCCCAGAAACCTTAAATTAATAAATTCACACCTGCTTTAATGGCAGAAGCCTTACTACAGGTAAAGCTACTGTTGTGTGGGTAAGTGCAGAAGAACTGCTGACATGCAGGAAGTCAAACTGTTAGGCCTATTATGCAGCTAAAATCTCTATTCTTAAGCACAGCGCCTGTCCAAACAGATTTTACGCCTGCGCCCTTTTCTCATTCTGTCAGTGCACTCTCACTGTGAGCCACTTTTGGTCACCTGGGATGCATTCAACACCTTAATGTCTTTGGTTCAGTTTCAATGAGGGCCAAATTACTGACACACACACAGTCACTGCTTTGCTTTTCACTTCTAATTGAGGAACATTTTTTCTGTGGGTGTTTCTGTCTTTTCTGTGTGACACAACAATAAATTTTACATGCATTATTGTAGTTTGAATTGCACCTCACTTCCCACCACATCTATAGCACTAAGTTTGAGTGGAAATGTGTGCGGGCGGGTGTGTGTGTGGCTGGTTTTCTCTACACTTACCATAATTCCATCAATAATTGCCATCTTTTGCAAATGATTAAAAATAATGCATTTTTTTAAACACACAAGAGATAATAAGTGCAAGTAAATTTGTTCAGAGTGATGAGTACGTGTTTGCAAATTCCTCTGTGTGTTAGTGACATGGACTGGTCCAGTCTGATAAAGTACTGCAGCTTTTACTTGCACTCTGTTCTGTTAAATTTATAATGATTTACCCAATCCTGCTTTAAAACACGTAGCACGACACACATTACCTGCCCTTACTATCAATTTTCAATTTGTCTTCAGCAGATGAAGGTTGTGCCTTTTGGAAGAAAATATATTTTTAAAAATCAGAAAACCACTGAGCAGATGCCTGAAATGAGGTTCTACTATAGCCAGGTTTTCAGATAACAGCTCTTTAAAAATCATAATTGTGATAGCAGAGTACGTTTTGTAGAATTGAGCTATTGCTTTTATTTCTTATACACATCAAAAGAAATGGAAAGAAATTGTATCCATGTGAGAGAGTTCTATAGTAACTGGTTCTTTACTAAGTTATATGTTCGTTGCGGAGACGGAATCTCAATGATCTGTTGGTCAGGGTTTGGTATCCTAACAGGCAAAGTCAGTTCTCATAAAGAGGTGAGGTACTGCCCTGACAATGAGTTAAAAAGCAAAAAAAATGTTTGAAAATATTCCTGTTGATCAGGACCACTTCAAAACATCATCAGACGATCTAGCTTCATAGAAGCAAAAGATCAAGGAATTATGGTTGAAACAAGCGTTTTTGTACAGTGCTGTATCAGGTCCCTCTTGCTGGAAAGCAGCGGAGGCGATGCTTTGTGTCCTTCCCCCAGTGAAGTAGGGCTGTATGTGTTATCCATCTATCAATGGAGCAGATGTTGAAGGAAGTGTGAAACGGCAGGGTTTACCGCTTTCCCGACAGGATGTATGACCGCTTAACTAAGTAGATCGCAACAAAGTTCCAAATTTCAAGAAAAAAAGTTATGTTTTCCTTACACAAAGGATTTCCACGCTGTGAATGCACAACACTCTTCTGCTACCTATCGGCTGAACTATTTTCAATCTCAGCTCTTTCTACCTGCATCTCTTCCTTTTTCTATCTTTTGTGTCTCTCTGCAGTCAAGCCTCACCATACCACAGCTTTCCATTCCTCTTTCTTTTGTCGGAGTCACTCGTCAATATCTTTGTGTACACTTAACCTTCTCTACATTTCTTCTTGTTTGTGTCGCCCTTTTCGTTGATCACACGGTGGATCTCCTTTGATGACACATGTGGTTTATTCAGCAGAAAACATTGTGTACTCAGTCGGAACGCTATTCTGTTGCAGAGAAAGACGGCCGACGGAGAAGCGGAGAAAGAAGGGAGCAAGTTGAGTCTTTGTGCCCGTAAATCCAGACCAACGTTTTTAAAGACGGCATTTGAGTCATAGTTAATCTCGAACTTTTATAGAAGGAAGAGACTCATGCCTGGGTTAATGTAGTAATTCTTTCTCATAACAAAAAAAACACAATCTGATTTCAGCATGCCATTTGCTGATTAACTTACGTTTCTGCTTAAGGAGACTTCCACAGTTAGCTCGGACGCAATCATCGTACAAATATCTTGTCAATTTAATGTGGCGCAGGAAGTGTAGGCAATAACGTAGTGTTCAAATTAATTAAAAATTAATTGCGTTTAAAACTCCTTGTTACATCGTTAGTTCTCACTTTGAAGACAGTGATTGCGATTAAAGTTAGGGAGCAGCCATAGGAAAATATTTCTCAATGCGAGATAGATGTACAACAGTGAGGATCCTTGCAAATTTAAATGATTACACTTAAAAACAGGCACTTATATGCATCTTTTGCTGAAATTAAGGAGCAAAGCCATTATGAACTGATAAAACGTAGTTCATGTCTGAATGTGTTGATGCAGTTAAAGAAAAATACCTGTATATTTTTCAGTATAAGCAGCGTTTCCTGTAAATACACTCTGTCACTCACCCCCACTGACACCATGATTGCAGTGGGTCACTGAATGGATGATTATAGCTCTTTGCTCTGTTGGATTTGTCGGTTTTGAGAAGCAGAAAATAACCTGTTGACTCAACTTGATTCAAGGGAATCAAGTTGAGTCTGGGCTTTGAGCAACGGAGCACAAAGAGTGATATTTGTGTAAAACCCCCCCCCCAAAAAACGACTTCTTGAGATATTGAACTAGAAATTTAAATAGTTGGATTTTTAAAGAATAAGAATCACATTTTCAAGATGTTTATTCTTTGATAGTGAGCTGAATGGTTTAAAATGGGGTATTTGGATTACAAATGCTTAACTGCTATAAAAACTAATTGTAGTTTCGAAGCAGGCTAAATTAAGACACTACACTAATTGCTGGGATTTAACAGCCTTAACTGGGGTCAATGCAGGGGAGCTTTTTTATTGTTTTGACGATACGTAATTACCGAAATATATAATTTTGGAAGTATATCTAACTCAACACTGGCCATGTTTGTTGCTAAAGTGTTGAGGGAGTGCTAGCATGTTTACTCATATTTTGATATGCCATTTTAGTAACTTGGCAACAGATTTCAATGAAGTTCCACTTGACTTTGTGTGAATAAAACTTAAATAAAAAGATGTTCTCCTGCTTTTATATGTCAGCACAAACACACAGGGAGCTGCTTCACCAAGGACAGTTTCTCTTCACATCAATGTAAAGCAAAAACCTGTGCTCAATTTCAAATTAGTAAATTCGATCTCTTAAAAATCTTAACAACTGGAGTTGGAAAAAGAGGTCCTAATTTGTTTACAAATTAGTGGAAGTAAAATGGTAAATGGACTGAACTTGTATAGCGCTTTTCCAGTCATTTTTGACCACTCAAAGCGCTTTACACTAGAGTCACATTCACCCAGTCACAAACACACACACATTTATAACACCGATACGCAGATCGGTAGGCAATTTCGATCGGTAGGAAGTCCAGTTTTTCCAATCAAGATTCAGTTCTAACGACATCAGGTTAAAACTTTATTTCCGCTAGCTAACTAACAAAGCAACTAACAAAATATAATGACATGCATGGAGGCAGGACTGTGACGTCAAGTTCAGCAAAAGGTTATTAGTTATCGAAGATCACTGGAAATATGTCAAATATTCAAATTCAGAATTCAAAAATATTCAGAATTCAAAAATGCTTTATTAATCCCAAAGGGAAAGTAAATTAAAATTTGTACATATTTAATTGTACACATTTGTACATACAAATATGTAAACACATTTGTATGTACAAATGTGTTTACATATTTGTACGTTTTTTTAGGAAAGTTGAAACGTTCTTCAAAAAAGATTTCAACATCTCCTATAGCAATCTTACAAAAAAAAACTGATTTAATGACACAAAGAAATTATATAATAACAGAACATTACTTTCTGTGGTATAAAATTTCCAGAATTGTGCCTTTGTTTGTCTCCTCACCTCACAGCTCAGTGGAAACAGTACGCTTGCTAGAAGATGGTGTTACAAGGACAAGACTCAAAATACATTTAAAACTGCACTCTTGTTTTAAAAGAAGAGCATCACTGCTGTAAAGTCTTTTCATTCCTGACACGAGGGGAAACAGCCACTGCTTGTGTTTTTGCCCTGGGTGGAAACTTGTCATGTGCATTATTTTTGCAAACATCAAGTGAAGCGGGTGTTGTCTAATTATGACATAGTGCAGTTAGTGTTTGTCACTCTCTATAATGA
Organism: Xiphophorus maculatus; assembly: GCF_002775205.1. NCBI lineage: Eukaryota > Metazoa > Chordata > Actinopteri > Cyprinodontiformes > Poeciliidae > Xiphophorus > Xiphophorus maculatus. Next base: position 9,624,449 of record NC_036449.1, read on the forward strand.
TAAGAGACTGGACACGGAGGGAAATGCCTTGTCAAGCACCCTGCGTGCTTTATTCATGTCGGCTGTACAAGGAAACCGCATCGGAGCAGACATGTTCTGTTGACCTGGGGAGAGAGACGTTTCTTTTATTACAAGGAAGTGAATTCCCTTGCTGAACCATCAATAATGAATCAATGACCAATCTTTCACACACATTTGCTGTTTTGCTTGCATAATTTATTGAAGTAATGTTAGCAGATGCAAATGTTTGTTGCTTTGCAGTACACTCAGATAAGGCGATCACCCCCAGCAGGTTTAGTAGGTCACATTCCAGCCACAAAAAAAAAAGAAGGTTCAAGCATGCTGGATAAACAACTCAAATATTGTTTTTTGGTTTTTTGTTCGTTTGTTTTGTTTTTTTCTTGGAGTTATTAGTGTTTCTTGAGTAGCACTAAGTGCATTGGCATGTAAAGTTGTGACTAGTCAGAGAGGTTGTCAGGTTAACCCTAGGCCCAAGTTGTTCCCAGAGCAAGGAACAGTTGCAGAGTTCTTGGAGATTAATGGATACTTGTGGAGAGAAGGGCTTCTGGTTTAAGGACCTCAGGGTATCATCATTTGCAGATGATGCAATTTTTCTAGTGTCTTTAATACATGACCTTCAGTGGCCACTGGAACATTTTGAGCAAGGGATGAGAGTCAGCTCCTCTAAGTCTGACGCCATGGTTCTCAGCCTGAACAAGTGGGACTGCTCCTTCTACTCTACCCATTGAGCCACTGTCCCCCCCCAAGTCTATCAATGTCTCCTCCACAAGCAGTGATAGGCTGAAACAGGAAACACATAAATGTGTTTGGACGTTGTCTCACCAAGGCCTGGATTTAGCAGTCCACCTACATTCAGATTTTCACCTACAGACATGAGATACAGCTCTTGTCCAACAAAAAGAGGTGCTGCTCCTTCACAATGAAAGTAATTGGCTGATGTGGTTCCAGCACCATGATCAAGCTGCCTCCAGGGTATTTAACTTGTTGGACTGGTATGTCTCTGGGTCTAAACTGTATACAGAAGCAACTGCCCCTACAGAGGCAGTTGGTGGGATTCAGTATCGCTCCTAGGAAGTTTTCACATTTGGATTAGATAATCCTCAAACCACAGAACCCCTTACAGCCCTCCAGAATGCGTCACCGTCTCAGCAATGTGTCAGACGTGTTTTTGCCTCTGCACCTTTTAAGATGCTAAATTTCAGGTTTCCTCGATTACTGCCACGTTTGCAGGATCCCCAGTTAAATCCCTGATTCACACACACACATTGTGTAGATTGTGGGAGCTTTCAAAAGAAGCGTGAATATTTTTCCAAAGCCACTTGCGTACAAAGTAATTGAAAAACGGTGTTATGCAAGGTGTAAGAAAAGAAGCCGCAGTTAGCACAATATTAAGTTGGTGTGCTTGATGTCTGTTGTGTTCCTCTTTTTTTTGTATGACTTAACAGGAGTTGTTGTGTGAAACCGCTGGTAAATTAGCCCTTTTGTATCTAATGCAGAACAGGGAACTTTCTTTGACATCATTTTGCTTCACTTTTCCATGTTTTGTGCGCGATAAATTTACAGACCGTTTTCCCCACCCTGTGAGGCAGCTTATGTATGAGGGTCCAGCAGGAGAACCTTTACAGAGTCCCAGACGCAGCAGTTGTGCTCACTTCCTCTAAATACCTCATTCGCTGACAGAAAGCGGCGCCCCTGGATGTCTCTGACAAAAGCAGATGATTCACCGACGCTGCATCACCATCAGCCAGGTTCGTTGGCTACGTTTGCCTGTCCGGCTAAAACAGAAAATTAACCTTTGACTCGTTTTGCCGTCATCACGGTCCACAGGGAACAGATGGTGCTTCTCAGGAGAGCTTGTTATGTGTGTTTTTTGTTTTGGATGTGATGTAGAAATTATGCTGCGGGGCGATGCTTGTGGTGTCACTTGTTTGGCAGGGAGGCTTTGAATCCTCCAGGTTAAGCCATCTGTTTTGGTGATATGTTTTTCACCTGTCAGTTTTACAAACATCTTCAAGTATTTAACAGATGCGCCATCAGAGCCCAAAGCTGCAGGGATAAACTTTACTGTGGGGACAGGTTAAAAAAAAAAAGTCTTATTTTTAACTGTTTATAAAAGAAATTAAAAGAATAAAAATATGAACAATTATATGTAACATTTAAAAATAGCAATACTTTTCTCGACTGAATAAAGTAAGAAGAATTAAACTGTAATCTGCAAAATTATCATCAGGTGAGTGAAACACTCTTATTTTGACAGGCTTAATATTATTAAAGGAGAAATGAAATCAGATCTGAAAATATTGATATAGCATGAATATTATTTTGTGAAACATTTACTCAAAACATTCCAAGGACCAATTTCTTTGTCCTAAAACTTTACTTGTTTTTAGTGTTTTTGTCTAATGATCAGGACCATCATGGCCGATGTAGCAACCAAGTTGGGAATATTGGTGAGAACCGATTACCATTTGTAATGAACAATTTGTGGATGTAGTTCATAAATAGGAAGTCCTGTTCTGATAACCTTTATGATATCATTGTTTCGTCTCATTGCCTGTGGTGATATCCTCCTCTTCATCTGTCGTTTTTTTTAGTAATTTCAGATAGTATATTTTCCATCTGAGCTTACATGTCCAAATTTGATAATTTTATTTTATTTTTTTTATCTAACCCAGTTGTTTTGTTTTTTTTGGCCCGTTCTAACATCTAATTGCGATGCACTATATAATTTTCTTTCACCTGATGTTTAGCTTTTAAACTTTTCAGTTCTCCTTTGAGTGTGAGCAAACGCTCACAAAAATGTATCCAGCGACAGGAGTGTACAGTTAAAATATTGTTATTCATATGCTGATAGAAACTTTACATTAAAAAATAATTATTTCTATTAACTTCTTTTGCCAATTTGCTTCAGCATGTTAAAAGTTGTTCCTTTAAGTACCCCCTAATCTGCTCTGTACTGTAAGCTGATTTCCATAATGTTTTAGGATAAAAGCACTGTTCTGCATGCATGCATTTAAATGAATATGTTCATGAGTCATTGACATAAATTGAAATAAATGTGGCACTTTTTCTTCTACGTAACTTTAGCTAATTGTGGCAGCATTAACCATTATTTTATTCAGACGTGAACAGTTGTCTTATCCTTGTTGTGGAAGTGAGAGTTGCAGCAACAGTTTTTCTGACCACCCGCTGTGCAACTTTTGCAGAAATAACAGCACAGTTGTATTTTCTTCACATGAACAAATGTTTAGCTTGTTAACCTGAAGCTTGCACAAAGAAACAGTTTCTTTCCAAAGCACAATATTAACTTGGGGAAGCTGTGTGAAAGATATTTAAAATGCAGAATTTTCCTTTTGAATTTCTGATTTTTTTTATGCGTTTTAAGAACATTAGTAAAAAAAGTAATTATAACAGCCTCTGAGACAATTTAAAGGACAGTGTTCTCTCACAGCTGATGTCTTGATACCTTGTAAAACATTTTGCTATATGTAGGAATACGTGGTAATTCGGTTATTTTTTGCTTTTGCTGTTTTCTGTTTAAATTCATACCTATTGTATGTATAGTCTAGTTTTCAGAGTATTTCTCATCAACCTATTTTACATCTTCACACTTTGTATCTCATTAAATAAAGTCAAATACATAGTAATAAAATACTTATACCTAAGGAACAAGCAGTATGTAATTTCAAAGTGAGAGAGGATGCTGTTTTTTTTTTCTTCTTTTTTTAGTTTGTGTGTTTTGGTGAGTATGCATACACTTAAAGAAAGCCAGGACAGTTGGGCTGTGATTAGCGTTAAAGAACCACTTGACATATTCATGCCCATCTGTTGTTTAGAATCAACACAAGGCGGTGCTCCAGGGAGACGGGAGGAGGTGTCAGACCGCATCGAGTTAGTAATCCTGTACACCAAAGGTTCAGCAAAGTCATTTCTATCTATTGGGGATTCAGGCTCATCATCTTGCTTTTCTGTTTCCATTCTGATGTCGGGGTGAAACTTTCACAAAGGTCTAGAGGTACGTCTGGACATGTGAATGTAATTCACTGGGCCCTTTTGTATAAATTAACATCCAGGTTTAGAATTGCATTGAAGGTTCAGTAACAACACTCTAACTTACATAATGGGTTCATTACCAATGAAAGAGTTAAAGAAGCGACATGCAAGTTATTGTTAGTGTTAGAAATGTGCTTGGAGAAGGGGATTCTGAAGAGTTTGCCGTTCATGCATTGATAGTATTTCGAAGCTGTTACAGTGTTTCTGTAATCATAAATTAAAACTAGTTATGATTAAAAATAGTTTGTTTTTTTTTAGAGTGAAGGAAAGCAGCATTGGCTATTCAAACCTAGGTTTTGCATTTTGTCTCATTTATTGTTCAATTGTAAAAAAATAGTTTTCGTTTTGTGTGCCGTTATCATTGCGACTCACCTGTTAGTCATTTTTCAGCGGATCCCTCTGTGTATATAGTCAGTTGTTTCTTGCCAGATCATTATTGTTTCTGCAGCTTTGATGTTGTAGTTTGTTTTTTTTTCTGGTTTCCGGGTTTTTCTGCTGCAGATTAATTGAGTTCTGTTTTTCTGCCTTTCGTGGGATTTTGCTTTTGTTACCTTCCACAGCCTGCCTTCCTACATATGGCTTTCAGTATTTGGATCCTATCTCACCTACCATCATTTCGCAATTACATCTGCAAGAGTGAGGGTACATACCGAATTTCACAGAGCTAGATTTTACTTTTGATATTGTTAGTGGATAGTATAACAAAAAAACCCTAATTGTTTAAGCTAATAATGGATTTTTTTTCTTTTGTTGATCTTATTTTTGTAAAAGAAGATAGGACCACTAAAAAAAAATTATAATTCCCAAAATTCAGAATGATCTGTGCTTTCTGAAATAAAATAGTACAGACAGAACAGAGGATGTGACTTTGATCAGTAAGTTCCTAAGACTAACTCTGATAGTCATTTGAAGCAGTGAAAGGTTTCCCTATTTATTTTTTTTCTTGACCAGGGTTCAGAAGAACAAACCCTGAGATTTTCCTTTCTTGCTTTTGACTCCATTTTTTTTTCATGCATCCCATCGTCTTATTATGGAATAGAACAAAAAGTATGACCAGCTCGTGAACTACTGTTTCTTAAATTAGCATAACTTTATTTGTTCTATTTTCCACAGCTTTTAAATTTTTCAGTGAAAGCCTTTTATTTAATTCCCCTTTGGCTGTTTTTTTTTTCCTTTTACGCATATTATGATAAATCAAGCATTAATCTGTATGAACAGAGGCTTTGGGGGTTCATGGCATGAATTAAAAAAATGCAATTTGTAATGTGTTTTTCGTTTTGTTTTTTTCCCTTGAGCAAGTATGTGGTTGTTTACATCAAATGGCATTTGTTTACAATGAGAGTTGCTATTTACGGCATAATGCACGGTACAAAACATATTGTTCTGGATATGATAATCAAAATTTAGATGAAGAAGTCCAAATGTTATTTCAAGCTTTCTACAAAATGTCCAAAAAAAAAAATGTCCAAAATGTAACTGCATAAAGTTTTTAATGCTGTGCACTCGAATGGTTTCGGTAGTTAGATCTTCAGTCAGGGGTGTCCAAAGTGCAAAGTCAGTATTCAAGTTCTTTCCCTGGTTCAACACACCTAAATCAAGTTATGGTTCGTTAACAGAAATTTTAAATCCTGTGGATGTAGTTGGACCATTTGAAGCAGCTGTGTTGGAGCAGAGGCTCATCTGACACTGACAGGAAACCAGCCTGGAGCTGGACACCCATAATAAGTCTTCCTTCATAATTGCAAAACCAACAAACCCTATTGGTTTATTACTTTTCTTGTTCTCAGAAAAGGATTCACTGTTGACATAATACAGTTTGAACGCCAGTTTGTTGCCTCGGATTTGTCATGAATGTTGAGTCCTATTGATGTCCAAGCTTCATGAGTATCTGTGGCCTGCTGAACTGTCTTACTCATCTTTTTGTACTTAACAGTACTCAACATGCTTTAACCAAACAGAAAGAAAAACTTGAAATGGGTTACAGGTTTGTTTTACCCTGCTCCATTTCAACAGGGGTTTATGCATGTTAACTGATCTTCATATAAACTTGGATTCCTTTTGTTGTGTGTCTGACATAAAGCATAACAGAGACGTTTCTGCCAAAACAATGAAAGTTTCTTGTCCCTAGTTTTAATATTAGTCTCTTTTTCATGTGGTTAAGTTATATTTTTGTTCTCGTGCTGTTTATCATTGGGATGAAGATTAGCACTTGGCTAGGGACTTGCCTTTTGTGTTTACTTCTAAATATAAACATACCATTTTTAGGTTTTAACATGCCGATCTGCATAAGATGCTGCATTTCTGCTAGCACTGAGTTTTGTTTTCAGTGCTAGCACTTTGTATTGCGGTGGGATATATTATACAGAAAAGGAGCTTTCTGTCCTCACAGTTTGCTAGAAGCAGGAGAAATAGGGAAGCATAAGGATTCTAGGAAGTTTCTCTGAAGGCCAAATTGTGACTGCTAGATGACGGGGTCAGGGCAACTCTAAAACGGCAGCACATGCTTCTGCTCTGCAGTGGTGAGTGTCCATAAAAAGCAACTTGATTTTTATCTAAAATTAGTGGCCCCATACTTCATTCCTCCACTATATGGCCATGTGAAGTGATTGTTCAATGATGATCATTTGTCACATCTGCGTTCAATGCCCCATTTGTCGTATTTGTAGAATGGCAGGAGAAAAGCGACCTCCAGGATCAACATAACTTTTAGTGTGACTGACATAGCATGAAAGATTTACCATATTTACATTTTATAATGTCACATGATGGTAGCTTGGTAGCTGCAGCGTAGACCTGGGCTGTCTGCCTCTGTGCTGTAGATCCAGTCTCATACTGTATGAACTACGATGGTGTGGTATGTCTTTCTTTAAACATAATACATTCAGCACATAAATACACATTTTCAGCTGTGTGTATATGTGGATGCAGGTGGGGGGGGCGGTATACGTCAATGTAACTGGTTTTCTATTTTTAATAAACTTGGAGAAAATTTAAGGTAAATACAATGTGGAAGAAGGCTGTAACGCGAAATGTGGAAAAAGTGGAGCATTGTGAATACTTTCCAGATGCACTGTAGATATATAAGCAGACAGATAGATAGATGTCCCTTGCAGAGTGGATTGTGAGTAGGAGGTATATCCAGGCCTCATGGAAGCTTGGCTGGGGCTCATAAAGAAGATGGAGAGCCTCTTTATTCATTTAATTAAAGTCTGGAACAAAGTCTTTCATTGGAGACCCCCCTATGGGATTTAAGATGGTTTTAACAGATCCTTTATAATTTCAATATAACCATCACTGATGTTCTTTCTAGTTATAAAGGATACTTTTAGTATTAGAGATTAAAATGCATATTTTACTCATGAGGGTTTTTTATTTTAGGAGACCGTTCTTTTAAGGTTTCTCTTTTAATTCAAAAAGGACATTTTGTCTAAGATGGTGGATTAATGAGTGGTGTCTGTTTCAGAAGCATGGCGAAGCATAGCAGGAAACGTGTACACATCGATGATTTGCATGCAAGACTCTGAAAGTCCCACACAGAAACGGGGATCGGTTTCGAACGTGCTCCACTTAAGAAACTTTCCCAACGAACTCAAGCATGCAACCTCTTTAAGAAGCTCATCCCTGCCAACAAACTGGAATATACATTGAACTATGTTGAGTTGTTTAACTAGGCTGTTTTTGTAATTGAAGGAGGGATTAATATAGAAGGCCTGAGGATGATTTTTAAAAAAATAAAAGGATGGGTGCATTCAAAAAGCCAAGGCTAGCTGAAGCAGGCCTGATTCTGTCTGAGTGATTTACACCGCTGCGTAGTGTAGGTCTTCTTGAGGCTTTTAACACACTGGACCGGACCTCTGTTGGGGCTGTACGCTTGATGAATTACCCGGTGGCTATAAGATAACGCATGTCAAGCTGTAGTTGTCACATTCACAAAGCCCGCACAGCAGTCGCACACAGAAAACAATGGCCTCCTTTATTTCTGGCTCTAAACAGAGAAATACGGGATGACTGGGTGGTGGGGGAGAGATGTCGCTGGCTGAATAAAAAACCCCCGAAACAAACGATAAGAGGTGTACATAGTAGAGAATATGCAAGCCAGTTTCTAGACAAGTAGGAGAGAGATTGTGTAATTATCCTGGGTGGCTTATCGCTACTTGAACTGAGGACATTAATACAGCGAAAGAAACTCAAAAAACAATCCCATTAGGAGATTTTATATGTTGGATTAAAGCATTTGGTGTAATACACACAGGTCAGTATTGTTTGGGGCCAAAGATTTCTTCTCATTTTGCTATTTTTCTACACTAAAATGTTTCAGAAAATTGAATACCATCTTAAGATAAAAAAAAACTGATTTGATGCAATAAAAACACATTTGTAAAAATGATGATTTCATTTATTAAGAAAAAAAGTCTACACAAACTAATTTGGCCCTGTGCGTCAAGATAATTACCCTCTTATTCATCATAAAATGACACTTATTATTCACATTTGTTTGATTCCACATTTCCTCAGCTCATCCAAACTGGATTGCTACCAAATCTACAATATCATTCGAATACTTTTATACAAGCTGCCTGACAGCATGAAATAGGATAAAAGATCTCAAAAAGCAAGACACTGTACCTCAATAAATATTTTTATGTGTCCTGTCAGGCAGCATGGTACTCAGAATTGTTGTCTGACTGTCACGGTGACAAAAAGTGAGAAAGATGGCGGGAAAGGTCAAAGGAGATAATTGCAGAGGAGGGAGAGAATACACCCTAGAAGTCTGCTTCTACACCTGCAGAAAGAGAGATGGGGAAATAAAAATGGAGAGCCAAGAAATCATGGCGACAAAACAACATATGCACATATAGCAATGACAACTACACCATGACTAAAAAGTACATTGTATAATCTTGCTTCAATCCAAAGAAATTCAAGAACAGATTAGAAACAGAGTCACTGACATCCGTCAGTCTTGAAGGGTCGCTGTGATTTGGGATTCCAACAAACCGCAGTGAGAGCCGTCATGCTTTAAAGGGAGAAAACATGGAACAGTGGTGAACATTCGAAGGAGTAGCGGCTCATCCAGATTAACATCTACTGTAAAGACCTGCAGACTGTTAAAGTCAGAGTTCATGATTCCAAAACATATAAACTGGACCAATGCTGACTAAAAGGGCTTCTTGCAGTTAAAAAGATGTACATTTTTTTTTTAAATAAAATAACCATCTGTATGATCCCCAAAGACTTTTGGGGAAATATTGATAAGACTGACAGGACAGAGGGTGTAGCTTTAGGAAGGTGAGCATCTTTTTAGATGGAGCTGGTGTACAATTAACAGCCTTTCAGAAACAAACCATCGTACCATTCACAGACCAAGAGGCCAAAGACTTTTATATAGCTTTTATTTAATTATCTAGTTGAACGTAAAAGAAGTCAAGAACTCTTGAGGGCCCCCTTCTGGCCTTGGCCCTCCAACTTTGCTCATTCCTTGGGCCGTAGGCACATATACATGTTTAAAACCTACTGCTCAAAAACCCCACTTGTGTTTTCTTGAAATGTACTTCCGTCTGTTAAGTTGTGCCTTTTGAACGAAATACAAAAGTCAGAGCAGTAAGTGAGCAGAGAGAGCCAATCACAGGTTGCACAGTCTGTTCTCACTGATGGGTTTTCCCCCTCATCCCGCCCCCGCATGCTTCAATTTGGAGCGTGGAAGCCCATGAATATTCAGGAAAGCGTCCAATGTTTATTGCTCCGCAGCAAAGATCAATCTGTGCCTCCTGCAAGTGAACACAATCTAATCTCTTTGTAATTGTAATTACACGAGTTAAAGAGATCAAGGCAGAGAAGCCAGATGAGCTCATGAGTGAAGGAAACACGTCGAGTAGGCCTTTTTTGAGGGAGAGAGTAAAAAAGTTTTCGTCTCCTTGCCGGATGTCCCAGACTCGCTGTTCTTGACTCTGTTTCTTAGAGGAAATGTTCCCTGTTGAACACAATGCTTGAGCCTAAGCGCTCACAGCGAATAAGTGCAAAATCGAACATTTATACAGCTCCAGAGTGGTGCAACTGTCACTCTGCAGCATGCCAGATGAATATTGACTTTGAGTTTGTTCTCATTCCCTAATTAGCAGCAGACTTTGAGTGTGTAGAGCAAATAATTTCATTCCAAATTGGTACCCCTCCAATCATTTTACTCCCGTTCCCATAACTAATAAAAAATAATGTATTGTTTAGTTCTTTTATTACAGAGGAATGCAACACACACGGAGGAACGATCCTGAAGTAGATCACTTATTAAAAGCTAAATAAAAATGCAAATTTGCTGAAAAGAGCTTGCTAATGCAAGAGGTTTTGGCTGCTGCCGGCCGATCCGGGTTTTCTTTACCGAGTTCAGTTTGCATGAGGAGAAATTGGATTCAACCAGCTAATGCTGCTCTGTAGTTGACTTTTCCAGATGAAGTCGCGCTAACCGTTGCATTGAACGTGTTCTGCACTGAACAGCTGAACTCAGCCACTTACTCGCTCCAGAGGGAGAGGGCCTATAATAAAATAGTTTTATTGGAGCGCTCTCACTGGCAGATCAAGTGCAGTTGGAGGAAGGTGAAGGAGGCCGGGTTTTGGGAATGTGGGTTGAGTTGAAACGGGGACAGCACATGTGGCAAATGGTGAGAGAGCTAGAGAAGACTCGTTTTTTTTGGTTTTTACTATATTTCCTTGTTATCTGAACTGAAAAGGTTTAACGGGCTACGTGTTGAACTGGGTTAGCCATAGAGATCCATCAATCAGTCGGCTGACTTCCACTTGATCTGCTGAGACTGGTGATTGGCAGGTAAAATGCTAAATATTACATGAACAGCAAACAGTATTGACTTCTATGCACTTTTTTGAGTTTAACTTAATGTGGTTTGATGTATTAGCTTTAGCAATCTGGTTTTCCTTCCACAATCATAACTCTGGGCTGCAACAACCAGGAGGAGAAGAAACAACTACAACATGTTTCTTCTCCGCTTTGTGGTATAGTCGGTAGGAACAAACCAATCCAGATTGATCAAAACTGGAATTGTCAGATCAGACCTTACAGAAAACTGGAACATTTCTAAATATGGGTTATTTTGTAGTCAGTGTAAACGAAACTAAAGATCTGCCAATCAGTCGTCCAGTGGCCAATTTTCCACTGATCAGCAGGTCACAGTTTTAAAAAAAATGTATCATGTGGATAAATAAAATAATAAGGAAAAAGACTTCACAATGAGAAATGAGCATGGGGTTTGTTGCACTTGTTTAAGTTCAATACAAGTAAAATAAAGATTTGAGACACTGATGAATAAATGTAACCTTTTAATTTACTAATTTTCTATTTTCTATTAGATTCACTACTGTATCTACTGTATGTAAAATGTGGGACTTACTTTCTGTTGTACCTTCATTAGTCCATAGAGTGAATCAAAAGAAAACAGGAAATGGTCAAAATCAGAATTAGTACGTCTGGTCTCTAGAAACAAAAAAACAAAACTGAAAGTCACTATTTACAAGGAAAAGCTTTATTGGTTCATATCTAGCTTTAATAAGTTTAATCAGACAATAAAGCTTGGCTAATGACTAAGCTAGCATGTATTTACAGTCATAATGAATTAAAATGTTTGGGTAATCATTAAAATATGTTTAAGAGCTTAGATCAGAATCAGATTGAAAGTGAAGCGGTGTCATGCTGAAGTGTGTGAATGAAGTGTGTGGACTTGGTGTGGGTGGTGTGTGTGTGTGTGTAGTTACTGTGCACAGTTGCCTGTTCACGCACACATGCATATACACGTGGGAGCGTGAGGTGGACCAGTGGGTGTGCACGCCAAATGATTCAGCACTTCATGGACAAGATTCATGTTTTATGAGTATAGGCACCAATAAATTGCGCAGGGCCGAGCTGTTCTGCTGCTCCAGCACGGCATGATCCCTCTGTCTTCCTCCTTCTTTCTGTCTCCCTCTTTCTTTACTCACAGCTTAACTTTTTTTTTTAATTCTTCCTATTAACTCTTTTCTGTCATACTGACTGTCATAAAATGTGGCTTTGTTAGGATTGTTGTAACAAGTAGCAGTTTTTTTCCCAGTGGAGGTGCCAGTGGCTGTTTACTGCTCAGCCTACTTGTGGACTCCCTGGTAAACAGACGTGACTCAGTATGTTTACCTGTGCGTCGCGTGTAGGCATGTGACAAAGCGCTGTACTTTCTGGGGAGCTTCTTGTGCGTTACTTGGCAACGCTTTCCTTCCACGGCAGACATAGTTTCAATCATGGTTTTGTCTTGGGCCCCTGGTTGGATTTTTCTCCGCATTCATTCATTTTTAAAACGGTTATCGCATTAAACACAGCTGTCGCATTTAAGTCCTCAAAGCAACAGGTGGTGTAAGACTAGAAAATAACATATAACAAGGTTTTTAATTCAAGCTCAGTAAATTCAACTAGTGGATAAATTAGACGTAAACTTTTACAGATAACATTCTAATCATAGTCATGCAATGAAATGGCCCTGCCCAAACTTGATATAGAAACTCAAGCGGTGTCACACCACCCTTAGATTGTACCATTACTTGAACAGCGCCACTGACATCAATATTCCAGCAGTGCAAAACAAATGGACTTCAAACATGTATATAAAAGAAGAAGATCTTTCTAGATATTCCAGAGGTCTTGGTTGTCTCTTATATTTCATTGTCTTTGTCTCATTTATCTCAACTTTGCATTTTTTTTTCTGTCAAATTTAAGATTACAAATAAAAAGGCTGCTCTGCATTTGTTGCTCCACAGGATGCTGAAAAAAATAGATATCTAAGACATCTCTGGAGTTGAAGAACATAGACACATTCATATGACATAAGACCTGTAACTCATGCTGGTTTCACTGCAAAAAAACTTTACAGAATGTAAAGCATTCAGGCTGTCAAGCCTACTGCCTTACTTTCTAATTTTGTCACGCAGACTTCTGTCACTTATTATTATCCCTGCTGACTCAGCACATTCTGTGGATGGTGATTCACTCTCCTGTCCTCTTTTCTGTCTTTTGCCGTCTTTTGTTGGGCGACAAATGATCACTTTAGATTCTCGTTAGCTGCCATGTTGCTTGAACTCCACATTTATTCTACAGTTTGAGCCCAGAGCGTGTAAAATGCAGCGAGAAGCTTGCTGAAGAACGAACGACGCAACATGCGCGTTCAAAAGCCACATTGCATGTTGCAAAAGCCACATTTAATTGAGAAGACCGAGAAAACAAACAAACAAAATGGTTTCGAATCTTGAAGGCGATGCGTTTCCAGCTGCCCCTCACCTCATCCTCCTCCCATATCTGTGTTTGCAGTAAGCGTGTGTGCATCATAAACCTCTCCTTTGTCTCTTTGTGAAAAATTGGTTGCTGTTAGCTAGGAGCCAACACTTTGGCCTTTCTACAAGACAAATGAGGTAAAGCAGTCTTATTCAAGCTTGTTGAAAGAGAAAGGACACATTTCCCCAAGCAGGAAATGACCTATGTTTGGTGTTGGGAAAGGGGAGGGTGATGGTGGTGAGGGGGTATGGGTGCATGTTAATGACCCCGGAACATATTTCTATATTTGAGACTGCAGTTTTTTTTTTTTTGTTTTTTTTTTGTGACGCCGCCCCTTACAAAGCATCTTACTTATCCCGGGAGCTCCCCCTTTATTTCAGAGTGGTGCTATTTTTAGAGCTATGTCGAAAGGTCAGCTCCTCTGTCGGCTGCAGAAACACTGAAAGAACATTTTATCAGGAGGCAAACATCATCGGCGGGGAAGCACACACCGTTTTGTCAGAGTCACCTGCTGCATGGCTTAGATCTCTGAACCCGTGGAAAGCTTTCATGACGCTGCACTGCATAACTCCATGAAAATGTATGCTGATCATTTTTATCACTGCCTTTATCACAAAGTTATTTGTTGTCTGATTACAACTCACTTCAGGGTTTGCTCTCTAACTCTTTTTAACTGAAGAGAGGAATCATCTTCTAGAACTTTAAATGAATTTGCCCTTTATCCCTTCACTTTGACGTAATCTGCAACATTTAAAACAACTCGACTTAGCAAGCGATAAAGAAGGACATTATTTTATCAAGGCCTGTGTTTGATTTTTGTTTTGTGTTGTTGTTGATTTTCTTGCGAATGCCATTATTTTGCGTCATGCTACTATTGACAGGATGCTGCATTGCATTACAGAGAACAAAAACATGGCTAAGGGAAAACATTGTTTTAAAATGGTTTAAATACAAATCATGTAGAATAATCAACCTGTTTTGCACCACAACCAATGCAAAAGCCATTCAGGCAGTGCTGTTGTGTTAGATGGCAATTAATTTCAAGAGTGTGCATGGTGAAGTAAGATTATGTGCTTTGCATATTTCAGACAAGGAGCTTTCTGCCAGAATTAGTTCTGCCTCTTTTATTTACAACAGTTTTTATTGTATTTCTATCATATTCTTAAACAAAAGGTTAAATATTTGCTCAATTTTAAGACCTTTTTATTTTTTGTTTGTAGAGTAGCAACGGCAACAAAGAAGCAAATATTTATATTTATTCATAAAAGTTAGAGGAATCAATTTAAGCGTGAGCATAATATTTTTTATGTCATTTTAATTGGGTTCTTTTTATGGAACTATTATGAGCTAAAATATCAATTTCTAAATATTTTGAGGATCCTTTTTCAAACCAGATACCCGAACAGATGGCCAAGGCATAAAAAACCTATAATGGGGAAAAAAAAAATGGTTTCAATACTTGGTGGTTTCTTTTTGAAATTGTAAATCATTTAAAATGTAAAATAAAAAAAGAAATAATAAATTAAAAACTTTTTTCTTTAGAAAAGGTAAATAAAACTGAATTCATGTGTGCTTTTCTAGTCAGGATATCCACTGAATGAGTCACTTGCTCTCATATCCATACACTGATCCACAGGCACATTGAGGTATGGTGCCATGCCCAACGGTACATTGGCAGGTGGCAGGGGAGGAAGCTGGATTTGAACCCACAACTCTCTGGTTCACAAGATGATCAGTCTCCCATTGAGTTTCTTGTCCTTGTTCTAATTCCTGGTATTCAGTGTTAAAAACTAAATCTTAACTGCCTCTGGTTTTACCAATTCCCTAAACCGTCTCGTGAACTTCTTGACCTACATTTGGGATTAATGCTACAATGCCGAATAAAAGCATTACATGTATAAAAATGGCCAGCAGTAATTAAAAAGTCAGGACTCGGACGTTTTCTAGTGAATACTGTCAGAGGAACCTTTTTGCACCTTGTTACCTTCAGGCACCAACAACAAGAAGGCCGTGTCCAATCTTTTAGTAAAATCAAAGTTGTTTTGAGGCCAAGTTTTCAGATTTTGTCATTACGTTGTTCTCTTCGAGGCAATATATGCTACTTATTTTATGAACATTTTCGCAGGCTGGCATGCTCACATAATGTGTGGCAGCAGCAGCAACAGGAGGTCAGAGAATTGTCAATCTGCAAAAGACACAATCAGCATCATCTGCAGCTCTGCTCCCTGCCAAAATCTCAATCATCAATGCCCTGAAGCTCCGGATAAAAACATGTCCCTCCTCTGTGTCCTCCTCCACCTCCTCTGTAAGTAGGCGCGATGGAGGCGGCGCGTGAGCTTCAGCTGCACACGACGATGGGAGCCAACATTCGGTGGCCACGGCACAGGCCTCGCGTCAAGCAGCGTCCCAGCAGATCGTGTCTACTAGAAGGAAAATAAGAATACTTTAACTTCTTTCCTTCCTGTTAAGAAGTAACGTCTTATTTACATTGTTATGTGATTTAAAATGCTCCTCCCTGATTCCGTGCCCAGTCATTAAAGTTGGCCTCTCGCTTACACACCAGTTAATTATAGTCCACTGTAATTACAAACGTGTCATTTCTCATTAGGCCGGAACCACCGACATTTAGACAAACACTTTGTTTTCCTCCTATATATATTCTTACATTTTACTTTTACACTGAGCACAAACAGCCTAAAGGCAATTATCCCTCCATTTCTGCACATTAAAGATTGCTATCCTAATAATCTTGATTTGCATATGAAGTATGATACTCTGGCTCGTTTGGAATGTAGCTAAAATTATGTTGATGATTCTGCTGTTGCTCCGTCTGTTGCTCTTTCTAATTCTCCTGAGGACTTTTCTTTTTGTATTGGGTCACCTTACCATGATTTCAGACATGTTCATTTTACTTTTATTGCCTCATGAAAAATCCTTTGTTTCTGTTTAGACAGTGATATAGCAGAAAATGGTAAAATATTCTTTCTAAAAGTCAACTTGTCTATACATCTTACAGCCAACTTTGAACATTTTGTCTGAGATACAGAGATAAAAACTAACGGATCTTTAATATTTTTCTTCATTTTTTTCATACTTGTATTTGTTCTGCTCTTATCGGTCTTGTCTCCTGTCTGTATTTGGCATAAATTATAATTATTATTGCTATTTTTACATGTAGAAGTGACAGGTTTTCAACGGGTGATAACTTTATGTGCTTTGCTAAAGTATTCAGACACAATGCACACAAACCTAACCCGGAACATTTATTGAAATTTCAAATCAGACACCACCACAAAGGAGCCCATAATTTCTAGAACTATATGTAAGTCTATGTTTATCTGAATTTCATCATAAACGCAACTGTTCTGTAAAGTTTTAAAAAGGTTTGATGGAAAACATATGTTATGTAACATTTCGAGTTTTGAATATATTATGGCGCAAACACGGTTGTGCTTCCTGTTAGACTACAATTTCTCCCTCAGTTTTTAAAGGGTTGCTTTTTAGGAGTCAAAGGCAGCAGACCTTAAAGATTAAAGAGGGTTATCAGTGTGACACTTCCATGTTCAACGGGAGCGTTTGCAGTGTAGCTCACTTTGGCCACTTGAGGGCATCTTTTAATTCAGGTATTTTCTTTTAAAAGATCAGTTCAGTTTAGTGTAGAGAAAGATGCTTGTGCACACCTAGTAAAAGTTTAAAATCTGGACTTAATGGTTCAGCTTTAAAGAAAGCCACCGGACTCTTTTCACATTCAATGCTGCATTTGAAGTTAAGGTGATACGGTTCCCAGGTAATGTGCAAGTGTTTTCTATTTTGTTTGAAAGAAACACTCACTAAGCTACTTCTTTTTTTGGTTTAAAAGAAAAATTAAACAACATAGTTTTTAGAGCTGAGTCATATATTCTTTCAGTTCTCCTTGATCTACAATCGGATCATGCAGCAATCTCCTGCTGAGCTCTGTACTGCTCTCTAGTGGCTAAAAACTAGTAAGACACTTTGGGAATTCAACTCATGACATTTAAGTCGGCATCAACTGGCCCAGAATATGTTTTCTCCTGCACATTGTATGCAAATCAGTCAAGATAAAGAACTACATGTTTTCAAGCCTGTAGCAAAGCAGCAAAACGCACCGAATAGTACATCTTTAGTGCCCTTTGAGTTTGAGCACTGCAAACTCAGTCAGTAATGAAAATATTGGGGATGTTTTGGTGTGTTGGGAAATGATTTTTTTAGAGACTTTTTTTATTATTATTATTATTACACATCTACAGATGTGAAATGGAGTTTTGAAACAAAGTTGTTAAAATGACTGACAGCCAGAATAAAAGTGAGAACACAGAATATAATTTGTAGTAAAATATGAAGTCTTCTTTGATCAAACAGTAAACGTACAGGTGATTTAAAAAAAAAAAAGTAAATGCACAACATGTTTTACTTGTCAATATATCAATCTATATGGACTTTTGGACATTTTTACATGTTACTATGTTGCCACTCCAACCTTTAGTGATAGATAGCTTTCAGATAGACCAAAAAAAAAAAAAACACTGAAAAGTGTGGCATGAATATTTATTTTGTCTCTTCAACTCGATACTGGATTCAAATGTGCAGCCAAAGACATTCTCCAAAAGCCTCAATATACAATTTGACACACAAATGTATCATCAGTCCGTCGTAACAATATCGATACCTTTTAAGAATAGTTTTACAAAATTAATTTTATTCCTGCTACAAAAAAATTGATTGAACAAAGATATTAAAAAATGAATGCAACTGCCATAATTACATATCATATAGCAATAAATTATTACAATAAACCAAACACAAAATTAAAAGTTACTATGTTAATCAAATATCGATAAAAACTAAATAGTTTCAATGACAACAACAAGAACAACAAAAAACAATGACCAAAGAAACTAATACATTTTTAAAAGATGAGCGCATTATTTATTAACTGTAAATTTCTTGTCTTGGTAGATAAACAGTATTTCAAAAGAGCTTATGTTTTATAAACAACAATTGTGTTAAGAGATGAGCATTTTTTTCTGGTAATGAACTACCACGAAGTATAAATCATATTTTTACGTTTGTGTTGAATGTCTGTTTTATGATATATTTATTACCAATGACATAAAAACAAACACATTTTCACTTTTCTGCCAAATTTACCAACTGTACAATTCTTTAGTAGTATTTAGAAGAGCAGAAGAAATCTTGTGTTGTTGTTTTCTTTAATAGTAACAATATTTGCTGTTAATCTGTTGCTAAGATTAACGGCAAGAGATGAGCACGTCTTCTGGTAACCAAGTGCCACGACGTAAACGTCTGATCTTTTCTTTGCAGAATTTACCAACTGCAGGTCTGCGTTCACACTGCAGCCTTTTACTGCGCATACGGGACACTTTCAGGTCGTTTGCCCGTTCACACTGCAGAACACATACAGGTCGCATTTATTTGGAAATATGAACAACCACGGCAAAAAAATAAATAAAAAATCCGATTTGACAAAAAAGAAATTGGAATTGGGTCACTTTCGGCTGCCTAAATGTCTTGTGTCTAAGCAGATAAGCAGTATTTCAGCTTATGTTTTATAAACAATAATTAATTTGGTGTTAAGAGGTGAGCGTTTTTCTCTGGTAAAGAACTGCCACGCAGTAAAAATCTGATTGCACTTTTATATTGAATGTCTGTTTTATAATATATTTAACACCAATGACAAAAAAAAAAAAAACATGCTAGTGATACCCCACATGCCACTGGCAGCATTTAGGCTAAGATCAACATTTTGGCTTATCCACTCATTTTAACATACTGAATGGAGTAAGTCCATGTTACTCAACATGCTTGTGACTCTCCACATGCTATTGAGTACATTGTGTGTATTTTGGCATTGATGCTAATTTTTAGCATCAGAACGCTGGGTTCCAACTGAAGGGGAAACCTTAGCAGGCCCTGTTTAAATTTCTTCAGAAAATATTTAATCAAGAACTGTTATACATTTGGGTGGCACAGTAGTGCTGTGTTTAGCGTTGTGTCCTTTCGACAAGAACATCTGGGTTTAAATCCTAATTTTCAAGTTCTCCCTGTTTGTGTGTGGGTTTTCTCCAGGTACTCTGGGTTCCCTCGACTGTCCAAAAACACGACAGTTAGGTTAAATGCTCTCTCTCAATTTAATTTCATAAGTGTGCGTGGTTGTGTGTCTTGCTTTTTGACATCTTCCTTGATGATCACTGGAGATGGGTACCAGCCCCAAAGTGTGACGCGATATGAATCGGCGGTTGTAGGAAGAGGATGGGTGTTTAAAATATACATATTGGAAAATGTAAAAAGAGGTGGAGAAATGGAGAACAAAATCAGTCTTGTATGTAAAGTTGTAAACATTCGCGCAATTGTGTATGTGGGCTGTCATCATGGATAGCCTGTATGCAAGACTTCCTCTGATATCAGTCAGTAAGCCTCTTCATGTCTGAAGTATTTGACGTATTTGGTGCCGTGGCGACATTTGATCCATGGCAGCGTTAATGGGTGTTGTAATGTCTGCTGGTTAATCACTGCTATCATACCAGAGTGCTAACCTCATCTCTCCAGAATAATCACTGCTCTCTGCGTCTCCTTGTCACTCCCATTATCTCACCATCACTGGTGCACATGCACATTTCTTCTGCAGTGACAGGGTATCATCTGTGTATGTCATCCTTTCCTTTCATAGTAGGGGGAGAAAAAAAAAAGGGGTCACAGTGCGGCCCCGGATAATGATGATTACTACTATAATTTTAAATCATTACAGATGCCATTAGTCTTTCATTGTCTCTTTGGGAGGACTTCATTGGTGTTCTTAATCAGGTCCACTTACCACTGTTCCTTACTGCTGATATATGGTGCATATCATATGAAGACACCTTAATAGACCTCTGGGAAGGAAGCATTTAAACAAGAGCTGTTAAAAAAAAAAAAAAAAAAAAAAGTTTTAACTGCTTGGCAGGAGGAAAGCCTTTCATGCAGGAGTTGTTTTGAGTCATTAATAATAGGAGGTACTTTGTCTTGCTTTAAAGTGTGTTCTTGTCATTTGTAGACATGCATTCTTTTTGGCACTAAAGATTCTTTTACCGGGTAATTAAAGTAGGAACTCTTGTTAATCCAAGTAGAACAGTTGTGCAAAATCAACAAATATGTGTTTTACTGAGGTTCTTTTGCTCATAAAAACGCACCTGTACCAAACAGGCAGATTATCCACAGGAAGATCAGTTCAGCATAAAGTAGCCGAGAGATGCACTATTTCATTTCAAACTCCAGAAGATAGATCTATTTTCTAATTTGCCAAACCGGGAAAAAAAAGAAAATCAATTTATTGAAATGTCAACTTTGTATCATGAGAAAAGGACCTAAACTGGAAACAATAAATCTGATTTGATATGCAGTGAGAGAAAGAGAGAGAGAGAGAGAAAAGGTTATATGTATGTGTATGGAGAGTTCTTGTTTCATGTGGTTAAACTAAATGGTCAAGCTGTCCACAATGATCAGTAATTCCAGTTTCCTGTGGTGACAATGTTTTAGTTCAACTAGATATATAACAAGTGCAGTCAGCTATTCTCTCAGATCTATCCTCTGGCCTCTTGTTAGCCTTTGGTTATTCTTAAACCTGTGCTCCCTTCAGGCGGTGTCTGTGCAACGCTGCGTGACCTGAAGCTGACTTACACAGAACAAACTCTGACCACTCTGGAGAATCGGTCACACAGCTTTGGTCTTTACAGTAATAAAACCAGCTTCACTGTCCTGAGTTTATAATTCTTCAAGTAATGCATTTACTGAATTGATTTTCTATGGGTTTTGGGTTTCATAGCTTTAACCAAACCACACATGAGCCAAATTCCCTCTCATTAGGATTCTTTTATAATTCTTCCAGAACTTAAATGTATCTCCATCACCTGCGTCTGTGAATTATTCATCTTAACACCTATAGACTTTATGCTGAAGTCAGGATGTACCTTGTTTTTGCATACCTGCACTTCCATTGAGACATTAACATGCTGAGAGTCGAACAAAATACATACACACACACACACTTTGTGTCAGCTTTCAGCTTCAGAGGGAGGCCTTGCCAAAGGGGCTTGGACTAATTGATATTCTCCCACAGTATTCAGGGCTTCTCCAAGGAACCTCACTCTGCAGTGCTGCTGACAAGGCACATTCCATCACTGCTGCAAACTTAAAATAGGATCAAAAGCCAGAGAAGGGTGTGTGAAAGGGGGAGAGTGGGGATCACAGAGGATGTGTGTGACCAGGATGTTGAGACAGTCTTTTCCCTTATGCTTTTATTTATTTATTATCCATTCAGGGCCTTGTTTTAGCCTGGATCCCATTTCTTCCTTTTCTGTTTGCTTGGAGCAGTTTTTCTCAAGTCGTAGACACTTAAAAGTACATATAAGCTACGTTGTTGTTGTTTTTTTTACCACCTTTTTACACCACACTTATAGTTGCCAAAAGACTAGTTTAATTTACAGCTTTTAGGATTGTTTTCATTTACACTTGCTTAAGCAGGAGCAGAGTTGAGTGCAGTTTTGTTTTGCAGTTTGGGTGTAGGGTATAAGTAGAGCTAACAGTTTGACACCACTGTGTTTCATTAAAGTCTCTGTGGGAGAGCTCCACACCTCAGCGCCGCTCTAATCTTTCAGCCTAAGGAAGGGCAATGCTCTGTTGCACTGACAACAGAGACATCTTTTAAACTAGCTGCTCTCTTGCAATGTACTCGGGACAACTTGTTGTTGATCTGCCGCATACTTCAGAATGTGTTTATGCCTCTACAATACATGATAAAATGCTCTTTAAAAGATATGCGAGCAACCATGAAAATTTTGTTGTTGCTGACATAATTTGGGAGTGTTTTCTGAACCGCTAAGATATTCATACGGCGTCCTGCTCTTGTTTATCACTCCTGAAGCTAATGCAAGGAAAGTGATTGCACTTGTTTGGGTTGTAGTTTGAAAACTTACAAGCAAGCAAAAAAAAAAAAGAAAGTAAATAAAATCTTGCCGTCACCTGAAAAATAGAGATGGCATGTTACAAAGTCTGGCCATGCAGAGAAAATAAAAAACAATATTGCAGCAGCTATAAAACCTATAAAAGTCAGTCTGGAAAGCAGTAGTGGTGGTGGGGACTTTGTCCCCATAGTACTAACCGTTAATTGCATAAAGACTAAACATCATTCCTTGATACATTTGTTGGTTCTTTTAAAGGGGCAGTACTATGTAAAGTTCACTTTTTTAGATTTGCATCATGCTATTATGTCATTCCCTCATCAAAAGCATATTTGGAGTGTTGCTTTGATTCTTTCATGCATGTTTGAGAAATCCTTTAATCTCCCGTGACAACCATTCAACTGTGCAAAACGCTTGGATGTGCCGAGCTCCGCCTTCGAGGGTGATGCTCCTCCTCAGAGCTGCTGTTTCCAAGCTTCTGAGCGTCCGCATTGCAGAGCTCCCCTCCTCTGCGACTCCCCCACTCAACTCCTAAAGACTAGCCAGCAGCAATTGGCAAACACCAGGTGGAGTTTTTCTGCAGAGTTAATTATACAAGCTACTTCTCAATGAAATGCAGGTAAACATTTTGTTAAAGGGTAAATAGAGGAGTGCTGTTGACTTCGTGAAGGCAAAGTTTCAGAAAGAGCAGGAGTTTTTAAGGACACAAAGCCCCGATTTCAAGGTGCAAAATTGCAAAGTCCAATTTCTTTTAAATCATATTTGATATGTACAGCATTTTTACAACAACTGAAGGTAACACAGTTACTTGATTGTGCTATAAAGTGACATTATGTGACTGGAAAATACATAATACTGCCCCTTTAAGACTTATTTTAATCCAAATCAAACTGATAACTTCATATCAAATTCTTTCATTTTGATAGTAAGAAACACTGGAGTAAATTTTTTTAAATGGGTTCATTCTTAAGCAGTGTGATTACAATTTGAAGTTTTTAAATCAGCATTCTGTATGACAAGTCCTTAAGGAGTAGCCAAGTTCATTAATACATTGGGTCGTGCATGCTGTGATTGTTGAAAGCAACAAGGGAAATATATGTAAATATCTACCTTTAAAAGTAAAAGTCATGCTTAATGCTTCACTAGCAGCTTTCTGCTATGGTTGGCGCTAAAATTATAAACCTGTGAACTTTTCCAACCTTCTCTGGATTGCAGTCTCCCTGCTCCTTTATATTCATTCCCTTATAGGCAGCCATTTATATGTGCTGTCTGGTTAGCTGGGACTATTACACTCATTAAAACAAATGAGACGGATACACAAGCACTGAAGGGCACTTTGAGTCCATAAGAGGCTCTTTAGGCTTTTATGTCTCCTGAAAATGGATCCATGAAAATCTATTTATTAAAAAAACAAATGTGCATAAAGACGACAAAAAGACAAGAAAGGAAAACTGTGCATCGTAAAGATAACAAATGTATCGTGCGTCTGCAATTAAATTAATTTTGAGTCTTTGATAATGCAAAGGTCTATTAATCGCCTTTCATTTTACTAGGCTAAGGAAGTGCTGAGTGCCCCAGCCTGTTGTTCCTCATCAGGATAGGCAATAAAATAAAAAAAAATGCCGTGGTGGTGTAGGGGATAACGCGACCCATGTTTGGAGGCCTTGAGTCCTCGACGCGGTTCGATTCCCGGACCCGGCGATATTTGCCACATGTCTTCCCTCCTCTCCTTCCCCCTTTCCTGTCAGCCTCCTTTCATATAAGGGACACTAATGCCCACAAAAGACCCCCTGGAGGGTATAAAAAAAAGAAACAAACAATAAAATAACAAACATGGCTCTGAAGGAAGGTAGCAGCAGTAATCAAATGGGTTGTTTACCCCTAGTTTCTGCGGTGTGACATTTGCTCTGCCCCAGCAGCAGGACATCTAACAAAGATAATTTAATTTCCCTTAGTGGAGATTGGATTTAAATGTCCTGACCCGATGAGGCTGCGACTGCGTTCATCGCTGGCTTCTGTTTTCTGCTAAATGAGCGCAAATGAGATTGCAATGTTTTCCATTCAGGTGAGGTATGATTCATGCAGTGTTTGCTGATTATCTCTGCAAAACCCTTTCCTGGATGATAAAAAGAAAATAAAAAAAAATAAAAAACATAAACACCTCGTTCTTTCCTTGCGGTGCCGTTCACGTCTTGCAAATTCGAGCCTGTGGCAACGTTTCGTCAGATCTCATTTGAGGAAATGCAAGATTGTGGGCTTAGACAAAGTGTCGAAATGTGTTCGTCTTAATGCCTTTCTTCTTGCGATAACTTAGGGAATGAATGAAGTCTTTAAGGCATTTGTGAACAAATGGATGTGAACAGCTCGGGGCAGGCTGTCTGGTCAAACTAACCGTATTCGATCTTTTAAAAGAGGGGAGTATAAATGGGGCATTTAAGCTTCCTATGGCAAGAGCTTGACTTAGAAATGGAATGGGATTGCCATGGAATCGCATACATTCACGTACAAGAGGAGAAAAAATGTAGGTACGTGCCACATCTTTTAGCTTTTGTCACCGGCTTTGTGTTCAAAACATGTTTTAAACACCTGCAATCAATAAGCTGTGATTGGCTTAAGGAGGACATTTTGGGATGTACATGTTTTTCCGAATTTAGTAGGAAAGTTTATCCAAACTAATAAATGCTTTCGTTCTTGTTGTTTGTATTTCTTAGCAGGTGCATAAATATTCATGAGGACCACATTTTCAAGGTTCTTAATATTTGTTTGTGCATATGTAGAAATGACTTTGCTTGGACAATTAATGTTCTAAAGCAAAAATACCAGCATGATTTGTTGTTTAACACGTTTTCAAGGTAACTATAAATTAGGAAATGTGAGGAGTTTTTTTTTTTCTGCAAATTCTAACAGTCCTTACAAGAAGCTTCCTCATGCAACTTTTAAAAAGCGGATATATGATATGCTAAACTTAACTCTAATATAAAGTAATTTGTATATCAGCTGTATTTCATTTGACTTTTAAATCTGACTAGCCAACAAACTGGTGTAAACTGAATATGAACCAAATTTGATTTGCCTATGAATTAAACCCGTGTGTCTCGCAAAGCATCTTGAAATGCAATTCCTGTTGAACTGACTTTATACAGTATCTTGCAAAAATATTCATATCCCTGAAGTTGTGTTTTTTTATTTTAATTTTATATTATAGACAAACACCAAGAACCACATTGTTGTGAAGAAGAATAAAAAGTATATAATGTTTTTTTTCCTTCTTTATTATAGCATTTGGGTTATTTCTCTACCAGCTTTGCACATCAAGAAACATACATTGTTTTGCTAATTCTTTACAAACATGGCTCAAACTCTGTCATAACGGATGGTACAATTTAATAATTTAGTACAACTACTGTCCAGTTTCTCTATGCATTTATTGTTGAGTCTCACGTCGCAACAGCTCCGGAGTAGAGAATTATATTACATGAACGGGAGAAACCAGCTGGCTCATCGGCGCCTGATCTGTCACAGTGTCGGTGCTAATCTAAATGCTGCTGTGAGACCATTGTTGAGCTGACAGTGTCCGCTGCTGGCTGGAGCGTTTACTGCATCCCTCGTTGAGCGGAACAGGAAGCTACGGGTCATAAACTTCTGTAGCCTCCACTGTTTGTCCCAAAAAAAAAAAAAAAAAAAAAAAAAATCAGTAGAGCCGAAATGCAACCTCTGTCTGATAAGATTTAAACAGCGAGTGACTGTACTAAAATGTCTATAACACCATATGTTTATAAATGAAATAATAAACGTAATGTATGCAGCTGGAAACCGCCTATAAAACTGTTCCCAGTCACTTGCTTATGTGTGTGATTGGACTTTTGGTGCATTTTTCTTTTATTATTATGATTATTATTATTATTATTATTTATTTGATTCTCAGTACAGCTGGTTATCAACAGGTGAGCATGACGTGCTGAGAGTAAACGCACACATTTGCGGGATGCAGCGCATCACCACAGTCCCCATTGAGCCCGCATGTTTAATTACAGCCACAAACAGCAGATGGCTCTCTTGAGTTTTAATTTCTTTTTGCCGGAGAGTGAGGCTTAAATTTTATTCCCTTTAAACGTTTTTTTATTGTCCCCCCTCCCCCCCCCCCCCCCCACCCCATGTATTTTCTTTTGTTATTATAATTCTTCTTATTATTATTGCGAATCAGAATGCACACTGAGGTAAGAGAAGGTTGCCTAATGCTTTGCAGCTTTCGTACGGGCTGCAGCCGACCCCCCTTTTTTTTTAAAGTGGAGGATTGTCTGGAGAAAACGTCTCCCTCCATCTCAGCGTGGACCTGAAACGACTGGCGCTGTCCGTGGTGCTGAAGCCACGCACAATCAGCGGAGCCACACTCTGGACGGCATCCTGTAGTTCTGCTTTTGTAAAAACAAAGTTTTGTCACTCTACATTTGTTCATAGTCAATCATAAAAATACAAAAGAAGTAAAGATAATAACAATAGTAATTAAGGCGAATGCATTAGTAAAACAATGTGAGCTCTGATGTTGCAGCGAAGAGGAGAGAGAATATGCAAGTCCCCTCCTCTCAGTCTGTAAAATCGGCTCCCTCAAGCAGGGGCTTGGTGGTCGAGAAGAGGAGGGAATGTCGGGGCGGGGGCATCCGTCACCCTCAGCCATGTAGCCTGTGGTTAGGACTTGTTGATGAGGGGGGAATTGCTGTTGATCTGAGGCGTACAGGCTAATACCACTGATTATCACTTCCTATCTTCTTTTGTTTTTTTTCTTCTCCCATTGAGCGTGGGAAAATAAATCGCGTTGTTTTGTCAGTAGCATCCCCCCTTCTACCTCCCTTCCGTTCCCATTACGCGCCTATCGACGCACACTCATCTCTCTCTCATTATATGTCACGGGTCATATAATGCGCCGATCGTCAGGGAGTTTACATTTCTATATCTACATACTACGCAGACGTCATGTTGCACGGTACTCTGATCAACTCTCGCCCCTCCTGTTCGGTCTAACTGACTGCTGTTGGTTGTGTTACCGGATTGCGTTTTACGCAACATTAACCGGAAGGATTGTCAAATAATTGCGAAGCTTCTTTACTGTTGCGCATTCCTCTCTCCGTGTGTGTGTGTGGGGGTGTGTGATTTTAATGTGCACGTCTCTTCGGGGAGTGGAAGCTGTCGCGGATACCTTCTTGCAAACTTCGCGTCTCGCCTCGGCTCCTCAGCTCTCCGTAGGAGGCGCCTGTGTTTGTTGAGTTGCCCGGCGGCGCACATGCACGGGCGTCCCCGCTGCTGCTGGCCGAGCAGCGCCGCTTTTCCCATGGCAGAAGAAAAGGCGGAAGGATAAAGCAGAAGCTTAAAAAAAAGGGAGAAGAGTGGGATATTTTCTTTTCTTTTTCTCCCAGCTAGGACGCAGCGCACCCGCCGTTAAACATTTCTAAGGACAATTGACTGATTGAAACCAGACGCTGGTTACAGGTATGAATATTCTCCCGAGGTCTCCGTGCGCATGAGTTGGGCTTCTTATCAAGAGCATTGTCACTGATGAGTGGGATTACTTATGAAGATGTGCATTTTTATTTTTATTTTTGTTTTTTTTCCCCCCCATCGTGCTCCAGAATATTTCGAATGATAATGGGAATCTGGTTTAGTATCACCAGTACCATGTAGGGGTTGGACAAAGGAGAGGAAAACCAGCAGTCAGAAATACCTAGCCCCGCCGGTATGGGACTGTGACCCGGGTTGCGAGCTCCGAGAGGCGGCTGTTCTCTGAGTGCAGACTGGACCCGAGCAGCTGTGACATTTCCGAGCCATGGCCGCTGCTATCGCGAGTGGGCTGATCAGACAGAAGAGGCAAGCGCGGGAGCAGCATTTGGACCGACCCTCCACAAACCGACGGAGGAAGAGCCCCAACAAGAACAAGGGGCTCTGCAATGGGAACCTGGTCGACATCTTCTCAAAAGTGCGCATCTTCGGGCTCAGGAAGCGAAGGCTACGGAGACAAGGTCTGGGAACTTAAGTGTGCCGAAGTATTTCGTTGCTGACGCATAAGTAAAGATGCACTAATTAGTTGTCCCTTAATTATTACCTCAGAACGGCGACTGGAAGGTAAAACATTGACAAGTCAGATATTGTAAAACCGTATTTGTTAAATTCATCTAAACTAAGAGCTCGTTTTTTTTTTTAAATGTTGAATTCAAAACCACTACATCTAAACGCAGCACGTTTTTTTTTCTTATTTTCTATAAGTCTTAGGGGGAAAAAAAGAGTTGGCTGGTCAAATTCCCAAAATTATGATTATTCCTTTGACTCTTAAGACTGGAATAAAAGTAAGAGCTCCCACTTTTATGGAGCTGCACCAATGGGTCAATCACAGTCAGCCAATTTTTCCTCTTTGCACTCTGATCAGTGATTAGAGGAATGAATAAGAATTTCTTTCTCATTCAAAACTAACAAGTTTGACCATTTTCTAAACATGAGCCCATGTACTTTGTTGCAGATCTTGAGTCTAATAATATTAATTATAAAATCCTGATTAGTTAAACTTATCAGGATTGTCTCCTTGTTACACAGGTGGAGACAATCTTGTGATTCTGTAATTTCCTGTTGCATTAAAAACAATTTTCCTCATCTTTTTTAAGTGCTATATAGTCTTAAAAATATTGAATCCGCCAGCCAGGCCTCTATGAACAGAGCCAACATGTAGGAGCTGGCAAAAACCTGACTGGTGCATCTCTACATATCAGCTTTTTGTAGTGTGTGTAAATACGATCATACACATTTAGCTTTGGAAAAATTGGCCAGATATCTAAATATCAATTCTGGTCTGTGATCAGCAGGTTAAATAGTGGAAACTTTGTTGCTGCGGTTGTTTGTTGCTGTTCTACTTCCTATTAGTCAAACACATTGAAATGCTAATTTGATATGTTTTCCACCAACTTTCTATATCACAGAGCATGCACAACATTTCTTTTTCTTTAATTTGTCTCCTGTCTTGATTAAAACATAAAATGGACCAAAATTAAAAGTGATCAATTTTCTTTCAAGTCTCTAAGCACAACAACCATTAGCATTTAGTTTATTGAATTTTTGTTTCTTTAAGGAATATAAAATGAAATTTAACCAGATAGGCTAATATTTGCTATTAGCCTATTTGCTAACAGTAGATAGGCTAACATTTGAAATTGCTACTTTTACCGGTATGTTACAGTTCATACGGCATAAAACATTGTGAATTCGTGAAAATCAAAACTAGCAAGAAAACCTGAAAGAAAGTTAGAAATCTAGATTGGCCAGGAAAAGCATGATTTGTACATCTATTCATTTTATATTGTCGCAGTCAGTATAAATATGTGATTTGATCCACACTCCAAATCATCATAAAAAGATGCATCTTTCAATTGGGCAACAACTGAAATTGATCCATTTTTCCCTTGAGCAGTTCTGAGCAGCATGGCTATTACTAAAAATCCCTGTTCATTAAATGCATGGATGTTAAAACAGTTTAGTAAAATCATATAAGAGCATTAATGCATGAATGCATTCTATAATACTTTCACTCTCTACTGGATTCAAGACTACTCTGTTATCCGGAAACACATTTTCTTCCCTTTTTTGTGCTATAAACCTTATAAAGGATTTAAAAACTGGAATTGGCAGACCAAACTTCAAAAGAAATCATACCGGCCAGTAAAGGCCTGGTCGGTGCATCTTTACATAAACATGTTCATGCATTCGACTTGTGAATCATTACTACCTCTAAAGAAACAACAATATGGTAAAATTTTATGTTTTGCGTCTCAAAAGTTAGCACAAACGTTTTTTGTAAATGTCAGCAGCTGGATAAAAATAAACCATACATCTGATTTATGTGCATTCTACTAAATGACTTAGTTTTTCCGAGCTCTCACAGCTGCAGATCTATAAAATGTCTTATTTTATGGAACATACATACAGAAACTTGGTAAATTGCCTTGTGGCTCTGCACACCAACAGATTCTTGTACAAAACTAATTTCCCTGCCGGTAAAGAAGGGTCGGTATCTTGAGCAGAATCAGGGTCATGCCTTTCAGACAGACACGTTTTCTCCAATTCAGGGACCAACGGCCTCTCTCTCAGGCTGAAATTTGTTCCATTTCTCCAATTATGAAAATGTCAGGAATGTTTTAGCTGTAATGTGCCAGCCTGTGATTATTAAAGAGCACTGTCAATAATTATTTCAACGCAGAAAATGGAGCCAACAGCGAGTATAATTCAGAGATGATTCTTGGTTGCTTTGGCATGATTGTGGAGTTTTGCAGGCTTCTTTAAAAAAGAAAGAAATCATCAGGCATCAAACCTGTTGCTTCAAATCCACCTAAACTCCAGCTAATTTACAAGCTACTCAAAGCAGAACCATCCAGGCTACAACCTAATTTAAGGAAGCTTAGAAGCACCGTTTAGTCTTTCATCTTCTCCCACAGAAGAAGAGCCATTTTGATCGGTGAGTCCCTCTCATGCTGCCTGCTTTCACATCTGAACATCAGGATGAAATGTCTCCTTCGCTAGACCCCACTGATTAAATGGATTAAATGCACTCTGATAGAACAGAATCCATATAAATTACCACAGAGGACACATCTGGACACAGGTCAGAGTTCATTGTAACTGGAGGTTTGTAATCAGTTATCCTTCAAGCTGCTGTGCCATGGTGTCTGTCTGTGTGTTTCTGCATGTGGTAAGCGGCTGTTGCTCTTGACTTGGCCTGTGGAGCATCATTTGATATTTGGAGCACTGTACAGAAGGTAGCAGAGGTCACAGATATGGACGGAGGGCGGTGTTATGTTTGGCCGATAAATTAATACGAGTCCCTCTATATGTACGATGGACCAACTAATCTGTAGGGCAGATGTTCCTGTATCAGGGTCCGAAAGTGGCACAATTCAACTAGTAAATTAATACGTAATCAAAGGGTTTAATTAGACGTATCATGAATAAAATAAAATTGAAATTGGGGAATTGAAAGCAACACAGCCTTAACCATCAAAATCAGTGGATGAGTTCAAGTGAATGTCACTTGACTGTGCCACAATGCAATAACATATGAAACCAATAAGTCCTCATTTGCACGTGCCATTAGGCAAAAGAAATACCTATTATAAATATCTATATCCAGAATTAATAAAAGCACAATTAGATGATTAAATACAAATCTTTTATTAAAGTCTGAAGTAATTTAATGGTAGCCATCCACAGACTTGTTCTGAAGAGGGCCATGAAATACTTTTTCATGTGACCAATAAATAATTGGATCAAAAGTAAAATGAGCAGGAATTACGTTTGTCTGCAAAACAAACATATTTAATGTTGACATAGTTATTTTGTCAAACTGTAGCACTTTGAGGCCTCTATAAGGGAAATAAGCCCTAAAAATGTTTTGAAATCATTAACCGCACTTAGGTAAAAATGTACCTTTTTACAAAAAAAGTTATTCCTGTATTAACCTTCAATCCTAATTGTTTAGTAATACATTTGAACCGTTAATTATTTGCTAACTGAATTGTGACACTTTGAGCTTCTCTAGTGCCTCACCCTGATTTATTATTATTATTATTATTTTAAAACATAAGAGTTAAGAAGCAATAAAATGCAGTAGCCTCTGAACACTAAAACGTCTGTGATAAACTGAGCCATTAAGTTAAAAAATAGGGCTGCTCTCTAAAATTCATAGTATTAAGGAAGACGCTGTAAAGAATGTATTTTTGTTCCCTTTTCTGTAGTTCCACTCAGAGCTGACTCTCACTTTCTGTTGCTTTAATTTTATTCTTGTTTATGATTAAAAGCCAAATGGGAAAATACATCATTAATTTCATCCCCACATGAGAATTCACACTCATGGGAGGTTTTGCCTTTTAAAGCCCACTCCACACTTTCACTCCCTGTCCCATATTTCCTCTTTTTTTACTGCATTATCACCAAAGCACACAGATTAAGAAGACTAATGACTTGCTTAGTGTGTCTAATTTAATATCAGACCCCGAGAGACCTTATAGACCTTTTAATTTTGTTTTGCTGGACCACGATGGCTGCATGCACTACCGATCCCATGTGGTTTGAGGCCGAATCTCAGAGTTTCCCAGGTGAAAACAAAGAAAACACTGAGCCTCACAGTGACAGCTGAGCCGAGAACAGAGCACCTTTCTGGCTTTCGGCAGTATGAATATAGACTAAAGTGAGGTTCAGAATCCCACTGAGATGTGTCAAGATGATGGAGCAAGGGTGACTTAAAAGAAGCCCTGTGTCCTATATTTCTTTTGGCACCGAGTATTGATCTTGAGAATGCAGCAGCACTGTAGATTTTCTTTTCTTGTGGGCTGCATTGACTGCATCTGACATACTTTGGGGACTTCAGGTCATTCATTTGGCTTAAAACGTATTCCAACCAAATCTTCTCGATGAGTTGCTTTTGCTTTTGAATTACTACCACTACGAAAATGCCCAGGTGGAAAGAGGATGGTCTGTTATTCTAATGTGAATATGTTTTGCTTCGTTTGTTCACTCTAGCACACAGATGTGATCTTTGTTCTCTTCTGGCAACTCTGGGAATATGCTGGAACATTTTGCGTCACATCTGCCTTCATTTCAAATCATCCTTGTGTTTTTGATAGCTGAAACAGAGTCTCTGTTTTTTTCTTTGCTTTCATTGTGTTTTTTTTTTCAAAGGATTAAATGCGAACTGTAAATCCTGTTATATCCAAAGCCAGTAAGTGAGCTCTTGCTCCATTCAGCATTGGGTCATAATCTCACTACTCTGGCTCTAATTATCCCACCAGATTAGATCCACGACCCATAAGATCATGCTGCGCAGATACTAAGATCAGATTAGTTTGGTGATCTGGAGGTCCTTCGTAGATGAATGGCTTCCTGCACCTTGGATGTTTGTTCATCAGGCTTCTTTAAAGGACACAAAGGTGCTGTCTGTTTAAATAGGATACCCAGGACATCTCGCGTATATTGTCAGGAAACACAAAACAGGTGGCAGTGCTGTAGCTGTTCCCAGCTGATTTACAGTGAATATAAAATATTCACACTTGTTGAGCTTTGTCCCAACTTGTCACATTTCCTCAAACTTCAAAGTATTTTGTTGTGGGCTTGACTCAAATTAAGTATTGCATAATTAAGAACTGAAGTCTTGCCACATGGACTAAATTGCTTTACTAACATAGGATAAAAATACTATTAGAACGGTGGTAGCATCATGCTGTGGGGATGCTGTGCTTCAGACGCAGGGAAGCTGGTCAGAGTTGACTATAGGATTTTCTTCTTTTCCCTTCGGCTTTTTCCCTTTAAGGATCGCCACAGCGAGTCATCCGCCTCCGTGTAACCCTATCTTCCTCTCTCACACCAACTACCTTCATGTCCTCTTTCACTCCATCCATAAATCTCTTTGGTCTTTTTCTAGGTTTCTTGCCATCCTCAGCATCCTTCTACTGATGCATTCACTGTCTCTCCTCTGTACATGTCCAGACCATCTCAGAGTTGACTATAGGATGGATGGGGATAAATACAGACCATTCATGGAAGAACACCTCTTTGAAACTGCAAGACTTGGAGCTGGACGGTTTACCTGTCAGCACAACAACCGTGCTACCCACACAGCCAGAGCTACAATGTAATTGAGTAAAATCATATGCATGTTTGCATATTCCCTTCTAAAAGTACAGACTTAAATTTGCAAGAGAATTTGTGGCTAATCGAAATTGCACAGATACAAATCAGATTGAGTGACAATTATTTTACCAAGAACAAGCAAAAAATGTATTCTTTAGGTCCGCAAAAATAATCGCAGCAAAAGCTTGTTCTACAAAGTTTTGACTCACGAAACATGAAAGCAATTGCACACTTGTATTTTTTTACTTCAAATGCTGTAAGTAAAAATCTTTCCTCGTTACAACTCTGCACTAAAAGTGTCCGTTCGTCATACACAAAAATGAGAAAATGTGAAAAGACTCGAGGGTAATGAATATGTTCGAGGCACTAGGGGTATCTCCTTGCCAGTGTGAGTGTGGAAAAGCCCTTCTTCTTTTCCAGAAACATCCGAAATGGGTCAGACAGGACAGAGCTGACAGCAGTCTACAAGTGCTGCTGCAGCTGTGCCGGTGTGTGTGCGCGTGTGTTTGTGTGTGGGCCAGTCCTTCCTTCATGCTCTGCTTGCTTTGAGCCGAGCTTGACGTGTGTGGCTGCACAAACACCAGAATGACACGACAGAAAATAAGACAAGAAAATGCGCCGAGGGAGTTGTGGAGAGGCCACTTATGGAGGGAAAAAGAAAAATCACACCCTCTCTGTGACGGGCCAATTTAAATGTAAAAAGGACCATGGCTGTACAACAGAGCACTTTGAAATCTTGTGCTTCTGATGCACGTTGTTTTCCAAGGAAACCCCCCTGCTGATGCCAAACTGGCACTCTGTTTCCCTAGAAACAGAGGAGTAGAAACATACAGTGCTTCTGTTGTAAAAAGAAAAAAAAATCAACTTTGATACAACTGGGGAATGTCTTACTCCCATCTGTGATTAACAGCCCTTTTTGTTTTGCCATTTTGGTCAAAGATTTGAGGCACAATAGTAAAGAAAGTTTTAAAAAATGACAAAAAGATAATAAAATGGCCAATTAAATCAAATTCTGTCTTGGCTTAAGGAATACAACTTAGATGTTTAGCCTATACATCAAATATATAAGTTCACAAGTGAGAACCACATCTCATGTATGCAAGGATAAGTGATTTATTGAGGGGAAATCTGGATGTCAGAAGAGGACTGAATTTTGCCAACTCATCTCAAGAAATTGCAGGATGAGGCTTTATAGATGCATGAGGAATCTAGTAGGTAGGGATGAGTACTGGGCGAAGTAGAGATGAGAACAAAGGAGGTCAGGATGAGAAACGAAGGAGGTAAAGATAAAGGCTTAAGTGAGGGAGGTTACAAAGGGGAATACGGGATGAAGGAAGAGTTGAAGACTGAAGGAGGAGGATGACAATGAAAGAGGCAGGTTAGGATGAAGGATGTAGGCATGACAAATGATGAAGGTGGAGATGAGGGATGAGGAATAATTGATGTAGGGATGAGGGATAAAAGAGCTTGGGATAATGACTGGAGGAGGTATGGGGTGAGGTATGAGGGATGGAGAGAGTAGGGATACAAAATGAGTTATAAATTAAGGAGGATGTTGAGATGAGGGATAAAGGAAATGAGGGTTAGGATGAGGAATGACAGGTGAAGGAGGTAGAGAAGAGGGATGAGGGCAGTAAGGATGATGGATGAAAAAGGCATGGATGATCAATAAAGGAGGTATGATTAAGGGATGTGGAAAGATGGACGTAGATATGAAGGTTAAAGATGAGGGAAGCTAGGTTGACTGGTGATGAATGACAGAAGATTGGGTAAGGGATGAATGAGGTTAGGCTAAGGAGGTTGACATGAGTGATAAAGACTGATGAAAATAGATTGAGAGATGACCAGTAAAACAAGGATGAGAATTTGAAATGGAGATGGATAAGTGATGAGAATGATAAAGATAAAGAATAACAAAGGAAAAAGGGAAGATTGGGGGACAAAGGAGGTAGTAATAAGAAATGCCAAACTTGTAGGAAAAGATTAGAGATGAAAAAGGAAGGAATGAGGAATAAAGGAGGAATGATGAAGTAAGCATAGAATAGTAAAGAAGGAAGGAGTGTGAGGGTAGTGAGGAATTAAAAAAAAACAATGAAAATGAAGGAAGGAAGAGTTGAAGACTGAAGGAGGAGGATGACAATGAAAGAGGCAGGTTAGGATGAAGGATGTAAACAAGGCAGCTAATATAGGTTTCAGGCAATAAGAGGTATGCTCGTAGATTAACAAATAAATTTTGATTTGTAACAGATATAACCCATCAATCCAAGTTTTCCCTTTTTAAATATAGTTTTGACATATTCCACAAATTTCTGTTGATCATCTTAATCTGCTTGATGCTTTTGAAGCTCCAAAGATCAAACTCTAAGGGGGAATCTGTGTGTGGGAGATATATACCGGCTATCCCGCCCCAGGGACCACAGCATGATGTATAGCCCTATAGCCTCTCTCACCAGACATACACGCCCACACACATAAACACACAGACTTCACCTATCCAGCCACCAAGAACACAGTTTTAATTATTAGAGATTGCTCTCAAGAATCAATCTTACTCCCCCTCACACACACACATGCACGCGCCCACACACAAACGCATTGCTTAAAAGCCAAAGTCCCTGATCGATCGCACGTTTTCTAACTTTGTGTATCAACACAAAGGGAGCTGCTTGAGGGAATTGTACTCTCGTTAAAAATCCATGTGAAAATGTCCGTGTATGGAACATTTTCTGTGAATCCTATGGATAGGATCCTATGGATAGGATTGTGAATCCTATCCTATGTATAGGATTCACAGGGGCCACTTTTCTGGGGTCTTGCAGAAACGAGGCTGCCGTGTGAAGAAGTGCAGACCGAACCTAAACCCGGCCTTCAGGTGGTGCTTCGAAGAAATTTCACTGTGGATTTGTTTTACGAGTGCATGTCTCTGTTTCCCTCTCCATATGGAGCTTAGCATCCTGATTACCTGAAGGTACTTTGTTTTGCTATAAAGATGTTTCCCATCTCCCCACCTGGGATGGACACATTTTAAGACGCCAGCAAGCAACAGATTGGCCAATTTAAAACCCTATGATGCCACTGAATAGGTTTTCAGTTGCCCTGAAATACTTTAGTTGTATTTCCTCTTCATCAGAACAAAATTGTAAACAATGAAAAATATAAAAATGTCCAATTTTGAATGACACTTTGTTGCGTTAACGACGTAAGCATATTTGATTGGGATTTTATGCAATGTAAAGTAGCATATCGTTATGATCCAAATTTTAAACATTTCTAACAGAAAAAAAAAATCAAAAGTGTGGTATATGCATTTGTATTGAGCTTCTCTCAGTCAATACTTCATTGAACTACTTATAATCACTGCTTCAAGTCTTCTGGGGTAAATCTCTATCTGAATCTTTGCCCATTATTTTTTCAAAATATTCCAACATTTACACTGGACAATGACTGTCTGATTGGATAGAGGCTGCAAACTGCAGCTTTTAGGTCCCCCAGCTGGATTCAGATCTGGACTTAGACTCTGCCATTAATTTTACTTGCTTTGACCAGAATCTTTCCATTGCAACTCTGGTTACATGTTCAAGGTCATTGTGTCAGTCCCTTTTTTTGGGACTGACACAATGTCCCTTTTTCTGTCCCTTTTTCCACCCATCTTCCCATCAACTCTCATCAGCTTCCCTGTCCTTGTCGAGGAAAAGCGTCAACAGCATTGAAGCTGCCACCACAGTGTTTCACAGTGGTGATGATGTGTTCAGGGTCAATTACAATACTGAGTTCTCCACCACACTTATCTTTTTGCCTGTTGACAGCAAAGGTTGTTATAAGATTGAAGCACCTTCCACAAGTTTGCTCTGTGACCCCCATGGCTTGCTTCGAACTGTAAATGTGACTTCCTATTACCGTCTGTCTTGTATTCTTTTGTTTTCATGATCCTGTTTTTTTTATCATTTCTTTTTTTTAAAGAATCTCTCTACTCTACAGCACAGGCTGAACTTGAAAGTTTTGGATTGCTCACCTGCTTTCTATCATTCTTTTGAATTAGGTATTTTGGTACACTTCTCATCTCTGTTACAAAGGTTAAATTGCACCACTTTTCACCAACTGAGTAACTAGTTGACTTCAAAAAGGCAGTGGACTGCTCTGGATTTTATTAAGGGTTATCAGAGTAAATGAGGTGGATAAAACTGCAGGCCAGATTTTCATTTCATTAAAAAAAATGAAAACTGTGTGTCATTTACTCAGACATGTTCTCCATAAAACACATTTTCATTGTTCAGCTGAAGCGGCACGATTGTATCCTGTACCATCTCAACTCAGGAGGCGAAGCGGGGAATGTGTGAGATACGTACCTAGCATAAGCGTTTCAGACCTACACAGTAGCAAAAAAGCCATAACTTTCCCCTCAGATAGACCCCTTGAGACTTCTTCAGCTCTACATCTTACACATACACCCCTGCTTGCTGGGAGAGATGATTTAGCGTTTTGGATGACAGTGAACTTGATTTTTTTTTTCTTTTTTTACCTCCCCAGGGCTTTCTTAGAATGAAATCTAGTGTGATGGCTGCCTCTGCAGTAAGTGTTGAACATATATAATGCCAGACACATGTAGGGGTGCACTTCCGCACCGGATTTGTCTCCTCCTGGCTTTCAGCACAGAAACTCCCGAACAACAACCTCACTGCTCTTTATTAAGACATCTCTTTTTATTGTTTCATACTCCCCTGCCACTTCTTCATATCTTAACATAAATTGTGAAACCACCAAAAATTACGGGACACATCGAAGCGGCAGCGACTCTGAGCAATCTAACCACGGAAGATACTTATTTACTGTTAATACGTGGGTAATCCCCCGGTTG
This sequence comes from Xiphophorus maculatus, assembly GCF_002775205.1. Classification (NCBI taxonomy): domain Eukaryota; kingdom Metazoa; phylum Chordata; class Actinopteri; order Cyprinodontiformes; family Poeciliidae; genus Xiphophorus; species Xiphophorus maculatus. Next base: position 9,663,303 of record NC_036449.1, read on the forward strand.
GGTTAGGGATGGAAAACAGACACTCTTGCATCCCAGAGAGGGTGCTGTTGGGTTCATTATGGGAGTCAGACAGCCACATATTAATTCTGATGCCTATAATTGGATGGTCTATCTCTGAGCAGGATGGGGCTTATGAGCCCGTAAAGGTAGCTCTGGGATTTGCCAGCAGACAGGAAGAGAGAGATAGAGAGAGCGGGGGAGAAGGAGAAGAACCACATGCTGTTTTTATGGCAGTTTAAAGCAAAAAACAACAAAAGGAAAAACAGAGTTATCACAGTACGGAAGCTTGTGAAATACCAAAGTACATCGCTCATTTACTGATGTACAGCCTCATACTGTACAGTAAATGTACTGTACAAGTACATTTACTGTGAAGTAATTGTACAATAAACCCTACCAAAACTGAAACATAAATGTACTGTACAAGTATGTTTACTTGTGCAATACAAGTAAATGTCATGTTATATGCACAAACTTCAATGCATTTTGTCATTATTTGATGCATCGAGGTAAATACAGAATTGCAAAGTAGAAGGGAAATCATTTTCACTTTTTGTTTCTTTATACAAATACAAGTTTGTAATAAAACGTTTGTTTTCAGTCTCGTCCTGAGCTCAAGGGTATAGTGACCAGGCACATTTTACCAAAACCGCTACCTGCTGTGTTAGTTTTTGCACAATCTCTCAGACTTAATCAAATTAGTTGGAGAGAATAAATGAACAAGTTATATTCTTCTTGTTTTTTTTTTTTTTAGAAAAAAAACAACAACCAGATTTTCAACTGGATTTACATCTGGACTTTGATTCAAACATTGCTATGCATGGATATGCTTTAATGTGAACCATTCCATTGTAGTTCTTGCTGCATCTGAAGCTTCTGCATCTTACCCTGAAACTAAAACTATGATGTAACCAAAGGATTGTTGCAGCCTCCGACTGATTTTCTTCAAGATTTCTCAACTTTCACCAACTTCCCATGTTGCACAGAATTTTTTGTTTTATTTTTGCGTAAACCGTGACTATTCTGTCTGTTTCCCCCCCCTTTTTTTTTCTCTTCCAGATCCCCAGCTCAAGGGTATAGTGACCAGGTTATATTGCAGGCAGGGATACTACTTGCAAATGAACCCAGATGGCTCTCTTGATGGGACCAAGGATGACAGCAGTAATTCCAGTGAGTACTGTGGCGCTATCTTTTTGCCTCAGGGAATAAAAATTTTAAAAGGTGACAGAAAGAATATTGAAAAACACTGAACAGGGAACATTGTTAATCATAACTCAACTGTTTAACGCTTTTAGTATTTTAAACTCCCTTTGGCATAATGCAGCACAACGTTGACGTTCAGCACAGCAGCGTTGTACATTTATCGTTCTGGTGTGGAGATGATACATTCCCTGTCTTCCCAGTCAGTCTCCTCCAACCCTCGGGTCAATATACTTCCTCAATTTTTAGCCTTTGGAGTAAAAATGAATCCTGTGGGATCACACCAATTCATCCTTATCTCTGAGGGACAAAGTAGACCAGGAAACAGCAGATTTAACAGAGAGGAAAATGGTATTATTACATTGTTCTGGCACTACTCCTCTGCTGCTTCAGGCTGGGTGGTTAATTTGATTCCTGGACCTGGTGCTAAAGCTGGCTTGACACTCAGCATTGTGTCACTTACCACTGTCAGCAAGAGGGGGTTTGGCACATGTCACATCTGATTAGATAAAGAAAGCTATAGATAGGATTCACAGGGGAGAAATTGGGTTATTATTAGAACTTTGATGTTGAATTAGAACTTGGAAGAATTGCAAAACTTCTCCCTCCTCTTAACCCTTTGTTTAGGGGTCTCTGAGTTTACCATAACAGGAGATTCATAAACTTAGCCAACTGTGGTTTGGTGATGAAGGAAGCCCTATTTTAACACAGCTGCAACATCCATTCAGCCAGTTTTGGTCTCATACCCACGCACGGTACCAATAAACAGTTAGGTAAACATTAATTTCATTGTTTATAGGGCTTGTCCACAGAAAAAAATTTTTTTTTCATAGATGAACTTTGTAATTTCTCAAAAAAATATTGAAAATACTGGATCATTTTTAGAAATGTGGCTATCCATACAAAAAAAGTGACTCAAAGCATTACGTTAACTATGGCTAGGCTGTACAGTCCTCATAATGCTAACTATAGTGCTAATATTTAGCCAGATTAACACAACATCTAAAAAAACCACAAGTGGCACTTTTATCTAAATGTCTGTATTTATGCATCTGTTTTCCAGCATTGTTTAACCTTATTCCTGTGGGCCTCCGAGTTGTCGCCATTCAGTCAGTGAAGACAGGGTTATACATCGCCATGAACGGGGAGGGCCATCTCTACACATCAGTAAGAACACTATTTTAGTCTAGTCTATTGTTCATTTTACAGTTTTATTCACAGCAAAAAAAAAAAAAAAAGAAATGGAACCAAAAGTCAATTTAAGTTGTTTTTTTTTCTGGGATTTAACACATTAAATTTGTTAATGTCTCCCAATTTTGTTTTCTGTTTAACTGTATTATGCTGCATGTGTTGCATTACCCAAAATAGAAAACTGCTTCAAAAACACCATGGAAGTGGAGGCAATATTTTGTTCGGATTTTGGTGCAGCCTCTATTTTTTTTTTTTTTTTTTGCTTTATAGTCGGAATTAATTGACTATTTCTCTTCAACTAGGATTCAGTAAGCTTCACAGCCGGGGGAGTAATAAGACCTCACCCAGCAGAGATAGAGCTTCTTTGCTTGGCACTTTACTCTGTCCTACAGCAGTCGTACAAATCAATCAGCGGGAGGAACACTGGGAGTAGTGCTCTTCTTTTAGACAGGAGAATCCATCAGAACAACTGTCTCCTCTTCCCTCTGCAGACGTTATGTTCCTAATTCTCAGAGCACAGACCGGGCATGGCCATCTTATTCCTCATTCATTACTGTAGGGGCTTAAGAGGAAGTTCTTCTTTTAATGTACCATGCACCCCAAAGAAATTCTCTAAAATGCAATCACTGCTCGATTTAAAGCATGAAATGAAATTCGTTTGAAAAGGATTGACCCAGAATTCTGTGGATTATTCAAGAATTGTGCAACAGGGGTGTTAAATTAATGGATTATGCCATATTTAAAGGTACTATGTTGCTGCACACAAGTAGTAGTTTGATACTAGTGAACAGTTATTACAGTGAGATATTTATACCAGCAGACATGCTAGCTCTTATGGCTCGCCCCAAATTTTGTTTCAAGACAGCATTAGCTTTCAAAACTTAATAGATGGTGCTTCTGCTGTATCAAGATCACAACTGACTGGATTTTTCAAAATTGTAAGTCATTTCCCAACAACCAACTTCATGTTGTACTTTAAGGAATGGAAAGCTTAGTAGGATAATCATGACTTGTTTAAATTTTTTTTTTAACAAAGTTCACTGACCCAGGTTGGTAGATTAAATAGAATATCTCTTCGCTAATTGCTTAGTGGTCTAAACTTTGCTCTTTAAACAAAAGTATTTTTTTACTGGATCAGCCTTTGATCATACTGTTTTTCTCCTGTAACCTTTGATAATTAGCCCATCATGAGCCGTTAAGAGGTACTTTCTACTTTTCCTAGTTGGAATATTACATTTTCTAGGCCTGTCTCTTCTCCACAAGTAGTCCTTGTACATCTTGCACAATTTTTTCCCCCCCTGCTAATGGAGGTAGTGATCAGACATCAACTCTCCTAACCACCCACTCAAAGGTCTCTCTTTTGCTCCCTGGTGTGCAAATTACTCCAGTAATGGCAGCCTTGCAAGATGCTGCTCATCCTCCTCCATTTCCGCCTCCTCCGTCTTCCTGCATCCTCCATTCTGCCCTGTAAGCAGGGTTCAACTGCTCTGCCCATTATCACTCTATCCCTTCACAGGAATAAAACTGACAGTCGTCCTTTTTCTAGCCATTTGAAGGTATTGGATTTTTGTTCACTCCCATGTTAAAAACTGGCTTGGATGTCTGAAGGCATGATAATGTAGAATTATCCAGGGACGTGGCCAAAAAACAAATAACATATTTTACAGCAATAAAATAATCTGTCTCCCTGTTTCTTAAAAACCAGTTCATTTTCAGTCATTGAAATTCAATTGGCCGGCTTATTCTGTTTCAGTATTACATATATTCCCAAGTCTTTCCCTTCAGTGATGTACTTTGATAATGAGTGACACTTGAAGTGAAGCAAGAGGAGAATTCCACTCGAGACCCATTCAAGGCCTCTGCTGGTGCATCATAATCCTTTGTGCGAGGCACCCAAGGCTCCGAATGAGGCTCAAATGACAGAGATAGGATCAAAGTGACAGTGCAGTCTGGCACAAAGGACACACTGCAGAATAAAGGGGAGCTCAATCATCTCACTTCTTTTCAATCTGCTCCCTTTTTTGTCAGAACCAGTAAAGTCCGAGCTAATTTCTTTTCTAGGCTGCTCCCAGGATCAGGCATTTCTTCTGAAATCTAATAAAAGGAGTTATTCCCGCCTTGTTGAATGAGGTAGCCGAGACAGGATGTACAAAAGTCCCTTGATAACTGTAATATAGCTCGTAATGCAAAAAAGCAGACAACAGTAAATGAGATAAAAAGTAAAAAACCTCATTTATTCAGTCGGGACGCCTGTTTGAAAACCCTACCAGCTAACAAGGAAGTAGTGGATATTCTATTTTGCTACACATGATGAAATTGTGGTATTAGAGAATGCAACTCCCTGGTGATAATCTTCTTTTGCAGGGCTGCTAATACGGACTCCTGCCATCTCTCTTGTGTAAATGTTCGGCATTTTATGGTTGACTGAGTTCTTTAGAACCACTTCCCCATTCCTTCACTCCGCCCCGGTGTCTCACTGCAGGCTTTCTTTATCAGGAGCTTGCACTTGTTAGCGCTACCTTTCATGTTTGTCAAATTGACTCGCTGCGTCATTTGAGTGGAATCCTTCAGAGGACCAATTGGGAAAAGTGCAGTGGGTGTTAGTTTCACTTGTTAAGGGCCGTTTCATAGTTAGTGCATGGACGCGGAGGACTGAAGGCATCCACATCCTGCTGTGCTCAATCCAGAATCTACGAAGGCTCCAAGGAGCTTCATGTGAAAGAATGAAGCAGTGCATGGCAGAAAAAAAAAAAAAAAAAAAACTTTCTGAAGCACTGACTGCTTCCCAAAAAATAAATAAATAACTCAAAGCTTAGCGCAAGGTTCAGGGCCACCGAGATGTATGAAATGGGAGAAATAATTCCTGACCATTTTGTCAGCACCCAGTTGACTGGAGGCGCAAGAACACGACAGCTACTCAAACATAGAGAAGCTAGCTAGCTGCAGCTAGTCCCATCTGCTAACTCGTAAACATTAAATGAATCAGTGGAAGCGAGAGTTGAAGGTGGTTATTACTCCACATCCTGAATCAGCTATACTTTAGTCTCCTCGTTAGTACAGTGGTGAGTATCCCCGCCTGTCAGTGGGAGACCGGGGTTCGATTCCCCGACGGGGAGTGAAGTTTGTTTCAGGTCCCTCTTGAAAATGAGATCTAGATCTCAACGGGGTTTACCTGATTAAATAAAGGAATATTATTATTATTATTTAGGAAGTATATAAAACGAACTTCGCTCATTGTTGTTAAAGCAATAAAAATGGCGCTGCAGGGAGAGGTGGAGCTGACATGAAAGCTAAAAATCAAAACGCTCAGTCATTACATCATTGGAGTTGTCAGTGACAGATGAAAGAAAAATAAACAAAGTTCCCGATCATTAAGAAGCTTGCTCAAGCTTTTATTGTTAGCAGTTTTTTTTATGTGACATATTTTGGTGATGAGCATTTTTAAAAGGAAGATTTCCTTTCCTTTCCCGCTCAATTTTGACCTTATTTCCAACCAAGGACCAACCTAATGCTTTATGCATTCTGATAATATTTGTGTACTTGTATCAAATCAAGGCAAGACAAGCTGCCCTATTTTGGACTGACTGTAGTTTGATTAAATGTCTTTCTGAAGCACCGGACCACACTAAGGGGCAATACTGCAAGTGACACTGGACAAGTTTGTTAATGATTTGAGGGATTTATTTTAAGACCGGTCTCGAGTACTACAACACTGATTTACAGCCCCTAACTTGTCCCACTGATACTCACAAGTCTTTACATTTAGTTCACCACAGCTATTAATATTCAAGTAGGCCAATTTATAACTCGTCGTAATCCACGTGCATTGTCTACCTTTAAAAGTTGCCTCTTACACTGGCAATCTACAGAAAACCAGTTTATTAAAATCATCCACAAAATATATCTTATTTCCTGAATTGTCAATCATTTGACATAGTTCATTAAGATAAACAATAATTGCACTAGGTGATCTATTGGACAGAAAATAACTTGAAAAAGTACTTACGTAGACTTTATTGGTCACCAGATGTGAGCTGACCAGAAACATCCAATACACACTTATTATATATTGAGCCAAAACAGCTGCGTAAATCACAGGACCTTAAATAGGTATCATTTGGATAAAGTAAAATAAATAAATACGAGAACTGTAACTGTATAAAATCATTGCATAGAAGTTAGGCTGTGACTAGCAACAGTCAGGCTGAGGCTTAGTGGGCTCCCTCATTATTTTTAAAGTGTTGCTCTCTTCAATGCAGTGTCAGGAAGTGAAGTGGTCATGAGGGCACGAAGAATCGCTTCATGTTTTAATGAATAAATAGGTTGAAGGAAGGCATCAAAGCTTAACCCTGGAAATGCAGTTCAGGGCTGAGATGAGACAAGCATATAAATAACTGGTCGTTCTGTCATTTAACATAATTTTTTATCCATTTATATTTTTTCACATGAAAATGGCTTCGTGGGTTCCTTTTAGTGTTATCCAGTAAAATCTTTCACGTCTTTGTAAAATCCTACCAATTCAGGAGAGAGTTGCGTTCAAGCAATTAAACAGTTACCCTGATGTTTTACTTGACTGCAGATACCCCCCCTCAAACAGGGAGTCGCCTCCTCAGTGTGTTTGACTTTACCAGAGGGAATTGGGCAACCCTGAACTATAAATCATGATACACAACACTGCTAATACGTCCTCCATCTCTTTCCAGGTCAATAGCTTAACGTCTATTAATGTCAGTTCTCTAAACCTCTCTGCTATTCCCCAGGTTATTCTGGGCAAATTAAGAGTTGGAGAGTGCAGCTGCTTTCTGAGTCACTGGTTTACATGACGCATATTTATTATCGACTACACGAATGAGTCATTTTACGGATATTTCTTAGATAAATCCTTTGATAACTGGATGGATTTTTACCTGGTGTGACTTGTATATAGTTGTGTTTATGTTAGCAGATTTAAAAACAAAATCAGCATCAAAGTCTGTCACTGCTTGGAAAAACATTCAAACCATAAGATATTATACTTCAAGAATGAGATTTTAAATTTTTATATTTAAAAAGATGAAATCAATTATTGTGACCTGTGCATCAGCACACTTGCACTTTTAAATTGAACTGCTACAATGAAGTAGCCTTTTTGATAATGGGCAAGTTAGATTTTTAGAACAGCGATTGTTTTTGACAGGCTTAATGGAGTGTTGCGTTTTTACCAAAAACACTGTTGGATTTTAATTACTTTTCATTATCAAATTTAATTTCGTCACAGACCTATGTGGAGGAAAGCTGTGTTTGGAGCTGTGGGTGCTTAGATGGAGTCTTTGTCGACAATGTTAAGCCTATATTGCTGATCCCTAATGGATTATCACTGAAACAGAGGTCAACACAACATTGAATGGGTCACAGAGATTTGGAGACCATATACCAATTGCAACATCTGGCTATAATTCAATAACATGACTGTATGGCCCATTGCATTCCCGTGATCTCATTTGACATTTATTGCAGATTTGTTACTGTTGATGTAATTCAGAAGGTTGGGTAAAAACAAATGTTTGTGAAGTTCTATTCTTGAGTTGCTTTGCAGGGATTCCCTGACAATGCATCAAGCTCATAACATGCATTGTTTAGTTCAAAATAACCCTGAAGCATATGGGACATGCAACACTGAAACGGAGCAAAAGAGGTTGCTTTTTGTTTTTTTAATAATGGTCTGTTCATAAGTTATTGATTTCAAGAGTGAAGATCTGTCAAAATTTATAACGATATGGCTGTAACAATAACCGCAGCTTTGAAATTAATTTCAAATGCTAGTCTGACAACAAAATAATCACTGACTAAAAGACTTGTACTTGGAGATGACAATCTCTTATTGGGAAGCTGTCAAAGTAATGGCACGGTCTATTTGCAAGCTCAGTACCCAACGTTAACGTGGAGATCAGCAGCCAAGAATGGATCTGTTAGCTGCACCTACAGCTTTATTATTTTCTCCCTATTTACTATAGAGCTATTGAGAATTGAGAACTGAATATAGATTAGCTGTGAGTTCTACTTTTTACAAGAGGGTCCCTTTCTTGATCCAAACCCACCTTTATTATGTTCTAAATAATGAAAAAAGAAAAGAAGCAGAAATAGATCCAGATGCGTTTACAGAGTGACCCTTTCAATAAGTGTATTGTAAATCTGCTCCAACCGTCTGTTATTTCTGTATCAGGTAAAGTGTAATGATGTACAACAATATCTTACAAATATTTTATTTCTTGACCAGCATTCTCTGCTTAAGGACCATCATTGCATAAATTTAGAAACTTGTCTCCTAGCAGTTCTGAGAGATTGAACCTCCCAGAATTTTCTCCTCTGCTTACGTTGTAGAAGCATGTTCTAGCTGTCTTTTTCAACCCACTGAATGCCAGGTTTCTAACCATGCTGGAAATTAGCCAAATATTGATCCATCGGCAGTACAAATTGAATCCCCCTCATCCAACAGAAATAATCCTTTAAAATGGGTTGCCCAAAAACACACAGACAGTTGCAGGATGCTGCAAGAATGCTTTGGGAAATCCATGGAATATATGGTGCAGACAGTTAATGAAAAAGCAGGAGCCTGAACAAAACATAAATAGTGCACTGAATATTAGCGGGGAAGAAGAAAACAGAGAGAGAGATTTCTAAGGTGTGTTTGGCAGGGAAAGCCCTGCTGTGGTTATTATAATCAGTGAAGCATGCAGGCGATCTCTTCTTGTTGCCCCCATTTGTCTCATTATTTATTCTAAAAGCAGTCTCTATCATGTAATTATTTTTTGTATCATGGCAGGGTAATTCAAGTCTGGCATCAAAGGCCCTGAGCTACTATTGACAAGCTGGGGAAAAGACACTAATACTTTTATTGATCATATCTACTTCTACATCAGTCATCTGTGGATATGCTAATATCATGAAGAGAATCCTACTTCATTAAATGGGCTGTGTTGTGGTTTTCCAGTTGACACAGTCGCCTGAATCTTTGTCACAACACTAAATAACATAGTCATTATTTCAGCAATCTATTACTGATTACTAGCTACGACTTATCGAATGTGTCAACCATGTAACACGCTGGCACTTTTTTAGGGTTTGCACCAAATTTTCAGGAGAAGTACAAGCCCTTGCATGGCATATACCACAGACAGGTTGAAGATGTGACTGATCGCCTGGAGTAGCTGGATTGAAAGGCAATACAGACACACTAGTTATGGCAGCACAGGAACTGACACTCAGAAAAAGAGCAGCACATTGTAGCTGGGTGGACGGTTCTAGCAGACACCAGGACTCCCACAACCAAGCGATGTTAATGATGTACAGAAGGATCTTTGGCGAGTGTGGGCTCCCGTTTAAATCTGGGAGAACTGTTGTACTGTGGGTAAGTTTGCTCTCTAACTTGTATTTAGCAGCCGACCAAATATTGACTCCTGAAAAAGTCGTGTATATTGACCATAGTTTATGCTGCCTCGTCTTGCTCCTCCATGGTGTGCTTGTGACTGGATTTTAAAACTTATCTAAAACACCAAAAATGACATTATGGTGAAGTCAGAGTGAACTGAAGATGTAGCCCCTCAGCTGAAGAACCAAAGGCACCAAAGAGTTATAAATTAGTGGAATAACACTTCCTTTAAATGGATAAAATATCTGGCTTTTTGAATGTAAAAAAACAAAACAAACAAAAAAACAGAATAAAATGATCTAATCTTAAATAGCACCAAACAGTGTAACTCTATCACTGACTTTCTTGACATTGTCTTCTTTGGATAAAACAGCTTATCCTTAATTCCATCATCCGTCTCATGAAAGTGCTTTTAAATTAAAACTTTACACTTCCCCAAAGATTCTTTAAATGTCAGTGATATAATTCTTGATAGTTAAGCATGCATGATGATTGTACACATGATTTTTTTTCTTATGCTCTTCCAGATCATTCTCTGTTTATTTTGAAATGCCTACAGCCAAGTCTAAAAGTATTCAGACCCCTGGCAAAATTAGATTTTAATTTTAATTCAACTGATATGTTTGATTTTGATTTAGAAAATCAGACAAACATCTCCTAACAATGTATGTGTTTTAAAACCTAATTTATAAATTTTTATGTATTTGATATTAAAAAATGACGTACACAAATTCTGCATATATATTTTTTTTCCTTTTCTCAATAATCAGTGGGGACTGTGAGTGTTTTAGAGGGTTTATCTGTATGTGGTATCTGTTGCTTGAAGAGACACAGCCCAGCTACGTGTCATGTGACCTCAACCAGAAAGCTAGTCAAGTTTGATTTCTAGTATTTTTAAATGCTTACTGCAACTTTGTACAACCTTTGTTAATTTATGATATCAAGCTACTGCAATGCAGAAGTTAGTTAATGCTCATACATATTGAAAATCATTACGTATTATAGGCTTGATAATTCATGTGGAACATTATATCATTCATTTGCATTAAGCTTATGTGTACATGTTTATGAGAAAGATTGAAAAAGTAATGTATCCTTTTTCTGTGTGTTTTAGTTTCACACTTTAGTATCAATAAACCTGTGGACAAGAAATCAGCTTTCCTTAGTCGTGATGTTAAGGAAGAGTTTATCTTCCTTAACTCTAGTTGCATTTACACATGGCGATGGCAATACATGGACATTTTTATCGCCAGTGTTGCTCTCATGTTTGAGAAATAATGCTGACCTGCTTTTTGTATTTTTTTACTGGTATTTTTAGTGTTAATCTTTTGATCATGAGTCTTCAAAGTGGGAAGGCCTCCCTGCCATCACCTTGTATTTACCTCCCTCCACACGTTTCCCAACCAGATTTTAGCTGGAACTCGATTTCGGTGACTCAAAGACTTTTTTTTTTTACATCTATTCAGAAGTAACTTGGTCCATTTAAAATATTACCTTCTGCCAATCCACCGGGGTTTTGAATGTCTTTGGACATAAATGTACAATACAAGTTTTGCCTCCATGAAAACTCACAGTTCTTTGTTTTGTCCTTGCTTTTTGTTTTTGATGTTGTAAGAACAGAATTCCAGTAAATGCAGATGAGTGATTATTCTTGATGTTTTCAATACATTTGCTTTTCAGAACTACATTTTCAGGCAAATATGATGAAAGCTCATGTCATTGTTTTGGAACAGCTTCAGCTCAATAATCCTCCTTGAGCGGCCATCGGTCCTTGTTTGGAATCCATCCAACAGAACAGAATCCTGGACATTTTAGAATTGGGCCAGCGCTCCCATTATCTACGGAAACTTTTACTCATACATTATGTTGCGTTTCTAATCTGTACTGATGGTTTATGGTTGACAGTATCCAAAAGGACAGTTAAAAATAAAAATCTAGAGAAGCCAGATGGAAAATAAATGAAATGTTTCAAAGGAAAACCTATGCTTGAATTGCAAGCACTCGTAGACCCTCAAAATTGCAAATTCTGGTTTTCATGTTTGTTTTAGTGGAAGACACCCTAGAGGACATGTCAGTATATAAATACAGATGGCGTTGTTACTACTTCTCTGTGAATGCTCATTGCAGTAGTTATCAGAGCAAACATGGCTAGCCCGTTCGTCGAATTCATGACCCCAGTTCTGGCCTAATTGGTTTCCCAGTGTGTAAATGTCAAGCACCATGCAAATACAAATGGCGCACTCGTGCTTGTTGTCTCAAGAGCTGTGTTATGTGCAAATGAGAGCGGAGGAGGAGCTCGGTATTAAACAATATTTATCATTTGCAAACTAAACAGAGAGTGCATGCTAGTGGATCAATTGTATAAGTAGCCTTCATCTTAATCAGGTATGCTCTTTAAATTTAAAATTTGACTAAGCTTATCAAATCTTTTACACTCAAAATGAAATTAAACTCAGAAACATTTCCATTGGGTGGTTTTGTGTGATTTTTCATAAAACATGGGATTAGGAGCCAGACTAAATAAGGAAAAAAATATTGTATTTTATGTTTTTGTCTTTGATATAACTAGTTCCATAATGCTCTCATTATATATATATATATATATATATATATATATATATATATATATATATATATATATATATATATATATATATATATATAATATGCAGTATTGAAACTAGTAGGTGTTAAATATTCAGCAGTCTTGATGAGGAAATCACCCACAGGTCTCCTGTTAGCAATTAGCAAGACACGCCCTTCAACAAAAAAGGGCGTGGCCTGCCTGCTATAAAAGAAGGATTTACACTGACATAAACCCCACTCACACACTAGGATCAAAAGAAATAAAGCATATTGGAAAACTGAAAGAAGTAATAGTAGGGTCACAAATTTATTCATAAAAATAATTAAGGTTTTCTTAGCAGTCCTGACTTTATTGTGACTGAGTTTGCAAATATAACTCATGTCCAATTTCTTCCTAGTGGATGCATACAACACGCTGTGAGAAAAGACGAAGGCTTTTACTGTGACAGAAAAGCCCCTCAGTGATCAGCTTGCCTGTACATGTAACAGCCGTGGCTCTCGCTTTACCCCTCCTTTCCTTTTGCAGTTTCCATCTATGAAATGAAAGTTAAAAAAAATCAATACAGTGAGAATTGTTAGAGGACGGCTTTAATAAGGGAATGAAAATTAATTCCCTTAGAGCAGGGTGCCCAAAGTCGATCCTCGAGGGCCGGCATCCTGCACACTTTAGTTCTCTCCCTGATAATACCAACGACATTTTCAGCATGTCAATGTTCTTCTTAGGCCTTCTAACGAGCCATCATTTGATCCAGGTGTGTTAAACCAGGGCGAGAACTTAAACATGCAGGATGCCAGCTCTCCAGGACCGACTTTGGGCACCCCTGTGACTTAGAACATAGCTAAACCTGCCTCTAACTGTGTGTGTGTGTCAATGAAACAACAGGAATCATGATCGAGTTTGTTTGTACAAAGATCAAACAATTCTCACGAGTCGAGCTTCACAGTGTATATAGGTCCGATGGTCTGTTCTTTTCACTGTTTATTGCACCATATTGTGCTTACATACCGGAGTCTATGCAGCAAGCTTGCAAAGAGCAAAAGGTGGTGGAACGAACTCAAAGTAATTAATAAGCTATTTGAAGGAGGAAAAGGGGCAAATTACTCTCAGTATGTATTTTTGTTTCTCATTGTAAATTAAACACCAGCCATAAGTTTATTTAGGCTTGTTTATGCTGGAGTACAACATGTTTCCCAGTGCAAAACAAGCAAAAAATACAACTAGCAACTGAATAGAAAGCTAAACCAAAATATTAGATACTTTTTGGTGCCTACTCTTAGTTTGGAAAGGAGAATATAATGATATTAAAATGTAATGATTTTTAAGCATTAACACATGTTCATATATTGACACATATGAATCATTAGTTTAAAAAAATGCATCGGAGCAGGAGCTCAATAGATAACCAGTATGCCAATTAGAGCAATACCCCGGCACCTCCATCACTCCACTGTCTCTCTACATCTTTTATTCAGAACTGTTTAAAGTCAGTGCTATGGCATTTCAGAATGAAGCTCTCTAAGGTATTGATTGACAGGATTTGGCTTCTTACTGAACTCCTGATGGGCAGGCCAGTTGGTTTCGTGGTTTCTCTCTGGCTGACTGGTTGACTCACTTAGCCTTTCAACAAGAGACACAGTGTGTTGGGGAATCCTCGGCTGTCATCCGCAGATGCATGGGATGAGGGCTCTGGCAGCTTGTCAGAGAGGCTTCAGGAGAGATTTATGTTGTGAAATGGTCCCTCTGCAGTGAAACTTTGAAAAATATCAAAGCAAAAAGAGGGCTCTCTGCTGCCAAAAAGCTTAGTTTTACTATACATCAAAGCAAAAGGCTTAAAACAGCTCAAAAATCCAGTTTTTTGGTCAAGCCATTGCATGTTATTATATAATAGTGCTGTTTTTACATCTAATTTTATGGACATCCATTATTATGCACATGTTACAATGTCTATGTCGTGATTAAGCATTTAGTTTTGCCAGGTCTGATTAAATCTTGGTCATAACATGTAGAATATCTGTTTTTAATTTTGTGTGTTTCTCAAAGGAAAGCATATTTTTTTATAAAGGTTTTAAGTTGCAAAAGTTTTGAATACTGTAGCCTCACAGCAGAACGGCTCTGCTCAGAATATTCTGCGTGTGAATGTGGGACTTATATTTAGGCATTCCAGTTTCCTTCCACATTCTAAATTTATTCTCTTATTTCTTCTTTCAAAATTGCCCCTTGGTATTAGCATAGTAATATGCGTTCATATTAGTATGTGACAGATTTCTGTGTGGGTATTTCTGTGTCGTCTTGTGACACAGACGACACGACTCTTCTAAAAATATTGCAGTTTTTTGTATTTCTAATGAGCATGCAAGGGAAAAAATATTTTCTTTACACAAATATGTTTATTAATTATTGATATTATTATTTAAATATCTTAATAACTATTACTGCCCACAATGTTCTTCACAAAAAAGAAAATGTTGCTGCGAGTACAACATATTTCAAATGTATACTTTAATATTATCCCAGCAATTATGGTTCACTAAAAATCAGCCCCTGTGTTTGATATCGAAATGGAGAAACTCAAGTAACAAAATACAGAAAAAGGAAACTGAACAGTTCAACACAGAACCAACTCTCTAAGTGCAGCTTTAGAAAGTTCTGCTTTCTTATAGCCTATACTTCCAGTGTAAAAGATAGAGCACTTGGGTTTACTGTCCTGTTGTGTTCAACATATGTTGTGTAATCCTAAATGATGTTCTTCATAACACAAGAGCTACAACTTATGTCCATTGCTTATGTTTTTTGTTTTAGGCTTCCTTTTTCTTAACACTGAACCAACTGTTCAAACAGACGAGCCTTTTTTTGACATTTTCTAAAGACAGACCTTTCTTCTTCTTCTGAACAACAAGCCCAGAAAGTTCAAATAACCTTTCGCCTAGTACAGTTATGACAGGGATTGTCAACTACTTCCAGGCATTGTTGGGTATCTCACTGTGTGTTCCTTTGTGTTTGGACCACCGTGGTGAAAGACCATCTTCCATGTAGTCAGAGGAAGACTCTGGGCGCAGGGGTGTCAAACTCCAGTCCTCAAGGGCCGCTGTCCTGCAACTTTTAGATGTGCCTCTGCTGCACCACACCTGAATAGAATAATTAGGTCTTTAGCAAGGCTCTGGAGAACTGATCTACACAAGGAGGAGGTAATTAAACCATTTCATTCCAGTGTTTTGTACCTGTGGCGCATCTAAAAACCGCAGGACACACTGGCCCTTGAGGACTGGACTTTGACACCTGTGCTCCAGGGTAAGCATGAGGGCTGTTCTTTCTTGGACTGAACAGGTGTTGCAGGAAATTCATGCTGTGCAAGCCAATAATCAAGTGCCACACCTCAGTCCTCTGTGGTCAGCTCAGACTCTTGAGGTCTGAGGCACAACCTACGGCAACCTTGAGCCAAATGATGTTTGTTCTATTCTCCAATTCTGTTGGGACGATCTCCTTAAATTTTGCCTTATTTGCCAGGTCATCTTTAGAGACTTCAACAGGTGACACAAAGCTGGTAGCAATGCTGAGCAGGAAACAAACCTTTCTCCTCAACATACTTCAGTTGTATGCCTGCCATTAGAGAAAAGTACATCAATGAGTTATGACATTTATTTACAAATGTAGACACACAAACCTCTTCCCCTTTGCACAGTAGGATGTAACTTTATTCACTCATGCCCACACGTTTTCAAGAACAAACATGCTATAGATGGCAGTAAATTATTCTTTCCACAGAACACACCGTTTTCAGTGTAAGGCTGTGCCCTCGATCCACGCTGAGTTAATTTGGAAATAATAGCATGTGAGGCCAACGGGCAGGGGTGGTGCGATTGGTGCTTGCACCCTCGCACCCAGTTCAATGAGTCAGTCGTAAACCTGGCTTAATCTGTCCTTGCTTTCACTGTTAGTGGTGTATAAAAAATGCTATTTAAAAGAAACAAACTACGTTGGTGGAGTGGGGGCAAGTAAAGCCCGACGACCTGCCAGGCTTGTGTTACACTGGGGAAAACCCTGCATGTATATTTCTCACAATTGGTAATACGACCGTCATACCACTTCACCAACATGCAAAATGTAACGGGACAGCTAAGTGGAACAAAACAAAACTAGTTAAGATTTGTCCTTCCTGCTGAATCTGACCTTTGACGAGACAACCTTTGCAAGAAAAAAATTACTAGCAAAGTAACAGATTTTTTTTTAAAACGATGAAAAAATAAAAACAATTATCAGCAGCATAAGATGGCATATTTATGTTTAAGGAGATCAAATAAGGTGTTACATTTCTTTTGGTGACACCAAAGATAAATCGCTGCCATGCTCCAAGACCCCTGTGAATCCTTTTGGCCCCTCCTGAATCACGCAGGTTCCATACTTGGCATCGGTTAAACCATGTAAAATCTAAACGTTCCTGCACTTGTGATAAGAAGTGGCGCTTCCGCCCAATTTTGCACCAAACCTAGAACAGTATTTGCTCTGTTGCATTTTAGCTGTGTGCACATAACCTCCGCTGTGCCTTTCCACCCACTCGGTGCAAAGGTGTCACGAAAGATGAAAGAGCGAACAATGCAGGTGTGCCAGACAAAATTGCATCTGTTTTTCCTCTGCCTCTGCTCCTATGAAAATAGAACCTTTTATCCCTGAGCAAAATAAGGGATTTATTTGAGGTTGTAATGACAGTTTTTCTTTTTTTTTTTTTTTTGCTTTTAGTATAATTCAGCTCCTGGACAGAACAATTGGTTGGCTATGATAAAGCTCTGACGACATCAAGATAAATGATTTCATAGCTCAATAGAGCAGCATGATCCTGTCATAAGACGCTGAATTATCTTTGAATTCATGGGCCATTTGTAATCCAGTGACATTGCTATATATGTCACATTGTACAGTTACTACAAAGACCTTACAGCTGCATATCGGTTAACACTTCAGATATATGGAGTTTCAAACTCACAGAAGTGCTCATGAAATAATGAAGACACACATTCTTCTATACATGGATGTATAGTTTATCATTGGTTGTAGTTAGAGTATTGCACTAACTTGCATTGGGGATTGACTATGTCAAAATTAGATGTTGTTTTGTAGGTGATCTAGAGGCATACCATTTTATTGTTGTTATTACCACAAAGACTGATGTGTTAATAGATCTATTTCAAAATGAGATGCCTTAATATCACCTTTATAAGTCTGTACATAGTTATGAATATTCTAATGTGGCTGAATTGGAGTAATTCTGCAAAGAATTGTGGACCTGAGTACCACTACAGTGATATATGAAGGACACCAGGTTTTACCAAACCTTGCTTCAGTTATTAACGCTAAAGAGGACACAACCCATTCTTAGGAGGCAATTATTTTTTACATGTTTTGGATACCTCTTTTCTCCTATTAAATGAAATCATCAGTTGAATGTTGCCTTTTGTATTTATCTCTGTCTAATAATATCTGTTTGATGATTCCCAGCTCTGTAAGTTTTCTTTGGACAGACATTGTCTTTCTCTCTCTCTGTCTCTCTGTCGCTGCCTCTCTCTGTCTTTGTGTGTGCTTAGATTGGCAAGAGTGTGCCCAGACTGTGTGGGCGTTCGTGCTGCCTGTCTAAAATATCCGTAGGAGCTTGTTGCACTATCGACTAGTGGCTTATTTGACAAAAGATGACCAGCCAATCTTACAGTCTTGACACAAATCTGCCATCAGTTTATAGATCAACACTTGCAAAGTGGACAAAACACACACACTTGACACTTTGCTCACGCAGGAGTGGGGAGTGACACTGTTTTTGCTTGCCAGAATGTTTTCCTGCAGCGCTGTATTACTTTTTTTGGCATGTGCAATGTTGTGCAGTGATTTATGCCAAAGCTTTTCAGACAGCAGATGTGTATTTGCACTGCACTGTACATCATGTGTCATTTGTATATTGGATATCAGCTTATTGTATCCCTATAACAAGCATTTGGAAAATGAATAATTCTTTGCCATCTATTTCCTTAATGGCATTGAATTGTTTCGATTCAACCTGCAGGGTGCTTCATGCTAACATAAACCTCAATATTTATTGGTCATTAGATGTTACAGGATCATCTTTTTTTTTTTTAAAGCACTTCTTGAGAAAAGGGTAGGGGATTTGAGGGTGAGTGATGGTTTTTTTATGAGCCAGGGGAGCTGTACTGGTTCAGTGTTAATGGGTCTTTGCCTTTGGGCAAACTTTACTGAAAGAGTAAGTGCTTCTAGCATATGTATACTTCAAAACTGTTACTGTTTTTTGTTCATGTGTAAAACAAAACAAAAAAAAGCTTAAAAAAAGTATTCTAAGTAAGGTTTTTGGTCTTTTGTGTTGTGCAGTGACATGCTACTTATTGTAACTAAACGTAAAGTTTCATCTGCTGTTAAACGATTCTGTGCTTCGAGAGTGTTGATTAGCTTCTAGCTGTACTCCAAAACACACTTTTGCAGATTTTAGCTATTTTCACTGACTCTACTGTACATAAACCACCTAATCTCATTAGTTATCATAACTTTAAACAGTTTCTTAACTAATAGCACATATGCCTTTCCATTGAGTTAACAAATGCACTCATAATGAAGAATACAGGGTCTTGTCTCTTTTAGGTTAATATTTAAAGAATCATCATAGAAAATCTGGCCCTTTGCTGAGTACTATATTTAAAACATTTAATATCTACTTGCTGCAAAACAAAAAACACACACCTCTAGACTACCAGATGTATTGGGGGAAAGTTCATCAAAAGACTATAGCTCCTTTCCATAGGAATGAAACTTGATGAATAATCAAAAATTGATCATGGGTTTGAACTAGTCAAAGCTGGACTGAGTTTTATTTTGTCTGTAAAAACAAAACAATGAGGACCAAAAAAATTGCTAAAATCTTGTCAGGTTCTGTTGACCTTTGTATTGTGTACCATCGTGCCACTAGTAAGTTTCTTACTCATATCATATTTAAGAACAGTCAATGCTTTATATTACTCAGTTTTAAGAAATAATTGGAGTACTTTTTGCTTCCCTGTTTAAAAAAAAATCACTTATGTTTTATTCAGTTTTGCTTAAAATACACAAAGGTATCATTATTTAAGGTGACTATGTTGTGTGAATCCCCTACAATTCCTTGCCTTATTCACAAACATGCAGGAGTAGATATGCATTTTTCTTATTTTTAAATTAACGTCTGTTTCTAACCATGCCTTATGGATTTAGGTTAGAAATTATTCAAAACAAAAAGCCTTACTTTAGGCCTTGTTCAAAAATTATTTTCCCTTATTCAGTGACCTTTCCTCCTTCTTGGAGTTGAAGAATCAGGTCTACTGAGCCTCCCATTGTCTGCACACTCTGTCTACGTGACTTTTATACATATGAGTGGGGAAGCATTGTCGATGTCGCCCAGCTCTCTGCAGGTTGACCTTTTTTTTTCTATGGATTAATAGGTTTCATGCTTGCAGCATTAATAAACAATTTCTTGGTTCCCTCAGTAGGAATATGAGCAGTCTCTGCATATTGTTACACCTCCCATCCTCATGTGAGCCTCCACTCAGCTACATTTTAATCTTTTCTAATTTTCATTTACAGTTTTGTATGTCTTAACATTTCTTGCGGTTTGAACCTCTTAGTGGGTGTTTGCAAAAGCACACTTTCTTTTTTTTATTATAGATCCTAATCAATCGTATCTGGCTCTTTTTTTTTTCCAGATTTTTATTTATGTTATTTTTTTTTCCAAAGAGCTCTTTCCCCTGGTCAATCTGCCCCAATTTGGGTTAAAAAAAGAAGGAAAAAAAAGCCAGTCCTTGTGTTTTGCTGTGGCTGCTCTTTATTGCCGTCTCTGTCTTTTTGCTGTGCTGATTATGAAGGGCTGAGCCGTTTTGGCCCTCACGCTGTCTGTGGCCAAGGTCAATTATGGCCCTTCCATTCAGAGCATGGCCAATCACATGCTAAGGAGCCACTGATGTGGAGCACCCGGCGGGGGAGATTGAGCGGGTAGAAAATCAACCATTTGGTGCCTCAGAAATGATTCGATTTTCCACTGGTGTGAAAGTGTGTGCTGTGTCTCCTTCACTTTGTTTTCCTTCAATGTCACCCATATTTTCCCAAAGTACTAGATGTCGGCTAGAATTAGACGGGAGACGGTTCTGAACTTAAGGCGAGTGAAGCTTTGTTTCCTTTTTTAGGTCCTTCAAAGTCCGAGTGCTTGTGACATTTTTTATTGAACAGTAGAATTAAAGCTAAAAGGACATTAAATAGGCACAAAATGTCATTTCATTACCTACAAGAAAGTCATGAATGAAACCAAAAACCGTTGTGTGTTGTCCAGGAATTATCTTTTTTGTGTAAACTGTAGTGGAGATTTCCAATAGCAGTACTTTGTAGCCTGAAAGACAGAAAAAGTTTAGTACTATTGAAAATTGTAAGTACATTTTTTTGCATTAGAAAAGCATGAGGGTTTTCCAGGTGTAGTTCATGACACTGCTCAAAACGTTTTAATTAACATTAATTAAAGTTAAACTTTTTGGTTAAAGTATTCTTCCAAAACTGTAATCTAAAGCTAACATAACGTAAAAACATGCAACCAGAAAGAAATTCACATATAATTTTCTTAACTGTTACACATAAGAGAAAGAATATATGTTATAAATGCAGCACTTCTGAGTCCAACATAATTAAATACAACATTGTGAGCTCTTGTTTTGCATCAAACATGCACCTTTTCTAGTTTTGCACAAAAAACTGAAAGATATTTTATGGAAATACATGTTTTTTATGTATCACTGTGTCCCAGGGGTATACAGTAAACTGTATGGGTTGAAGAGGTATATTTGGGCTCATTTTTCCACGTCACTGTTGTTGACGAAACCTCTTCTACTGTTTTGAAGAACAGCAGCAAAATGTAACAAATATGTTTACCTGGTCTTCATGCCAAGCAGCTTCTACAGATGGGTTGGCCACCTATGTGGCAACAGCTTAAACAAGTTTTTCATAATTTGCTAAAAAAAAAAGAAAAAAAGTCAAGTCTCTTGGCTGCAATGCCTAGGTATCCTTGAGTTCCGGGTGCTAATGTGATAAAATGAGGGGAAAATTGTAGGAAGGAAAAGGAAATGTGTTTTGCAGCAACACAATGAGCGTGATAAAAGCCTTCAACACGCCACTGACACACTTAAAACATCACCAGTAAACAATGCTTCTGACATCGGCTGCCTTCGCTGCTCTGAGCTACAAATGAAGCTGATTACAGTGGCCTTCTCGTTCCACAAACAATCCACCTCCGCATGTTCAGCCTCCATAAACAAAGAAGAAAAAAAAAAGCAACTTGTGCTCCTGTGAAGGCATTTGATTAGCAACAATTATGGCCTTGGCACCAGCTTGTATGATTACTTCTACTCAGGGCTGTTTTGTATGTGTTACATAAGTAATCACCGCCGTGCTAAACCTGGCGGCCGTCTGAGTGATGTGGCCTATTACAGAGACCTAGATGGGGTTTCGGCTCACCTTATCAGGAAAAATGTCAGTGATTAACAATTTAAAGTAACTCCCGAAACCAGAAGGGGGAAAGTTGTTTTATTTGCTTTGTTTTGCGGTTTGTTAATGGAAGAACAGGGCATGTTTAGCCATCATTTTAGACCAGATTTTATTTGGTTCAGGAAATGTACCTTTGCTTATGACAGCTGGCTAAAGCTCAAGCAGCGCATTGTTTTAAAAATAAACACATTCTCCATATTAAATGGTTTAAAATGTCTTGCAGAATAATCCATACCACATACAGTTCACATTTTTTCACCTGAAACATCTTTGGGGATTTACGTGATGGACCTGCACCAAGAAATGTGTAATTGTGGAGTGAGAAAGGTTATGTGGTTGTCGTTTTGTTGAACAATTGAAAGCTAGAAAGCGTGCTGCACATTTTGCTTTCAGCCCCCCCTGATTCCAAATTTTTGTAGAACCACATTTATCTGCAAGACTTTTTGGGATATGTCTCTACCGGGTTTGATAGTCTAGAGACGCAAATTTTGGCCCATTCTTGTTTGTGAAATAGATTATGCACACTGAGACAGGGTTCTCCTTTGGTTTTAGGTCTAATCTTTTACTAGGCAACTCAAACTCATAAATATTATTTATGTAAACCATTCCACTGTAGCTGTGGCTGTGTGATTAGGGTTGCTGTCCTGCGCCTGTCTTCAACTTTCCCACTCTCTAGCAAGTTTTCTTTTTACCTGGATGGCCCTCCATCTTCCAGTCGCCAGCTTCATTCCCATCAAAGTGGCTAAATACAAATTCATGCTACACTTGTCAGATTTTTTAACAATTATAGAGCATTTTTGAAAGTCATGCTTCATTTTCCTAACACTTTAAAATTTTTATGACAGCCTATTGCACAGAACCCCAATGGAATACATTTAGGTTTTTAGACATAATGTGATACAATTAGAAAATATTCTTGGAGTGTGTATAATTTTACAAGACAAGGTCAATTCTGTAACACTTGGAGAGAACACTTCTCACATATTTTCAAAGCATGCACAGAAAAAAACTATTTTAAGCTATTATTTAATATTTGTAGCTGAAACACCCTCATCTTGAAGTCATATAAGGCTCAGCTTTTAATACTTCAGCCATCAAAGTGACCATAAATGTATTGTTTTGACGAGGGCTCTGTGCTCTGCTTTAAGAACCACGTCAGTAGTCCTGTTTCTAATCCCAATATTTACAACTAGAATAGAGGGATCATATATCTCTTGTGCTATAGAATCTCTCAGCAGACAGAACAAAGTCTGGATGTTTTTTTCACCCCACATGCAACAAATCACCACTCTGACCCTTCAGTCCCTGCTGTAACTGCTTTGACTGTTTTCAGCTGGAACTGAACACGCTCCTCCTCTAGAGCTTTCCGACATGTCAGCTGTTGCTGTCGCTGCGCATTATGCATTTGAGCCCTCCACTCAGAGATGCCCACAAGTCCTCAGCCAAGGATACAGAGGACACTCAAAATACAGCTGGGTGCTCCCTGGGTTCATTAACGTCACCCGAGATGTCCCTTTGCTTCTTCTTGCTCAGCTCCTCTGTCAGCCAAATACTGTCTGGAGAAGTAGCTCTGACAGGAGTAATTAGACGATGATCATGAGTGTGTGTGTCCTGAGTTGAAAACTGCTCATAAACAGCAAAATGTTTATGCTGTTTGACATTTTTAAAGACAAAGTGTATGTTTTTTTTTTCTTTTTCTGCCATACCAGTACAAGGGCTATGTCTTCTATAGATACAGTTTTGCATTGTGTATGTTTGTTTCTGTGGTCTTGCTGCAAAACCTATCGTTTCCTGGTTACAAGTTAAGTTGAGTGCCTTATTTGTCCTCAATACTGCTATTGCACTTTGCATAGATACTCACTATGACCCTTCTTTCATTGTCAGTGCCTTCTCTATCGATAGTTAAGACAATTGTCTCAGTTTTGCCTTTCAGTGGACTAAAAATTTGAAGTTATAAATAAAATTGTGTTAAACATCCTAAGGATTTGGCTAAAAGTATTGCTGAACTCACTGAAAATGCCAACAACAAAGTTGACAGGTGACTTGTGTCAGTGCTTACTATCAGTGCAGCTAACCAATCAGAACAGCTTAGACAGCCCAGAAGAGCAAACATAGAAAAGACAATCTAATAGCCATTAGTCTTAGATTTTTATTTGAAACTGTCTTTTTAATTTTTAATTTAATAGGGGTGTTCCAATTAAATATATATTTGCCTTGAATACTGATTTGACGTTTAGGCATGTCAAATAATGTTCCGTTACACTAACATTTCATTAAAGTTAATGTAATGGACTTGCACCTACTGCACAAGAGTAACTGGTCATGAAAACCAGACTGAAAAACGACTCGCATTTTGCAGCAGCGTCCCAGTAATAGCATGACTATCTCACACTCTGAAGTGAAATTGAAGCCATCGTTTTGTATGCATGTTATCAATTGGGTTTACTCATGGAGAATTGAAATTTAATTCATAGATGGTCCCAGATGAAAATTAAAAAACTTAAATGAGATGGGGACATAATGTAATCGTAAAAGTAATATGCCTGCTTATGCTCTACATACAATACCTTTCCAAGATGAGGTATGTTACTTTTTTGTTACGTCACAGTTATAGAAAACTAAGGAACCTGGTCGCAGTGGAGCAGGACTCTGTGAATTTCATCTCAATGCCCTCGTTTTCAACTAGATTTTCACAACAGAAGCACATCCAGACCCAAAGAACTTTGCTTTGAATATCATGAAATGCAATCACTAGAATTTTGGCTGCATTTCCCCACACTGACAGCTGTCTTATTAAAACAAGCTGGTCCGCTGTCACAGACAGACAGGAAATTGTTGCAATCTTACAGTTTTTCTATAATAGAAACATTAGTGTAAAGGATGAATTTTTTGTCTGTTTGTTTGGTGCAATTTAAGTGCGTTAGCTCAATAAAATACCATTTAAAGTGGTGTATTTAATTTAAACAAACCTGCAATAGCATTTTCAAAGCAGAGCACATAAAAAAAAGTTGGGATTGTTTTGAAAATAGTAAATCAAATGGTTTGCTGGGCTTTTTGCTGACATAAGATCACAAAGACACCACCAACAACTTGTATTGGTGGTTGTTGAATTTGGGACTCGAGGACTCTTGATAACAACAATTTCAAAATGAACTTTTTAGAGCCCTCAGCCAATAGTTGGGATTATATTGAGACACCTCCAATACGTTGGGGTTACCTCCTGTTATTTGTTTTGAATCAAAACACATTAAAAACAAATCTGTGCAAATATTCACTGATTACCATCTATGCATCAACTCCACAGACACTACCTGACAGTACTTGTAAATATTCCCCAGTTTGCTATTTGCCTGTTACTTTAGAAAACCTATTGACTAAAAAGCAAAAAAAAAAAAACGTTTAACTTTGACTATTAGAACTACAAAAGCGCACAGCGAATAAGAGTTTTATGATGTATGCCAGTGGTTCTGTGGTTCGGCTCAGTATGAAATACTCCCCACAGATGTGCTGGACCTCTCCATTGTGATGAGTGCTCTTTGATTAATTTACCCCAAATGAAAGGCTTTATTTTTAGCCTGGCAGTGTGGACAGCGTAGAAATGCCTTTTTTTTTTTTTTTCTTTTTGCCATTCTGTCGAAGATGGATTGGTAACAGCAGAGAGAAATGTGGTGCCTCGGTGACCATTTGTCACTGCGTGTCCGAGGTGTGAAGGATGGAGTAATCACTAGGTTATTTCTGTCATGATTCGAAGAAAGTTTAGTATTCATAATTAAATTGCTGTCAGTTGAAATACATTTGATAGGAATGATCAGCTTTAGACGTTTCTGGGTATTTTTTTTTTACTTGAAATAAAGAGATGAGGAAGATGAAACGGCAAAGCAGGATCAGCTTGACATCTAGGTGGACTGGATTTCTCAGTACTTGCTTCGTCGATCACGGTGCCGAACAATACACACATTCTGCCTGGAGCATGCACTAATTGGCGAGACGATTGCTCTTACATGTGATGTCAAGGTTAAGGCCAAGGAGAACATGAGAGGAGCATTTCATTGAAGTTGATTTTAACAAGGGACACTGTGCAGTGCTCATCCTTTTCAAGTCAGGCAGTGAATATGAACTTCATTCCACATCGGAATCGGATCCACATTGTGCATCGGAGAAAAGGCGTGTTTAATTACTGCTGTGTTACAGACTGTGTATTTGGGTGCTAACAGACACATTGTGAGGTGAAACTCAGGTTCAGATACTTCAAATAATGTTACAGTTCAGATCTCTTCCTGGAGGTTGAGGAGAATCTGATCTTTGACCTCTGTACTGTATGTTTTTTGAGACATTTTTGTTCGAGCTGCGTCTTTAAAATTATGTTCAAAATAGCAGGCATACAAAACGTTGAACGTTCTGTTCAACGTGAGCACGATACACAAGTGAAAGGCTGCCCAGGTGACCTCCCACTGTGTAAATTATAATTCTGCTGCTTGTTTAAAAATCGTAAGACTAAATCTTTCGGATTAGCTTTGATCTAAAAATCCGTTTACCTGCAATGTGCTTCTTTCGTCCGTCTCTGCAGGAACTATTTACAGCGGAATGCAAGTTCAAAGAGTCAGTGTTCGAGAACTACTACGTGATCTACTCGTCCATGCTGTACAGACAGCAGGAGTCAGGGAGAGCATGGTTCCTGGGGCTCAACAAGGAGGGCCAAGCCATGAAGGGAAACCGAGTGAAAAAAACAAAACCAGCTGCTCACTTCCTGCCCAAGCCATTAGAAGGTACGTGAGCTCAGCAAATATCTTCATGGCCTGGACGTTTTAGTTCACATTCTAGCATCCTCAAATGCAAATTGTAATATATTCCTTTACGGTTTTACGTGATAGACCAACACAAAGTAGAGGAAACTGAGATGGAAAGGAACATGATGCACGGTTTCAGGACTGTTTACAATTAAAAATCTGAAAAATGTGTTGTTCCTTTGTGACCAAGTTTTAAAATTGATGTCCAAAAACATCTCTCTGCTCAGCCTCGCTGAGCTTTAGCTATCTGCAAAGGAGAGTGGGGTGAAGTGACGGCCTTTAGGTGTTCATTGCTAGGAGAGATATATCCAAATAAAGACATGCAGCTGTATTTGTAATAAAAAGTAGTTCCTCAAAGTATTGACTCAAAGGACTTAATACAAATGCTCAATGCACATTTTAGATTTCTATGTGTAAAAATGCAGTGAATCTTTTTTTTTCCACAATAATGCACAACTTTGTTTTGGTCTAGTACATAAAATTACTATAAAATAGACTGATGTTTGTATCTATAATGTGACCAGTGTGAAAAGTTTGCAGTGTGACTGCATTCACAAGGCCCTGTAACCATGACGTTTTACTTGGTTTTCAAATTTTCCATTAAAATATAACTCAAATGCGACCCTTGAATATATTTATCACGGCACGCCTTTTTTTCGCTGTACAACCTTCTGGTAAATGGATTTTTTTAGAGGTCACTATTGCAGCAAGCTTTGCTAGCTATCCAATTGACTGCAGCAGAGCACATTTCAAATATGTTGGTTGCTAAACATAGAAAACTGAAAATGCTGAGCACGACAACATTCATGATCCTTGTGATATACCAAGACAGCTGTCTCACACAATAAGACTTTATACAAGACTTACCGATGGTCTGTCCGCTATAAACGAAACGACTGCATTTGACATATATTAGTATTTGTATGCTGATTCACTGCACCACTGCTGGAGGGATGCACTATAGGAGGCAGAGACAGCTCTGTAAGTGCAGCATGAAATGTTGATAGTCCTGCACATGCCACCATCACTCTCATCAGCCACCGGCCCTGATTGCCACCCATCATTCGAAACACGGAATCAAAGTGAAGTGTCTTGTCAATGCGGTAATACGGCTGGGGTGTGCAAGCTGCAAAATGGGAGAGGAGACCTTCTTTTTTTTTTTTTTTTTTTGTCAAAAGCTGGTACTTAGATTTAAAGTCAGCCATGATCAAGGAATAAGTGAATCGGAATGAAAGTATAAAATAGTCATCTTTATTGCATGTATCATTTCTTATATCAGGAAATTGCACTTTTAAGTGTAGTTTCTTTATTTAATTTTTTTAAAGAGTATTTAAGTTGTACGTAACATACCAAATAATATTCAGGAACAGATCTCAACTCAATAAGAGAAAGAGGACAGATTATTGCTAACAGCTTTCGTCTTATCTTGTCTCCCTCCAGTCGCCATGTACAGAGAGCCATCGCTGCACGACGTCGGAGAGACGGTGCCCAAGGCGGCCGTGCCTCCCAGTAAAAGCACAAGCGAGCCAGTGGTGATGAACGGAGGCAAACCTGTCAGCAAGCCCGACAAACCAGCCACATAGCCACACCTGACCAGTGCCTGGTGGGAGTGCATGTGCGGGAGGGGAGGAATGTAACGGAGGCAAGGTCTTTTTGTTTTTCTCAAGCTAGTCTCCAAACCCTCTTTTTTTTTTCTCGCTCTCTTTTTTTTCCTGCGGATAACATCCAGCCGAGACTCCCTTCTCTTATTCTCTTGCTCCTCCTCCTACTTCCTTTCTCTGCCTATGTCAGCACAGACTGATTCTGCGATGGCTCGGTCTATCCAGCACAGGAGGGTAGAAGACCTCTGATCCTGTAATGCCTTTAGATCCCTTTGAAATTGCGAGAATTGAACTGAATGACACGCGGTTCACACTGACGCTTGATGCTGGCTTTGCCGGAAGAACCTCCTTCTCTATAATGCCCTGTCACAGCAGCGGCTGTGTACCTTCAGATCTATTTTCTATATCACAGTTCACCAGCTATGTTCTGGGATAGAGACTGTATAGACAGAGTAAATATTTGGACTGTTGTCCTATATTTTTTACAAGTATGTTCCCCTTTCCTTCTCTTTCTAATGCTGGTCAACATACAGTTAGTTTTTGTCAAAGGGAAACTAGGAAATCTTTTGCAAGAGGAGTTGTATGATTTTTTTTTTAAGAAACACAACGAACTTTAAAGCATACCAGTACACACCTGAAAGAGCCCAAATGAACCTTTTTTTTTGTTTGTTTTGTCTACGACATGCGTACACCTAGAAAAGCAGTCGAAGAAAGTTTGTGCAGCTTCTCCTCGGCTCATAAAAACACATTGGAGGCTGGCAGACGGCTCCCGCAATCATAGTTGATGAAGTGCTAATTACCGCCACTGCAATCAATGCGAGGAGCTCCCTGTACACGCACAAACACACCCCCTCACACAAAAACACAAATATTTCTAAACAGATGTGCGTGTGGGTGGGTAGGAGAGCGCTGTAAGGAATGGTGTATACATATCACTATCTGTGTCCCACCAGCGGTTCAGTCCGCCTCCTCTGGTGAACGAAGAAAAAGGGAAAGAAAAAAAAAAACCTGAAGTCTATTTTTCTTTAATCTTATTTCAGAGCGTGGGCTCTAGGAAATATCTCTAGGCCTTGTAGGCCTCAGTTCCTCACTCACCGACGTCTTTGGACATTGAAGCAAGGCTTTGTGGCTTCGACCCAGATGGTCTATAACTGCAGCAAATGGCAGCCGTGTTATGGTGGCATCTACGTAAAGCAAAGAAAACAACATGGCTGAAAACCAATAGGTCTTATTTATACGTGCTGCATCCCTATTTGGTTCAGCAATCTAAAGCATGGACACGGTCACTATTGTTCCCACTTTGCAGCAGTTACACTACAGATGGCTTTTAGTGCATCTGTGTGTCTGTATAAAACTTAGGGAAAAATGACTTCTAAAAATCATAACTTTTTAAATGACTAGATGATTTATTGTTATTATTATTATTAAGATTATTATACAAAGGATTTGTCTCCTAGCTCAGCATGCAAAGTCCAGTACTGATCATCTTGGCCTATCACGTGCCTGTTTGGACCTTGATTCCCGGCATGCAAAAACAAGGTCCCAGTCCCCACTGGGCCAAAGGTGCCTCACTCACTCGATAGATCCATGTGTAGGGCGCGTAGCATTATCCATTGAAAAACCGACACTCAGATGTATTCGTTCTGAAACAACCAAAGTCCTTTTTTTTTAATCCCAAGAAGAACTTAATCTTAAATACAAAAAAAAAGACGAAAAAAAAATTCTAATCTGACTCGCTCTCAGATTTAATCCATCAAAGCTCTCACTGTGACAGCATTTATTCGTTTGAAAGAACCAACTCCTCTTGACCCGCAGCGGTCTTGGCTGATGTCACTTTTTTGCGAGGGAAGTACGTATAACCTAAATTACTCATGTGCATGTGTTTTCTACCGGAAGCAAGGTATGGGGGCATCGCTCTTCACTCCGTATGAGCAGGGGGCGCGCCGAGAGGGGCGTGGACGGGCATGTTGCAGGCATCGGCACGCTCATGACTCATGTGAAGGTGATCCGCTGCACTTTGTTTTGGATTTTCGTCACGACTGTTAGTGGGTTTGTTCGACAGATTTCTTAAGTCTTGCGTTAATCATTTTTATTTTGTTAGATATGATTTGTAATAGGAAGTAGATTGTCGTTGCTGCTGTATGCTGCTAAAAGTGCAACCATATTACAAAAGTTGTCATGGTAAACATATTTGTTTTAGTTATACATGTTCAGTTTGTGGTTATTATTACTATAGTTCATCAAATGTCATTGAGACATACTTATGTATTTGTAAAAAAAAGAAGCAAACGACAAAAAAAGCAGTTCATGCGACAACGAAATCGGTGTGCTGACACACACCTCCAAACCCAGAGGCTGCAAATCGCTGAAGTTGTATGCAGGGCGGATGTTTTTGCAGTTATTGCAGCTCGTCATCCTCTACTTCTACAAACTCTACATGCTGGGCTGGTTACTTGCTCTGGCCACGCAGACCAGATAACTGGTTCTTTCAAGGCTGAAATTATTTTTGTAAAGGACTGGTGTGTAAATGTACATCTGTTAAAATCTCCGGTATTGTTTTTTTTGTTGTTGTTTGTTTCTCATCTCTCTTGTGTACGGATTGTGTGTGCTGCTACTTTCAGATCCCAACTGGTTTTGCTTCGTTTTCCTTGTAATCAAGTTGTTGGTTTTTTTTTAGGAATATTCTTGTAAAGTCAATTTACATTTGCAATCAGAAATATTCAACCCCTAAAAGAAACTGCACTGATGTGTGGTTGAAAGGTAATATAATAATAAATAAATATTTATTGGAACATTTTTGAGTTGTGTTGACAGTAGAAGTCATTAGCTGACATCAGCTGTTTTCAAATCAGGTACATAGCACAGTACTGGCCCATTTGTCCAAACAGCTTCATTTTGGTTTCATTAGTCCATAAAACTTTCCCAAGATTTTATCTAAATTCCAACCAGCATATTCTAAACTTTTAACTTTCCCTGTTAAGAGTGGAGAAAATCATGAAGTCCTTTGTCTAAGCAGTTCATGTCTTATAGCTTTTGCGCCAGCCTTTAACGCGTCACCCTGCGGGTGTCTTAAAGTGACACAGTTGCTTTTAGGATCCCTGAAGGAATGTTGGGCTTCCTACCACAGAAAGGCAGGTCTGCAGCTGTTCCATATGTTTTAAACATCTTTATTTTTATTTTTAGTGCTCCCAATGGTGTCTCACAAAATGTTTCTTTAAAAAAAAAAAAGAAGTTTTGTACCCGAGACCCCTCAGTTATGGTGAAACAATCCCCCTTCTCTGCTTTTAAGAAAGCTTCTTCGTTTCCTTTGCAATCATGTCCCAGGATTGCAACTTACCTTGCATACCTTCATGGGTGGTGTGAACGTATGCATTGCTGCCAAAGCTAATGGGGAATCACAATAAAGCTCTTAATTATGGTAAACAGGCTTGATGATGTTTCCACTTTATTAAGCAGTCTGAGCTTCTACGATCCAAACAGCACTTCTGCAGGAGCTGCACAATTGTGAGAGTTACCTTCAGAGCATCAAAAAAAAAAGTTTAATTCTCCTCTCTGACAAAACTCTATTCAAATTTCTAAAATCTTCATGGGGTTGACTAAATCTCACTGCAACTGTAACTTTTGCTTGATTTTGTAACCTTTGGTTTTGTATAACGTTCCATCTGTTGCATGGGGAGAGGACGGCATTGATGAACTGCATGTAGTAGGCTATGTCTATCCAGAACTGTTGGTATGTGCCGCAGATTTTACATAATATATGCAATGAGTTTGTCTACACTATACAGTTTGTGTTTGTTGTATACACATATACAACATGCTGAATAAAATATTTATATAAATGCCTACTGTAATGTCAGTAACTTAATACTTAATGCAATATAGTGTGCAGTATATTATTGCACTTGCCATTTTTGAGAGTACAAAGAAAACGGATAGGGTTGGCTAGTTTAAGCATGAAAAACAAAGGCCAAAGTAGAAATCAAATCTTTTCTTCGTGACCTCTTATTGGTCGTCTTTTCAAGTGCTGACTGAGCTCTTTTTTGTCGATGCAGCTCCCATCCCCTTCCACCATGTTTTGAAGTGACATGAGCCATCAAGCATGCCACGGCTGAAATATTTATGCCCTCCACTTTGTTTCCTCCACCTTAACCTTCTCACTGCGAGGATAGTGTAGATTTACATGATGGGCAGCTTGTTATGGGTTGATTACCTGGGATGGAGAGGAACGTACACTATTAAAATGATTTGTTTTCAATATATACATATATATACTATACCATTGCAAGTATGCTCATTGGAGTTATGTCATGTTATATCAAAATTTGTAACCATGTATGATTAAGGTCTTCGCATTGTTTTCCATGCAAAATGTGTCATGCGGCACATTTAATGTTTTATTATGAAAAAGAAATAAAAAACTTCAAAGAGTAATGAACAAGCTTTCAAGAAATCTTTCGGTTGAATTTAGAAATTGCAATTACCTACATTACATGTCTCACCAGTAGCTGTACTTTTAACGTACTTGCATACTAATGTAAAGAGCAAAAGTTAATTTGGTATTTTTTTTTTTTACAACAACAAACCTGAATGCATTTCATCAGGGTTTTGTGGGATATACAAACACAAAGTATGTGTGAGGGTTTTTTTTTCCACACAGACATGTGGAAAGAAAGGATAAATAGTTTCAGAAATATTTTACAATCAACATTTTTAAAATGTTGGGTGTGTTATATACAGAGGGAACAGCCTTCAAAGCAGTTGTCCTAGGTTTCATACCTGGCCTTGGGTCATTTGCTGCATGTCTTCCCCTTCTCTCTAAGTACAGTTAAATAAAAGCCACTTGAGCCCCCAAAAGTCTTTAAAAGAAGTGTTGCTTGCATTAACTCCATTTTATTCTAAAATAAAATCAAGTCACACCAAATGCAATACTAATAGACCATCTGCAGTATGTGTTTTGATCTCAATATAAATTCAGCTGATCATTCAAGGTCTTAGATGTTCGATAGAGAACATTAGAGGTTAAGCGGCATCCTGAAAAACTAGGGAACACAGGTTAGAGATAAAATAAATAAATAAATAAGTTAGAATCACAAATTTTCCTAAACAGTTTCTGGAGTTTGAACGTCTGACAGAGCAAATTTTCAATCCAGGATCCAAAAATGGAAATGGTATGGCACAACTTCAAACCTACCAAGACGTGGCCATCTGCTCAAACCAACAGGTCGGGCAACAGGAGCATCAATCAGAGGCAGGTAAAAGGCTCATGGAAACTCCGGAGAAGCTAGAGATCCATAGTTTAGCTGTGGGATTCTGTTGACAGCATAACTATTACACATGCACTCAAATTTGACTGTAAATGTCAGAGTAGCAAGAACGCTAATGTTAAGAGAAGATCATAAGAAACCCTGTTTACAGTTTGCCACAAGTGGAAAACGGAGCTCTAGAGCGTTATAAAGAATACCTTAAACTAAACTGTAACTGTAGCAAAATAAAGGTCTACAAATGCATGCTCGGCTTGCTCGCAGATTTTAATTTGGAAAAAAAAAACAATTCAGCACCATGTGTCATTTTCCTTCCACCATACAAATATTCACTACATTGCGTTGGCCAGTCGCATTATATTCCAACTGAAATGCATTGAAATGTCATGTGACAAACTGTGAAAAAGTTCAATGGGTGGCAGCTGAGTGCTGCCATCTCAAATAAGGAACCTCTCTCAAAGTATAAGACATGAAAAGCAGTTCTGAAAACATAAATGTTTACATTAGAATATGTTGGCTGTTTCTTTTAAAACAATAGACAGTTTTAATAAGCATACTTTGTAACCAGTACAATTGAAGACAGAGCAATATTAGTACATTATATTAGTGTTATGCAGATTTACATCAATGTTGAGTCTTCTCTCGATGTGCTGTCTGGTCCTGAATGCTGACGGTCCTCCTGGTGTATCGGGACATTTGGAAGCTCGAGTTTTTGACCCCAGCTTAATGTTCTCCTCAGTACTCGGCTCCTACCCAAATTTCGCAGGCATTTCCCGTCCACCCTTCCCAGCAATCACAGTTGCCGCAACTGCAAACACCGTTGCCTGCGAGAAGATATAAGGGAAAAAGCTACGAATTAAAAGAGACGAGCCACAACGTCCTTACAGTACTATAAATTGATGAACCTGCAACATATCAGGCAAATATGTTGCAGGTAACCAACATGACTTTTAATTGCAAAAACCAAAGATTAATAAAACTTTTTTCCTTTCCGAATTACCATCTTCAGTGCATAAAATTAACACGTGAGCATTCATAATATGTTGAATTTTCCACATCACTCACCGGTTACATGTGTAATGAGAATCCGCAGCTTTAGAGAATCCATGACATTTCTGGATGCTGTGTAATTTCTTATTAAACATGCCAAGGAAATCTCTTAATAATTACAATGACAAAATGACTCAATCCGATGGAAAGAAGCTGTAACGTTTCTACTTATTTGTTAATTTGTTAGAGGAAACTTCAGTCCCTGTGTTTAATTAACTTTTCATGTAAAACACCATTCCATTTAAATGATTGTCATGCTCAGGGTAATTTTAACATTCATATCTAAGTCAGTAATGAAAGGGAGAAACATTTAACAGATGCTGAAATCCATTTTCTTTATTTGCTTGCTGTTTTTGAAGTATTGTCTTTCATATTGCTCCTCTGATGTGCTTTCAGATGGCAATAAGACTGAAGTTTACATGATCGGTCTCCATGACGATGAGCTAAACTTGTCAGTCATTTTGATGCGCACCAAGAACGAATGCTTATGATAACATTGCCGATGCTAATATAGAGGGATATGTCCTTACAAATGCATGTTTCCACAACAACAGCTGTTACAACGTTGAGGAAATTAAAGAAAAGCTACAAAGTTTTTTTGGGTTTTTTTTTTTAAAGTAAAACTTCTAATGTAAGAGACTTTTGATATGACAAAATTATTAGAGCATGACTTTTTTTCAGTGAAATCACTGTCATGGTTTTGTCTCAATTTCATTCATATTCCTCCACCACCTCCACTTCTTCTCCCATGATGAAAAAATAGTGTTTGACTTAATCCTGTTTCTCTTGACATCTATAATCATCTGCTTCGTTTGGTTCGCATTGGAGATAAGATGATTATCCACATCATGACACAAAGCAGCCCAAAATGGTAATGCTAAAGAAAAAGCTAAATTTACCATAACATTTTACTCAAGCTTTCCAGTCAGTTTATGAATGTGTTTAATTTTTTTATGTTATTTTCTTAGATTATCCTAATATGATAATCTAATAACTATCATTAGATTATCAAATAGTCATAAAGTAAAAAGACTTTATGACTATTTACTGACAGTTATTGCTTCTCCTTTGTATTTGGCTGTAGCTCTCTGTGAAGGAAAGTGAGCCCTGCTGTGAGGTGTTTGTTGATGTCATCCCTCTTAGTACACTCTGTTACAGCTTCGGTACACTGTGTGTCATTACCTGTGCAGATGAGGCCATCATGTTTGTCACACTCTCGGTCGTCGCACTCGCAGTGCTCTCCTGACACCCACCATTCTTGGCGAGAGCAAATGCACTGGCCACAGTGACACGAACCTGCAATACGCACAAACACACATGTACTTTGATTACCATCACAGTTCGGGGTTTTGTGTGTTTGGTATTTTCTTTTATTCTTTTTTTTTCACCCACTTGGCACATTATTACCCCTCCACCCCCTCAATAAAAGCTGTTTTGTTTAATCCTCTGTTATTTTTTTTTCACCCTTTCTTTTTCAGAGAAGATTAATGGAGTTGGTTAGAGTGGACAGAGATATTCCCTGAGGAAACAGCTTCTAATACAGTTTTACCACCAGGATACCAATCCACCCACACGCTACACTTCCTCTCTCCTCCATCAGTTTACATTTCTTTTCTCTCTAGGGTAGCAACAGAATAATAACATTTTAAGAATTGGGAGAGAGAAACAAATCTGGCTATCAGCCTTCTTCTTTTTTTATATACCCAGGGGTTCAGCTTTTCTTTTTTTTTCATTCACCACAGTTTTTACTTGCATGTGAAGGGCCACAGAAGGCTGCAGGAGAAAAGGGAAGGCAGCTGTAGAGAGGAGAGGAAGATGAAGTAAAATAGCTAAGGCAGAGGCTGGTCAAGAAACGAAGATAGATCTGGCTTTTAAAAGAAGTGGAGCATGGAGAATAAAGACGCTCATCTTCATTTCCCAGCCCTGTTTAGAGCTGGCCTCTCTGTGGTCAACGTATTCCATTGGATTCACTGCTGCACAACAGAGGAGCTAGGCTTTTGTGTGGCGTCATTAGCTGCTTAATGACACAAAATAGAATACAGTGACAATTTGACGCACTTAATTCAAGTACATCTGGCAAAAATGGGGAGAAGCTGGATTAGCTGGTCTGAAGTAATGTTTTTAAGCTGAATAATTACGTTCGAGGTGTCAAAAAATGGAAAAGCGACCTGCGACGCCTTGCAACTGCATGAGCAGCCCTTTTGCATTTTGCCACCACAAATTCCAGTGTGTTTTAATAAGATGCGTGTGGCATACGAAACACAAAGCAGCACATAAAAGCAGCACAAATTTCACACAACTGTGAAGTCAGAAAGCGTGGCATAGTTGGACACGCATGTAAGTTTAAACCAGATTCAGATCAAAAATAATATCCATCTCTGTAAGGATTTGGTTGTTTCCGTGTGTTTATTTAGATTCATGTGTTCTGTGGAGTCTGTGTTGTCCTGTTTACCCCTTGATTAGTTACACCTGTTTCTTGTTTCCCCTGATTGTCTTCCTGTGTATTTAAATCCACCTGTGTTCCTCGTTCTTTGTCGGGTCCTTGTCAAGCTGCCAAGTCTAGTCTGCTGTCTGTTATTCATTCGTACCAGTTGCTACCAGCTGTGAACATTAGCCTTCCGCTCATCTGTGCTGCCTGGATTTTGGGATTTTGGACTTTGTACTTCTGGAATAACATTAAATCATCATTTTGCTTCATTCCAACCTGGGTCCACAGCGTCATCCTCACCACCTCTTCACCGCAAATCATGACAATCTCTTTGAACATTCGACGCCGCACAGACTGTCCAATCATTTATTCATAGAAACAGCAATGCAAAACTGCAAACCTACCAAAGTATGATAGTCAAGCTACACAGACAGTGCGTTCAAGGAAGCCATTAATTAGCGGAGCAGTTCAAAGACATATTGTAACTCTGGATGTTTTTAGATTGTCACAAAACAACACACACAGAGGGGAACATGCTCTTTTGAGATGAGAAACTGAATTTTTTGACCAAAATGTGCAACACTATGCCTGACAGAAAACTAAAACTGCACATCAACCTTAACACAGCATCACCAGTGTCGAAATATGGTGGTGGCAGCATCATGCTGAAGAGGTGCTGCAGAAAACTTGAGACTGGAACAGAGGTTCTCGCCTTGCAGCCGCTTCGCAAATAAGCAAAACTTTGACATAAACTTTGATCCATTGTACAAAATTAGCGGAAAATACATAGATTTTTGTGGCTATGACGTGACAAAATGTGAAAAAGTTCACAAGTTATGAATACTTTCGAAAGGCTCTGTAAATATAGTCTTTCAACCCATCTATAAAATAACTTTTAACATAAAAACGATCTGGCTTTTCTAAATTGCTTTATATCAAATATTATATCATTCAACAAATATAAACCAAAAACATAAAGTTTGTGAGAATTAATTTCACTCCAGAATGCATTGACATGGACAAAAATGTAAGCTCAAGAATTTATAGTTTCACTTTCTTTTAACCATAATCGTAACAGCTGATTTTTTTTTTTTAGACACAAAAGTAATTGTGTCTAAAATTAAACATGAACATTTAGACATTCGTGTTTAAATATTTGCACTACACATTTGGTTTAGTTTATTTGAGTGTTTTCTACACATGGTGCTTTCAAGTAACAAGATTGTCAACTGTGTCAAAAGAAAAAAAAGACTTTCCTTTAGAGTACACACCTGATCTAAGATCAGCAGTGTTTCTTGTAAAACAACGCTATTGGATTAATTATTTGGTATTAATAACCTGGAATCTGTAGTTAATTTTCTGTTGCACAGTATGAGATCAGCAGTCACAGTGAACAGGAGACGGATTCCAGCCGGGTTCTGGATTTAGACAATTCAACTAAGCTGTAATTTTGAAATACATGCTGAAGCTCACAAAAACCCCGACAGTTTTTAATTAACTGTGTCTCCTAAATCTTGCTTAGAGTTAAAGAAAAAAAAAGGCAGGCATTAACACATAGTAGGCAAATTGTATACGTTGTTTTATTGTTAAGGTTCTCTACACTATCCTGCAAATTACCCTTTGGGGAGAAATAAAGTGTTTGTAAGTTGAACGAGAGACTATGGGCATACATAATGGAACCCATTAAGGGGGAAAAATCAATATCACCACCCAATCTCAAAAACAGTCTAGTAAATACTGTGCAATCTGCACAAAAGTTACACAGCAAATTCTTATTAAAAAAAGAGAAAACTTCTACTATAACTAGTGAAGACTTTCAAATCCTCACAAAGTCAATTTGTGCATTACTTTTAGACTTCATATAGCTCACTGCGCTGCAGGCTGAATGCTGGTGCAGAAGGTAGCACCATTGCTTTGCAGCAAGAATGACACGGGTTAGCCTGGGGTCCTTCTGTGTGTGCATGTTAAACTCCTCTCTAACAGGAGTACGTGTGTTGCCCTGTGATGGACTGGCAACCTGTCCAGGGAGTACCCCACTGGGCACCACCACCCCTTTGACGATTGCATTATTTATTTCCACTTGAAAATTGCAGTGATCATTGACACATTCACCCTTGTTCATGAGTGACATTCTTCAACAATATATGGCTGAATCCCTTCTTTTGACATTTAATAATACAATGTTGCTTGCAGACAAATGTTAGCTTAAAGGGCTGAAAAAGAGTGAAAAATTTAATTTCTGTTCACCTTTTCCACTGCAAATGACTCCATCGTCTGTCTCGCAGAGTTCCTTGCTCTGGGCATCACTCATGTCGCAAGACCTGGGAAACTGGCACAGATTCCCGAACCAGCCTTCCTCACAGATGCACCGTCCACATGAACAGTAACCGTGACCTGGCAGTGAAATGCAGAAGCGCCTTCGTTAAAAGGAGTCAGGATATGGTGAGGGACCATGAGATAAAAACAACCAGAAATGTAAAAAAAAGAAGAAGAAGAAGAAATGTCTGCACAGGTAGTCGAAGACAAATGAAATACCTCTGGAAAGGGGGAAAAAAAAGCTTTAAAGCTGATAAATACAAAGAGTTGACAGCACTAACATTGAACCCTGACACTAATAGGCAGTGCAGGGAGGAAGAGCTGCAGGGAGATGAGAGAGACGGAGAAAGCTTATTGTATTTCCCCAAGGGACATGAGAGGAACTGTCATCGCTGGTCTTGTGCTGTCCTTAATAAATCTAATGCTTCAGACAGATGAAAACCAAAGAATAGAAATAGCGGGCAAAAACCATCCAGCATATGACACTTTGGAAGGCAAGAAGGTTCATTAGGTTGAAAGGGGCTGTTGTTTACTGCTTTGCTGTAATTGCTTTTAGCATCGTTTGACAAGAGCCATAAAAATATATGTCAAAGCCAACTCTCGAATGGCTCACTTGAACTAATATCTTGAAGATGCAGTCACTGTTTGAATATTTGGATTACAAAACAGCAAAGCTGACATTTATCGTTTTATCATTGTGTAAATTAGTACTGTGTCAACACGTTGTCTGGACGGCTTGATCCTTGAATAGCTCTGATTTGTAATGGGCTGGTCAGAAATCAAAAATCTTCCTTTTTTGTCCCGAATCAGTGAATGCATCATATGTATCACCTATACACTAACAGGTTTCACTAATGACAAAGCACCTTGGGGTGAAAGTTGTTACTTTAGGACGAAGACTCGGTTTTCTTTTCTCAATATGATTGACGTGTCTAAAAATAAAATAATGGGAAGCACAAAAGGTGTTAGGAACTTTTAGAAATGAAATTCTATCTCCAACCGAGGCATGCTGGCTGTCCCTCCAGGCTGCTACGTCTAAAAGGGGACTGAGTCTTCAGCAAATAGCAGGGAGTTTAGTGTTTTACAGTGAAGTTTATCCCTTTTATCCTTTTGAAAAGTTCAAGTTGACTCATCGTAGACGTCATGGACATTTTAGAAAACTCCCTGTTAAGGTAAATGTTTATTATGTGGCATAATTTTACCCAAATGTAAAATGGGTGAGATTATAATTTCTTTTCTGCGGAGCTGTGTAACACTGACAGCTCTTTCTCACAAAGTGCTGTGATGTCTTATCTGGCATAACATAAATAATTCATAGCAGGTCATAACAGACAGACTGTTTCATAGCCTATTATGACAAAACATGCCTAAATCACTTAACAATATACCTTTGCAGTTCTTTGTTTTTTGTAATTTACAAAGTCATTGTTTCATCTTGCTATACATATTTTATTAAACGTCATATTTACCTGCAAGGAAAAAACTACATTTCATTATTCATATGAGAAATCAGAAAACTGGTGTCAGAGCTTTATCAAACTGTTGGTCAGAAAACTGCTGAAAAAAATGCTCATTCATACCTAAACACCTGACCAAGTTTAGTATTTTATGAGTATTTTTGAATACTCTGTACGCTCTGCCTTCTCAAACCCACAGTCAGCCTTGGGAGATGGGGCTCTAACTGAGCCAGGTTCTGCTGGAGATTCATCCTGTTAAAGGTCAGGGGTCTTTTTCCCGCTGTCTCAATATTCATACTCAGTATGAGAGACTGCTCAACACAAATGCGAGTACCTGTCCACCACACGCTCCTTCTCCTGCTGTCTTCATACCCTACCCACAACGTTCCTTAAGAAAGTTATGCCTGTCGTTGCGTCTTATCTGATTCAAAACATAAACTCATCGCTCTCATCGGGTGTTTTCTCCCCACGCTTAATAAACAGCAATCAAACCACTGATAAAAAAGGACAATCTGGACATGTCTCTATGGCAGAATTACAATTCAATTGCTAACTTTCCACACCAAAATTATCAAAAAAGGTGTGCTTCCCCAGGAAAATAGCCTGTTAATGACAGCCAACCACTGACATGTTTCATTGTAGTTTCTGTTACCACAGAAACCGGTGGTGCCCTCGTCAAAGTATCCAGTGACATCCACATAAATACAGACTGTGGAAGAACCACAATGTTGGTAGTGTTGGATCTCAGTGCAGAATTTGACAGGAACAACAGAAACTTCTTTGTGTCAATAGGTAACTTATGATCGGAGCGGGCGGAAGTCACATGTGTGGTACCTTTAAATCATTGCCGACAACTCGCCTGTTTAGCGTTGCCTTGATTAATAACTGGAACATTGATCAATATGCTTGATGAATATTGGAAGATGATTATTCTTGATGATGGCATCCGACTAAATTGTGTTGCTGGTTTTGTGTTTTTATCATGTCAAGCACTTCACCTTGTTTATGAATTTTGCAATACGAATAAACTTCACTTGACTCTGTTCACTTTCTGAGTCAACAAAAAAGTTTGCCAGATGTTCCAGCAGGATAACAGAAAGTCCTTCTCCGTTGCTTCTCCCTATTTCTCCCAAACCTGGGCTGCTACAACAAAGAAAACACAGTTATCTCTCCACCTGGTACCAGTGTGCTGTTTCCTAAGCACCATTGTGCATGGATAATCATTTTTGTGTGCTGCAAATTATAATATTATGATAATATTAATCTTTTTTTATTATGATAAAAAAAATCAACAAATAAACAGATTTGTCATGAAATATAACAGAAGTGTAATGAAGACTTATGATGTGTTGTCAGCCAAAAACAGATAAATAATGCCACTCATCACCACAGATTTAGGCTGGCGATGTTTGTTTATGCAACACATAACTGGGAACACTCAGTGCATGATTATGAAGTACCGCAGCACTCGGATGGTGTTCGAAATGCAAAAAAACACCTGTTTACAACTTCCCTCTACTTACTCTTATACACTGTGAACACAGCACAGTTGGAAAACAAATAAATATTTCAAACGCAGCAATAATGTGATTACTAATTATAAGTGAGTCAAGCAAAATTATAGTGTTTTCCTTTGTGTGCCAGCTGCATTCACTCAGTTATAGGCGTACTTTTCTGTCAATAAGTTGTCTTGAGAGTTTTCACATGAATAAAAAACAATATATAACAATATATCCAGGGACATTGCTAGCCATTTGGGTGCCCTAAATGCAAATGTTTTGTAGAACTTAATAACTTAATACATCTATTGTTACCAAGTGCTAGAGTGATGATGGTGATAAAGAATGACTGAATCGGTCTGAAAACTCAGTTTTCTCAGAAACTCATTAGAGTTTGGTTGAATGGAAACAGAATGGAAACTCGCTGTACCAAATTATGCTCTCTTTTCTATTTTCCACTATACTTGCCTTTTGAGTTTTGGTCTTGCAAATGATCTGAAATGTTATGAGATGTTTTTCGTTTTTTTTTTCTTTCGTCATAAGTTTTAACTGGTGTGTATTAACATTACAGACTGAAACCAAATACTTGAAAATATTCCTAACAATCTTTGCTTGTGTTATTGGAACAAAGTACGTGACATAGATTTTCATATTCCTTGCAATCACTGGGTAGAAGCTTTTCGTGGCTGATTCTGTTTTTAACTTAGTAGATGGTTGGTTAGGTCTTAATAAGACTTTAATTTATTTTCAATCATTTTACAAGGTTTGTGAACAAGCAGAACCCAAAACAAGTTAATAAGGTAACTGAGAATCTCTGTGAATTGTAACTGTGTATAAAAGAGCGAGATTATAAATGAAACTAAGCCTCCGCCTTAGACGAAATGGAGTGTCAGCCGTGGCAGACCATGCATGACCGCCTCAATCAGTCAGTTTGGGACGGCAGGTAATTGCTTTGAAGGTTCGACAAGCAAGCTCCGTTCAATTAGCGTGCACCTGTCTTTCTCAGAATGAGTGCTCTGGCC
This sequence comes from Xiphophorus maculatus, assembly GCF_002775205.1. NCBI lineage: Eukaryota > Metazoa > Chordata > Actinopteri > Cyprinodontiformes > Poeciliidae > Xiphophorus > Xiphophorus maculatus. The sequence continues at coordinate 9,706,656 of NC_036449.1, forward strand.
CTTACGGACAGGCAGTGAAAGGGAGGTAAATGTGAAACTGGTGCAGCAAAAGTATGACCAGTAGACAAATAGTAAAAGCAAGGGGGAAAGCCAAGGTTTCTTTCTTTGTAAATAACACTGCAACATTTCAAAAGTGTGGTATTGTTCTATACAAGCTTATTTTCTTTCAGTATATAAATAAAAGAGAGAGATGCGAGCTATTTGAGAATAATTTTGTATGTTTGAAAGTTAAAAGGCAAGTTCAATAGTTCTGAATGTAAGGTGCATATAATTTTGGCCTCTGTGCACTGCAAGGACCCAGCCCGGGCCGGTCCGCTCACTGTTGGCCCAGCCCTATTATACTCCGGCGCTGGTTGTGTTTGCATTGAGCAGAGTGCAGCTTCAAAAGTGTGCAGAGATCGTCTTATTAAAAACAAATTCCTGCTGAAGCTGCTGAGGCAATCTCCTCAGAGACAAGGGGGTTGCACTTTTTCATTCCTCATTGTCCCATACGTCTCCATTTGTACCCACTTGTTAGCGAGGAAGCTGAGGGAAAAAACAAAACCCCTCAGCATTACCTTTAACTAAATCAATTGGAAAAAATTCTCATGCGAGTATCATCTCTCAGTTGAACTACCACTCAGTGCAGCTGAGGCACTGTGGCTTGCAGGAATTCCTTGCGCTCCTCCTCCCGATGAAGAAACCCCTCATTCTTAGAGTATCATGCAAAAGGTTGATACTCTTCGTACATTCCAATAACAAATTTCAATGTATTTTAAAGGAATTATATGTGATCAACACAAACTGGAGCATCATTTTTCATGGCAGAAATAGAATACATTTTTGCCATGGTTTTTAAAACTTTTCACAAATATAAATCAGAAGAGTAGTCATTGAGTCAATAATTTGTACAACCACCTTTTACCTACAATTGCAGACAGTCTTTAGGAGTAATGTCTCTAAAATCTTTGCACATTTAGACAGAAATTGTTGCCCATTTATCTTTGCAAAGTAGCTCAGCCTCATTCCAATTAGATAAAGAGCACCAGAGAGAATCATATTTCAAGTCTTCCCACAAATTCTCAATTGGATTTAAGTCTGGACAATAACTGGGCCATTCCAACAAATTAATTTGCTTTGATCTAAACTATTCCTCTGTTCCTTCTCCTGAATGTTTAGGTTTGTTGTCTTGTTGAAAGGTGAACCACTGCTGCAAGATGGGGCTTTAATATAAGAAAACAATGTCAATAAGTTTAATAGGTTTGGATATTTTTACAGCACACTACATCGATGCATATGGACAGATGTATGTTTTCATTGGCCTAACTGAGCTGTCTAAATGTTAAATGTCGTGCGAAATACATTTTATATTCTATTTTTACTGAGAATTTTGTTTTGTTCTTGTTTGCAACTGAAAACGATGTGCTGATTACTGTCACGTACTTGAGCTACATCAATTTGGTTTTTTAATTTGAATTTGAAATCAGTGTTCTTCAGCTCAGTGAACAGACCTTTTATTGTTGCAGGCTTGGGCCACTGATAATTAAATTATAGTTCCACTGTAAGCAAGAGAATATTCATAAATGTCACATTAGTCACTTTTGCCGCTTCAGACTGAATTTGTTGACACAAGTAGTACTTGAATGAGACACAAAACATTAACATGTTTTGCTTTTTTTACTGGGATCTTTACTCTCACTGACAAACAATTCTGAGCTAAAACACAATCTTGTATCCTGCATAATGCCATGTTTGGTCCATTTCCTGTATAAAATCAAGTCACATAGTTGCTTGTGTGTGCGTTTGTGTTTGTGCTCTCACCTCCACAGACCTCTCCCTTCATGTCCTCACACTGACGGTCATCACACTCGCAGTTTTTCCCATGAATGCGACTCTCCTCAGGTGGATGGCAAATACACTGTCCACAAACACACTGCCCTAGAAAAACACAAGTTTGTTTTTAATAGATCTGAAAAAATTTTTTGTTGTTCACATACAACAAAGTCATCGGTTCCATTTTTTTAAAATGTGGTTTTAAATTTGCTTTTGGTAGTTACAGTACATTAACAACTCTGATTTTTTGACTAGTGAGAATTAAAGCCAAGACTTAACAACCAGGACTCTTCGTTCAAATCCGTTGGTGTCACAGTGGAAACATTGACTGTTGGAATCAAAACTACGAAACCTACGGTACAGTTTGAAACATAACTTTGCTTTCCCTGGCCTCAGCTTCTCTTTTACTAACTGTGAGTAACAAGACAAAGCCTGGACTCAAAGGTTACAGTAGTGTTAAAAAAAATTGTCTTTATCAATTGCAGGGTTTTAACATAAAAGGTTCTGATCAACTGGGGTGAATTTTGAAGCAGCATACCGGATGACCAGAAGGGGTGTAGCTTCTGTGGTAGAGGCAAAAACCAGGCTGTGAGAAGAAATCCAAGATTGTGGAGAAGGAGTTTTAGTTGACCTCAAGGAAGTCTGTTAAATTGCTTGATATGTCATAGAGAGGTGACAGAGATGTGCCCAGAGATGTTGAAAGCTCTGGACATTGTGGGGCTGTCCTGGTTAGCACGCCTTCTCAGTGTCACATGGAGAACCGGGACATTAGTAGAGTGATAGGCTTGAGCGAAGGTCTTAATTTTGTAATAGGGGTACCAGAGGGTTTATTCTGGCTATTGAGGAATTCCACTTCTCAGCCTCCCTGGAAAAGTTCACCCCAGATTGTTAGTAGGGAGGCAAAGACAAATTACTGAGTCAGTGATTAAGGTGGATTCAGTGTGATTTTCTTCCTGGCTGTGAAGCAGAGGACTAGATTGCTACCCTCTCATGAATGCTGAGTGGGTTATGCGAGTCTGGTTGTCCACCCTACCTGCGTTTTGTGGATCTATGGAAAGTTAACGATTGTTTATCCTGAGGAACTATTGTTGGGGTTTGCTGTGGGAGTACAAGATGCTGGGGATGCTTTTCAGGGCTATTCTTTTCCTTGTATGAGCAAAGCAAGAATTGTGCCCACATTCTTGTCACTACGTTCAGCTTGTTTCAAGTGCACATTAGGATCCACCAGGGCTGCCCCCATTTTCCTAATCCTCTTTGTGGTCCAAAAAGGAGACACAATCAGAATGAGCAGCTGCAGAGGAGAAAGTTCACGGTTTTGGAACCTCAGAGTCTCATCTTTGCGTTTTGCAGATGATGTGGTTCTATTAGCATCTTCAGGAAATGAACTCCAGTGGGGAACAGAGTGGTACACAGGCAAGTGTGAAGTGGCCAGGATGAGAAGCAGATCTTGTAAAAGCTCAATTATCCTAAAAAAGTTCATATGCAGACAGATACTCATGAAGCCTGTCATTTTTCTGTGTTCATGTCACGTGTACTTTGGTCTGTCATTATGGAGCTTGGGAATATGAAAGGCAGTCTTGAAGTCCATTCAATAATAAAGTTTTTCCCATTTTCTTGTTAATCTCACCTTTAGCACAGCACACATTACCAAAATAAACACACTGAAAACATGGGGACAGCAGCGCTTGACGTTTCAAAAATAGGAATAAAAATTAACTTTCAACAGTGTTAGTAATTAACTCATATTTGACAAATCATCTTATAGAAGAGTTAATGTCTAAAGACTAACATTTGTAGTTAGTACATTTTAAAGTGCATTAACGCCAAATAGAGTCTGTATCCATGCAGACATACAGTATTTATAGTGGAGGGGTCGGGAACGTATGGCTCGCGAGCCAGATGTGGCTCTTTTGATGATTGCACCTGGCTCGCAGATAAAACATAAAATATTTAATTTGGATGGATTAAAACAAGTTTTTATCCATCCATCGATTTTCCACCGCTCATGTCTTGTTCAGGCTTGCTATTGACTGCAGGAGCAGTCCATTATTTTAATTGGATGATAATAGCCTACGTTGGCTGTTGCTGGGTGAACAAGTAAATGCCCCCTTTTGAATCAGTCTGTTCGGGCATTAGCTCAAAGCTAACCCTTCGACGAAGAAGATGGCGAAAAGAAAAAAAGACGAAGAGTATTGTACATTTCAGGCCGAATGGACCGAAGAATTTGCCTTTGTGGAGAGAGCAGGTTCTGCGGTGTGTCTAATTTGCAATGACAAAATTGCGTCGATGAAACGGTCGAATGTAAAGCGGCACTTGGACACACGCCATGCTACCTTTGCGTCAAAATACCCGGCGGGAGACAGTAGAAAGAAAGCGTGCCAAGAGCTACTTAGCAGCACCATGTTTGGATCTAGGTATGCATGTGAGCAGTCATTCTCACATCTTAACAACATCAACTCCAACCTATGGTCACATTTAACGGATGAAAATCTCAACGCTTGCATGAAGCTTAACCTTACCAAGTACCAACCAGACTACAAAGCCATCAGCAAATCCATGCAGTACCAGAAGTTGCATTAATGGTGAGTATTATAACAACATTATTTAAAAGAATAAATTCGGGCGTGGCGTGGTGGAGTTAACGCGACCTGTATTTGGAGGCCTTGAGTCCTCGACGTGGCCGTCTCGGGTTCGACTCCCGGACCCGACGATATTTGCCGCATGTCTTCCCCCCTCTCCTTCCCCGTTTTCTGTCAGCCTACCGTCATATAAGGGACACTAGAGCCCACAAAAAAACCCCTGGAGGAGTAAAAGAATAAATTCAG